>NC_062221.1:31451749-32133324 GCF_902686445.1 Sciurus carolinensis
ATTCTTGGCCAAGAATAAAAACACTGCTCAGTTGGCACTTGGTCTTATTATTGGTTCCACAATTTGGAGGAGAAAAAGACCCTGTTTGGGGGTCAAAATTGGTAACAGTAGTTGGGCAAGGTGGCACATGGCTGTCATCCAATGACTTGGGGACTAAGGAAGTTTAAGGCCAGTCTCCACCACTTAGTGAGATCCTGTCTCAAAATAAGAAATTGAAAAAAGGGACTGGGATGTAGTTCAGTGATACAGCAACCCTGTGTCAATTCCCAGTAACACACAAAAAAAAAAAAAAAAAAAAAAAAAAAATTGATAAAGGTAAACCAAGGGGTACATGCCTGTAATCCCAGCTACTCAGAAAGCTGAAACAAACTGGGTAACTTAGTGATATAGTACCTGAAAGTAAAAATAAAAAGGACTGTAAATGTAGTTCAGTGGCAGAGCACTTGCTTAGCATATGCAAGGCTCTGGGTTCAATGCCCAGTACCAGAGGGAAAAATAACTGGTAACAGTAATGGATAAGATTGTGACTAATTGTGCACAAGCTAAATGATGGATTAAAAATAAACCTCATGCTTAAGATCAGTTGGTGCCAGGAACTTGTAGGTGATTATGAATAAATGGAGTTTCTAGCAGATCTTTGAATTAATTGGGTGTGGTGGCACACACCTATAATCCCAGTGACTCAGGAGGCTGAGGCAGGAGGATTACAAGATCAAGGTCAGCCTCAGCAATTTAGCCAGACCCACAGCAATTTAGTGAAATCCTGTCTCAAATAATAATAAAAAAGGATGAGAATGTAGCACAGTCTTAAAACACCAATACCAGAAAAAGAAAAAGAACTCTACATTAGGTGTAAGTGGAATATTAAGAAAAAATTTCTTCTTTTATTTTCCTGAATTATTTATAGGGCACCAACTAATGAGTAAAGCAACTGGAGGCACCTCCAAACTGTTTTCAGCATGTTCAAAGACCTAACAGGAAATTGTACATTTCCCCTCAATAACGCTGAGTAGGATAATTAAATTTCATCTTATTTACTTTGAGTTGGAATTTATAGGAACTCATTATGAGAACACTATAATCTCAGGCTGATCAGAAGCTCTGATGATATAATATAGGTATCCATTTTCTGAGAAGAGACAATGAGCTGAAATGTAATGTAGTTTGCTAGGTAAAATTATTCAGAATGTGGAAAAGCTGATGAAGTAAAGGGGAAAAGTAATGACATTTGTATCCCACTTTACATACTTTCTTTTACATAAAAGCCAAAACTGCTCCTCTATTTTCTGCATCAGTGGTGGCCCCACAATTCATTCAGCTATGAAGCCCAGAAGCCGGGCATCATTCTTGATTCCCGCTCTCATGCATTTCTCCTCTCTAATCACAAATTAAACTATTGACTCTATCTCTGAAACTTTGTAAGGATTTTACCCTCTTCCTTTTATCACACTGCTTTGACCTTACTGGGGTTATGGGAAACACTCATCTTTCAGTACACCATGTATGACTTTTTCCTTTGTTTTACATAGTGAGAGGAATTAAACTGGTAAGCAAACCAAGATCTGTGTGACCCTGTTTAAAAAGATAAATCTTGCCTACTGCAACAGGGAAGAAAACATGTCATCATTGTCAAATTCTTGTGAGATGTCCTTCTACATTCAGAAGTTATGCCTAGTAGTTTTTACTAGAAAAGAGGAAGGGATGTGTCTTTTAGTGCCCTGAATGAACTACAAAGTTGTGATTGGGTATCATAATTGAAACTGCCTCAAATAACGTAAGCAATGTGTAATTGTATGTCACCCATAGTCTCACCATTCCTGCCTGAGGAAAAGTTATAACTGTTATCAGTACCTTGGTTGTGTGTGTGGGTGGGTGGGGGTACTGGGAATTGAATCCAGGGGCACTCTACCACTGAGACACATTCCCAGTTCCTTTTACCTTTTATTTTGGAATAGGTTCTTGCTAAATTGCCCAGACTGGTCTCTAATTTGCAATCCTCTGTCTTAGCCTCCCTAGTGGCTGGGATTACAGGCATGCACCACTGTGGCTTTTGTTGAGCTCATAAAGGTATAACTACTGCTTAACATTGTCTTGCATAAAATAATAAAAGTAAAACAAACAACTTTGAGCATATTCTGTATCCTTGAAAGTATCACATCTTTCCAAAGAGAAAAAACATGTAAGCTTAGTGAGGTAAAAGTGCAGTCATTTTTCCCTATTTTTGTAGCATTTAACACATACTTATATTAATTTTTTCATTAATCTAAAATTGAGATATAACTGAAAATCCTGTGTTATAACCAACACTCATGTTCTTCAATAGCATATATTGAGATCAAAAAAATTATATTACAGTGATCATTTTTCCTCTGCCAGTTATGAATTTTATAAGCAATGAATTATATACACCTACATACACCTTAAATTAATTCTCTGTTTAATTTGAATAAGTAATAAAAAGTTACACTCACTGGCAGTATCAAATTATCTTTTTAATAAATACAAACTATATATTTTGAAAAAGGAATTAGGTTTCCTGACTTAAAGGACCAAAAAAAATATTGTAGAGGACTTTGGAATCAGAAAAAGAAAAAGAAAATACTGATATGCTGTCTTATACATTCTTCTGGGTTAGGTGCTTTGATTTTTTTTTTTTTTTTTTTTGCCAGTGCTAGGGATCAAACTCAGGACCTCATGCATGCTAGCCAAGTGCTCTACCACTGAGCTATATTTCCACCCTACCACCCCCACCCCAAACTTCTACCTTGATTTTTGGAGCTGTTCACAACTTTGCAAATAGTAGAAAACAGCTGGGTGCCTCAGCAACTTAGCAAGGTCCTAAGCAAATTAACAAGACCCTGTCTCAAAATATAAAAAGGGGTGGGGATGTGGCTAAGTGGTTAAGTACCCTTGGGTTCAATCCCAAGTACCAAAATTAATTAACTAATTAATTATATGGTAGAAAACAGCAATGCAAATGACTCTGATCCGTAAGTGTGCAAATGAATTCTGTCTAGGGAAGAGACAATTGACTTCTTTCCCTACCCTCATGGTAAAAACTAGTTTTACATCTATTTGTAAATTAATCCCAGCATTTCTTATCTATCTACTAATTTATCTTTTTTTGTGTGTGTGCATGTAGCAGTACTGGGGATGGAAACCAGGGTTACTCTACCACTGAGCAACATTCCTAACCCTTCCCTAACTTTAAAGTTTTGAGCCAGGGTCTCACTAAGTTGCCCAGGTTGACCTCGAAGTTTCCATTCTCCTGTTTTGGCCTCACAAACCACTGGGACTGCAGGGGCATGCTACTGTCCCAGCTTTGTCATCTACCAATATCTATTTTTGTATCTACCTATCACTTTGAATTTTCCTTTGAACCAGTTATAATATCCTTCACTGGTTTACTCACTAATGAATTAAATAAAAACTTTCAGACATGTTCTGACAGATGTTTATTTTACATTTGTATGAGAATCATTGATTTTTACCTTTAAAAATACATACATTCTTAGTCAGGTGCAGTGGTGCATGCCTGTAATCCCAGTGACTCAGAAGGCTAAGGCAGGAAGATTGCAAGTTTGAGGCCTACCCTGGGCAACTTTGTGAGGCCCTGAGCAACTTAGTGAGACCCTGTCTCAAAATTTTAAAAAATTTAAAAGGCTGGGGATATGGTTCAGTGGTTAAGTGCCCCTGGGTTCAATCTCTGGTACCAAGATAAATGAATAAATGAATAAATTGAATTAAGTTAAGTCAAAAGAGTTGGTGATGTAGCTCAGTGGTAGAGCACTCCTGGGTCAAACCTCCAGTAGCATAAATAAATACAGTGTTCTGTAGTCATCCTTCTTTATCAACACAAATAGCTGAGAATTTTGATTATATAGGGGCAGCATGACATGATTTTATAAGCCTAGACACTGGACTAGATTGCCTCAGTTCAAAAGCTATTTCCACTAATTTCTAGCTTTGTGAAAGTAAGTTGAATTCCCTGGGCCTTCCTTCATTTTCTCACCTCTGAAGTTAATTTTTTTTTTTTTTTTTTAGGTACCAGGGATTGAACCCAGGGGCACTGAACCACTGAGCCATAGCCCTAGCCCTTTTTTATGTTTTATTTAGAGACTGGGTCTCATTGAGTTGCTTAGTGCCTCGCTTTTACTGAGGCTGTTTTTGAACTCCCAATCCTTCTGCCTTCTGAGTTTCTGAATGGATTTAATGACAGTACTTAAGATTCTTGCAAAACAAAAAATAAATAAATAAATAAATAAAAAGAGAAAGAAAACAAAAAAGAAAAAAAGATTATTGCACAGTTTAAAGGAGTTAATACACAGCTCAATAATACCTGACAAGTATTAGTGATTGCTTTATAGTTCCCTAATAATGCCTAATAATGTCCTAATAATGGACATTTGTGTTGTTTTCTTTCTCTCTAAATTATTATTATTATTATTATTAGTAGTAGTAGTAGTAGTGAAGTAGGACAGAAGAGGTAGGACACTGATGAATTTTCAGGAATCAGGTTTATTGGTTGCAGGGTCCAGAGGGTGGCTATGGCCTAAAACCTTCTCTGGACCAAGAATCTGGAAATTCTTAGAACATTATACCAGTGGGAGGAGGGGCTTGAAGATTTACATTTTTGTTCCATTTTTTCTTTAGATTAGACAGAGGTTTTTACAAGGTTTTTTTTTTTTTTTTTCCCCTGCAAACCTGGTGTTTAGTCAGCTTTTTTGTGCTGCTGTGACTAAAGGACCCAACCAGAACAGTTGTAGAGGAGGAAAAGTTTATATGAGGGCTCATAGTTTCAGAGGTCTCAATCCATAGACAGCAGCCTCCATTCCTCAGGACATGGTGAGGCTGAACATGATTGGTGGAAGTGTGTGGCAAGGGAACCACTTCACATGCCAATCAGACGGGAGGGAGGAATGGAGTGTGTGGGGGAGAGAGAAGAGAGAGACAGAGAGAGAGAGAGAGAGAGAGAGAGAGAGAGAGAGAGAGAGAGAGAGAGAGAGAGAGAGACTCCACTCACCATACAAAATACATATGCCAAAGTCACAAGTCACTCCCCCAATGAACCACTTCCTCCAGCCACATCCCACCTGTCTCCGGTTACCACTCAGTTAATCCCATCAGGAGTCAATCCACTGATTAGGTTAGGACTACAACCTAATCATTTCTTCTCCGAACTTTCTTGCATTGTCTCACAAGTGAGCTTTTGGGGGACACCTAACATCCAAACCATAACACCTGGCATTCACAAAAGAGGAAACTAGCAACCACAATGCCCTTGTGCAGAAGTTTTTGCTGACATCCTATGTAAAAAGCTTTCTGACAAGGCCAAGGGGAATTTATGTTACAAATATGGTGGGGGTTTCTGCTTAATTATGATAAAGGTCTTCTGGGTAGGGGTCACTGACCTGCTTCAGTAATACTGGAGATTGAACCCAGGGGTACTATACCACGGAATTACATTCCAGCCCTTTATTTTAAACTTATTTGTATATTTTTAAGTTTTAGGACTGAGTCCAAGTTGCTGAAGGTTCCTCAAGCTTGCAATCCTCCTGTCCCAGCCTTCTGAGTAGCTGGGATTACAGGCATGTTTCACCACGCATGGCTTCTTTCTTTTTTAATTTACACAGGTTGAGTATCCCTAACCCAAAAATCTGAAATCCAAAATGCTCCAAAATCTGAAGCTTTTTGAGCACTGACATGAAATCACAAGTGTAAAATTTCACATATGACCTCATGTATCAAAGCATATGTACGCTAAAAGTACTGCATAAACTCATCTTCAGGCTATATATAAGGTACATGTAAAACATGAATTTTATGCTTAGACTTGGGTCCCATCCCCAAGATATATCATTATATACAAATATTTCAAAATATGAAAAACATCCCAAAACTGAAACACTTCTCATGCCAAGCATTTTGAGTAAGGGATTCTTAACCAGCATAAACTACTGCAATGAACAGTCTTGGTTCTGCATTCTTATTTTACTGTGACTATTTTCTTAGGAAAATTCCCAGAAGTCATATTTCCAGAGCAAAAGTCTGATTTTTTTTTCCTGAATACCTTTTGTATTTTTCAGAATTTACTTAAATTTCTAGTATGAAAATTGTGTCCTGTTGAACTATGCTTGTAATACAGATGTTTCTTTCCTACCTCTTTATTATTATATAAGAAGTTGAACTTGCAGTAGAGGTAAATTAGAAAACAAGGACTCAGGTTACCATTTGGTGCTTTGTAACTTTTAAATTTCTTCTTATTTTATCCTCTGCATGTTTTGACATGAATACTAAATCTTGACTAGAGTATCATGTTTAGAACAAATAAATGACCACAGTCTTTAGGAAAGTGTTTTTTTTTTTTTTTTTTTTTTGGTACCAGGTGTGATGGGCTGACAGGTCTGGCTCCATGAGAATGTTATAGGTCAAACTATAAGGGAAATGACTAAACAGACTCCATTTTGCTCTGAGACTCCATGTTATGTAGGAAATAAGCTTCTCCCATGGGAACACCCTGCCTCTGTACCCATCATCAGTTACTTAGTGTGACATGTTTAACAATACAAAGTGACAATTCTTATGTAAAAAAAAATTGCTCTCTTTTGATCCCTATTGCTCATAACCAATGTACCATGTAAACGGTAATTGTGTGGTTGTTAGTAACCATTCTTCAGTTTGTACCTAGGTGACCCAATTCCCACTCTGTTGATGATCTCATGATGTTAGTTTATAATTTTGAATCATAGCAACAGACACTTATGCTTGATGTGATTTTTGGTATAAGAACCCCTACAACCCTATGGTCGGGACTGTTCTCCCAACAGCCATTTTTTGGGGGCATTGTGTGAGACAGTCAGTCGGCTGACTCTCAAATTTGGACTTCTCAGTGGTGATTGGTTTGTTCTTTAAGTTGTGCCCCATAACACAGGGATTGAACTCAGGGGCACTTAACCACTGAGGCACATCCCCAGTCTTTTTTGGTATTTTATTTAGAGACAGAGTCTCACTGAGTTGCTTAGCACCTCTCGATAAATTGCTGAGGCTGGCTTTGAACTTGGGATCCTCCTGCCTCAGCTTCCCAAGCCATTGGAATTATAGGTATGCACCACCTCACCCAGCTCTGGAAATTGGTTTATGCATCATGGTGCAGTAACTTAATGGCTAACATCTTAGTCTTGAGGAAAACATTTCATCAGTCCTCTAACTTTGGCATCCAGATGTGGCATGTAGATGCTTCCTCATTCTCCCATCCATGGCTTAATTAATTATCCTCATGGTGATGTTTGCTGACTGGTTTCCTATTCCATGGCTCCTGTCTCTGAGTCTGTGAATTATTGTAGAGTTTCCTACAGGGAAAAGGAGCTTAATTCCTTCCACTCTCTATATTCCATCTGTTTTTTTGCTCCTCTAAAGAGGTCATTTCTACCTCATCTCTGTTCTTTTGTTTTAAAGGTAAATTTTATTCTTTTCCTAACCTAGCTTCTCAGTTCCTCCCTCTAGACTTTATTTTCTCATAACAGTCATAATTTAAGGAGACGCTCATTCGTTCCTTTTCTTTGCATATGTTCTAGTAGATGGCAGTCTGGGGAGGTGGTAAAATCGGGTATTCGACTTGATTCAAAGTGGTCTTATATTTCAAAAGCTGGAAGAAAGAGTTTTGAATGTACTGTAAAGAAATAATAAATATTTAAAGAGATAGATATATGTTATGGTTTGGGAATGAGGTATCCCTGGAAAGCTCAGGTGAGAGATAATGCAGGAATGTTCAAAGTGAAATGATCCAATTATGAAAGCTGTGACCTAATCAGTGGATTAATCCATTTTGATAGATTAATAATTTGAATGGATTAATGGGTAGTGACTGTAGGTGGATAGGACTGAAGGAAGTTGGTCACTGGGGGAATGTCCCTGGGAATTTTATTATTCCTGGCTCCTTGCACTTAAGTTCTTTCTGTTTCCTGGCTATGGTGAACTAAGCAGCTTTCTGTCACCACACCCTTCTGCTATGATGCTCTGCCTCATGGTGGGCGCAAAGCATTGGAGTTGGCCATCATGGATTGAACCACTAAAACCATGAGTCAAAGTAAGATTTTCCTCTTCTAAATTGTTCTTGTCAAAGGGTATTGGTCACAGGAATGGAAAACTGCCTAAAACAGATATGTTTTTGTGTTTTTCAAAATTGTTTTTTAGTTGTAGATGAACACAATACCTTTATTTTATTTATTTATGCGATGCTGAGGATCGAACCCAGTGCCTCACAGGTTCCAGGCAAGCACTCTATTACTGAGTCACAACTCCAGCCCCAGATGTTTAAATTGACTTAAACATTACAAAAATTTCAGCAGCTCAGAAGGCTGAGGAAGGAGTCTCACAGGTTCAAAGCCAGTCTCAGCAATTTAGTGAGGTCCTAAGAACCTTAGCCAGACCCTACCTCAAAACAAATAAAAAAGGGCTGGGGATGTTGCTCAGTGGTTAAGCATCCCTGGATTCAATTACAAAATCTTTACATGTATGGCAACATCGCATGGTACCTTAAATATATATACAATTTTTATGTTATGTATCAGTTTAAAAAATTCTGTTTAAATTTCTTGAATGTGTTCTCTGTTCATGTTTTTATGAATCCATTCTTTTTTTTTTAAGACTGTAAATCAATCTTTTTTTTTTATTGTAAACAAATGGGATACATGTTGTTTCTCTGCCTGTACATGGTGTAAAGACATACCATTTGTGTAATCATAAATTTACATAGGGTAATGTTGTTTGATTCATTCTGCCATTTTTTTCCCTTCTCCCCCACCCCTCCCACCCCTCCCCTCCCTCTATACAGTCCTTCCTTCCTCCATTCTTGCCCCCCTCCCTAAACCCAACTCCAACCCCAACACTAACCCCTCCCACCCCCCATTATGTGTTATCATCCACTTATTAGCGGTATCATTCTTCCTTTGGTTTTTTGAGATTGGCTTATCTCACTTAGCATGATATTCTCCAGTTTCATCCATTTGCCTGCAAATGCCATCATTTTATCATTCTTTATGGCTGAGTAATATTCCATTGTATATATATACCACATTTTCTTTATCCATTCATCAATTAAAGGACATCTATGTTGGTTCCACCATCTGGCTATTGTGAATTGAGCAGCTATGAACATTGATGTGGCTGTATCTCTGTAATATGCTGATTTTAAGTCCTTTGGGTATAGGCCAAGGAGTGGGATAGCTGGGTCAAATGGTGGTTCCATTCCAAGTTTTCTAAGGAGTCTCCATACTGCTTTCCAGAGTGGCTGCACTAATTTGCAGCCCCACCAGCAATGTAAGAGTGTACCTTTCTCCCCACATCCTCGCCAACACCTGTTGTTGCTTGTATTCTTGATAATCGCCATTCTAATTGGGGTGAGATGGAATCTTAGGGTGGTTTTGATTTGCATTTCTCTTATTACTAGAGATGTTGAACATTTTTCCATATGTTTGTTGATTGCTTGTAGATCTTCTTCTGTGAAGTGTCTATTCATTTCCTTAGCCCATTTGTTGATTGGATTATTTGCATTCTTGGTGTAGAGTTTTTTGAGTTCTTTATAGATTCTGGAGATTAGTGCTCTATCTGAAGTATGATTGGCAAAGATTTTCTCCTACTCTGTAGGCTCTTTCTTCGCATTGCTGGTAGTTTCCTTTGCTGAGAGAAAACTTTTTAGTTTGAATCTATCCCAGTTATTAATTCTTGCTTTTATTTCTTGTGCTATGGGAGTCCTGTTGAGGAAGTCTGGTCCTAAGCTGACATGTTGAAGCTCTGGACCTACTTTTTCTTCTATAAGATGCAAGGTCTCTGGTCTGATTCCAAGATCCTTAATCCATTTTGAGTTTAGTTTTGTGCATGGTGAGAGATATGGGTTTAGTTTCATTCTGTTGCATATGGATTTCCAATTCTCCCAGCACCATTTGTTGAAGAGGCTATCTTTTCTCCATTGCATATTTTTGGCCCCTTTGTCTAGTATGAGAAAATTGTGTTTATTTGGGTTTGTGTCCGTGTCCTCTATTCTGTACCATTGATCCACCTTTCTATTTTGGTACCAATACCATGCCGTTTTTGTTACTATTGCTTTGTAGTAGAGTTGAAGATCTGGTATTGCGATACCCCCTGCTTCACTCTTTCTGCCAAGGATTGATTTAGCTATTCTGGGTTTTTTATTCTTCCAGATGAATTTCATAATTGCTTGCTCTATTTCTGTAAGGTACATGATTGGGATTTTAATTGGAATTGCATTGAATCTGTATAGCACTTTTGGTAGTATGGCCATTTTGACAATATTAATTCTTCCTATCCAAGAACATGGGAGATCTTTCCATCTTCTAAGGTTTGAATCCATTCTTTATTCATGTTTCCATTCAAGTTTTCACATGGATATAATTCATTTGCTTGGTAATTATGCAATTATTCTTGCATGAAATAGTAATATATTCTACATACTTGAAATTGGTTTACATACATTTATGTGAACACCAATTCATTAATTCACTCATTCATTCATGTTTTGATTTGTTCAGGTATTGAATTAAGTCTTTTATTTTTATACAATTAATATATCCAATTATTTATTTATTTATTTTATATGAGTGAGGAAAGAGGAAACCAGTGGCACATTCCAATTAAGAAGATTTGAAGGGAAGCTGGATATTGTGACTCACATCAGTAATCCCAGAAACTTTGGAGGCTGAGGCACCCTGGGCAACTTAATGAGACGCTGTCTCAAAAGAAAAAATAGAAAGGGCTAGGCATGTAGCTCAGTGCTTGCCTAGCACACGTGAGGCCCTGGGTTCAACCCTAGGTATCACAAAAAGCAAAAACAACAAATGAACAAAACAAAAACATGATTTAGAGGAATTATCTGCAAGGGGTGAGCCTAATGTAAGAAACCTCAAGGGGAGGGATAAATTGAGTCCTGTTATTGAGGGATGCAGTAAGTCCCAGATGGCCTGGATGAGAAGGAGTTCTACACATGAATACTACAATGAAATTTTTCTTCCTTTTGCAAATATCCTGCCCATGCCTCTTTATCCCCACTATGATCCGAATGGAACTGGAAGTAGTTGTGCAAGGGGTTAGATAGGAGCAGTCCACACTGATCAACCTTCTCAAAAGCAAAGCAGGATAAATGTGGGTAAAGGGTAGATCTAGAGAGGTAAATGAAAGATACTTCACATTCCCTCAGGTCCTGAGGTTTATCAGCTCCATGTGTTCCCTTGTCTTTTCTGATAGTGAGAAAAAAATGAGCAGGAAAATCTTAGGGAACTTTTACAACAGAAAGTCATGGATTCTGCTTGGCTATCTGTGACTCTGGGAAGTCTTGGGTTCCTCCATTACCCCACCCAAGAAGGTGCTCTCTTCTGGATGATATTTTAACGACATATTTTGTCTGGAAGCCTGACTATATACATTGAGAACACAGACTGTGTCTTTCTTGTCTAATGTGCTCAAAACCTAACCAGAGCCTGGTACAGAGTAAATGTTGAAAGAATGAATGAATGCCAAGTTTAGGAATGTTTAGGATCTTGCATTCTTTCACTATTCCACAAGGTGGCAGCATTTACCATGGTTCAATTTTTTTGTGGTTGGCAGGAACTTCTCATTGAAGGTCATATGACTAGAATACGTCTATTTTTAAAATTATTATATCAAAAAAAGAATAAGGCACTGGTGAAAACAGAAAAAATTAAACTGAATGTTTACTATCACCAATACCTAGGTAGATAAAATATAAAGATAGCTATAGTAGATATGATGCTACATATTTTATTTTAAAATTTTATTTATTTATTCATTTATTTATTTTGGTACTGGGGGTTGGACCCAGAAGTGCTTAACTGTTTAGCAACATTCCCAGCCATTGTTATTTTTAAATTTGAGACAGGGTATTTCTAAGTTGTTTAGGTCCTCTTAAAGTCGCTGAAGCTGACCTGGAACTTAAAATCCTCCTGACCCAGCTTCAGTCTCCTGAGACCCTGGAATTATAGGCCTGCACCACCCTCCCTGCCCTATACATTTATTTTTAAAAGCATCTAAGAAATAAATGAAATTTGCCCTCTAGGAAAGTGTTGGACAAATTAATTATATCTGCGTCATGTGGTGCCAATGTTACCTGTTTACCCCAAATCACTTTATTGAGTTCTTCCTCATATATCTGGCTCTATTTCTTTCTTTCTTCCTTGTTTTTTTATTTTTTATTTCTTCCTTTTTTTAAATTTTATTTATTTATTTATTTATTTTTTGTTATCGGGGATTTAACCAGAGTGTTTAGATACAGAGGCAAACCCCTGTATTATTTTCTTTTTTATTTTGAGACAGTGTTTTGTTAAATTCAGTTGCTTAGGGCCTTGCTAAATTGCTGAGACTGACTTTGAACTTGTGATCCTCCTGTCTCAGCCTCCTGAGCTCCTGAGATTAAAGGCATGCACCACCATGCCCACCTTGGCCCTATTTCGACCTTAAAATTAAAAAATTCTACAGGTTCTAGTTTCTCAAGAGACTCGTTTCTTTCCCCCTCTTCCCTCTACCCACTTCCATCCATGCAGTGACCATACATTGTACATGTATTTTTGTTTTTATTTTGTTTGTTTTGAAGATTGAACCCAGGGGCATTTTGGCACTGAACTCTATCCCCAGTCCTTTTTATTTTTTAATTTTTAATTTATTTTTATTTTTTGGACAGATTTTTAATTTTATTTACTTATTTAGTTATTTTAATTAAAACAATTTTTTACAGTCTTCATTTTGATTCATTGTACACAAACGGGGTACAACTTTTCATTTCTATGGTTATACACAATGTTGATTCACACCATTTATGTAATCATACATGTTCATAGTGTAATACTGTCTGTCTCATTCTACTATTTTTCCTTCCCCCAACCCCTCCCACCCCATTTTCCTCTACACCATCCAAATTTCCTTCATTCTTCTGTCTGCTGCCCGCCCCCCATTATGTATCATCATTCACTTATCAGAGAAAACATTCAGCCTTTGGTTTTTTGGACTTGGCCTATTTCACTTAGCATGATATTCTCCAACTTCATCCATTTACCAGCAAATGACATAATTTTATTCTTCTTTAGGGCTGAGTAATAGTCCATTATGTATATATACCACAGTTTCTTTATCCATTCATTTGTTGAAGGTCATCTAGGTTGGTTTCACAATCTAGCTATTGTGAACTGAGCAGCTATAAACATTGATGTGGCTGCATCACTGTAGAAAGCTGATTTTAAGTCCTCTGGTTATAAACTGAGGAGTGGGATATCTGGGTCAAATAGTGGGTCCATTCCAAGTTTCATGAGGAATCTCCATATAGTTTTCCAGAGTGCGCACCAATTTGCAACTCCACCAGCAATCTATGAGTGTGCCTTTTCCCCCACATCCACACCAAAACTTATTATTGTTTGTGTTCTTGATAATAGCCATTCTAATTGGAGTTATATGAAATCTTGGGGTGGTTTTAGTTTGCATTTCTGTAATTACTAGAGATGTTGAACACTTTTTCATATATTTGTTGATCACCTGTATATCTTCTTCTGTGAAGCATCTGCCCATTTCCTTAGCCCACTTATTGATTAGGTTCTTTGTATTTTGGGTGTAAAGTTATTTAAGTTTTTTATAAACTTTGGAGATGAGCGCTCTCTCTGAAGTGTGTGTGGAAAAGATTTTCTCCCACTCTGTAGGTTCTCTTTTCACATTATTGATTATTTCCTGTGCTAAGAAAAAGCTTCTTAGTTTGAATATATCCTATTTATTGATTCTGCTCTTATTTCTCACACTATGGGGGTCTTGTTAAGGAAGTCTGGTCCTAAGCCAACGAGATGGAGATTCGGGCCTACTTTTTCTTCTATTTGGTGAAGGGTCTCAGGTCTAATTCCTAGATCTTGATCCATTTTGAGTTGAGTTTTGTACAGAGTGAGAGGTAGGGGTTTAATTTCATTTTACTGCATTTGGATTTCCAGTTTTGCCAGCACCATTTGTTAAACAGGCTATCTTTTCTCCATTGTAAGTTTTTGGCTCCTTTGTCTAGTATGAGATAACTGTACTTATGTGGTTTTGTCCCTGTGTCTTCTATCCTGTACATTGGTCTACCTATCTATTTTGGTGCCAATACCATGCTGTTTTTGTTACTATTGCTCTATAGTAGAATTTAAGTTCTGGTATTGTAATACCTCCTGCGTCACTCTTCCTGCCCAGGATTGCTTTGGCTATTCTGGGTCTTTTGTTCTTCCAGATGAATTTCATGATTGTTTTCTCTCTTTCTATGAGAAATATCATTGGGATATCAATTGGAATTGCATTATATATGTATGGTGCCTTTGGAAGTATGGACATTTTGATAATATTAATTCTGCCTATCCAAAAACATGGGAGATCTTTCCATTTTCTAAGTTTTCTTCAACTTCTTTCTTTAATGTTTTGTAGTTTTCATTGTAGAGGTCTTTCACCTCTTTTAGATTAATTCCCAAGTTTTTTTTTTTTTTTTTTTTTTTTTTTTTTTTGAGGCTACTGTGAATGGAGTGATTTTCCTAATTTCTCTTTCAGAGGATTCATCACTTATGAATAGAAATGCATTAGATTTACACATATTGATTTTATATCCTGCAATTTTGTTGAATTCATTTATTAGGTCTAGAAGTTTTCTGGTGGAGTTTTTTGGATCCTATAAATATAGAATCCTGTCATTGGCAAATAGTGATAGCTTGAGTTCTTTTTCTGTCATTTCTACTGCCATGATGTCATTGGATTCTATCACCATAGCATCTTGGTTTGTTAGGAACACTTTCTTCCCCTGTTTTTTCATATTGTTTCTATATATTCCCCTCTAGCAGTGAAGATCAGAGATACTGAAGTTCCACCCCCCCCACCCCCGCTTGCAGGCTTATTATGACCCTGCAGTTTTCCACTACCTCTCCTTTGAAGGGGAGATCAATACCAGTAGCACCCAATACAGAGAAAATGTAGCCCTGAACCAGTTAGCCCCTGTAAAGATTTTAACATTATTAAAATAAAATAAAGGATCAGTTCGATTACTATTTACAGTATTTCTAGTCGTGAACAAGAGGATGGGGAAGGGTGTAGGATGTAAGTGAGTAAATAGAGGTACCTGTCAAAGGGCCTCCAGTCTCCTGTAGGTGTCTCAGGAAGGGAGCCACCCTTCCAATGATGATGGCCATGCCCTAGGGAATAATTCAAAATGCCTGCACCAGCCTCCAAAGAAGTTGGGGAGCCCCACAGGGTGCTCTAAGTCAGCACGGAGGCAGGCACAGTGTCCCTCAGCAGTAGAGGGAGAGGCGGGCAGGCTCAGCTACTGGCCTGTCTCCGGTGTGGTGGCGGGCTGGGGGGCTCAGTGCAGGTGTTCAACCTCCTTTATTTCTTTTTTTGAGACAGTCTTACTAAATTGCCCAGGTTGACCTCAAACTCACAGTCCTACTGCCTCAGCCTTCCTCAGCTGATTTACAGGATTGAGCCACTACACCTGGCAGAAAATTGTCACTAAGTGTTCTTTATAAGCTTAAGGATGATGGTGTCCCAGTGAGGTTGACAGTAAGTTGGTTTTCTTGAAAGTACTTATAATTTTTAAGTATCTTAGAAATCAAGAGCATCATTTCTGCATTACATTTTTTTTAACTTGCGGAAATCTTGGTTGAATCTTTTTTTTACTACTTTTGTACTGTTGTAAAGATAGACAAGACTTGTTTTCAAATTTACTAATAATTCTGTATTTAGTATAAATTTTTCCTGTAACTTTAAAAACAAAGCTATATCTAAGGAATTTTTTTTTTTAAAAAAGAAGAAGAATGCTAAGTAAAAAGTGGGTTTTCATAGTCAAGGGGTCACTACAGAAGACAAATAAGAAGCCATGGGGGTGGATGGTTGGACCTTGAATAGATTCCTAATTTAAGAGTGATCTGCCTCACTGGAGGATGTGGTGGTGCATGCCTATAATCACAGTGTTTTGGGAGGCTGAGGCAAGTTGAGGGCCAGCTTCAGCAACTTAGGGAGGCCCTAAGAAATTAGTGAGACCCTGTCTCAAAATAAAAATTAAAAAGGGCTGGGGATGTGACTCAGTGCCTCCGGGTTAAATCCCCACTATTCACTTTATATATATGTACATATATATTTTATATATAAAATATGTACATAAATATTTTATATTTTTGTACATATATATTTAGTACATATATATTTTGTACATATATATTTTATATATAAAATATGTACATAAATATAAAATAAATAAAATGTAAAATAAAATAAATATATAAAATACATAAATGTAATATATAAAATAATAAGTACAAATTAAATAAAATATATAATATATTTATAAAATAATAAATAAAAAGAAATAATATATAAAATTTTATTTATATATATAAATATATATATAAATATATATATTTATATATATATATATATATAAATAGAATGAACATTTCAAAAATGTTCTCAACTCAGCAAATGAAGGAAGAAGCAAGATGGCAAAGTTGGTACCCAAGAGCATTTGAGGGACAGGGGCTTAGGTAGTCCATCAGAAAATAATTTTTTTTTTTAAAAAGGATGTTAATGCCTACAGATAATAAAATTAGAATATTTGACATTTTTTCCTATTGAACAAAAATCTGCAATTACGTAACTTCATAATGGACTCTAACATAATATCAAATAGCAAAGTCAAACTAAAGTACATTCTTCAAAGGAATCAAATAATCCTTGAGGAGGCCCATTAAATAATGACCTTGCATGACTTGTAAGGCCAGGAACTCAACATTCTTATTTTTTTATAATTTCTTATTTAACCTCTAGTCTTTTCCTCTCTGGTTAGAATTTGATGAATCCAGCAGTTGTTTGTGTCTGTTTTTTTCACAACTGTGAAAAACATGGAAACAGTGTGAAAACACTAAGGATATAGTGAATAAATGTCTGTTTAACTGAATTGAACTGAGTTTTGGAAAGACTAATAAATTGCATAAAATCAAATAGTAGGTTAGTAAGATTCCCTGAGGCTTTTTAATAACCTTTCAATAGGGAGGTACATTAGTTTCCTAGGGCTGATATAATAAATTATTGTAAACTAAGTACCTTAAAACAATGGAAATGTTCTCAGAGGATACCATAAGTGCAAAATTAAGGTATTGGTAAGGCTATGCTCCCCTTAAAGGTCTATGAAAGAACCTTTCCTTGCCTCTTCTAGCTTTTGGTGGTTGCCTGCAATGCTTGGCATTCCTTGCCTCACCCCACTTTCTGCCTGTGTATTCACGTGGCCATCTTCCTTTTGTGTCTGTGTCTGTGTATTTCTTCTTATGAGGACACCAGTGATTGGATTTAGGACCCACCTCATTCTAACTTGTATCTTAATTAAATCTGCAAAACCCCTGTTTCCAAGTAAGGTCACATTCACAGATCTGGGGTTAGGACTTGGATTGATCTTTATGGGAGACACAATTCAACCTATCACAGGAGGCTTTGGAGTCAGGAGGTCTTGATTTGAATTCCTTCAAACCATTTAGTCAGATGAGTATCTCTTAGACTTGTCTGCATGCTTTCTGCTTCACCAGGTACTGGGAAAAACTGTTCTTGGCAAAGAGGATAGCCAGGCACTTATCATGGCTATTTTACATCTAGTCACTCTGTTTTGATTTATATCTTCAGTTCAAATTAAAATCCTTTTCATGTTCTCTCAAAGTCCCTTCCTTTTGCCCCATAAGTATGTTCATATCTTTCCCCTACCATGTCTGAGGTTCAAGTGTGTTCTATCCTTCCCCTGCCATGTTTGAGGTTTTGTACCTGCTCAGGGGACCAGTTTTTCTGAGACCTGGTCCATTCCATGCCTTTGCCAGGGTCTAAGTGCCAGGTGAGGAATGTGAGTTGCTGGAGAACAGGGAGGGAGCAGACACCCAACTCTGGTAGGTAAAGAGAAACCTGGCTTGGTGTGACCTGGTTTTGGTGGTTGACCAGGCGTTCATGAGGTATGGACAACAGATTTTTAATCGAGATAGGTGTCAATGATGCAGATATTTCATTAAATTACTAGAGAGACCTTTTGGGGTTTGAGGGAAGCAGCAGTTCTCAGCAGTTAGTGGCTATATATTACAGTTGTCTTCATGTTTTTAGCTTAATTTTCCAAATTAATTTTGAAAAACTATGAATCCCTTCACAAATTTTTTTCATGTAGTTAGTTATTTATTCAATAAAACAGCTTCATTTTTTTCGGAGTGGTAATCAATAACAGAAAAATTATTTTATACAAACTGCATCAGAGACAACTGAAGAGAAAAAAACTACCATCCCCATACATAACTAATTTGTACTGTGCACCAGCAAGAACCTGTCTTAAATTTCCATGCCAATTAACAACCCCTGCCCTGTACCAGGAAATGTTAGTGGCTTATTGAAAAGACCACTAGGACAGGGCTATCTAAAGATACATTCACCTTCACACATTTTTTTAAAACTTTTTTTGTATTAATTTTTTAATTTGTTCTAATTAGTTGTACATGATGTAGAATGCATTTATACATCTTGATAGATCACACATAAATGGAGTGTAATTTCTCATTTTTCTGATTGTATATATTGTAGAATCACATCAATCATGCAGTCATATATGTACATGAGGTACACATATAACTTTTTTTTTAATGATTCTTTTTAGTTATATATAACAGTAGAATCCATTTTGACATTATTATACAAATATGGACTATATCTTATTCTAATTCTGACCCCAGGATCTCTCTTTCTCTTTCCCCTTTCTTTCCCTGACTTCCTCCCCTATATTGATATTTCTGCCATTTACCCTTAGACATTATTATTTTTTAAATTAATTTATTGTGGATGTATATGATGGTGAGATTCACTGTGGTGCATAATTTTTTGACACTTTGTAATCTATTAGCATTTAAAAATAAAACTCTGTCACTTCATGCTTTGAATAGAGCCCTTGTTGTTCTGCAATAAGTAAAAAATAAAACCCTTATCATTCTTTTAAAAAGTGTCCAGTGGAAGCCAGGCATGGTGGCACACACCTTAATTGCAGTAACTTGGGAGGCTGCAACAGGAAGATCTCAACTTTGACACGAGTCTCAGCAAATTAGCAAGACCTTGTCTCAAACTAAACAAAACAAAACAAACAACAACAAAGGAAAAGGGCTGGGGATGTAGCTCAGTGATAGAGGACCCTTGGGTTCCATCTCCAGTATTTTCTTTTTCATCATGGTTAAGTAAGATTCATCTCAGGGAGGCAAGGATGTTCCCACATGCAAATAAGTAAATGTGATACACTATATCAACAGAATTAAGAAAGAAAATCATATGGTCATGTCAATTAGGTGCAGAAAAAGTATTTGATAAAGTTAAATGATCCTACATTTTAAAAATGCTGAACAAGTTAGACATAGAAGGAATGTAACTCAGCATATAAAGATTGTAAATAATAAACCTACATATAACATCATACTGAATGGGGAAAAGCTGAAAGCTTTCTAAGACCTGGAAGAAAACTTTTACCACTTTTATTAAATATGGTACTGGGAGCATTAGCTAGAACAATCAGGCAAAAGGAAGAAATAAAAAGCATCCAAATTGGAAAAAGGAGGTCAAATTATCACTGTTTGCATCATGCAATCTTACGTATAGAAAATCCTAAATAGTTCATCAAAAATTATTAAATTATGGGCTGGGATTGTAGCTCAGTGGTAGAGTGTTTGCCTAGCATGTGTGAGGCACTGGGTTCGATTCTCAGCACCACATATAAATAAATGAAATAAAGGTCTATTAACATTAAAACAAATTTAAAAAAATATTAAATTAATAAATTCAGCAAAGTTGCAGAATACCAAATCAACATACAAAAATCAGTAATGCTCAGTACAGTGGTACATGCCTATAATCCCAGTGACTTGGGAGGCTATGGCAAGAGTATTGCAAGTTCAAGACCAGCTCTGGCAATTTAGTGAGACCCTGTCTCAAAATAAAAAATAAAAAGGTGAATAGCATTGCTATTCACTAATACTGAATTACCTGGAACAGAAATTGAGAAAGCATTCCCATTTAACTACCAAAAAAGTACCTAGGCATAAATTTAACAAAAAGATGTGAAATACCTCTACAATGAAAACTCAAAAACCTTAATGAAAGAAATTGAAGAGGACACACATACAGAAAATGAGAAGACATTCCATCTCTATGGATTGGAAAAATCAGTATTATTTTTTGAGGTGAGTTTTTTGCACAGTATATTAAAAATAACAAGAATCAGAGCACGATTTCTTGTCCAAAGGCTGGACATTAAGATGGGGAAGAACAAGTGCCCATGCTGCATGGTTTGAGTCACCTGACCTCGATCACCTGGCCAATTAGGCTGTCCTTGTTCAGAGTGGCAGACTCTCCCTGGGGAGAAAAAGTCTGGACAAGGACATGCCCTTGCCAATCTTTGGGGAAAACAGGAAGGAGAGAGGGAGGTGCTTCAGAGGAATGAGTTATAGGTACTGTCTATTTGGTTGTGGTACCAATAACAGCAGGGCAGAGGGGGCACAGAAGAATCAATATTATTAAAATGTCCATGCTTCCCAAAGAAAGCTGCAAACTCAATGCAATTCCTATCAAATACCTTTGACTTTCTTCACTGAACTAAAAAAAAAATTCTAAAATTCATGTAAACACACATACACATGCACACACACCCTCACAAACCTCAAATAGACAAAAAAATCTTGATCAAAAAGAACAAAGCTGAAGGCATTACACTACCTAACTTCAAAATATACCACAAAGTTGTAGTAATCAAAACAGCATGGCATTGACATCAACAGACACAGACTACTAGAACAGAATAAAGAGCCGAGAAGTAAACCTATGTTTCTATAGCCAAATGATCTTTGACAGAGTTGCCAAAAACACACATTGGAGAAAGGACAGTCTTTTCAATAAAAGATGCTGGGAAAATTGGATATCTACATACAGAAGCATGAAATTGGATCCTTATCTCTCACCATATATAAAAATCAACTCAAAATGGATTAAAGATTTAAACACAAGACATGAAACTACTAGAAGAAAACACAGGGGAAATGCTTCATGATATTGACCTGACTAGGATTTTTTGAATAAGACATCAAAAGCAAAAATAGACAATTGGGACTGCATCAAACTAAAAAGCTTCTGCAGCCAGGCGTGGTGGCACCTGACTAATCCCAGAAACTCAGGAGGCTGAGGCAGGAGGATTGAAAAGTTTGAGACCAGTCTCAGCAATTTAGTCAGACCCAAGCAATTTAGTGAGGCACTATTTCAAAATAAAAATCAAAAAAGGTTGGGGATGTTGCTCAGTGGTTAAGTACCCCTGGGTTCAATTCCTGGTGCCCCCCCAAACCCCCTAAAAAAGCAAGCTTCTGCATAACAAAGGAAGCAATCAGCAGAGTGAAGAGATAACACAAAATGGAAGAAAATATTTGCAAACTATTCTTCTGATAAGGAGTTTATATCCAGAACGTATAAAGAATTCAAACAACTCAAGAGCAAAAAAGCACATAATCTGACATAAATAGACATTTTTCAGAAGACTATATAAAATAGCCAGGTGGGTTGCTGCATGCTGGCAATCTCAGCTACTCAGGAGGCTGAGGCAGGAGGATTTTAAGTTCAGGGCAAGTCTGGTTAACTTAGTGAAGCCTTGTCTTAAAATAAAAAATAATGCTTGGTGTAGTGGTGCATGCCTGTAATCCTAGTGGCTTGGGAGGCTGAGATAGGAGGATCACAAGTTCAAAGTCAGCCTCGGCAACTTAGTGAGGCCCTAAGCAACTTAGCAAAACCCTGTCTCAAAATAAAAATAAATTAATAAATAAAAAGTCTGGGAATGTTGCTCAGAGGATGAGGACCCTTGGGTTAAATCCTCAGTACTATTACTACTACTACTACTAATAATAATAATAAATAAAAAGGGTTGGACATGTAGTTCATTGGTAGAACATCCCTCAGTTCAATCCTAAATACTGCAACAAATAAACAAAACTATAAAAATAGCCAATAAGTATATGAGAATATGTTCAACATCACTAATCATCGGAGAAATACAAATCGAAAACCACGATAACACCTCACCCTAGTTAGAATAGCTATTATCAATAGTTAGAATGGCTATTATCAAAAAGACAAAAGACAAATAATGGCAAGGATATGGGTAAGCAGGAGCCCTTATAAATTGTGAGAATGTAAATTAGTATAGCCATTATGGAAAATAGCATGAAGTTTCCTCAAAAAACAAAAATCATACCTTTATTGGGCACATAACCAAAGGAAATAAAATCAGTATGTCAAAGAGACATCTGCACAACAGTCTATTGGAGTATTCATAATAGCCAAGAAATGGGATCAATGTAAGTATACATCAATAATCAGGTAAAGAAAATATTAATTAGGCAAACACATGAACACACAGAGTGGAATACTCTTTAGCCAAAGGACAAAATTCTGTCAGGCAACAAAATGTTAAATGAAATAAATGAGGAACACAAAGACAAATACCACAGGATCTCACACATATGTAGAATTTAAACAGTTGGTCTCTTAGAGGTTGAGAGTAGACTAGTGATTGTCAGAAACTGGGGAAAGTATTTGGGAGGGAGAGATTGAGAAAAGTGTTTAAACATGTACTAAGTTACAGTTAAATAGGAGTAAGAAGTTCTGCTGTTCTATTGCACATTAGGGTATCTAGATAACAAGAATGCACTCCTAGAAGAAAGGATATTGTAGTTTTCACCATAAATAAATGATAAGTGTTGGAGAAGATTGGTATGCATACATTGAATTGAACATCAGACAAAAGTATACATGAACTGAGATACCATGTGGTACCCCACAAATATGTACAATTTTTATGCATCAATTAAAAAATAAAAATTAAAAAACTTTCTTTTAGGCTGAATTATTATAACCATTATTAGTATACAATCCAAATAACACAAGTATAAACATTTTGGTAATTAGTATATATGAAATATTGATAATTAGCATATATAAAATATAAAATTTTATTGGAAATCAATTCCTAATGAAATGACTATCACCCCCAATTCATTTTTCTTTAAATAATTATTACTTATTGCTGGAATGAGACATAGTTTTGTGTTAAATCTATTACTCTTTTTTATTTCATAGATAAAGGTGCTAAAAATATTTATATAAATAAGTAGTAAAACTAGAAGGAATTATGCAATAGTTCTTTCTGAATTATGTGCTACAATAATGATAGTTATCTAAACTTTGATGTATTACTTGGCAATGTAACTAGGTTCTCCTTCTAATTAGTGAAAAAAAAAATGAATTTGAAACAATTTGACTTGCAAAATGATTTGCTACCCAGTCAGAAAAAAAAGCATTCAGTTTTTTACATTTCTGGGAAATTCATCAAAGAGGATTTATCAAGACTTAATGCATGATTATTAATTATGCTTACAACTCTTTCACTTTGAGATAATTTGATTGGCTCAATATACTCATAGATAACTAAACAAAGTAAAATACTTTATTTTATTTCTTATGATTTTGCCAATACAATATATCTTTGTCTCATCACATAATTTAAATATATTTTCATCTAAATCTTATAGATAAAAATTTTCTTCATTCAAGAAGTAGATGGAAATTGGTTGGTGGTCGTTGTTAGTCCCATCAGCCCTATCGGACTATCAGAAAAGTCTTAGTTTATTTTTCAAATTAAATATATGTTGTTTATTTCAAAGAATAGTACAAAGACTACTTGAGAAAGATTATACAACACATTTGATAAGACAGATTACTAAAAGCAGTCAAGATTTAAATGATATATTCCAGCATAATTAATTCATTAATATTACAGGTTATAAAAGGATAATAAATCAAAATGCTATTTCTTATTGCCTAATTTGTAAAGATGCAGTGTAATTTGTAGCTTAAAATACTATTTATGAGAAAGAAAGCAACATAAAAGAATGCTCAGATGCTGGTGTTCAGATTTGGGATTAACTAAATAAAAGTCCCATAAAAAATAAGAATTAACTCCATTAATCCTTTTAGACATCATAAAATTTTAAGAATATTCTATGTGCTTCAAGAAAAAATGTAAATAGTACTGCTAAAAATAATCAGTCCATCAGCAAGTATATGTTTATAGAAAAGAAACAAAATACTAAGCTTTTCATAAGGTAAAATTATATCAGGATTGTTATACTGCCAATAAATATTTCACTGTATGATTTGAAAGAATGAATTATAACTCCACATCAATTACAATTGTCTGTAATTGTTATCTCTTATATCTTGAAAAACTTAGTAGTTTGAGAAAACATTTCAGTGACATTAAGGGTCTGGACATTACTAACTGGTAGACAGATCTACAGTGACCCATCCTTGCCACCTGGAGTTTATTTTATGCCTATGTGAATCCCTTTGGCCATAGTTTGGAACTGGAATGTCCTCCAAAAGCCTGCATGTTAAACCTTAGTCCTCAGCTTGGCAGTACTGGCAAGTGGTGGAAACTTTAATGGAGTGTGTGCCAGTGGAAGGAAGTTAGGTCAATAGGGCATGGCCTTGCAAGGAATACTGGGACCCTGGCCTCTCCTCTCTGTCTTTATTTCCTGGCCACTGAGCCAACAGCCTTCTGCCATGCACTCCTGCCACACTGTACCTGTGCTGCCATAGGTTCAAAGTAACAGAGACAAGTAATCATGGACTTAACTCTCTGAAACCATGAGCCAAAATAAACCTCTTTCTCTTTAGGGTTCTCTCAGGTATTTTTTCACAGTGATGGAAAGTTGACTAGCATACCTCCTCTTTTGTTCTAACCAAGATTAGAGCAAAGGTGATGGGAAGTAATTTTGTGATTATGTTATAGGAAATTCTTTCTTGCTTGGGATACTCACTCTAGAGACTCTTCTTTTTGTTTTGATGAAGTATTTGGCCATGTTGAAGAAGTTCATGTGGCACAGAATTGCTGGTAACCTCTAGGAGCTGCCAGTTTCCTCCAGTTACTGGTTGTGATCTAATAGAGTTAAATGATACAGCCAGCAGTCAGTCAGCAAGCAGTCAAGGCCTTTTCTTCAATACCTGCTGGAAAGGAATTCTGCCAATAACCTGAGTGAGACTGGGAGTGATTTCTTCTACAAATATACAGATGAGAATGTAGCCCAATTAACACTTTGATTGCAACTTTGTTAGACCCCAAGCAAAGACTCAGCTAAACCATGCCAGACCCTGACACACAAAAACAGAAATAATAAATGTGTGATGTCTTAAGCTGCTAAGTTCAAGTTCATAGTAATTTTTTGTGCAGCAAGAGATAATTAATATACTAATCTATTTAGTTTTGGCATTTTGAACTGTTTTATTTGTAAATAATTACAAATTCTAGAAATAATATTAAAATATGAACAGCAATATATTAATATTAAAAATAGCGGAAAGTAATTGCTTATGTTTAAATAAATTTCTAAATGTTTATAGCACCGCATTTCTCCCTTCTCTCTTTTTGGTACCAAATTTTTTCCTTTTTTTGTAACCAGAGGTGCTTAACCACTGAGCCACATCCCCAGCCCATTTTTATTTTTTATTTTGAGACAGGGTCTCACTAAGTTTCTTGGGGCCTTGTTAAATTGTTGAGGCTGGCTTTGAACTTGGGATCCTCCTGCCTCTCAGCCTTCCTTCCAAGCTGTTGGGATTACTACAGTCGTGGGTCACACAGCACTTCAGCATTTCGCCCTTAACTGAAGCATGTACCTGAGTAGGGAAGAAAGAAGTTGTAAAGGTTTATTATGTCCTGATTAACTACTAAAAAGGTCAACACCTTTTTTTTTTTTCTTCTTCTTTTTGTCCCCTGGAGGCTTTTGCATTCCAAGAAAAGCTCCATTAAAAGACTGGGGGGGGGGGGGGGCGGCGTTATTTTGAAAAATATAGTGTTGCTGTGAACACAGGCACATTCTCTGGCACATCACATTTGGAAAGAGTTTCTTGGGAAGGTAAGAATCTAGAAATTGATTTCTTTTACATTTTTCTGATGACCTAAGCCTTGGAAAGTTTTAGGACTATATGATTAATCAGACTCAAGTCCAACAATTCAGGGATTACTGAAGCTTAGGGGCCAAGAACCAGGCTTTAGTTTCCAATGAAAGCACATGAAAGCAAATTCAAGAAGAAAAAGAAATTGGAGGGAGCCCTCATGGACCAACGATGCTTTATCAGTACTGGAGGGGCACATATTCGGAGGAAAAATGGCGGGTCTGGGTTTTATGGGGCTTTAGCAGAGCCAGGTCTTGGGAGGAGTTAGTTACTTTTGGCTGGCCTTTGGTGGGCAGAGCCTGGTCATGGGAAGAGTTTTGGTGACGAGATTAATTTAGGGTGGGGCAGAAGAGCAGCTAGGAAAACAGTAAGGGAAGTTTCCTCTTTGGGGCCTATTTTCCAAATCCTTCACCGATGATAAAATTAAATGAAAGAAAGACCCTACCACCTTCTTGACTCTTACATCCTGGTGGAGGGATACATAAAATAGAATCAGTAAGCTATGTACAGTCATGCATTACACACTGCTCTTTCGGTCAATGAGGAACTGCACATATGATGGTAGTCTCATAAGACTGTATTGAAGCTGAAAAATTCTCCTCACCTAATGACATCATAGCATTGTAAAGTGATAGTGCAATACATGATTCATATTTTTGTGTTGATGCTCATGTAAAAAACCTTATGTGCTGTGAAGCATGCTGGCACACACCTGTATTCCCAGTGGCTGGAGAAGCTAAGGCAGGAGGATCACAATTTTAAGATCAGTCTTAGCAATTTAGTGAGGCCCTAGCTTAAAAAAAAAATAAAAAGGACTGAGGATGTGGCTCAGTGGTTAAGCGTTCCTGGCTTCAATACCTGGTACTGATACCGCCGTTTACCGGTGTCGAGTTCTGCTCCTTCTAATGTTGAAGATTGAACACTAGAGAAGCACGCCAAGGCAAGCATATTAAGCAGGTTTTATTTAAAGGTAATAATACAGACTTCTCCCGGGAGGAAGAAGGGGGCCATGGCTGATGTTCTAAAGTCCCAAGAAGTGAGTGCACCCTACATCTTTTATAGGTTAAAGTCTCTTTTGTTCTCCAGTTCTCTCCCCCCTTATCTCTCTCCTTCCTGCCTACGTGACTAGGCCTGGTTTTGCATTACTGAGAAACCATGGGCAGGGGGAGGGCCAAGGTGATTCAGGCAGGTAAGGGCCCAGGGGGTATTAATTAGCAGCTCCTTGCTTGCAGTCCTTGATAAAGGCAGGTAAATTTGGTAATCAATGGGCTCCGGAGATCCTTGACATTCCATTCTTCCAGGGGCAGTCTCCAACTTCCAAAGGCAGATGGCTTCATGGCTTCGTTTCCTCGAATTGACCCGATTTCCTATTTCTACACTAACTACCTGTCCTTAATTCTGGCTTCAGTACCAAAAGAAAACAAACAAAAAACTATATATACTGATAGTAGAATGAATCGGATATTATAATACTATGTGCATATATGAGTACACGACCTGTGTAACTCTACATCATGTACAACCAGAAGAATGAGAAGTTATAGTCCATTTATGTACGATGTGTCAAAATGCATTTTTCTGTCATATATAATTAGAACAAATTTTTAAAAAAAATTTTAAATATGTGCTACCAGTCATTTAAGTATAGAATCTACAATTAAACACAATACTTAATACTTCATAATGGTTATAAATGACTATGTTTCTAGTTTGTGTATTTACTAGACTATACTTTTTATCGTTTCAGAATGTACTTTTTTAAGGTGCTAATAAAAAATATAAAGGACTGGGGATGTGGCTCAGCAGTTAAGTGCTCCTGGGTTCAATCCCCAGTATCAAAAGAAGGAGGAGGATGAGAGTTGGAAAGAAAGGTCCTCATTGAGCAGATTAAATGTAAGCAAAGATTTGAAGAAGGTGAGGACAGGACCCATGTTAATATCTGGGGAAAGTTTTCCTTACAAAGTTTTCGATTCTAGTTGGTATCAAACTTCTCATGGATAGTAACAGGTTCTGGAAAACAATGGAACAATATTTTATAAGATTATAGTTGGGATGGTTGTATCCTTAGAATTATATACCCAGGCAAATAATCTTTCATATATTGAGAGAAGAAAAGGCAATTTTAAATATGTAAGAACTTATGTTCCCTTTAATGTATTTGAATAAGGTATCTCAATCAAATAAATGTGAATTTGAAAAAAAATAATTCGAGGAAAGAAAGAAGAACAGGATCATGATTTACAAGAAAGTGGTAAGCAACCAAACTAGTAAGAATTATAGTGAAATCTAAATAATTGAACTGTGGTTTTAGAGTTTAAGGCAGTCATTAAAAAGAACTTTTTAAAAAATTTAAAACAAAATTTTAAATTTTGAAAGAAAATATTTTTAAGCCAGGAGTGGTAGTGAAACAGGTAGCTGATTATCAAAGAAAAGCAAATGGGTAGGTAGCACTTCCCCATCAAATCAGTTGCTAACAGCCTCCAGGGGAGGGGAAGGATCACACTTTCCAACATAACTGATCACCCCTGGACAGCTCTCTTCCTGTTGCCGTCTGCAGCAACAATCTCGCGGTAATTTATCAGAGGTGGACTGGAACTGAACTACTTCTATTATCTTTATCAGGGCTACTTCCTTTCTTACTTGCTTGTTCTCTAGTTTATAGAGGAAAAGAGGCTTTGAGAGGAAGAAAGGCTTTGCTTATCAGGAAAAGAGACTTTTCTTGGAGGAAGAGAGACTATGCTTAAAGGAAGAGAGACTGCTTAATTTTGGAGGAAAAGAGACTTTGCTTCATTTTAGAAGTGCTACTCTTTCAGAGAGGCTACGCTTATCAAAGAAGCTATTTCTTAGAGTTCTGCTGTTGCTTCTTAGAGGTGCGTCCTGCATCCTGCGTCCTAAAGGTACATGCTAGAGGTGCGTGCTATCAGAGGTGCTTCCTAGTGGTGCATCCTGCGTACTGCGTCCTTCATTCTGCGATCTGCGACCTAGAGTTGTCTGCTTAGTCCTGCGTTCTGCGATCTGCGATTTGCAACCTGCAACCTGCGACCCCCACATTCTGTGATCTGTAACCTGCGTTCTGCCATCTATCAGAGGTGCTGCTTATCCCAGGTGCTTCCTATAGGTGCGTGTCTTATATACCTAAGACAGCCAATCAGCTTAGGATTAAGTAGCACGGTTGGAGCATGCGCCACGGTACCAATTAAGAATGAGGAACATCTGTTGACCACTAGCACAAAGGAGACATCAACTAATCAGGCAAAAGTAGATCACGCCGTGTTAACACTAATTATGTGCCACCTCTTGACCCAGCGCCAGCCGCCATCCTAAGGCTACCCAAACATGTCTCTGCATCTTCCTGCTTTTTGGTCTCCACCTAGGCAAGATAAGAGGAGGAGGGGGCATGAGAAGAAAGGAAATCTAAAATCTGTAAAGGGGCAGTACACCCCCACTGCCAGGGCCACCAACTCTGGGCTTTCTTCTCTCCAGAGGAGTCAGTTGCCCCCTTTGCTTACCCCAGCCCCACAACCTGTTCTGTGTTTTAAATAAAATTTACTTTTTGCTCTTGCCTCAGCATTTCTGTGGTGTTTAATCTTCAACACTGGGGGAATGAGGATCTGATCCTGATTTTCAAGACTGGTATCAGAGGCACAAGCTTGTAATTTCAGCATCTCAGAAGACTGAGGCAGGAGGATCACAAGTTTTAGGCCAGTCTCAGCAACTTGATGAGACCTGCAGCAATTTAGAGAAATCTGTATTAAAATTAAAAAACCAAAGAGCTGAGGATACAACCCACAGATAAAACACCCCTGGGTTCAATCCCAGTGCAAAAAAAAAAAAAAATTAAGTGCTTGTTCACCATGCAGAAAGCTGTGGCTTCAATCCCATGAATTGGGGGTGGGGTGGGTGGGGGGAATAATATAAAAACTTAAAAATAAGAGTTTGTAATTTTAGATTCAGATTTTTAAAAAGAAAACCCAGGAAATGACACATAGATAAGTGGGGAGAGGGATAGTAGAAAATGGGTAAGCAAAAGTATTCCAGAATTTTTATCCTCTTGGAGGAAGACAAAAAACTGTCTCTCTTGACTTTTTGGGGGGGATTGAACACAGGGATGATTAACCACTGAGCTATATCCCCAGTCTTTTTGTGTTTTTGAGACAGGGTCTCACTAAGTTCTTGAGTCTAGCCTCAGATTTGTGATCTTCCTGCCTCACCTCCCGACTTGACATTTTTTTTTTTTAATGTTTAAAACAATATAATCAGAGTAGAAATGGAATATAAAACTTCATCCTTCTAGTGAAGGTCAAAGATAAGTGGCACCAAAGAGTACTGCCTTTTCTTGAAGTTTCATTTTGCAGTATCAGTAACCAGTAGAAGAACAAATAATAACTAAAAGGAAGAATGAAAAAGGGGAGGATGGGAGTGGCTAAATATACATAGAGAATATTGAAATACCACAAGTCCCCGGGTCTTGGATTACAGATTCCTGTGTGAAGTGGTCTGTGAGTCTCCTTGCCTGCAGGGCCATACCTTGCTGTGTGTGTATGAAATGAGTGTGCACATTGCTGAGGGAGGTCCAAGGACCCAGGCAGCAGACTACCACTTTTGCATTAATCTTGGGTGGAAGCAACAGAAGAAATCAGCCAAAAAAGTAGTCAGCTACTCACTGATGACAATGTCCTGGTATTTGGAAGCAGCAGGTCTTATATGTCTGCCTGAGTAAGCCCAGGGTTCCTTGGCCAAAGCAGGAGAGAAAAAGGAAACTCAGGAGGGAGATACTGAGCTTTCTGCTAGGAGGAGCATGTGGGGCTCAAGTGATTAAAGGGAACATATGAGTTGTTACTGTGGTTGTTCCTCAACCTGGTGAAGTGGGTCAGATCTATTGTAGTCATTACTGGTTATTTGACTTAAAAAAAATTTACACTGATCATGTACAATGTTTCTGACATTTTCTGTCACAAAATGAAGAGAATATAGGATTTTCCTTCCATTTTATTAATGAGGTCTCATTAATGTTGCCTGGATTCAAGCATTTTAGGCCTTTTGGCAAATGTTGTAGAATCTGAGAAAGTATCACCAGACCCTGGATTACCTAGACCTAGGGGATATTTCCATCACAAGACAAGGACAGTGGAACTCCATAAATTCTTATCCTTTAGACATATTCCCATGACTCCAATAGAGTTAAACTGGTAATAAATGCTTGGAGTATGCAGTGCTCGGGAGACTTTATTGTTATTGACTCCTGAATTGAGGGATCAGCAGGAATAACATATGCCTGAAGACAGATGTCTCCAAGTTGTGTGATCTCAGATGAGTTCAGAGCTTGTGAAGCTCCCTTGGGAATTTAAGCCAGCCGAGGGGTGAGTGTGGAGCAGAAATGGAACATAGCTACTTTATTTAGTTTTACACATTGGACTTCTGCTCATTCTTTGAAAAAAGGGATTGGAGTTTAAATAAGTTTGAAAACAGTGGCCTCAAAACCTATTATTTGTGGGATAACTAGTTTAGAATTGAAAGAATTAAAGTGTTAGGTGACTGGAACAGATGTTACTGAGTCTGGCAAAAGTACATGTCAAATTTGTGGCTACTCAAAGTTTGATCAAGTAGCAAGGAGCTACCCAGGTGCCAGAGAATTCTCAGCATCACTAGATTCTATATATACATCACTAAAAGTGTAACAAGGTGGGGAAAGTCTATTATGAACACTTCTCGGGGAGATGACTAGGTAGTTTCATTCATTTATTCATTAAAGAGTTTTCTGTATGTCTACTGTTGTTTTAGATGTTGGGATGAGATGTGAGAGCCCTTGTGGAGAATATATACTAGTAGGGGATATAGTTAGTAAACAGTAAATATATAAAATTTCAGGCAGTGGCAAGGGCTAGGAAGAATGAATAAGCAGTTTAAGGGGACAAAGTGATGGGAGAAGGATATTTTAGTCAGTATGGAGAAGGAAGACTTTTGTCTTTAGGTCACTTTGAACAGTAATCTGAAAAGAGTGAGGTACCAATCAAGAAAAGATACTGGGGAATGTGAAGATTAGCAAGAAGGCCAGTGGGCTAGAGTGGAGGAGGTGAGATACGGATGCTTTTATAAAGTGATACGTGGATAATGAGACCTTCAAGGAGGTTTCCTCTAGGAGCAGCAGCAAAACATTGCGGAAATTGTTCTAAGGTGTGTAGCTCTGCATAGTTTGTTTTCTGAGTAGGGGAGGATGCAAATTCTGAACCAGAGCTGAACCTCGCAGTACAGGCAAGCCAGGTTGAGCACTGCTACCTGGTACTGTCCTTCTGGACACTTCTTGTGCACAACTCTCTGTCCCTCCAATAAATGATGAGTCGATACCACAAGAAAAAGAATTGAAGTAATTTGAAATTATTAGCCTGCTTAGGTGCCCACTGCTCTAAAATTGTTTTATCTGCTGATCACATAAAATGAGAAGGGTCTAAAAACTTAGAAAAGGGGAATTTCTGGACTGGGGCACCCTTCCATTCAAAGCCATCAGTGGCTGGACAATCCTTTTTCTCTCTGTGTCTCTTTTGTCTTCCTCTTCCCCATTTAAGGACTCTTGTGATTACACTGGACTCGCCCAGATAATCCAGGGTAATCTCCTTATTCTACGGTTGACAGATTAGCAAATTCAATTCCATTTGTAATCTTAATTCTCTGTTACCACGTAACATAACACATTCATAGGACTACTATGTGGATATAGTTGGGGGTTGAGATATAGTCTTCTTATAGCCTTTGTTTTCTATTTCAGTATATTTATGTTCTTTAGTATAAACTGTCTCAAATCCATATTGAACAAAAGGCAACAAAAAAATGAACCTCTAGAATCATAAAAAGACATTTGGCCTTTGTTCTAATTTCCTGGCAGAGAACTCCTAAAACCCTTAGAATCTATTGAGTGAGAGGAATGACTTTACTTTGCTAATGAGATACTGCAGGATAAAGTTGGGAATCTTTAGCTTTTGGATGGGGACTTGCCTTCAGAAAGACCAAGCCATGATTTGAGGGTTGAAAATTCTAGTCTCACCCCTGAATCTCCAGGAAGGTGAGAAGGACTAGAGATGAACCTAATCACCAAGAGCCAATGATTTAATCATTCATGCTGGTATAAAACATCAAACTATAGGGCTTGGTAAGCTTGCAGGCTGGTAAAAACATCAAAGTGCTGGGAGGGTGGCATGCCCCTACAGCGCTTGGAGGCTCCATACCATCTCCCATTCACTCACTCACCTTATCCTTCATACTTCATACATTTGGGTGCTCTGAAGTTATATCCGTTATAGTAAAATGGTGATAGTATCTAAAGTGACTTTCTGATTTTTGTGAGGTGTTTTAGCAAATTATGGAACCTGAGGAAAAGTTCTGTATCAATCTGTCAATAGTAGAGGCAATCCAAGACTTAAAATTGGTGATTAGCATCTGAAGTTTCCAGTCTGGTGTGACTGAGACATTAACTTAGGGAATCTGACACTAGCTCCAAGTAGTATCAGAATTGAATTGAGTTGTAGGACACCCTGTTGTATCTAGAGTGTTAAAGTATTGTATCATGTGAGGAAAAACCCCATGTGTTTATTTAACAAATACTAATCCTGGATAAGACTATGGTGGTAGAGAAGTCAGACTGTTAGTTGTCACAGTTTCCTGCTCACTTTAACCCACATCCCCACTAAAACAAAGGGAGTATGAGTACTTTAAAATATAAATTGATAATCTTGAATCACTCTCCTTTGTTTCCGAGCTGATGGTCCATTTTCCAAGATTCTTAGCTTCTATGGGGAAAAAAGTAATAAATTGCCACCATACTAGTTATCTCTTTCTGCTTAACAAGTTGCTTCAAAACTTAAAGGCTAAAAACAAAACACCTATTATCTCTATTTTTCTGGGTCAGAAATCTAGATGCAACTCCACTGGACATCTCTGACTCAAGTTACAGTCAGATTGTCATCTAAAGTTCACACTGCAGGAGGATTTAGTTCCAAGTTCATTCATGTGGTTGTTAGAAAGATTCAGTTCTTCATGGGTTGTTGGACTGAGGTGGCTCATTTGGTGGCTAGGGCTGGAGGCTTCCCTCAGCTCCATGTGGGTCTATCCATAGGTTACTCATAACATGAGCTGGCTGCTTTTCCCAAAGTGATAGGGTAAGAGGGAGAGCCTAAAATGGAAACCATAGTGTTTTTGTAACCTAAACTCAGAAGTGACATTTCACCACTTTTGCCATGCTCTATTGTTTAGAAGTGAGTCAGTCAATTCTCAGAGATAAGGTCTTACTCAAACACTTGAATATGAGGAGAATAGAATAACTGGGGGGTTATTTTAATTGTTGCCTATCATGGCTACCTTCTGAAAATTTTTCTAGTTGAAGCATCAACTTATTTTTATTTTGAAGCATCAACTTAAAATGCCATTGAAATAATTTACCTGCAGTCTTGTTGTCTATCCAGCACATATGAACATACAGAAATATGTGTCACTTTATGACCCATGGAAGAGACATAAATGAGGATATGACACTAGAAAATAATGCACTCCAAAACAAAAAAGTTGCAATATATTGCTATTAAACTTTTTATTAACAAATATGAACTGTTATGTCCACTAGCCATAATATAATTGTTATTACTATCTATATAATAATAACAGATGGAATATTTCTATAGTAAACCTATTTTTACCCCTTACAGAGTTTGTAATTGACATTACAACAAAACAATGGAAAAGCAGATGTGTGCTGAAATAACTGAAGTCTAAGAGAATGTTATTAGAAAAGTTAAAATATTAAACCAAAGCCAACTTCTCCTTTACTAGAATTCATTTGGGGGTAGCAGGAAAATGACCATACTAATCAAAACAGAACTGAAGAAAAACCATACATGAGAACATTCTTAGAAACCCACTGAACGTCTTTGATTATTGCTAGAACAATTTAATGTAGAATAAATAATGTATGACAAGTATAATTTCTGTAAGTTCCAGAATGATCTTATGATGTTATTGAAAAGCTCAAAAGAAATGAGTATTATCTTTTGTATTTGGGTGATTTTGGGGGGGGGGGGTGCTGGGGATTGAACTCAGGGCCCTGTGCATGCAAGGCAAGCACTCTGCCAACTGAGTTATATCCCCAGATCTAGGTGACTTTTTAATAGTGACTAGGCACATATAATGTTTAAAAAATTACTTTTACTGCTTTTCTTTCTCCCAGTTCCCTTTTTCTTTAATGTCTTTTCTCTTCGCTAACTTTTTTTCCCTATCATTTCTTAAGTTATTGTTGATTAAACTTTGCTTTTGGTCTTAAAAGAATCAGTAAGTTTTGCATTTATGTATCTAGAATCACAAGTACATGAACCAAATATTTAGTTTCTAACATCTTTTCCTGAACTAAAGGTTTGAGAAGATATTAACTTACACAGCTGATATACCTTGCTTGTACAACAGGTTAATATGAACATTCTCTTCTGTTTAATATATTTGATGTTGAATTCACCCAGGTCCAGGATTTTGTGTTTTAATATTAAAACACTGATCAGGAATGACAGTTATGATACCACCACAAATAATAATGTGACTACTTCAACAGCACTATTGACATATAGTACTTGAACATAAAAGCTTTGATTTTAGTTATACTTTTTTCTTCTCACTATAAGATTGCACATTGAGGTTTTTGTCTGTTTCATTTTGTTTTTGTGATACTGGGGTTTGAACCCAGTTTCTCACATGTTAGGCAAGTGCTCTACCACTGAGCTATACCCCCAGCCATTTTAATTCCTTTTATTTTGAAACAGGGTCTTGCTAAGTTGCCCAGATTGACCATGAACTTGCAATCCTCTTTGCCTCAGCCTCCTAAATTGCTGGGATTACAGATATGTGCCACTTCGCCCAGCCGTCACAGATACTTTGATGATAACCTTGGTGGATATGGTGAACACTGTTATTGCCAATGCAAACTTCTTAAGAATCTTGATTTTGTTCAGATTACAAAGTGGCAATGCATGCAGTGAAGATGGGATCTCTCTTGAATCTCAAACACGAAGTTTGACTTATTCAACCCCATTCATTTTTGCTTTTATGTAGTCAAGTGACCCAGTTCCCGCCAATGAGATAGGAAGCAATGTCTCAAGACACCTTGCCAGCCATCTAGACTAAGCCAACCCACTAAAGATGCAGAATGAAAAAAATGGAAGAATATAGATTTTCAGGGATCCTGTTGAGCTCCTAAATTAACCAAGCAAGTCAGGACTACCTCTGAACCTCCTGGAATATAATATTATAAATAGTCTTAGCAGCAGGAGCCCGTAGCACGCACCTGTAATTCCAGTGGTTTTTGAGGCTCGGCCAGAAGGATCACAAGTTCAAAGCCAGTCTCAAAAACTCAGTGAGGTCCTAGGCAACTTAGTGAGACCCTGTGTCAAAATAAAAAAAAGAAAAAAAGAAAAAAAGCGAAACCACTGGGAAAATTAATTCCAGAGCGAACCAGTCACATCATGGTGGTCCTGTATCTTGTTGTTTAATTCACTTTTAGATAGATAGTCTATTGCTCTATTGCTTGCACCCAGATGCATCAACCTCATAAAATGGGGCAGACAGGGCTTCAATATTAAGAAAACTGCCTCTATGTTTGCACTTTGCAAATGACTATCATTGGAAAATTTTAAATTACAAGTAATAGAAGTCACAACTAGACCTAAAAATAAAAGAAACCAATTGACACACAAAAATGAGAAGTACAGATAATAGGCCGGGATTCAGGTGGTTTGAGCTAGAAGTTTTTTTTATGTCATCAGCAATCACTTCATTATCTCCATGATTTTCTCAATTCCTTCTTACTCCCTATCTTCCTAGGGGTTATAGTTTTCTTTCATAGTAGCAAAATCATTTGCAGTATTTTCAGCCTCATATTTCCACATCTCACCCCTCAAACTGCCAGAAGTTGAAATGCTCTGGTTGGCTTGCCTAAGGCACTTGTGCAATCCCCTACTCCCACCCCAGGAGCACATAGAATCAGGTTTCCTAGAAGCTCATACATACTTAAGTGGGAAGGAGAAATGAAGTGCTGGGATCCACCTGAAGTGTCCTCTCCACAGGGGGATAAGGATTATAATGAAAGTGACTGTAAAACAATGTATTTTGAATTTATTTGTATCTACTTACACTTGAAAGAATGTGAGAGATGTAATAAACAATAATGTAGAACTGAGTGAGGTGACAAATGCCTCTAATCCTAGTGACTTGGGAGGTTGAGACAGGATGATATCAATTTAGAGGTTAGTCTGGGCAATTTATCGAGACTCTATCTCAAAAAACAAAAAGAACTGAGGATGTAGCTTGGTAGTAGAGCACCCCCCGGGATCAAGTCCCAGTACTCACCCCCACCATCATGTTAAGTCCGGAGATTAGTAATAAAGTACAAAATTTACTTAACTATTGGGAATTAAGGCTGGACCTAGTTATCTGAGAACTTTTGTTAAATTATGGTTTGAACATTTGTGAGATAGGACTTCTGTTTATTTTCATAACTAGATGTTAAGGTAATTGATAGTGATTTAAAGCAGCTGCTTTAGGAGAAATGTCAAACTCTTTGCTCTTTAAAAATGTTAATGGGAAATTTCAAAGTCTGTGAACACTTTCAACACCTTTGCTTTTCTAAAATCCAAAATTACTAGTACAAAAAAAGAATGCAATGCAATTCAGTCAAATCCACAGACACTTACTGGCACAGCTGCCATTTGTACCAGAAAATGAAGCAAAATTGGCAGGATACACAACCAGCTATTTGCAGAGGTACTTGAAATCTTCAGCCTATGTTTGCACAGATGCCTGGCACATGGTGTTGGGTGGCAAACAATGGTCATCTGAGAGTCTGGCTGAGGTACTCATCACCCTATAAACCTTAAATTTATTTCACACCTGCTTTTGAAACTTGAAGTAGTGCCAAGTTGTTTTCTCAGATGAATTTGGCAAAAATTTCAGTGCACTGCATAACATTATAATCAGACTAAATGCATTTCTTAAATTCATTAACTATCAGGAGTCAGTTCTTTTTTTTTTTTTTTTTAAAGTGATGTCTACTTAAGAAAGTAATCTGATGCCTTCAGAGGTCCTCATCCCTTTGACCAGAGCAGCACAAAGTAGGAATGGAAAAGTTGCGATCCAGAGTGTATTTGACCTGGATTCTCTCCTCTGAAACATTCTTAGTCAGGTGAGGCTATCCATGCCCAAAGCTATAAAGATTTTGTTAGTTTCTCCCAGAAACCATTCTACAAGCTAATTGCTTTTATTATGGAAATGTATTCCTGAACTGAACTGCAAGGGTGATTTTGAAAATTCAGTGCAGCACAATGTATATATAAAAAGCTGCTTAGGAGGGGAAGAAAGAAGGGAGCCAATGATAATTTCTTACTAATGCTTTAAGACTGTCTCTAGTTTAAGCAATTAACCTTTTATTTTTTCGTTGAATTTTTAGAAAAGACAATTTGGGCACTTTAACCACAGCAGTGCTATGTTCGCACTGTAAGCAGAAAGAGCAAGTAATGGAAAATAACGATATTTCCCCAACTATAAACTCCAGTTTTCTTCTTCCATGTATGAAAAGACTATAGAGGGTAGTTGTTCAGAGCTTGAATCTAGGCCAGACTGCTCAAATCCTGGGGCTGAAATCCTGGCTCTGCCACTTATTAATGGGGTGATCTTTATTAATTCTATGACTTGGATTCTTTTTTTTATTTTTTTATTTATCTTTTAAATTTTTACAGACTGCATTTTGATTCATTGTACACAAATGGGGTACATCATTTTATTTCTATGGTTGTACATGATGTAGATTCATACCATTTGTGTAATCGTACATGTACATAGGGTAATGTCTGTCTCATTCCACCATTTTTCATATCCCCCTCCCTCTCATTTCCTTCTACATAATCTAAAGTTCCCCCATTCTTCTCTCACTCCTTCACCCTCCACCCCCATTATACATCATTCTCCACTTATCAGGGAAAACATTCAGCCTTTGGTTTTTTGGTATTGGCTTATTTCACTTAGCATGATATTCTCCAATTCCATCATTTTATTTGCAAATGCCATAATATTATTCTTCTTTATGGTTGAATAATATTCTATTGTGTATATATACCACAGTTTCTTTATCCATTCATCTGTTGAAGGGCATCCAGGTTGTTTCCACAATCTAGCTATTGTGAACTGAGCTGCTATAAACATTGATGTGGCTGTGTTACTGTAGGATGCTGATTTTAAGTCCTTTGGGTATAAACCGAGGAGTGGGATAACTGGGTCAAAAGGTGGGTCCATTCCAAGTTTTCTGAGGATTCTCCACATTGCTTTCCAGAGTGGCTGCACCAATTTGCAACTCCACCAGCAATGTAAAAGTGTACCTTTTTCCCCACATCCACACCAACATCTATTATTGTTTGTGTTCTTGATAATAGCCATTCTAATTGGAGTAAGATGAAATCTTAGATGAATCTTGTTTTAGTTTACACTTCTCTAATTACTAGAGATGTTGAAAACTTTTTCATATATTTATTAATTGCCTGTATGTCTTCTTCTGTAAAGTGTCTGTCCAGTTCCTTGACCCATTTATTGATTGGGTTCTTTGTATTTTGGGTGTAAAGTTTTGTAATTTCTTTATAAATTTTGGAGATAAGTGCTCTATCTGAAGTGCATGTGGAAAAGATTTTCTCCCACTCTGCAGGCTCTCTCTTCACATTCTTGATTGGATCCTTTGCTGAGAAAAGGCTTTTTAGTTTGAGTCCATCCCATTTATTGATTCTTGCTTTGATTTCTTGTGCTTTGGGAGTCTTGTTGAGGAAGTCTGATCCTAAGCCAACATAATGAAGATTCAGGCCTACTTTGTCTTCTATTAGGTGCAGGGTCTCTGGTCTAATTCCTATGTCCTTGATCCATTTTGAGTTGAGTTTTGTGCAGGGTTATCGCGTTCCCTCTGCCCGCAGAGAGAGACACGACAAATGTCTGAAGCTTTGGAAGTTTATTGTGCACAGTCCCTCTCCTACACTTCTCTTACTCCTAGCTTCCGCGCACTCCCAGCTTCCCTTCTCCCAGCTTCTTCCAGCTTCCACGCTCTCCCAGCTTCCAGCCTCCACCTCCGCCGCTTCTTCCGCTTCTGCCTCTTCTTCCGCCCCCTACTCTCTCACCCACCAGGCTTATATACACTTCAACCAATCAGGGGAGAGTACACGAGGTAAACGCGGACAGCTGCAAGCCTAGGATAGGTACACGAGGGGGGCATGCTCTAATCACATCGTTAACTAGCCAATCATTGGAATTCGCTGGTTGTTTACTGTATAGCTGGCCGCTTTTGGCTCAGCGTCAGGTGCCATCTTGACCATGTCCAAAGGCTGGGGGTCCCGGAAACCCCGACATATCCCCCTTCTTTACTATTAAACTAAGGCTCGGGACCGTGCCTGTCTTAGGCTGAGTGGTCAGCATATGTCCTTACCCGTCATCAGAGCCTGCAGAGCATGCTGCAGCTCCTGTCTTAGGTTGGTACACAGCCACCTCCTTCATTACCCGTCTTTGACTACTGGTCCAGCATCAAGAGCCATACTAATGGGGGGCTGTCGGCCTTTAGGGCGGTCATGGCCTGATGAAAGATAATTTGATCTCTCTATTGGCTAGCTCGTAGATGCATGCCAAAACGAATGAAGAGAAGGAGGCCAAGGCAGAGGAATACCACCATAGTTCCTAAGCTTGCCCGCTGTTTGACAAATCTATAGACAGAAGAAAAACCATATAGCCATATTAAGTACAGAAACAATATACATCCCAATGCAGTTACAATACGGGCAACACAAAACAGCTCTCAGGGAATAAACGCATCCCAGTCCCAAAAGTTCTTGCAAGGTATCCACTTGTTCTTATAATGAGTCCATTCTCTGATAGAGTCTCTATGGTCTGTAAGGCTGCAGCTGTATCTTCGACCAAGTGATCGTTGTTATGGTTGTGTCAATGCTGCTACTGCAAGGACTGTGGTGGCAATGATCACGGCTGTTGCAATGTCAAGGCCTCTTCTGTTTCTTGATAATAGCACTGGCAATTCTATATCTGCAACAGAAACTAGGACTGGTAGGAAGATAGAAATGTGCAAATTGCACGGGTGGCAAAAGAACCATTCCAGTATTGTGAGAGATAGCACACAATTAGTGAACAGTTAAGAGGTGTTATTAGAAATGTTAGTTGGTAGAAACATAAAAGGGAGGAAATACACAAGCTGACGTGGGAGGAAAAGCAATATCACAGCTAGGGTCAGCAGAACGAGTTGCCCTACTCTGGGTCTGATTTGTAGTATGATTCCAATGGCAAAGTGCAGAAATTCCTCCTGTTAAAGCAAAGAGAGACTAGAGATATCCTTGTCACCAAAAACAGCACGACCTGAGAAATCATCAGTAGAATTGACAGGCTTGTAGAGGAATTGGTGAAAAGCAAGAAAAAGAAGGATAAAAAATGTGTTAGTTAGAAGTGAAAAATATGGCCAGGCTAACAATGGCCCATAGGTTCCGGGTTTGCCTTTCCGTCTGAGTTTTTGTTATTGGAGGAAGGCTCAGACTCGCCATTGCAAGGAGGAGCAGCATCACTTGCATGCTGTAAAACTCTGATTAGCCTTTCTGGAATCCAGACTGGAGTCTGTTGATCCTGTGGGAAAATACAAACAGACCCTCGGACCCAACGAAGGACTGGATCCGGTCCTTTCCAACAACCTGTCAGGATATCTTTCCATTTTGCCCATACTTGAGGAGTATTATGGGGATTATAATGTCGATCAGCTGCAGAATGGCCGTCCCTATCCAGAGTTAAGAAATTTAGAATGAAAAGAACTAAATTAAGTTTATCTTTAGGAGACTTGTAGGAGGCTCCTATTCCCTCTTTTTGTTTATTTAGACAATTTTTTAAAGTTAGATGTTCTCTTTCCACAATGCCCTGTCCCTGAGGATTATAGGGGATGCCAGTGACTGATTGGATGTTAAATGTTTGTAAAAACAACTGGAAGCTTTTAGAAGTATAAGCAGGACCATTATCTGTTTTAATAACTTTAGGTATGCCCCAGCCAGCAAATGCTTGTAGGCAGTGTTGAATGACATCTTTTACCTTTTCTCCAGAATGAGCGGAAGCCATAATGACCCCTGAAGCAGTGTCTACTGACACATGTACATACTTAACAGTACCAAATTCAGAAATATGGGTTACATCCATCTGCCAAATATGACCAGGCAGCAGTCCCCTGGGGTTAACTCCAAAGGATTGTACTGGGATTAAAGGAGCACAATGTTGACAATTTTTTACTATTTGTCGAGCCATACATTTAGATATAGGAAATTTTCTGCTCAAAGTAGTGGAATTTACATGGAATTTTTCATGAAAGAGTTTTGCTTGTTCCTCTATGGAAAAAACAAAAATTGATTTGGTGGCCATATCTACCAAGTCATTAGCATTGGCCAAAGGTCCTGGAAAATTAGAATGAGCTCTAATATGTCCTACATAGAGTAGATGTTTATGCTGTAGGATAAGGTTTTGTAGCGTAGTAAAATAAGAGGCTACCATGGACATGGAAGAAATATGAGGTACCATTTCAAGAACCTGTAAAGCATTAACGATATATAAGCTATCGGATAGAAGATTGAATGGCTGATTATCTGCTAATTTAAAGGCTAATATTACAGCTGCAAGTTCAGTAACCTGTGCGGAGTTGGGTGGAACTATTATGGTGTGAAGTTGTTTACTGATAAGTACTGCACCTACTCCATTTTTGGAGCCATCAGTAAAAATGGTTACACAGTCTTTAAGAGGCTGGACACTAGTCACTTTTGGAAAAACTATGGGAGTATTTTTACAGAATTGAATCCAGGGATGTTGGGGATAATGGTTATCGAACTGAGCTGAAGTGGAACAATATAATACTGACCATTCATCATCATTATTAATTAGCCATTTAATTTGCTGAGTGGAATAAGGAGTTATAATAATAGACGGATGGATTCCAAAAACAGTAATGCAAGATTCTATTCCCTTGAATATTACCTGAGCAACAGCTTGGGGATATGATTGCAATGTTTTAGCCGGAGAGCTAGGGAGAATTACACTTTGCAGAGGTCCTCCTTGCCAAACTATACCAAAAGGGGTATGCTTCTCTGAGATTATGATTAAACTTAATGGTTGAGTAGGATCACAACGATCAACGTAACACTGCTGAAGTCTATTCTCTACTAGCTGTAAGGATATCCGTGCTTCAGGAGTAAGTTTCCTAGGGGAATTCAAGTCAGGATTACCTTTTAATATATCGAATAAAGGTTTTAATTCCCCTGTGGATAATTTTAAATAGGATCTGATCCAGTTAATGTCACCTAAGAGTTTCTGAAAATCGTTCAAGGTATTCAAGTGATCTGTCCTGATGGTCAACCTTGTTGGTCTGACTGTAGTAGCAGTGAGCCTTGTACCCAGATATTCTTGGATCTCCTCTAATTGTAATTTTTCAGGAGCTATCATTAGTCCTCTCTTTTCTAATGCTTGAGTTATAAATTGTAATGCTTCTAACAAAACTTCTTTTTCTGGATGGCAAATAAGTATGTCATCCATATAATGATAAATCAACAATCTCTTAAACTTTTGTCTAGTAGTTGTTAACGCTTTATCTACGTATATTTGACATATAGTAGGACTGTTAGCCATACCTTGAGGCAACACGGTCCATTCGAATCTCTGATCAGGCTGAGTGTGATTAAGAGAGGGCAAAGTAAAAGCAAATCTCCAACAATCATTTTTGTGTAAGGGTATAGAGAAAAAGCAATCTTTTAAATCCAGAATAATAGTAGGCCAATTTTTTGGTAGTGCAGTAACAAGAGGGAGTCCACATTGGATGGGTCCCATAGGGTACATTTGTTCGTTTATGGCTCTTAAATCATGTAATAACCTCCATTTTCCTGATTTTTTCTTTGTTAAGAATATTGGAGTATTCCAAGGAGAGGTAGAATGTTGTAAATGACCTGCTTGTACCTGCTCTTGTACCAACTTATGAGCTGCCTCTAGCTTTTCTTTTGTTAGGGGCCACTGTGGAATCCAGCGAGGTTTATCATCTTTCCATATTATAGGGATTGATGGTTTATCAGTGGCCCCTAGGAAAAACCCAATCCATGAGAATCATTTTTTGGTGGAAGTAAAGGCAGTGGTTGGGTAGATCCTTGACTATGTCTTCCTAATCCTTTTTTATCATCATATTTCATATTTTGTAACATATTTCTTACAGGAGTCCCTTGGTAAATCTGATCAGTGGTGAGTTTCATATCCATTTGCTGCAGGACGTCTCGTCCCCATAGGCTAATAGGAACATTACAGACATATGGCTGAAATATTCCTGTGTGTCCCTCTGTATCTTTCCACGATAATGAGGAAGCACTTTGATTGGGGCTTTCTGCTACTCCTAAGCCTCTCAAGCTCTGAGCTGCTGTGATCAATGGCCAGTGCTTTGGCCACACCATTGCGCTAATAATACTTTTGTCTGCTCCCGTATCTAATAAACCTGTAAATTCCATATTTCCCACTTTTAATTTTAGGAGGGGCCTCTGTCCCATATCCATAGTAAGGTTTATTAAAGTGGTTCCTGTTGATCCAAAACCTCCTTGTCTTTTATTTGTATTTTCACTGGGCCACAAAGAATGTCGACTGGGCAATATAAGCATTTGTGCAATGCGATCCCCTGGAGAGATGACCGTAATTCCTTTTGGTGAAGAGACCAAGGCTTTTATTTGTCCAGTGAAATCAGGATCAATAACCCCTGGATGTACTATAAGTCCTTTTAGTGTTGAGGAACCTCTACCTAGTAATAGTCCTACACTGTTCTGTGGGATTTTTTCATGCCAATCAGTATCAATCATCTGCACCCCCATATCTGGGGTTAGTATGAGTCTGGAGGTGGCACAGATGTCCAATCCGGCACTTCCTGAGGTGGCTCTGCGCTCTCCTTCTCTGTGGGAGGATACCACCGTCGGGGAACTTGTTGAATTACCCCGTATATTTGTTGCGGGCCCCGGGGAGGGCCCTGTCTCCCGTTTTTTTGAAGTTCAGGATTCAACCCTAGGAAATTATCCTCCCTATCTCTAATAGGCTGACAGGTACTATTCCAATGACTTCCTCTTCTGCATCTTGGACATAGCCCAGGTCTAGTTCCCAGGTTATTCTTTGTATAGATGTTCCCACCCCGGGCAAAAGGTGGCCTTTTGTTTGGACAAGTGGCTTTTAGATGTCCCTTCTGTCCGCACACAAAACATGATCCTAAAGGCTCTTTATTAGTTCTTGAAGGGAACCTCCCCTGGGCTTACTATAGTTATCTCTTATCTTTTGTTAGGGCATTATCTCCTTGCTGCTGATTTTGTGCATCTATTGAAGCATATTGGCCTTCTCCTATTAACATCTCAACATTTCTATCGGGAAACCTTGCCACTATGTTTCTGCAAGCAGTTTCAACAGCTATTTCTTGCTACTGAGCTTCTCCAATTAGTCATTGTCCTCCAGATAACACTGCTCTGCATAGCTGTCTCCAATATTCTTAACTGCCTCTTTAAAGTTTTTCTAATGGTTGATGGTATCTCCATTTGCTCCTCAAATACGGGCAGGTTCTACAAATTTTGAAGCTCTTTCTATTAGGCTTAGGTTTCTCCTACCTTTTCCCCTTGTTCTTAAGTTTTCACTACCACTTGGTTATTCCTTTCTGGGGTTCTTTGTGTTAGACTTAGTTCCCTTTTTTCCCTTGTTCTTAGATTTCCCGAGCAATTATTTTCTAGGTCACCACCACTCAATTTTTCCTCACTTTATTCTCTTTAAGAGTTCTTTTCTGTTGCTATTAGATCCTGTTCATGAAGATCCCCCTTGTGGCACACTGAGCAGCTTTTCTTCTATAAACCCTGGGCTTATTTCTACTAGGGTTTGAACATATGATCATACAGTGGTTTCCTTATTTTCTAGTCCTTCCCCAGTGTTTCTCCCTGAGGGGTTGCTGCATTCTGAATTTAGACGTTTCAGACCCCATTGTTACTAATTTGAATAGCTTTAGTTATGGTAATTACAATAACAAACAGTGGCCTAGCTGCCAGGAGCAACGAGATTACTGAAAGGAAAACTATCAAGTGCGCATTAGAATTTTTATAGCGGCTTTTCACGTACTACCTAATTGGACCGCTTCAAATGTGTTTCTACTTTCATTTTAATTCGACCGCGTTCCACGCGTCAGGACCGCTGATGGCGTATCCCGATACCCGCGTTCTACGCGTCAGGATCCCGTTACCTTTTAACCCGCGTTCTACGCGTCAGGACCGCTGATGGCGCGTCCCGATACCTTTCAACCCACGTTCTACGCGTCAGGACCGCTGATGGCGCGTCCTGATACCCGTGTTCTACGCGTCAGGATCCCGATACCTTTCAACCGGACCGCATTCCGCTGTCCCCAGGACCGTCAATGGCGCATCCTGACACCCTTTAACTTTTTTATAACCGGTTTAACTTGTATACAAAAAAAAAAATTTTTCAAATATCTTACCTTGTTTTCTTTTATAAGGCCTTCATCTTCCCTTCATGTCCCTGGTTTCGGCACCAGTTATCGCGTTCCCTCTGCCCGCAGAGAGAGACACGACAAATGTCTGAAGCTTTGGAAGTTTATTGTGCACAGTCCCTCTCCTACACTTCTCTTACTCCTAGCTTCCGCGCACTCCCAGCTTCCCTTCTCCCAGCTTCTTCCAGCTTCCGCGCTCTCCCAGCTTCCAGCCTCCACCTCCAACGCTTCTTCCGCTTCTGCCTCTTCTTCTGCCCCTACTCTCTCACCCACCAGGCTTATATACACTTCAACCAATCAGGGGAGAGTACACGAGGTAAACGCGGACAGCTGCAAGCCTAGGATAGGTACACGAGGGGGGCATGCTCTAATCACATCGTTAACTAGCCAATCATTGGAATTCGCTGGTTGTTTACTGTATAGCTGGCCGCTTTTGGCTCAGCGTCAGGCGCCATCTTGACCATGTCCAAAGGCTGGGGGTCCCGGAAACCCCGACACAGGGTGAGAGATAGAGGTTTAATTTCATTTTACTGTATATGGATTTCCAGTTTTGCCAGCACCATTTGTTGAACAGGCTATCTTTTCTCCATTGTAAGTTTTTGGTTCCTTTGTCTAGTATGCGGTAACTGTATTTATGTGGTTTTGCCTCTGTGTCTTCTATTCTGTACCATTGGTTGCCTGTCTATTTTGGTGCCAATACTATGCTGCTTTTGTTACTATTGCTCTGTAGTATAGTTTAATGTCTGGTATTGTGATACCTCCTGTTTCACTTTTTCTACTCAGGATTGTTTTGGCTATTGGAGGTCTCTTATCCTTCCAGATGAATTTCATGATTGCTTTCTCTATTTCTATGAGGAATGTCATTGGGATTTTTATTGTAATTGCATTGAATCTGTATAATGCCTTTGGTAGATTGGCCATTTTGATCATTGTTATTTTAAATTCCACACTGCTATTCCTTAAACACATCAGGCATTGTCACAATTCAGGGTCTTAGTATTTTGTTTGCTTTTCCTGGACACCCTTTCCCTAAAGTATCTGCATGGTAATTAATGATCATTTTGATCATTAATTCTGCCTATCCAAAAGCATGGGAGATCTTTCCATCTTTAAAGGTTTTCTTCAATTTCTTTCTTTAATGTTTTGTAGTTTTCATTGTAGAGGTCTTTCACCTCTTTTGTTAGATTAATTCCCAAGTTTTTTTTTTTTTTTTTTTTTGAGGCTACTGTGAATGGAGTGGTTTTCCTAATTTCTCTTTCAGAGGATTCATCACTTATGAATAGAAATGCATTAGATTTATGCATATTTGGATTCTTTATCTGTAAAATGGGAATAATAATTACTTGTGTCATAGGGTTACTAGAGATTAAATTTAATTAACATACAGCATTTATAGAAGTAAGCACAATTTAGTTGTAATTATGAATTTGCAGACACATTTACTGAAGGACTTTATATTGGAATCCCAAAACAACTAAATCAATATGTGCTTTCAAATATTATTTTTGCAGACAAAAGTATCAGCTTTGAATATTCATTTATCTCTTATAAATTGACAAATAACATACTATTAGTTAAAAGTAATTTAGGATATTGTGGAAGTAGTCTTCATTCTGTACAAACATTCCAAGATGTCTATTATTTGAAGGTTCTACAATTTATTTAACAAATATTTATTGGGCATCTACCATGTATGTGTAGGGCAGCATTCTAGCATGGAGGTTAGTAGTGTGTGTGTATATGTATGCATGTATGTGCAAATTCCTTTCTTACATGTAGTTTATATCCTTTCAGGAGTACACAGAAAATAAATTCACTACCAAATGATGTTAGGGGTGACAAATTCTATGAAAAAATATAAAGCAGAATCAAGGTAGGGAGAGATGGAGAGTAGGTGTATAGGGAAGGTTTCTCTGACAAGGTGGCATGAAAATGGCCTAGACTAAGCAAGGGGAATGAACCATGCAGATACTTTAGGGAAAGGGTGTCCAGGAAAAGCAAACAAAATACTAAGACCCTGAATTGTGACAATGCCTGATGTGTTTAAGGTATAGCAGTGTGGAATTTAAAATAAGGAAATTGACCCCAGAATTTGCAATCCATATTCCTGCATTATCTTCTGTATTTTCCTTTGTAAACTCCCTGTTCCAGACAGGAATATTATATGAAAACATGATAGTCACTGTTAAATATAAATTATACAGTCTTACATTTGTGTGTTATTCTGACTTAGACATGACTTTCAAAGAATCACCATAAACAACAAAGCTGACTCTACACTTCTAAAAGCAGTCCAGGGTAGGAAGCAAAATAAATTAAGAGTAGTAACTAAGATATCCTCAAACAAAATGGAAAAACCCTTAGCTTAGGGTTTTAGTATAAAATTATGTGTAAAATTTTGCAGCCTAAGTCTTTTTCTGGGGCAGATGTTGGGTCCTTGCTTGAAAAGTCTCTGACCCCAGTAAGGGTTACGAATCACCTCATCAGTGAATAGCACTTACACCAGGCATCCACCACTGGGCCTGTCTGAGTTTTTGTTTTTTATTTTGTCAAAATCAAAAATATTTCTAGGTTCTAAAGTGCTATTCACTGATGAGGTGATTCTTAATCCTTACTGGGGTCAGAGACTTTTCAAGCAAGGACCCAGCACCTGCCCCAGAAAACAAGGCTGCAGCTGTTTCTCCCGATTCTGCCCCTTCCCCACACACCATTTTGTAATCTATATTGTTAACTTTGTTTGTCAGTCATTGGTCCAATTAGCCTGTGGGCTTTCACTATTTAAGGGTAATTCCCCTGCTATTTGCTCTTTTCTTTCTCACTTTCACTCTCTCACGCTCTCTTGATCTTTTGCCCTTATGAGCAGACACTCTGCTAATAAAGTTTCTTGTGTGAGTTCTCCCGCCCAGACTGGTTTCTGGGTGCTTTCACCTGAAACCCCAGTCACTTGAGTCTGAGAGGATGATCACAAGTGTAAGGCCAACCAGGACAATCTAGAGAGACCCAGGTGTCAAAATGAAATAAAAAAGGTTTGTATTGAAGTTTGGTGGTAAAGTGCTTGCTTAACATGTATGGAGGCCCCGAATTCAATCCCCAGCACCTCCTCCCCCCAAAAACTCAAATGAGCAAAAATGTAACATAAAAATAAATATGCTATCCTCTTCTTAATTAAAAAAAAAAAAAAGCAGAAACCAAAATTTTTTTTTGGAGGGGGGGGTATTATGGGTATGGCAGAGAATAATTGCTAACTAGCTGGGGACCTAAGTCTGGAAGAGCTTATTTTGAGGGCACATTGTAAAGAGAAAAGATAACTTCATAGAAAAGCAACTGCTTGGCTAAAGGAATATTCTGAGATTATAAGCTTTCTATTTCTGAGGCAGTGCCTAACATTCTAAGTAAAGAGAATCTAAATCAGTGGTTCTTAACTTAGAAAGTGTGTTATTCTGGGTCCTCTGAGAGTCAGCTACCAAAATGGAATTTAATGTGAGAGGATTTTATTAGGGAAAACACCTGTGTGATAGAAAATGGGGAGGAAGGCAGACAGGCTGGGAGAGCCCTCAGATGGTGACACTGTCTGAATGAAGAAGACAGGGAAGGAAGGTGAGGTAGAAATGGCTTAAGCCTCTGTGCAGTCTAAGGAAGGCTTAGCAAGTCCTAGAGTTGAAGTCATGCATCAGAGAAGTCCCATGTCTCCTGGGAGGGGGCCTGTTTTGATACTTAGTGTCTCTGCAGCACTCAGTTAATGGATGGGAGCAACTTGTGGGATGCCTGACCTCAGCACAAACTCAGATGTATTGCAGTGTGGGCCCTCAGCCAATTAAGCTGCAGGTGAAGCTGGAGAGGCACAGTCTTTTGACCTCAGTGGTATCAGAATTACTCAGGAATCTGTTTCTTTGCCTCTTCCACTCACTAGCCCAGCCCCTACACCCCACCTCAAGATGTCATCAGTCTGCTTCCTCAAGGAAAACATGCCCAGGCAGCTAGGAACTGGTAGGGATGTGTCATGTCCTTCATATGTGGTAAAAGGGGGTTACTTTATGAATGCTCAATAAAGGCTATACTATGACTATAGCACAGGGTATTCTACCACATCCATCTCAATCATAGCCCCCTCAGATTTCTGCCCTACCTCCTTATCAAAACCCTCTCCTCTCAGGTTCTTTCAGTGAAAGCACTTTCTACCCACACAGTGCACAAGATGTCTCTTCCTTCAATGTGTGAGCGGACCTAGAGTATAGCACTTGATTAGGTAAAGTTTTCTCCCTCTGAACATGAGCAATCCAGTCCTGAAAATCACATACATGCAACAAAAACTAATGGGCTCCTATTTGCTGTTATTTTATTTTTTGCAGTCAGTACTGGGGGTTGAACCCAAGGGCTCCCTACCACTGAGCTATAGCTCCAATCCTTTTCGAGGCAGGGTCTTACTAAGTTGCTCAGGTTGACCTCAAACTTGCAATCCTCCTATTTAGCTCCTGAGTCACCAGAATTAAACCATGCCCCACCATGCCTGGTTGCTGTTATTTTAAATGGAAAATATGTTATGGTTATTGTTCAGTGCTTAAGCATTTCCTAAAATGCAGTGTAACACAGTTAAAAATGTAAATATAATTAACAAAATGTACATATTATAGTGTAAATTACTCACACTATCACTTTCTGATTACTAAAAGCATTAATATAATTACTACTGCTACTTTGTATGCAGTAATATGCGAAGTTTGCATATCCTTTGTAGCAGACACCAAATTTAGTATAAAATACTCTATCACATTTGAAAACAATCAGAAATTGAAAAATTTTAAAATATGCACAATATTTTCCTCAGGATTAGAGTCGAACAAATGAATTAGCCATGGAAAAGTAATTGCAAAAGCAAAATTATAAAAACTAAATAATTATCATTGGCTAAAGAAATTTTATTTAATATGAAATGGTGCATTTCAATATATTTTATGTGGTCCAAAGTAGGATCTCCTGAAGTTAAGTCCTTGGGAATTATAAAAATTTTAAGGCAGGTATCAGGGAATTCTTTCTGGAGACCATCCAGGAGCCTTGTCTATCCCAAACCAAGATTTGCTTACCCGACTTTGTGCCCAGGCCTACTCACTCTTGGCTGCACAGAGGCAACAGGAATCCTCTGATGGTGGCATTCACTCTCTTGGTTCCAAGTTTGGGCACTAGAAACTGGCCTCGGCTCCCAAGGTAATGAATGTAGTTGTCAGTCTTCAAAAATTCACATAGCTCCCCAGGTATTCCTTAGTGTTCCTCCCCTCTGAAAACTCTCCAACCCACCCCAATTCCAAGCTCTTCCCTTTCCACAGGTGCAGACCTTCCAAATCAAAGTGAGCTGCTGTTCTGGGCAGCCTTGATATTACTGAATAAACTACTAGTGCTCTTTTGGGGCAAAGGGACCCAGATATCTAGACCCCAGAGTATGGAACATCTTTCACAGGGAAAAAGAAGAAAATTATTTTCCATTCTTTTTTCCTGCCAAAGTAAAACATTAAAAAAAAAAATCTCTAAATGGATGGATTTCTTTTTAACTCAAACCGTTACATTTGTATTTCTTTTTAAAAAGAGGTTTAAAATATCCTTTGTGAAATTACATTTCCCTTCTGCCATCCAATTCTCATACACATGCTTTTTTTTTTCTTTTTCTTTTTCTTTCCCCTTCCATGAGAAGATCTGTGTGACTGATGAGGTTTTATTGTTCAATAACTCTTAATCTTTGGGATGAATGCCAAATAAAATGTACACCCCTCTTAAATTCCCAAACCACAGCATATAATTCTGTTGTAAAGTTAAAGATATTTTAAAATTAGATTCAGACATAAAATCATAGCAATCAGGCCTTCTCTTCCACTTTTGGCTGGGTCCCATGCAGCAAGCATATATTCTTAGCCAAAGACATTTTCACTGAGTGGTGTTTACAATTACAACAGAGCGATATTTTATACTTATTTTATGTTCTGTTACAACTTTCTCTTCCTAAAAGTCTAACTATGATTTCAACATCTGTCCTAAATGCAGTCTGGTCATGTTTGGATGCTACAATCTTTGAGACCTATTGTTTCTTAATGTTTTTATAGACATTCTGGTGCTAATTTCCCACTGGTTTGAGCTTGACTTCCACAAAATGTGCTGGCACTATTTTCAGATGTGATCAGCCATTTCCAAGGAAATACTACATAAAAGATGTATCTGACACTATCAATACACGAATGAATGTTGATAAAGTTAACTCTTCTTTCAAAAAGAACCTGAAAGCATTTAATAGTGGGAAATAACTAAAATTGCCAGGAGCAAGATATCATTTTTTTTTAATTGTGGTAAACACATGAAACTTACTGTCTTGACATTTTTAAGTGTATGCTTCCGTTATGTAACATACACTCAAGTTGTGAAACAGTTTCTAGAACTTTTTCATGTTGGAGAACTGAAACTCTATGCTCATTAAAGAACGTCTCATTTCCTTCTCCCACTAGACCCATCATTCTACTTTTTTTTTCCTATAAATTTGGTTAATTTAGATACCTCATATAAGTGAAATCATGCAGCACCTGCATCTTTTATTTTTTACCTTTTTCTGGTACTGGTTATTGAGCCTAGAGCCTCTCAGAGCAAGGTAAGTGCTTTACCATTGAGCTACACTTCCAGTCAGTGTTCTCAAGGTTCATCCATGTTGTACACATGACAGGATTTCCCTTCCTTAAAGACTTAAAGACACATACACTGTATGTGTATGGCACATTTTATTTATCTATTAGTACATTGATAAACATTTGGTTTACTCCCACATCTTGGTTATTATGAATAGAGCTTCTAGAACCTGGGTGTGCAAATCTAAGGTAATGAGCTTTGAGATGTCTTCTTCTATAATAATGATGGACTTGAGTGGGTTTAATCATATTCTCTTAACCATACTTCTGATATGTTTTACCTCTTAAAGATGTCATTCTCCCTATATATCCAGTTATTATGGTTGGGGTATGAGGTATACCTCCAAAGCTCCTGTGTTAATGCAGGAATATTCAGAGCTGTAACTTAATCAGTCCATCCTAATTTGGGTGGTAACTGTAGGCAGGTGGGGTGTGGTTGGAGGAGATGGGTCACTGGGGGGTGTGCCCTGGAAGGTTTCATCTGTCCTAAAGTCCCTTGTCCTTCCTCTCTGTGCTTCCTGGTTACCATGAGGTGAGCAGCTTTCCTCCACCGTGCCCTTCCACCATGATGTTCTGCCTTACCTCAGGCCAAGAGCAATGCAGATGACTATGGATTGAACCTCTGAAACCATGAGCCAAACTAAACTTTTCCTCCTCTAAATTGTTCTTGTGAAGTATTTTGATCACAGTGATGAAAAGTGGACTAACTCCTCTAAGTTTTACCCTTTTAGAGGCACTATGAATCAACAGAATGTCATTTCATCTTTCTGGAAGTCCACCACCCCACCAGCCAAATCTCTTTTCTTCATGTCAAAATCCTCCCATCCCCAAAACCTCCCATCCCTTTCTTCAAGAAGCTTTCTTGATTCCTCCTACCAGATAGGATATCTTTCTCTTAAAAATCCCCAAAGGGTCCTAGCAATACCATGGTCAAAGTGTAAAAGAGTTGCCTGTACTTGTGTTCTATTTATCCCCTCCATCTAATAATACTTCACTTCTATAAGTTGCACAGTATTTGCCAGGCACTATTCTAAGCACTTCATGTATGTTAACTTGTAATTCTTACAATAACCTGTAAAATAGGCATTATAGTAATTATACCATTTTGCAGAAGAGAACTTGAGGTATGGAGACATTACATAATTTGCCTAGGCACCGTGTGTGTGTGTGTGTGTGTGTGTGTGTAAAAAAATTTTTTTTGTTTTTAAATATATATATTTTTTATTTGTAGGTGGATACAATACCTTTATTTTATTTTTATGTGGTGCTGAAGATTGAACCCAGGGCCTCATGCATGCTAAGTGGGTGCTCTTACTACTGAGCCACAACCCCAGCACCAATGAACTGTATTTTTTAGGTTTGCAGCAATGAACTGTAAATTTTAGGTTTGCAGCTTAAATTGAGTGGAAAGAACAGAGATGTCCCATATATCCCCTGCCCTATATACTCACAGCCTCATTCACTATTACAATCCCATATCAGAGTGCTACGTTGGTTACAATCAATGAACCTGCATTGACACATCATTATCACTCAAAGTGACAGATTTACTCTTGGTGTTGTATATTCTATGGGTTTAGAAAATTTTATAATGGCATGTTTCATTTTATAATGGCATTATAGTATCATACAGAATAGTTTCATGCCCTAAAAATTCTCTGTGCTCCACCTATTTATCCTTTCCTTCACACCAACCCCTAATGGCTATTTTCAAAATTTTACTTTTTCCGGAATTTCATATAATTGGAATCATAAGTATATAACCTATTCAGATTGACTTCTTTCACTTACTAACATGTTTTTAGTTTCCTCCGTGTTTTTTCATGGATTGATAGTTTTTTTTTTTTTTTTGATAGTTTTTTTTTTTTTTAAACTGGGAATTGAACCCAGGAACCCTTAACCACTGAGCTACTTCCCCAGCCCTTCTTAAAACTTTAAAAAATATTTACCTAGAGACAGGGTCTCACTGAGATGCTTAGAGCCTTGCTAAGTTTCTATGGTTTTGACTTTGAATTCTCGATCCTCCTTCCTCAGCCTCCCAAGCCAGTGGGATTACTGGCATGTGACACCACACCAGATCTTGTTAGTTTCCAGTTGGGAAATTATGAATAAAACTCCCATAAAGATTCATGTGCTAGTTTTCATGTGGATATGTTTTCAACTAATTTGGGTAAGTACCAAGGAGTGCAGCTGCTGGATTATACAGTAAGACAATGTTTAGTTTTCTAAGAAACTGTCAAACTCCTTCAAAGTGATTGCTTCATTTTGCAGTTTCTCTAGAAATGGGTTCAAATTCCTGTTGCTGCACATCTTCTCCAGCATTTGGGGTTATTTGTGTTTGAATTTTGCCTATTCTAACAGGTATGTTATATGTTTTGAGTGAAGACAGTTTATGAAGACAGTTTAATTTATGCTAAGGTAGACTTACAGGAGAATGACAGGATGGAGGTAATAAACACTGGCACAGGGAGAGCCAACCCAAAAGGCAATTTCTTCCATTACAGAAGAGCTGTCAGCCCTTTTTTTCTGACTTTACAATTCAGCAAGTTGGAACAGTTAATATAGGAATTATGTTCTGCATGCTCATGTTTTTGTTTGTAGTTATATATGCATGAGCAATTATATATTAAAAGTCTACCTTTCTCACTGGGCATGGTGGTACATGCCTGTAATACCAGCAGTTTGGGAGGCTGAGGCGGGAGGATTCCAGTTCAAAGCAAGCCTCAGCAACTTAGCAAGACCCTGTCTCAAAATGAGAAAAAAAAAAAAAAAAAAAAGGTCTGGGGATGTGACTCAGTTGTTCAGTGCCCCTGGGTTCAATCCCTGGAACTGAAAACAAAAATCTATCTTTCTCACTGCAAGCTCCATGATGATAAGGATTTATTTCTTAACATAGTGTCTGACACATATTAGGTACTGAATAAATGATAGATTTGTAAATAGCTGAATTAATGAATGAATGATTTATATTCTGCAGGGTCTCAAGAGTGGTGGGAAAATAGATTAATAGACCCTTGATGCATAAAAGATGCTTAAGTGTATAGAGAAATAAAAAGTCTACTTACATCTTCCAAACATTATAAGAAGCAAATTATAAAGGAAAAGGTAGAATTGACTTATAAAATAAAATATAAACAACAAAAACCAAAATCAAATAAAGCTTCTTATATTTCAAAACATTATAAATAATGGAAAGGTAAACAATAATATGGGAAAAATATTTACGATTTGGCTTATAGACTTAATTCATAAAAAAGGTTTTTGCAATCAGAAAAAAAGACAAATATCTTAATAGAAAAGTACCCATTTTGTAAAGATGTTTGCTCTTGTGAAAAATTACTCTATGTGATGATGTCTTAAGGTAAAGTGAGCAACAATGTAAAAATTAAAAATAAAAAGGTATATATCGTTAAGTTTTCTATCTGCTAGTAAAATCAATTTTCAACTATCTGTAGGTATGTTATTCTTTAACTTTATTGCAATCCATAATTCAAAGTCACGTTGATTATTTTCACTTATTACCAACAATAGTAGAGAAACTTTGAGTGGGGCTAAAATAATGACCATTTTCATTCATTTATTAGCATATATTTATAGTATGCCTATTATGTGTCAGACATTATACTGGTGCTTGGATTATAATGGAGACGAAAATGGGCATACTTCAACCCTCATGGAACGTATATAGTAAGAGTGGGAGAAAATAGTCATTAATTTAAAAGATCACACAAATGTATATTTTTAATTCTAATGAGCATTCTGAAATAAAAGTACATGAGAGGAAGGGGGAGGGGCAAGAGAAGTCATGTAAGGGTTTTAAGCAAGTTTTTTTTTGTTTGTTTGTTTGTTTTGGTATTTGGAATTGACCCAGGGCATTTAACCACTCAGCAACATCTCCAGCCCCCCTTTAAAATTTTTTTTGAGGCAGGGTCTCACTAAGATTTTTTTTCAGGATTGGATTTGTGATTTTAAAAAGAGTCACAAATTGCTAACTTTCTCTTATTTTTATAATATCATATCTATTCCCTCCCGCTGCTAGTATCTTCTGACTGCTATATGTACAGTGAATTGAAAGAGGGTTAGACTGACAATGATACATACATTGGAATGCTATAGTAGTGGTCTAGGTGAGAGGTATGTCTTGGATGAGAGGTATGATTGTAGAGATGGAGAATAGTGTACATGATAGTATTACAGAACAGGATTTGGCAATTTGGATAAGGGGCATGGAGAAGATGGAGGAAAAAGAATAACTCCTAAGTTTCTAGTGCAAATGAACAGGTGATGACATCCAGAGAGAGAGAGAGAGAGAGAGAGAGAGAGAGAGAGAGAGAGAGAGAGAGAAAACCCAGCAGGAGCTGGGATTTAAATGCACTGATTTGAGGTGACTTTAGCACAAATGTTGAGTGAGAAGTGGGAAGCAAAAGCTCATGCAAAGAGGTCTGACTACAAAACTACACTGAGTAGTACATAATGTAAAGATGGTGACTAATGTCTTGGGCTTAGATAGGAACTTCTGGGGTAACAGTACAGGGTGAGAGAAAAGATGAACCAAGTCTTGAGAAAATTCAACACTTAGTAGGGTATATTTTCCCATTCCCTACTTCTTATGTCCTTTTCATTTCTTACTCTAAAATCAAAATTGTTCATTTTTATCCTCATTGTTGAGCTAATTTTCTTCTCTGATTTTCTCTTATTTCTATAATTTAACATTCTCCCTTACTTCCAAGGAGAGAAGTATTTAATATCTAAGGTGAGCTATACTTTAAAAAATTAGGTCATTCAATTTTGGATTATGATAGTTCCATAAATTGCCTTTGGCTCTAACTCATCTGTAGGTTTGATTCCATTGGTTAAAATAAAACAAATCAGTAAATTGAACTGCAAGGTGAGCAAAGATGCAGAATATTTCATTGCCCATCCATAGGCTCCTTTTTTTTTTTGGGTGCTGGGGATCGAACCCAGGGCCTTGTGCTTATAAGGCAAGCACTCTACCGACTGAGCTATCTCCCCAGCCCCTCCATAGGCTTCTTTACATATTGCATTGCTTCAGGGATTTTGCTACTCTCCAAGTAGACATTGGGAGAGATATTGAAGCATGATGAGCCTTCAAAGTGTCTATCATCAGAAAATATAGAGGATAATAACTCAGTGTAACAAATGCATTAATGGGTGTAGAGCACAGAAAGAAAAGAAATGGGAAGACCAGGGGAATAGCTGAAAAAAATGTATAAAGATTTTCATCCATAAGATTATGATATTTTTTAAAACCAGAAGACTTTCTTCAGTAGCAAAAACTATTTTGTGGTTAAGAAAAAAAATGGCAAGGAGATATGCTAAAGTCTTGCTGGATAGAACTGGCAAAACCAAACAACACATAATAAAATACTATATATGACTGGAAGAGAGATCTGAAGGAAAGGATAAAGTCCATGAGGATAAAAAAGATGTTAGTTGAAACAAGTTAAAACTAGATCTATCTCAGAATAATATGTTTCCATTACTTAGTATTCCTCTCCTTTCTGCCTCCCAGACAAACTAAAAACAAAGAGTTCAGAGAGAGAGATTCGGATTAGGTGTAAGGAATATTTTCTGTTAGCAAAAAAGTTTTTAAACAATGTATGTAATAGGTTCATGAAGGAAAATCACCATTCCTTTCTCAAGGTGTCCTTTAAAGAAAAAAGCACTTTTGCTTGTCTTTCTCTGAATATATGGATGTGTTCCAATAGACCAAAAAGACTATGTAAGTTAAAAAGCAAACAAGTGGAAAATGACCTGTTATTCTTTACTGTCAGGTCTCTGATCTTACACAAAAAAGTAATAATAATAAATAATAAAGTCCTTCCTTACTTTTACTTTTCCTTCTTCTTTACTTAACTGAGCATTCATTTCTTTGACTTTTTCTAGTAGATCTATTGAAAAATATAGAGTAGTAATTGATTAATGCCACAGCAAAATCTCAGGATGTAAATGAAAATATAAAGTACTACAAGAGAAAATTTAGAATCAGGAACTATGTAGGCAAACTAACTGGAACTGTACTTGTGGTGCTGGTGATTATTTTGATGATTTCTCCCCCAACTCTCTACCCACCCTTTTTTTTTTTTTTTTTTTTTTTTTTGCTATTTGGGGGTTGATTTCCTTTTGTTATCACATTTAAGAAAAAGCAGATGCCAAGGGTTCAGGGTTCAGTGCAGGAACCAAAACCCCAAAACCAAACAAACAAACAAAAAACCCAAACCCTCCAAAACAAACAAAACCAAAATCGCTTTAGGTACTTCAACCAGAAAGGTATTAAGCACTGTAAAGACCTACAGAGGTCAAATCAGGGACTTTCAGTATGTTGCCATCCAACTTGCACAAAACTGAAAACTAGCAAGAAGAATCTGAGTCAGTCACTCAACTCTCAGTAACCAGGGCCTGACCATCAGTCAGCAGAGTTGTAGGAAAATAATTTCTGCCTCTCTTTTTAATTTCCTTATTTTTCTTCTTATTATACAGCTCTTCTAATACTTTTTTGTGTGAGAGGGTAGGTTACCAGGGATTGAACTCAGGGGCACTAGACCACTGAGTCACATCCCCAGCCCTATTTTGTATTTTATTTAGAGGCAGGGTTTCACTAAGTTGCTTAGTGCCTCACTTTTGCTGCGGTTGACTTTGAATTCATGATCTTCCTGCCTCAGCCTTGGGAACCGCTTGGTCTTCTAATACTTTTAACTGGTGACGTGCTAGTAAATGTTTAACCTTGTGCTCTTCAGGGAGAGAAAGTAAGGACTCAGATATGTGTGTTTGCTAATTTCCATGTTATAAATACTTCCACTATGATTGATTTCAAGAGATACTACTGAACATGATGTTGGAAATAGTTGTTCAGTAGCACAACCTTAGTATTTTCATCGAACAGATGTATTAGATGTAGATAATTTCAAGAACATAGATAATATTGAGATGAAATAATTAGGAAGTGATGAGTTTTGAGTATTACCTTTGTTTATAATTTTAATTGTAAGTTTCTTTAGTTCTTAATAGTGTCCATGTTTAACAACAGACTGGAAGAACTCTTTTCTGCTAGAAGAAAATATGTGTTCTAGATGTTGTCTATTTAACATCAACCTCCATTTCTACCCATTTCTAAATTCCCTTCCTTCCAATCACAGAAATAGATAACTAAAAACTACATTTCCCAGAATTCCTTACTGCTAGAAATTGTAGTTCAAGTTCTACCCATGAGTTGAATTTGTGAGAAACCAGCGTATCTAGGATAGTTCCAGTGATGTTTGTGATAATTGGAAGTCTTTAAAATTATGATATTTAGGAAATACTTGTGAAAGTATAACAGTTTGAGAGGGACGGATGTGTATTTTGAGTAGGTGAAGAGGAATGGGGAGCCTTTTAAGGAGTTCCTCTTGGCACAAGTATGCTAGTGACCAGGGATTGACAAGTTACTTTGCAAGTAATGCAGTGATAAATTAAGAATTATGGATACAAGAGGAATAAAACTAGGCTCTTATCTCTCACTGTGCACAAAAATCAACTCAAAATAGATCAAAACCCTTGGAAATAGACCACAAATTATGCAACTCCTAGAAGAAAATGTAGGGTCAACACTCCAGTTTTTAGGCACAGGCAAAGACTTTCTCAATAGGATCCCTAGGGTTGGTAGAGTACTTGCCTCACAAGCATAAGGCCTTGGGTTCAAATCCCCAGCACCGCAAAAAAAAAGAATCCCTAAAGTTCAGAAAACAATGCCAAGAACTAATAAATGGGATAGCATCAAATTAAAAAGCTTCTGCACAGCAAAAGAAACAATTAGGAATATGATGAGAAAACCCACAAAAAAGGAGAAAATCTTTGCCAGATAGCTAGTGTTTTGACAGAGGATTAATATTAGAATATATAAAGAGCTCAAAACACTTTACACCCAAATATCAAATAATCCAATCAATAAACGGCAAATGAATTACAGTTCTCGAAAAAAAAAAATACAAATGGTCAATAAATACATGAAAAAATGTTCAAAATCATTAGCAATTAGGGATATGCAAATCAAAACTACACTGAAATTTCATCTCATACCAGTCAGAATGGCAATCATCAAGAATACAAGTAATACTAAATGCTAGAGAGGATGAGGACAAAAAGAACACTTTTCAGCTGTTAGTGGAATTGTAAATTAGTACAACTATTATGGAAATCAGTATGGAAGCTTTTCAAAAGACTAGGCATGGAACCACTATATGACCCACCTATACCACTTCTCAGTATTTACCCTGAAGAATTAGTCATCTTATTATAGTGACACATGCATACCCTTGTTTATAGCAACACAATTCACAGTAGCTGAACTATGTATGGAACCAGCCTAGGTGTCCACCAGTGAATGAATGGATACAGAAATTGTGGCATACATACCCAATGAAATTTTACTCAGCCATAAAGAAAAATGAAATTACATCATTTTACAGGAAAAAAGGAGGAAACCAGAGACCAACATGTTAAGCAAAATGTTAGACTCAGAAGGTTAAGGGTTGTATATTTTCTTTCATATGTGGAAGGTAGAGAGGAAAAAGGAAAACAAAGGTTGGCAGGGAAGGAGAGGAGGAGTGATGTAGTTCAAATTATATTGTTATGTTTTGTGCATGAATGAATATGTAACAACAAATCCCAACAATGTGTACAACTAAAATGCACCAATAGAAATGTGGGGGAGAAAGTTACAGCTATTGTGAAAGAAGTTATTAAGGGTAATTTGGGCTTAATAGCAATGAATGAATGTTGGAGGTTACTGAGGCAGCATAAATGGCAGAAATGAGAAACTCATTTGAAAGTGCCATGGAAATAGGACATATGTCCTACCTTTACCTCTGCATCATCTTAAATCACTTGATTTTTTTCTTTAATTTTTTTATCTTTGCATTTGTTCTAATTAGTTATACATGATAGTAGAATGTCTTTTGACACACTGTACACAAATGGTTGTACATAGTTGATTTTTTTTGTCACAAAGATTTTTTTTATTTTTTATTTTATTCTTAGTACAAATCAATTTCATTTGGGAACAGGAAAAATGTGAACATTTCAGAGTAATCTTAGTAATATGTGGTATTGAAAACTTTTTCATTGTCTTTTTTGGCAATTTTTAGAAAATTTTTTTTTCATACATGTATATAGGGTAATAATGTGTGTCTCATTCTACCATCCTTCGCATCCCCACCACCCCACCCCTCCCCTCACTCCTCTCTGCATAATCCAAAATTCCTTTATTCTTCTCTACCCACCCTACTCCCCCCCCACCCCCACCCCCCCACCGCACTGTGTATCAGCATTGCTACTTTTCAGAGAAAACATTTGGCCTTTGGTTTTGGGAGTTTGGCTTATTTCACTTAGCATGATATTCTCTAGTTCCAATCATTTACTTGCAAATGCCATAATTTCATTCTTCTTTAAGGCTGAGTAATATACCATTGTGTATATGTTCCACATTTTCTTTATCCATTCATTTGTCAAAGGACATCTAGGTTGGCTCCATAGTTTAGCTATTGTAAAACTGAGCTGCTATAAACATTGACGTGGTTGCGTCACTGTAGTATGCTGATTTTAAGTTTGGGTATAAACTGAGGACTGGGATAGCTGGGTCAAATGGTACTTCCATTCAAGTGTTCTTAGGAATTTCCATACTGCTTTTCAAAGTGGTTGCACCAATCTTCAGTCCCAACAATGTGTGAGAGCACCTTTTTCCCCACATCCTTGCCAACACTTATTATTGCTTGTATTCTTGATAACTGCCATTCTGACTGGAGTATCACAACATTTACTTGAAATATCATATATAGGAATCGACCCTCAAGTTACACTGTGTGTGACTAAAGATTTTTTAGTAGGCCTATCAAGCATCCTAACAAAAGGAAAAAAATATAAACAGAAACTTTTTGTGAATAATCTTAGTCAGACTCCTAAATTTAGTCTACCAGTGCTCTCAACATAAAATAAATGTTTCATAATGGAAACCATTTGGGGAACATAGGAAAATTAAAGGGAATCCAATTGTTCTTAGTGTAGATAGAGAAGTCTTCAGAAGAATTTGGGTATAATATTGGGATATTAACATTGTAGTCCACTTAGGTACAATACAAATGTACATTAAGCTTGAATTATCTCCAACAGTTCTTAAGGACCCTGTTCTTACTTTTCTGCTGGACTATACCAAACAGAGTTGGTTGTGCTCTTGAGGCTGTTAATTTTTTCCTTTTGAATTACTTTAAAGAAAAAAATATTCTTACCTCTTATAGGGAAAGATACAAAATTTTGTCTTCCACCCACACTGGTTGTCATCATTGGATCCAGTACAAAAACCATTATTCAATTATTTATAATTTTTCTCATTTTAAATTTGTTAGAACATTAGTGTGTTAATGAGGATATGAAAATATAGGAAATACTTAGGTTAACATTAGTATTTAGAAAACTTGAGAATTATCAGAAAGAAATCTAGGGCAATGAAGGATTCTTAGAATAAATATGGTTTATGTAAACAGATTTGTTACAAAGTACGGTTATGTAAATAGATTTTGTAAACAATTTTATTCAGAAGACAAGTATTCTTGATCTATCTCTGTGACTGATATTAAAACTTGTAGAAAACAACAATGCTTTTGGAGTCCAGTGAAATAGAATTGTACCATACCCTAACAATAACTCGTGTCTGTCATATTAGTTCTTCATTTGACAGAACACCTGTGATATTAAAATAAATCCAAATGACATTATTATACTTCATTTCATAGCTGTACTACTAAAGCTTTCTTTGTTTCACTTAAAGCACACTTAAAACTGAAGATTTATTCTAAATTTTATATCTGGAAATGTCATATGAGAAACTATGGTTTAATAGTTGTGGTCATATTCTAAAAGAATCCATATTGAAAATTAACTTTAAGAATTTGTATGGTGGGCTGGGGAGATAGCTCAGTCGGTAGAGTGCTTGCCTTGCAAGCCCAAAGCCCTGGGTTCGATCCCCAGCACCGCAAGAAAAAAATTTTTTTTTGTATGGTCCCTTACTTTAAGGAGCTTTGATTGCATTGTTGGTGGGAGTGTAAATGGGATTAACATAATTTCAAAACTGATTTGACTCTAAATTGTAAAGTTGAATACTTTCATTTTCTACTACTCAGCCATTTCACTCCTAACTTTTGCATACGGACACCAAAAGATAGTGCACAAAGAATTCATGAAATCATTGATCATAATAACAAAAAATTGGATATCTAAGTACTCACAGAAAGAAGATGAATACCTTAATTATGGAAGTCACATAATGGAATATTATACAGCAGTAAAAATGATCAACTACACTACATGTAACAATATGGGAGAATCTAGAAATATAGCAAGTAAACAAAAATAAGTACTAGAGGACTATGTATAGTAAGATACAGTTTAATAAAGTTCAAAAACCAAGCAAAACTAAACATATATTACTTAGGGAGGCAGACACATGTGATGAAGTTGTTTTTTAAAAAGACAAGGGGATGATACACAAGTGGACCAAGGAGGACAGGTGGGGAAATGGTATAGGGAAAGAACTCCTAGGCAGGTACAAAGATGTTGACCATAGTCCAGATTTTTGGTGGGGTGGTAGGTTCATGGGTGTAGTAATCATGGTTGTTGTACTTCCTAACAATAACTGTGTGCACTGTTTTATATGTATAATTTGAAAAGATAGCTGTGTGTTGTGGTGCATGCCTTAATTCAAGAGACTCAGGAGGCTGAGAAAGGAGGATTGCAAGTTCAAGACTAGCCTCAGTGACTCAGCAAGGCTCTAAGCTACTAAGTGAGACCTTGTTTAAAAAAAAAAGGGAGGAGGAGGTAGGGGGTGCTGTGATGTGGCTTGGTGGTAAAGCCCCTGGGTTCAATCCAAAGTACCAAAAAGCAAAACAAAGTTAAAAAGGAAGGTTACACATATTAAGGTGTATATTGATAGAATATTAGTTTTACTCAATGCCCAGTACATATTTCTGTGCAATGAAACGAACTATTTAAGAATACAACTCAAATTGGTGATTGGGAAATTTAAAAGTGTGCAGAGAATTTAAATATGTATAAAAGTTCCATTTGAGATTATTTCAGGGGGTTTAAGTCACATTCATCATCCAGAGGTTCAGCTGATAATCAGATTATATTTGACTATTATAACTTTGTACAAGGTGGCAAAAACAAAAGTAGATGAGGACCTCTTGGAACAACATCATGTTTGAAATAGATTTATTGGTCTTAAAATGATTTTAACATATTTTAGACTTTAAGAGATACAATGCTGAAACTTTTTTCTGAGAATAAATTATTCTTAAAAGATTTTTATGTTCTTCTTATAAGGCTGAGCTGAGTCATTTGACACTAGAAAATGGTTATTACCTAGAAACTATTTTGTCACTATTGTGTCTTATGAAAATCTAGGTTTGCCGTTAGCTCTGTGTTTATTCCCATTACTTATAATAATAAAGCATTTGTATAATATATATTTTATGGTACCTCTTTTTTCTCTGTGAAATTCAAACACTATTTCACCTTAGCAACATATCTTTTGGGAGGGAGATACAGACAAAGGACAGTTTATTTACATCTGACCCACAGGTATCCTCAATGTGTGAACTAAATACTCAAAGGGCAGTGTTTGTCTCAAAGGCTAAAATCAGAATTGCAGAATAAAAATCCATGCATTTTTTTTTGAGATTTCTATAACAGGGATCCAGTGAAATGTATTAGAGAAGTATAAATATTAGACTAATCATTTTGGTGAGCAATCAATGGATGTTAGAGTAGTGAATGAGTTATCAGAAGAATGGAACTTCAGTTTTCAACTTCTCTTTGCTGAATTGTGATATTAATTTAGCATCTTTGTTCCTCACTTTCCCTCATATTTATAAACAGATAAGAACTCTATCTTCCTCAGAGGATTGAGGATACAAGAGTGGAAATAAGTTGCTATATATGAAAACCTCTGTAATCTCAAGAAATATGCAAATGTGGGTTTGTCATAAGTATTTTTTTTTAAATCTCTAATATATTAAAACTTAAAATAAAGTTTAACAAAAAGCTTATTTAAGCATTTAAAAAATTGCCAAGTAAACTACACGAGTTTCTTAATAGGAAAATGCCTAGAGGATCTGCTTGGAAAACTATTTTATTGATTTCCACAAAAATGAACTACTTAGATGTAAATGTCAAAGCATTATCTCCACAGAATCTGCAGGATGTCTAGGTTTACTAATTAATTCATCAAATCAAGCCTTGCTACTTAACCTCCAGAGAGATCAGTATAGGAACCTGTCTTCTCTACATAGTTACAGGGGAAACAGTGTGTCCTACAGCCATCCCTATAGGAATGTTGCTGAAAGGGCCTTGGTGTTTTTGGTTTTACTGATACTTCAGGGCCTCATCTGACTTGTAGTGGTGGAGTCTTTAACAGCTTATCTACAAATTGCTCTTGCCATTGAGAAAGTTTCATATAATAATGCGCTGAAAAGTAAATGGATAATTTACAGTAGGAAATAATGTAAACTTGTCTTCATAATAACCCTAATGTATAATCTTTTTGTTCTTAAAGATTTAGAGTTTATTATCTGATTTGGGAACCTCTAGACTATTAAACAAAATGACCTCATTTATTTTAAACTGTTTTCTCTATCTGGTGGAAAATATTGAAAAGCATAAAGCAGAACAGGAAATCATATCCTAGTTTTCAAAAATAACACTGTTAACAGTTCTTCATATTTCCTTTGTTTCTCTATGCATGTTTGTATTAGTGGGATCATATCCTATGCATCATTTAAATGATTAAGTTTTCTTATTTTTTGTGATGGAAATCTATGCCTTTTGTACAAACTTTGGCAGAGTTGTGGAAAATAGACAAAAATATAAAGCAGAAAATGAAAATCACATATTAATCTACTACTAGAGTTATCATTGTGAATATTTTGGTGTATTTCCTTCAAGTGCTTTAAAAATTTAATTTAAAAAAAGTAATCGGGTACCGCTTCTTGGGATCAGGCAGCTTACTCTCCAGTCCAGGGGACTGGATGAACCAGATCAGCACTCTTCTTCTTGGACAGGGGTAGCCAGAGTGGATATTTTCCTTTAAAGCTCACTTGTTACCATATTCTAAGTTGATATGTACACAGTGCTTTTCTTGTGCAGATTTTCATCTTCAAGGCCCAAATTTCAGGTTATACTTGATGGTTCCTGGAACCTGTACTTTTCTCTGCAGTCCACGTCGCCTTCTCTTGCAATGGTTGAGAGGGGGCAGGAGGCTGCTACTTTAGAGTTTCAAATCCACTTTTAAACCTGAATGGCCGTCAGAGCGCTCGCTCCGTGGTATGATCAGGAGCGCTTCAGGGTCCTATTCCGAAGTTCCGAGTCTCTCTGTAGAAGGTCTGTGACCAGGGAAGGCTTTGGTGGCCTCCCTGCTCCGGGGACAAAGGCCATCTGAGAGAGGCCAGCCTTTTCTCGCCCTCCCGAGGTTATCATCAGTACGTGCTTGCATGTGACTCCAAGTCCCCCATTCTACAGATCTTAAGCGGGAGAAGGTTGCCAGGTCCCACGGCGTGCCCTGCCTCTCGGGAGATCCTGGCAGGTCTTTGTTGCGGATTGTTTAGGCATCTGCAAACGGCCGGTTCCTCTCGGTCTCGCTTCGTGAGCCGGGAGAAATGCGTCCCTTCTCGCTTGCCTTATGCCAGGCGAGGCGAGGAGCGTACTATCTTGCAATCTGCCGGAGGGGGAAACGCTCACGTGCGACTCTCTGATTCCCAAAGAATAGTACTGGCTTCCACGAAACCCAACGCTTAATCTACTAGGGATAGTATTATATTGTTCCGGGAGCCTGCACAAAGATAGGAACGACCATCTGCAAGATCTTAGGCAATGAACGCGCTCCTTCACTTCCCCTTGTTTTGCTTGGATTGGCCGGGACTGCCCGCATTAGTCCGCCGCCCCAAAGCTTCCTCAGCCTCAGACAGCTCGTTGGGGAGAACCTCAGGGTCTCAAATCCTGGGACGGGGCGGGGCGAGCGCGCAAGGGGCGGGGCAAGTGCGAGACTGAGTGCTAGCAGGGAGCGCGCGAGCGAAGCCGAGAAGAGCCGAGCCGAGCCGAGCCGTGAGGTGCCGGGGAGAGGCAGGCAGAGCCTGGCCGGCCGCCTGCGGCTTAGTGCGGATTGTGCGGTGTAGCCGGGCACTCTGTCTACCAGCCTCTGCCCAGGCTCCTGCAAAACTTTTATTCCTTTGGGCCCCCGGGGGTATGTGAAGGCATCGGAACGTTCTGCTGTCTCCGCACCCCCCTGCAGCGGCGACCGAAGGGACCTGCATCCCTCGCCCGCCGGGCTCTCGCGCCCTGAGCCTCCTCACCTACCGATCGCTCCCCGGAGCCGCGAGGGGGCACCCCCGGAGAGACCGCGCGGGCCCGGTCGCCCAGAACTCCCGCCTGCCGCGGCGGATCCGCCCGGCGCAACTTTAACTTGATTCCTCTCGTCCAGCCCGGGCACCGGAGGCTGCCGCCGCCGCTGCCGCCGCCCCCGCCCCCGCCCCCGCCCCCGCCGCCGCTGCTGCTGCTGCTGCCGCGGTTTCACAAAGGGCGCAGGGAGGGGAGGTGGCGCAGGCGGCAGGCACTGGCCTCCGGGCCGCCGAGGCAGCGAGACAAAAGGGAAACTGCCTCTGCTCGCGGTACGGGTTCGGAGCAACCAGCTCCTCCGCCTCCTGCTCCGCTCCGCGCGCCTCCCCCCGCCCTCGGCTGCTGCTCCGCCTCCCTCCGGGCGGGCTGTACCCGCAGTGCTTCGGACCCAGCGAGCCTTCGGGGCGCGCGTCGCTGCTGGTGGTTGGGGCTCTAGTGATAATAAATGATAGAGGATACAATGACTTTGCTGTCTCTGCTGGGTCGCATCATGCGCTACTTCTTGCTTAGACCCGAGACGCTTTTCCTGCTGTGCATCAGCTTAGCGCTGTGGAGTTACTTCTTCCACACCGACGAAGTAAAGACCATCGTCAAGTCCAGCCGGGACGCGGTGAAGATGGTGAAGGGCAAGGTGGCTGAGATTATGCAGAACGATCGACTTGGAGGGCTTGACGTGCTGGAGGCCGAGTTTTCTAAGACCTGGGAGTTCAAGAGCCATAACGTGGCGGTGTATTCCATACAGGGCCGGAGAGACCACATGGAGGACCGCTTCGAAGTTCTTACAGACCTGGTCAACAAAACGCACCCGTCCATCTTTGGGATCTTCGATGGGCACGGCGGCGAGGTAGGAGTTCCCCTGGGTGTTTGTGTTTCTCTCTCTCTCTCTCTCTCTCTCTCTCTCTCTCTCTCTCTCTCTCTCTCTCTCTCCCCCTCTGTGTGTGTGTGTGTGTGTAAACAACAGGATATCGCGTGTGCGACGGGGTAAGGACTTGGGTGAGAGGGGCGTGGTGTTTGGACAGATGTGGCTCAGGTTGCCCATACAATGGGAACCTTGGAGCTGAGCGACCTGTTTAGCAGAGAGTCATTCACCACATACTTCCTGCCGTTTTATTTATTTATTTATTTATTTATTATTATTATTTTTATTTATTAAAATTTATTTTTATTTTTACACACAGCATTTTGATTGATTGTACACAAATGGGGTACAACTTTTCATTTCTGGGGTTGTACTCGTGCCGTTTTAATATGAGGTTTCCAAGACCGTGCTAGGTTTTCGGGAAGAATTTGCGGTATTTCCAGTGAACTTTGGTCCCGGGTCTCAGTACCCCTGTTCTAGGGTTTGAGGCTTCATTACCGCAAAGTAGGAAGACAGTATCTTTGATGCACCCTTAGAGAAAGAGACAAAATCTGCAGGGTAGAGTGAGAGTCGTTGAGGATGAAGGAAGCCGTGACTCTTTCCCTTCGCCTTCGCTCTAGGCAAAAACCCAAGTGTGGCCCTGCACTTCTTCCTAACTCCTTCAACTTTGCAAGTGCAACCGGGCCAGTTTACCAGAGCACCTGGCTGACCCAAGGTTTTTTAGCTGGATTGCCTCGTGGGACCGATATGTCCCTGGCCTATGCAGAGGTAGCCGTGCCCGCAGAACTGGCTGTGTCCCGACCTAACCCCTGCTCCCTAGCCAGTGTGGGGGCGCAGATGTCTTCTTGCTTCTAGACTCCTTTGTTTGGAGGTTCATTTGGGAGCAGGAGATGGGGGCTAAAGGCCGGTTTAGGTCTCTCTAACTTTTCTGCAGTACCTGGGTTGTGTGCTGGGACTTAGTTTCCTGGTAGTGGGGCTAAGGTTGGCTCCTGTCCTTGACCTGGACCTGGGCTAAGACTGGCAAATGTGGGTCCAGTGCCCTGCTCCAAAAAACATCAGGCCAGTCACCCCATCTTTCTTTGGGCAGTTCATAACAAAGTTTCATTGCTGAATGCCCCTCTTTCCTTTGGCATCATACTTTCTTACTCTTCTCTTCCCTTCCTATTTTTCATTACTGTCTCCCCTCCCACCTGATTCCCTTTCTCTGCCCTCTGATGGTTGTGTGGGCTGTTGGGAGCTGTAGGGAATGTCATTCTCTTTCAGGCATTCGCTTGTTCTTTGGCCTTGATTTTGGGTAAACATTGAGAAAGCTTTTAATTGGTTATCTTATCTACATTTTCCACTCACCATCTGCAGATTTGTCAGTTGTTCTGTGTCTACCTGCCCTGTAGAACCCACTTTACCAAGAATGAAAGACAGTTGGAAAACTTATTTGATAGAACTGAAATCAGTTTTTGCAATTTTCCATACACCTTAGTCTTTTTTATTGTCTGTCTTTCCAATGAAAGTTTCTCCCTAGTAGTAATTTTGTAGCCTTTTGTCTGATGTGGGGTTCCCCTTCCCTTGAAAATAGCCTAGATGAAAGATGTGAAGTTAATTGGGAAGACACACTGCATACTTGGGCAAAAACATAGCTGAATGACAAGGTTGTCAGGATAATGACTGATTTGTTTTCTTGAGTCAGAATGTCTGTATTTTCATTTTATGTGCCTAGACTCAGGAGGGGAGAAGGAAACTGTGAGTCTATCATTTGTAAATCACTTAATAAACATAATTTATTACATATATTATATTAAAATTATTGGCTAATGATAATCTGATTCTGATCTTATAAAGCACAATTTTACTTTTAATTAAAAGGTTTTGATGTAATAGTAATGTCATAAAACTTTGGGTTATGGTAGTCTGGATGTGATATATTGGGATGTTTTCAGCCTGCATGTGTAAGTAGATTGGGTGATTATAATTTTTTTCTTCTAAATTGATTTTCTAAAACCTGAAAGTTGAAGACCCAAACTGGTTTCAGGTTGAAATTTTCCAGTACTCTCTTGTAAATATACTATCCAGGAAAAGGGCATGTAAATGCTTTTATTTAGCTAAAAGTATTTTATATTTACTTGGCTTTTTCATTAACATTTTAATATTAAATGAAAAGATGATCATTTTTAGCCAAACCGTGATTTTCATTGTGCCTTACATTGAAATGCATGCTATTTTCAAAATAATTAATGTTATCAGTACCCTTAGAAATAATTGTTCTCTCTATAACCTCTTATCATGTGCAGCCTGTTCGTTTGGCTGTGATTTAGGGTAAAATTGGGAAAGTGCTAAAAAAGGAGTTATTTAGTTGCTCTTGGGAATGTAATAATAACAGACACTATTGGATTATTTCTGTCTTGGTTTTTCTTTTTATATCATTTGAAGATAATCCCACAATAAAATTCTTGTCTTTGTATTGTTTAACTCTTAACATTCACCAGAGGAGGGTGCCACTGTTTGATTTTGGCATAAATGACAGTTATCTCCTTTCAGAAAAGAAGGAGCTTTTATGAATACTGTCACACACACACACACACACACACACACACACACATACACAGTCTCTAGAGTGGTAGAAAGGATAAATGAGGAGCTTAATTTTATTTCTAATAATTCACAAAAATAAAGAAGGTAGGGCCCAACTACAGTGATGATCTAGAAGGGACCTTTGTATATCCTTTTTACTGTAAATCCATTTCATTCCATTTTTTTTTAGATGAGATGTAGGATTGCTGGAGAAATTGTGACCTTCCAAAGACCATGTTGCTAGTTTGAGGCCTTTGGTTTATAGATCTTTATATTAAGCAACTGGACAAATTGGTTTGCACATTTGCCCAGATAGATAGCACTCTGGGAATATAAGGATGATAGAGATGTAGCCCCTGTCCTTAAAAAGTTTCAGTCTAATGAGAGAGACAGACCTTTATACAAAAGATTATAGCTATGGTGTGCTTAAGGTGTTATGGGAACGTAGGGGAGGGACATTTAACTCAGACTGGGAAGTGGGAGGCCTAGGGAAAAACAGTGAAGGCATTATTTATTGCTTTGACTTGAGATCTGGCTTTGAATTTATACTGTACCTTAGACTAGTAGTGTCCTTGGGCAAATTGCTTAAGCCACTTTATCTGGGAGTTTCTTATCTTAAAAATAAGGATAATAATGCATGTAAGGTATACCCTCATCAGTTTTATTATGTCCTTCTAGAGAAGTTCTTAATGGATAGAATGGTATGGAAGAAAGATTAGGGACTGAGAAGTCAGCTGTGTTGTGGCGGTAATATCCAAGGGAAAGAGATGCTACAAATTTGGGAACCACAAATTTGGTCACTAGAAAGATGTATATAAGGCAGGGATAATTCTCTAGGTATCCCTCAAACTCTCTTTATCTCTCTGTTTTAAATTATGGTGAACTTCTGATAACTAATTCAGGATTCTATTTTTATGTATATTAATAAAGCAGCATCCTGGCATCAAGTGTGAATTTTCTGATTAGTGACAAGGAGTATTCTCTATGATTAGTAAATTGGTATTCTAATTGTAACTGAACTCTTTTGAGTTGGGTTAGCATGTATTAATTTCTATTCATCTATGGATTTTTTGACAGAAATATGTCTCTGGACTTGATATTCTGAAAACTAGACTCTGGGTAGCTGTAATTTCATTTAGATGGATGAGATCTTAATGAGTCTTGTCTCCATGGTCCTACAGGCCAACTTTTTTACTTGATCCTCTTGGACACTTGAAGCATCTTAACCTCCATAGTCTAGGTGGATGGATGACTGTGTGTATATGTATCTAAAGCTATGCATTGATTATTTTGTTGTATAATGTAAGATTAAGACAATTAAAAGTAAAAAAATCTCAAATTGTATCAGTTGGTATAGAAGGGTTATTATTTTTAAACTTTGAAGTTCAAAATAATGTTTATCTAAGAAAATGACTATTTTTGTGCTTATCTGTAGTTTTATCCATAGGCAATAGATTTTAAAAAAATACTGTGTAGAAAAAATATCACCAATCTTTTGAGGTTGCTTTGACAATGTTCATAACTGAAACTTATGTAGGGATTGAATTGTTATGTGTTCCATATGTTTAGGGAACCAAAAGATTTTGGACACTTGAAACATCTTAACTACCATAGTCTGGTGGAAGGTCATATATATCTTTTTTTTATTTTAAGTCATATGTATCTAGACAGTTGTCACATGACTTAAAAAAGTTTCACATTTCATATCAGTTTGACATTTAGGTGGAATACTTCCCAAAAGCTCAGAAGAGAAACTACTTATGGATGGTTGCCTGAAGGATACCCATATCTAGCCTAGTTCTTTAGATCAGTGATTCTTAACTCTTCTTGAGTCATGCTTCCTTTTGAGAATGTTATGCAACTATAGGCATAGTTCCCAGAAAAAATGGATATGCACAATTATAAAAAATTTCAAAGGCAAGTGATGCAGGAGGCCTCTCTATATCAGGTTAGTCTGGATAAAATAAAGTCTGTTTCTGGTGAATCTAGACCTGTAAGGAGCCTTCCTCTCCAGCATTTGCATTTATTGCTGTAATGTTGTCTGTGAGGGTTGTTGTAAGAGTGGTCTTCCAAAGCTGTCCGAAAAATCAACTGCAAATCCCTACAGTTGATTAAGACCTATATGCATTAAGGTCTTTGTTACATTATAGCATCCTTTTTATGAAGACCAACGGAGTAAAAGTATTCCAATTCTTTTGTTTTTACCTTAAGGATATTGAATCATGTGACAGATTGAGTCATCCTGTTTTTTGGCTGCTAGACGTGTTAAGAGCCAACCCCTGACCCCTAGCATGTGCAGAATTTTATAGAATACATTTATTTGATACATAAACCTTAGTTCCAGGACAGCTTATCTTTCCTACATTCAACTTTCCTTTGTTAGTTTTCTTAGATGTCATTTTATCTTGTTGTGTCATATGTATTTTCATTGGATCCTTCTGAAATAAGATATAGTTCTGAATAAATAATGAATGGCACAGTGAGTGATCTGCTTTTCACACATTATAACTGAGGTTTGTAAATGTTTGATTTCACATAATGATATAGAAGAGGCCTAGAGATTTAGTGTGGGCAAATGCCTGATGGCTTAAGAGAAAATTCAGATTATTTTGGTTTAAAACGGTATATTAAAATTTCTTTTCATTTTTTTCCCTCCTAATTAAATCACCTCTTGTGTTCCTGACTACTGATTTTCATGCATCTTTCAATAGGGTTGTTAAGAAATTTAGTTCAATGAAGCCAACGTTTTCTGTATAGTCTGCCATAAGTGGAAAACAGTTATCTGTGTGATGTCCAAGGATGAATCAGTGCATTCTCTGCTCTCAGGGAGCTTTCTATCTGTTTGCTTTGATGAGGTTTTTAAAAATAGCAGAGCTGCAAGATGCAACTGTATCTAGAAGAGCTACCAGGTGCATACCACCTGACGTGCAAGCCTGTCTGAGGGAGCTTGGGAGAATCTTGGATAATTTTGAGGAGGAATTGACATTTGATTGTATCGGAACATTTCAGTAGAAAGATTGGGTGAAGGGAGGAGGGCAAGATGACATAACATGTGGAAGAAAAAGTGTGGAAATGGTTTGGAGGAAGTAAATGGGGATGCAGTTGGAACATAGGCAGGTAGCCCATTTGTTTAGAGCAGGCTTTCTCCAAGAGTAGTCATCTAGAAACCCATTTATTATTTTTTCCATATTTGAGTACTATTCGTGTTTTTATATACTTAGTTATTTTTTTATAGATGGGCTGTTTTTGTTAACTACATTTATTTGAAAGTAAATTTCATATCAGCACTGGAGTAGATGACCTATGCAATAAAATTCTTGGTCTTCAACCTGCCATTCATCTTGATGGAGTGGAATGATCTAAAGTAGTTCCTCTCCTAGTCTCTGGTTTCCTCTAGAGTCATTCTGCCCCCCCTCCTTGGTTTTTTTTTTTAGCATCGGAAAAGTGGCTTTTAAAATTTAATTGCCATAATTTGAAGCAAGGCAGGAACTTGCTCCCTTCACAGTGGAGAGTACCCTCAGTGAAGCTACTCTTTTAGGAACCCTAGTTTGGAGTGTTTCTTTCTACTGTGACCTGTGATAGAGATGATTTCATTTATAACACAGCTTCAAAGGGAACCCAGAGTTGTAAGTATTTCCCGATGTTCTGGCATAAATTCCACCCTGCTCTCTTTTTTATGGTGGTGGGAGTTGAACATAGGTGTGAGCCACACTCCCAGTTCCCCACACTAGTTTTTACTTATTTTTCTTTCTTTTCTTTCCTTTTTTTGGCTGGTACTGGTGGTAATTGAAGCCAGGGCCTTGCATATGTTATTAAAGTGCTGTACCACTGAGCCACATCCCCAGCCCTTTTATTTTATTTTGAGACAGTCTCACTAAGTTGCCCAGGCTTACTTTAAATATGGATCCTCCTGCCTCAGCCTCCTGAGTATCTTGGATTATAGGCATATGATACCATGCCCAGTTCACCACCATTTCTAATGCAGGGAAACAAGTAGAATCATAGGACTAAACTGGAATCCTTCCTAGATTTGTTTGCTCTGTTTTTTGAAACAAGATTTTGCTAGTTGCCCAGACTGGCCTCAGCTCATAGCTCAAGTCATCTTCCTGCTTCATCCTTCTGCGTAGCTGTGACTATAGGCACATGCCATTGCATCTAGCTAGTTTAGTTTTAAAAAGTAGGTAATTCACATTTTTTTGGTAATTGAACCATTATTGGTCACAATTGTTTATGACATACTAGCAGTGACAAAATATACCAGTATGTTGGGACTCACAGTTTAGTAGCTTTGTCTGATGGGTTAGCTATATAGGTGAAGAGAATAGGAGATGCTTCTGGAACTATTGTTAGGACTGATATTGAAAACCATCTGAGGAGCTTGTGTTGTGTTCTATAAATATTGGAGAACTGGATATTTTTGAGCAAAGGATGGCATATAATCCATGATTTAGTAATCTGTTCCTGTAATCTACATAAAGGATTTGATTTAAATGAAGAAGATAGAAGTGTGAGGTGGGGGGGTCAGTTGGGAAGTCTGGGCTAAAACATTGGAAATGAAGTCCAGGGGTGTGGGCCACAGCTAAAAGGGAGCCAGAGTGTGAATGGCAGAACTCGTACATGGCAAAGCCACTGTCAGGGTTCCCAGTGTGGAACTATCAACATTAAAAAGAGTGGTTGGATGGACAGAAGAGCATACTTCAGACTATAGTGAGTTTGGCTGTAAATTTGTTTCCTTTCTCCCTTGTCTCCCTTAGACATTTCTGGGTTTCATAAAATGTTCATTGACCATTTAATTTGCTAATTTGTAATACATTATTTCTGTTATACTTTTCTAGATGGACACATTTTAAAATAATGAGAATGTATATTTTATATGGTATCTGACTTATTCAAATGGAAAGATTTTTATTATTTTACTTTGTTACTAGGAATAATGTAGGTTTTGTTATAAAGTGTAGCTTTTATTACAAAGTGTAGCACAGTGTCTTTAGTGCTCTTAAATGATTTCATTATCTTGTTGGTGATTTAAAATATGGATATCATTCAATCTCAGAATTAAGTGATCCCTTCATTAGGGTCTTGGTTTTGAAAAAAGTAATACTTTGAGTTTAATATTGAAAGAATTCGTTTTATTCTTAATTTCTATTTTGATTTTTAACCACTTTAGGGATATATTTTTGTGTATATATTTTAATAAAAGTTACTTTTATTAATGTAGCAAGTAAAACATTTAAAATAAGTTAATTTTAAAATAATAAAAGTAATATAACTATATGACAGATAGTATAAAAAAGAAAGAATAGTCACTCCAAGTCTCATTACCCTTACACATTCATGACTATTATTTTGGCACATTACTTGCTGATCTTTTTTAATGCACATTTTAAATAAATTATACATAGTTGTAAACAATTTTACATCTTGTTTTTTTATTTTGCATAACCCTGTAATTCTTTATATTTAATTTTAATTCTTTATATTTTTATTTCTTACTTTTTTTAGGAATGGAGTAATGTTTATTGAATAGATGGATATTTGATAAATTACTAAACTGCTTCTTGATAGATATTCATTTAGTTTCCTCTGACTTTTTACCATTGTAATTAACACTGATAAATATTTTTGTGCTTCTAGTATGGTATGGATTATTTCTTCAGGGAAGATTGTCAGAATTGGAATTTCTGGGTCAAAGGAGAAATTAATTATTATTAATAGTAATAATAGTAATAATAATAGTGACTGACATTATTTGTAATCCACTAGGCAGAATTTAAGTACATTTATATGTTATCTAATTTTAATTTTCATAAGACTTTGTAAAAATCATTATTATTACATTACTTCTATTTTGTAGATGGAAAAATTGAGGCCCAGAGATATTAAGTAATTGTCCAAGTTCTCTTCAGCTCATAGATGGTAAAACTAAAATATAAAACTAGTATTAAACTTAGAACTATTTGTCTTAGAAGTATTTGTCTCCAGAACTGGTGGTCTGAGTTTCTGATTGAAGTTCTATAAATCTCATAATTTGGGCAGTAAAATGCTGATTGTGTTGTTACATGGACATGCCTGTCTTCTAGTTTTGCTCAGTAGGACTTTGCATATCTTATATGACTGATATTCCTATGAGGTGTGATGGTGTTCTTAAAAGTTCTATGCTGCAAATGTTGGCAGGTGTATCTTATAATTACCTAGCAAAGTCCTGTAATTATGAAAAGATAGGGTCAGAAGGCAGAGCAGGTAATACCTTACATTCAAACACAGTTCTGATCTATCCCACTTTTTTCCTAGCAGAATCTCTTCCACTACAAAGAATCCCTAATGTTCTTGCCTGTTGGCTTATGAAAGGCTTGTCTAGAAATTAGAGTGGCATTAGCATAGCCAGTCACAATGATTAAAATGATTTATGTTTTATTTTACTCTGAAGTACTAAAGCTTGACTTTAGAATAAATACATACTTATGCCTATTTGTGCAGTTTCTCTTGGTACTGAAGCACTAATGGTTTGTTTTTCTTTTTGAGAACTAAAATAATTTCCTAATACATTATACGTTTGTTAGTTTATTATTATTATTTTTTGAGACAGGGTCTTACTAAGTTGTTTAGGGTCTCACTAAGTTGCTCAGGGTCTTGTTACATTGCTGAGGTTGACCTTGAACTTCTGATCCTCTTGCATCAGCATTCCTAGTTGCTGGATTAATGATTGTTAATTTTAAACAGAAACATATCTTTTTCTCATTTGTTTGTAATTCTGAGTTGGATTGTTTAGTTTGAATAGGTGCTGGTTCTGTGTTTCCATTCCAGAAGTTTATTTAATATATTATTCTCTTAGCCAACCTTAACTTAACCTTAACTTTGGTGATAACTAGTTAAAATCTGTTTTTCATATAAATCTTCAAAGGCCAAGTTTAAACAAAGGAAGCCATAATTTTCTACATAGTTAATAGAACTTAATAACTTTTATAGCTTTGTTTTATAATTATAGGCTCTCCTTTGAAAAGTACAAAGCATTTTCAGTAAATATTCATGTACATAAAAATTAGATATACTGATAAACTGATGTACTTTCAATAAAGTTGATGAAATCTATTCTGTGAGAAAGTATGACTTAAGAAGTCAAGATATAATCTTTTTTTTTTTTTTTCTTTCCCAGTACTTGGAATTGAACTTAGGGCCTCATGAATCCTAGGCAAGTGCTCCACCACTGAGCTACATCCCCAGCCCAAGGTACAATACTTCTAAAAAACAAATCTTAAAGACTTGATCACTTCATCTCTATGGAGATATTTCATCTTTTTTTCTTTCTATTTCTTGATAATAGGGCCCAATGGAATGAAAATTTAGCTGCCTCCAAATTTTCTATAATGAAAGAGGGCTATAGCAATTGAGTCTGTTATGAATAAAACTTATTTTTCCTCCAATCCTAGAAGACAAGGGAGTTCTGATTGGTCCTGGGTATGGGACTCCTAAAGGTAAGTTTGGGGCCATTGCATACACGAGTGAAAGATGTACACTGGGTAGGAACACCAAGTAGAGAGATACCATTTTCTTGTGTATACAGAACTGTCTGCTTCCCAAGTTAAGTATCTGTGGGTCTACAATAACTTAAAAATGTTTTTAGTTTGTAGGAATACCGACAGTCTTTTTACCATACCATCCAAGAACCCTTTTTGTTCTGCTCTTGTTTGAGCAGCTGACAGATGATCTTTGTGTCTCAGTTGCTAAATCAAAGACTAGTTTTCAGTTGTATAAGTTAACAGACCTTGTGACTTCCCTGGAGAAATGAACACTTATTTGCATTTGATTTTCAATATTAATATTCCAGATTTTTGTTATTATAAATGTGAGTGGGGGTTTAATGCCCTCAATCAATAGATCTTAATATTTAAAATTGTATTTTTAAAAGGAGAATCTATATTTAGCACTACTCTTAGACAGCAAAATGTTTTTTTTTTAAAAAATTCCCTTAGTTATGAACTTGCCATTGCCCAGAAATTTTATTTTGATAACTATATACTATTTCTAGAGCTTTCTTATATATATATATGTGTATATATACATATATTTCATATATAATTATAACTGAACTATATATATATAAATTGTATGTATATATTTACGGACTGGGGATTGAACCTAGGTCCTTATACTTGCTGAGCTACATCTCCAGACCTTTTTATTTTTAACTTTAAGGCAGGAACTTGGTAAGTTGCCCTGGTTGGTCTTAACTTGTGATCCTCCTGAGTAGCTGGGATTGTAGGTACCTGGCTTTTTAATTAAATAAATTAATTTTCAGTTAAATTAGTCACTGGAATTTTCTAGCCAAATAAATCAGGGATTTATGAAAATTGAGATTTTTTATTATACTGTTCAGCTTTTTTGCCCCCTAAAATAATGAAGTGAACATTCTATACCAACTGGGTTGCATAGATGTATGCTAAATATGACTTTTATAGAGTTTGGGATTAAGAAATTTTTACTTCTCTTATATTTTCACACTTAGATGTTTTTCTAAATTTTTGTTTAAAAAAATGACACTTTTTTTCTATTTAGATAGTTGTGGCAGAGATTTTTGAATTGTCATATAATCTAAATATAGTGTCTAAGCTTTCACAGTTACATGAAATATCTATTTTTAAAAACTTTCATCAAAGAGATTCCACGTTGTCCCTGTAGAATTTTTTTCTATATAATTCTTTAAGGAAATTCATTTTTATATGTGAAGGGCTAGCTAGTTTAAGAGCATTTCTCTTAGACTAGCCTCAACAGAGAGACAGAAATTAAGATTAGGCTGGTTAAGTCGGTAATACTACTCTAATTAAAAATATCCTTCCATCATATTAAATAAAATTACATCAAATTTATGGAAGAGCTCATCTTAAAAACAGAGATACAAAGTACTTTGTATCAAAGAGAGAATAGTTTTCCAGTGATCAATAATAGCTCTTCTTTGTAAAGAACTACTATGGCAATAAAGGAAATGTCATCTTCCAGTTTCAGAGATTGGTTGGTTTTGTCTTTTATGTCCACTTACACCACAATTAGAATAAGTTCTTGCTGTAAATCTAGATGGCGCATTATTTGGAAATTTTTGTTTGCAAGTGTCATTTCATTCAAGTAGAAGTAGCTTAAACAGTTATTATTTCACATAACCAAAGGCCCAAAATGGGAAGTTCTTGGAAATTCCCTTTACTTTTCCCTCATAGTTGCAAGATGTGATGCTTAGAATTGCTGTAACCATCTTTGTGTAACTATAGTCTAGAGACATGAAAGAAATCATCTGTCCTGTGTTCTTTAACCCTGAAAAAACTTTCCTAGAAATTACTCCTCTTATCTCATAGGCAAAAGTTATATTGCCTAAACATGACTTAGTTATGGGAATATGATCGTTGTGATTAACTCTGACCCATCCTAATTCACTTTGGGTCTGGGGAGGAGCCCAAGCCACCTCTGGAGACCATGACAGCCTAGAAAGGTGAGACTAGAGTTTTGTTAGCTAGAAAGAGGGAAAGTGGAAATGGTTATTTGTGTGTGGGGGGGTATCACACAGGTGAGAGGGGTTTCAGAGAAGATGGCCTGGAATATTCCTTGTTTTGCACATTAGCAACCTCATTGGTGAATGTTACTATTAAGTATACTGATGTGGGGAAAAATCAACTTTAGAGCCCTCTAGAAAAGGAGAAACTATCTTATTTTTTATTTGGCTTAGAATGGTTTTACCTGGATACTGAGAGCTAAATTTGCTATTTTTGGATCCCAACAAGTCTTAAAAAACTACTAAGAGGTGGTTTTCTAACACAGGTTTTTTTTTTTCCTCTGTTCTATTTAAAACAACAATAAGAAAAGATCTGAGTGTTTGTAGAACAGTAAGGTAGATTTTTCTCTCTTTAATATATGATTGTCGATTTAGTAGTTTCAGTTAAAGCTACTGATGAATGTGGAAATGTCATCATAGTTCTGCTGTAGGCTGTCCTTTTCTACTTTACTGTCTCCTGTTTTAGACAATGAATTTGTGGGTCAAATACAGTAGGATTTTGGTTCCTTAATTATTAGATATAAAAAAAATTGTTGTTTAAAAAAATTCTAATCTATTCCTGGCCAAATAGGGAATTCCTGGGAGATTCAGATCATTTATACTCATTTTGGAGGGGCATTACTGGCAGTGGTATACACAATGGTGAGAGGGGACTGCTACAGAGGAATGAGGCTTTTGGAAGCGAGGTCTGGAGCCATCTTGCCCTGGCCCATCTGCCAGTTTTGATGAAGAAGGTTGACCTCATTCTATTACATTTTTTTTTTTTTTCTTTTTTCAGTGCTAGGGATCAAACCCAGGGCATTACAGATGCTAGGCAAAGTCTGTATAATTGAGCTATACCCTGACCCTACTGTCCTTATTTTATTTAGGATTTCCTGTGCATAAAATCTTTGCCCTAATTTCTACTACCTGTCCTATAAGGAAACTGTGACTGCTTACAGAAGAGTTATATATTGAGTGAAGTTCAGTCCCAACTTGGTGTAAAAGACAAAATTGTATTTAATCAAAATTTCCCTTGAAAGATCCCTCAAATTGCATGTAAAGAATAGTTTGAGAGTAATATGTAGTTATAAATGAATAATATCTAAAGTAATATATAATGAAGAATAAAGTATATGCACATAAAATATGTAAGTGACATGAGTATCTTGAATTTGTATAGATTTGCAAATGTTACTATTATATAACTTCTGAATGATAATAGAATAAGTAGTTGAAAATTTTGAGATTTTTCATGTAGTGATTGAAATATTTTCTTATAGAGCATAATACATATTTCTGTGTGATCACTTTGAGAAATGTAGTCTCAGAGGTTTATAGATACAAAAGAGAATAAATATGTGACTTTTAGGAGTTAGAAGTAAGATTACTTTATCCTGATTATTTTTAAAGTCAGTTTTAGGAAGATAATACCATATTGAATGTGTTATTTTTAATTGAAGTGCCAGCCTAGCTTTGCAACCAGATGGGAATATAGAGTTGGGCACTCAGCCTGGTAATTTATAATCATAAATACGTAGAAAAAGTTTCTGTTTGCTGTTTCTTTGTTGCTTCTGGCTTGAGACTCTGGAGAATTTTATTCTCTAGTGATTTCAGAAGACAGGCCAGTTGGGCATTCAGTCCTTTCCTCTTCCTGGCAATTCTGAGCCTCTGATATTGTAGGTGCAGGCCTAACCTGTTTTGGTAAACATCTGGTCCTGGGTTTGTCTAAGAGCTGCAGTAAATGATTGTTGGAAATGAAGCTTGTATTTTTAACATCTAATGGATCCAAGTGATGCTGCTAAATACTCCTAGGGCTAAAGACCTGGAGTCCTAACAGTGGCCAAAGTTCTGTACACCTTCATATTAGAGCCACAAGCCACAGCCTCTGGTCTGTGGATCTATATAATCCCCAAAGGATTATGTAACAATGCAAACAAATTTAGATGTGAAAGAGTACAGGCAGGCATATATTTTAGACATACTGCTTAAGAAGGACCTCTCTGATGAAAAACCAGCCAGGTGTTGTTTGTTTTCTTTCTTTCTTTCTTTCTTTCTTTCTTTCTTTCTTTCTTTCTTTCTTTCTTTCTTTCTTTCTTTCTTTCTTTCTTTCTCTCTCTCTCTCTCTCTCTCTCTCTCTCTCTCTCTCTTTCCTCCCTTCCTCCCTCCCTCCCTCCCTTCCTTCCTTCCTTCCTTCCTTCCTTCCTTCTTTCCTTCCTTCCTTCCTTCCTTCCTTCCTTCCTTATTAGGAGAGCAGTGGGAGTGCCTGAATGTTGTTTCCACTTGCCCAGAGAGTAGTCCTCTCCCCTATCCTCCAAGGTAGATTTATGCTTTGGGGATAAGGACTTCCACTTTCTTCATTTAAAAAAAATTAAAATAATATCTTAACACAAGTCCATATTCAGATTTTGCCAATTATCTGAGTTACTCTTTTTAAAAACAGCTTTACTAAGATATGATAAATATACCATAAACTGTACATATTTAGTATATAATTTGATCAGTTTTATATAGACATACAAAACCATCATTGTAATCAAGATAATGAACATAACTGTCACTCAAGTGTTTCTTCATGCTTCTTGGTAATTCCTCTTTTTTTCCTCCTTTTTTTATTCTTCCTCTGATCTCTCAGGTTTTTTTTTTGTTGTTGTTATAGGTTAGGTTTACTTTTGTAAAATTTTATATAAAGGCAATATTTAGTATGCACATTTTTCTGGCTTTTTCCCTCACTCATCACAATCATTTTGAGATCCATATAATTTCATCTATTAATAATTCATTTTAAAAATAATGGTCTATATTATGGTTCATTTGTTTTTATTGCTGAATTGTATTCCACTGTATGGATATGTCAATTTGTTAATCCATTCACTTGTTTGACATTTGTGTTGTTTGAGGTTTGTCTGTGAGCGTTCATCTATAAGTCTCAATATGGGCATGTGCTTCCATTTCTCTTGGGTAAATATCTGGTTGGCTCATCCCAGTAGGTGTGTGCTGACTTTTTGAGAAATGACTAAACTGTTTTCTGAAGTGGTTGTACTATTTTACATTTCCAGCAGAGTGTGAGAATTCCAGTTGTTTTATATTCTTGCTGATCTTTCAAATTCTAACCATTCTAGTAGATGTGAAGTGGTATGTCGATGTAGTTTTAGTTTGTATTTTCCCAATGGCTAAAATGTTGAAGATATTTTCATGTACTTTTTGGAAAATGGCTTCTTTTGAAGACAGAGAGGAACAGTGCATCTTGGTTATCTTGTAAAATCTGACTCTTGTCCATGTCTCTGTGGTATGAGTAAAGAGGAGAGGTGAAAAGGAAAGGAATGATTGGATATAACCCTTTCTAACTGAAAGAAGAGAGACCCAGAAGTGCATCCTAGAGATAAGTTCAGAGAGGTTATGCAGGAAATCAGATGAAACAGGGAGGACAGAGAGAAAGATTAGCATCTGTGATCACCAGAGACAGTTTTTATTATCAGATTCTTTTAATTTCTTAACACTTAGTTTTCCTGTATTCCATGTTAACAATCTGAATAATTCTTCTAGGAAATGCCTTGGGAAGCACAGACTTTAAATTGCTTTTACTTTCTTCCTGCTCAACTTATTTCTTTTTGGCCTCATAATTGCCTGTATGATGGCCTGTTTTCAGCCCCTTTCATTTTTTTGACTGTCTTTTTTTTTCTGACTTTCTTGACCAGAGACTAACAACTAACTTCCTTGGCCTCATTGATACCATTTAGGTTTGCTTGTTTGTTTTCTTTTCCTTCTTTTTTTTTGCTCCTTCTCTGACTTCTTTGGCACTTTGTTTCCTTTGCCAAATATGGGTTTTGTGGAGGGCTCTGCTCTGGATACTGGACTTATTTTGTTTCTTTGCTTCAGAATCTTTGCAGCTCCCATGGATTCAGTCGTCCTTTCTGATCACAGGGCCTCTCTTCTCACCTAGAGCCTATATCTCCATGCAGGACCTGATATTTCTTTCTGGGTATTACATTGTTAACAGTCTATCTGAATCCCAATTTTCCACCTTTGTAGATTAGTTTCTTCTCCAGAACTGTTTCTTCCTTTCATAGTGCTGTCATTCTTTCAGTCTCTCACTCTAAAAACTTCCATGTCATCTTTTACTTTTTCCCTATTCAATGCAAGTCTGTGAGACTTTCTGTATTTCCTTTCATCCCTGTGTCCAATTTTGTAGTCACACTGCTACCATCCTGATTCAGATGTATATCACTTCATGCTGGAATTGTGACATGGTTTCCTGATTACTTTTTTCTGATCTCTCTCTTTCAGGTCACTCAGTAATGTCTGATAGATCAGTCTTCTAAATCCACTGGGTTATACATTGTTTCTGTAAAAAATAATCTCTGATTTCCATGATTTATTTCTCTGAAAAAAATTATTTTGGTTCACATAACAGCATTGCTGGCTACTTTCTCTTACTCTTATCTTCTGTTGATCCCCTACAAAAAACTCTGCTGTAGCAAATTTAGTTTGTGATTGACTGAATCCCTAATGGATACACATGCCCACTGCTGTGATTTATTACCTTTATTACGTCCTTGAGTATGTTCTCAGTCCTCTTTGCCATACTATGTCTTAATCTTATTTCAAGGCTCCTTTCAATTTCCAGCTCTTCCATGGAATCTTGCTTGATCATATTAACTTTTCCTCCTTTAACTGTATGGTTCAACTTACTTGAGTTTCATGTTTCTAAGTCCCTATAGTATATGCTGCACTGTGCCAGGTTCTTGTGCTCTAATGATAATGACATCTGATAATAATTATAAAAATAACAATGCCTAATAAATGAAAAGGAAATGACAAGTTGTGTGACTGCATCTGCTATCACCTCTATCTATTGGCAATCAAAGGACTCTGCTCATTCTGACTGTTAGTGCCCACTCTGTGCCAAGTGCTGTCACTGAATCTTCATGGTTTTTGGAGGCAGCTGTTCTAATCCCCATGTTAAGGTTAGGGAAACTAGAGCTCAGACTACTGTGTGTGTTATGGTTTAGATATGAGGTGTTACCAAAAAACTAATGTGAGATAATACAAGAATGGTCAGAGATGTAATGATTAGATTGAGAACTGCAACCTAATCAGTGGATTAATCCATTGATATGGAATGACTGACTGGTAACTGTAGGCAGGTAGGGTGTCTCTGGAGGAAGTAGTTCACTGGGGTGTGCCTTTGGGGTTTATATTTTGTCCTTGGTGAGCAAGCTTTCTGTTCTTCCTGGTTGCCATGTCCTGAGCTGCTTTACTCTGCCACACCCTTCTGCCTTGATGTTCTGCTTCACCTCTAGCCCAGAGTTATGGAGTCAGCCAATGGAGTCAACAAACTATGGACTGAACCTCTGAAACCATAAACTTCCTCTTCTAAGTTGTTCTTGTCCAGTATTTTAGTCAGAGCAGTGCAAAAGCTGACTAAAACAATGTTTTTAGGATTATACAACTGCAAAGTGGCAGAGCTTGGATGAAAATATTTCTCATGTCTGCCTGATTCTAGAAGACATCCTCTTCCTTACTATGCTGTCTTTTTCTGTGTGCTAACGTGTTTGACAAGGTGCTCATTTGGGGATATTGTCAGCTTATTTTCAAGTATTGTAGATTATCTGTGGAAAATATTTCAAGTTTATGGGAATGGGATTAAGTTGAGGAAATAAGGTAATTCACTTGTACCATTTGTTCATGTTTACTCTTTTGTTTTTCTCATTATTTCTTGCAGTTTTTACAATGCATGTTTCATCCAGAAGTTCTTTAAATAAGGACCCAAGGAAAATACAGATTAATTATGTAAATATCTAAAGGTTGTCCTAGGCAAGTCGTTTTCATCATTTTGCCAGGTAACTCTTTTTGGTGTAAGGCAAAAGTTTTGTGAATTGGGGTTGGCTCCTCTGAAGAAGCTAGGTAACATTCTCAGATTTAACTTGGTCTGCCATTCAAAAGGTGGTTCTATTATTTGGTTAGAAGTGGTATGGTTTACAGTATGTTAGACAAGTATCAATTTCATTTCCTTTCCTCTCCTTCTCCCTCCTTCTCTCCCTACTTCTTTCTCTTTTTTCTTCCTTCCTTCCTTCCTTCCTTCCTTCCTTCCTACCTTCCTTCCTTCCTTCCTTTTGCTGAGTATTGGACTCAGTGGTCTACATCTGCAGCCTATTTTTATTTTTAATTTTGAGACAGGGTCTAAGTTGCTCAGATTGGTCTAAAACTTACAAACCTCTTCCCTTGGCCTCTTTAGTAGCTGGGAACGTGTATCCACGTTCATATGTAAAGTAGAGAACACATCCTAGAATTCAATTGAAAAGAAAGTTCAATATATAGTTTCCCTCTTTAAAGGATCATGCAAAAATAAAGTTATATATAGTATTTAGTGAGTATCAGAGTGGAGAAATGTAAATGAATAATTTCAACTACCTGTGGGCAGAAACAATGATTCAGAGACTTGAGATTTGAAATTCTTGGTTTGTACTCAGAGAATCATCAGATAAATTACACAACAAAGAGAAAATAGTTTATTGATAGTGTGGGAATACGTTTATCATTCATCTCTCTATGTGTGTGTGTGTATGTTTTATATATATGTAATGTATAAAGTGGTATTCCTTTAATTTATATATGTATACATTAATCATTTAGAGTTATAGGAACAGCATTATAGAGTCTGTTCAACACAGGAAATTTGTAGATTTCTCATGTACAAAATGGGCATTATCTACTTTTGGGAGCTTTATGAATCATATCGAAAGCCAGAATAACTCAATTCTTAACAGCTAACACCAGTAACTACCTCTTTATCATCTCCTCCAGTGTGGGAAACAAGTTGCATTGTGTTTTTTTTTTTTCACCCATACAATTATCCAGAGAATGATGGTCTCATAGTTTGAAAATATGATGTTTCTTCAAGGATTAGATTAAACTTCCCTTGTCAGTGTAGAATCTAAGTTGAAAAACAGTTTTGCTTTCCTTAAATTGAAAAGGAGTTGTGGCTATGAATGTTTAGGCTTGCATTATGCTTATGATTTATGGTTTAGTTTGTCTACTTTCAGATACGCAGTACTATCTTGGTACATTGCACAGAGTGGGTGCCATGTAAATGTTTGTTAAATTAGTCTTATGGAATCAGAGATTATTGAAGTGAAAGTCTTTAGTAACCCTTCCATTTCTTCTATGAGGATTTAATCTAAATAATTTTTGATATACTTTCATTAGCAATTTTTAACTGTGGTAAAAATCACATACCAAAATTGACCATTTTAAGTGTACAGTTCAGTAATGTTAAGTATGTTCACATTATTATACAACAGATATTTAGAACTTTTTCTTCTATTAATCAGTTTCTCATTTTTCACCCTCCCCAGCCCCTGATAATCAATCACCATTCTACTTTGTTTCTATGAATTTGACTCCTTTAGATAGTGCATGTAAGTAGACTCATTGAGTATTTGCATTTTTGTGACTGGCTTATTTCAGTTAGCACAATTACTTCCAATTCACGTATGTTGTAGTTTGTGGAAAGATTTCCTTCTAAGACTGAATAATATTCCATTGTACATATTTATCACATTTATTTATCTTTTCATCCTTTGATGGATGTTTGAGTTGCTTCCATTTCTTGGCTGTTGTGAACAGGGCTTCTGTGAATACTAGTGTGGAAAATACCTCTTCAAGATCCTTCTTTCAATTCTTTTGAATATATACCTAGAAATGGGTTTGCTGGATCATATGGTAGTTATATTTAAAAAATTTGAGGAACTGTCTTACTGTTTTCATTAGCAGGTACACCATTTTATAGTGTACAAGAGTTCCAGTTTCTCTGCATGCTTGTTATTTTCTATTTTCATAATAGTAACTATCCTAATGGGTATAAGGTGATGGGTTCTTCTTGGTTTCACTTGCATTTTCCCTAGTGATTAGTACAGTTGAGCATATTTTTCCTCATACTTGTCATTTGCCTATCATCTTTGAAGAAATGTTATTCAAGTTTTTTGCCCATTTTCTTTTTTTCTTTTTCTTTTCTTTTCTTTTTTTTTTTTTTTGGTGCTGGGGATTGAACCCAGGGTCTTGTGCTTGCGAGGCAGGCACTCTACCAACTGAGCCATATCCCCAACCCTGCCCATTTTCTAATTGGGTTATTTGTTTGTTGTTGAGTTATAGGAGGTCTTAATATATTCTAGATGTTAACTTTTAAAAAAAAATTAGTTATATGTGACAGTAGAACTTATTTTGGCAGAACATATACACATAAAGTATAACTTATTCTATTGGGTTCCCACTCTTGTGGTCATACATGATATGGAGTTAACCTGGTCTTGTATACAAATACAAGGCTAGGAAAGTTATGACCAATTAATTCAACTGTCTTTTCTGTTCTCCTCCCCACTCCCTTCACTTTGTTACCCTTTGTCTAGTCCAATCTATTTCTATTATTCCTTTCCTCAATCTCCCTTGTTTTGGGGAAACATCAATAAATCAGAGAACATTCAGTCTGTTTTTTTTTTGGGATTGGCTCATTTCACTTAGCACAATATTCTCTAGTTCTCTCCATTTACTAGTAAATGCCATAATTTTATTCTTCTTTATGTCTGAGTAGCATTCCATTCTATATATATACCACATTTTTTTTATCCATTTATTCGTTGAAGGACATGTAGGTTGGTTCCATAGCTTGGCTATTGTGAGTTGAGTTGCTATAAACATGGGTGTGGCTGTGTCACTATAGTATGCTGATTTTAAGCTCTTTGGGTATAAACTGAGGAGTGGGATAGCTGGGTCAAAGGTGGTTCCATTCCAAGTTTTCTAAAGAATTTTCATACTGTTTTCCAGAGTCGTTGCACCAATATGCAGTCCCACTAACAATGTATAAGAGTTCTTTTCTCCCCACATCCTCACCAATACTTATTGTTACTTGTATTCTTTATAACTGCCATCTGACTGGAGTGAGATGGAATCTCAGTGTAGTTTTGATTTGTGTTTCTCTAATTGCTAGAGATGTTAAACATTTTTTTCATATATGTTTTGACCATTCATGTTTCTTTTGTGAAGTACCTGTTCAGTTCCTTTTCCTATTTATTGATTGGGTTATTTATTTATTTTTGATTGGTGTTAATTTTTTTATGTTCTTTATATATCCTTGAAATTAATGCCTTACCCTGAGGTTCTGGTGGTGAAGATTTTCTCCCAATCTATAGGATCTCTGTACATGTTCTTGATTGTTTCCTTTACTGTGAAGAAGTTTTCCAGTTTGATACCATCCCATTTATTGCTTCTTGATTTTACTTCTTGCACTTCAGGAGTCTTGTTGAGGAATTCAGTTCCCAAGCCGACAAGTTGGAGAGTTGGGTCTACTTTTTCTCCTAGTAAGTGTGGGGTCTCTAGTCTAATGCCTAGGTCTTTGATCTACTTAGAGTTGAGTTTTATACAGGGTGAGATATAGGAGTTCAATTTCATTCTATTACATATGGATTTCTAGTTTTCCCAGCACCATTTTTTGAAGATGCTATCTTTTTCCAATGTAAGTTTGTGACCCCTTTGTCTAGAGTGAGAATGTACTTATGTGTGGGTGTGTCTCTGTGTCTCCTACTTCCTTTCATTAGTCTTCATGTCTGTATTTGGTGCCAATACCATGCTGTTTTTGTTACTGTAGTTCTGTACTATAATTTAAGGTCCAATATTGTGATGACTCCTGCATCACTTTTCGAGATAAGGATTGGTTTGGCTATTCTGGGCCTCCTATTTTTCCAAATGAATTTCATGATTGCCTTTTCTGTTTCTATGAAGAACATCATTAGGCTCTTTATAGGAATCATTAAATCTGTGTAGCATTTTTGGTAGTTTGGCGAATATTAACTCATCAGATATGTGATTGGTAAGTATTCGGTCTTGTATTTCTAATATATGTTTATAACTTTTAGTATCGATAATTTCAAATTTCCAGAAAAGTTTTAAAGACTAATACAGATTGAGAATCCTTTATCCAAGATACTGGGGAAATAAGTGTTTCAGAGTTTTTTTGATTTTTGGAATATTTGCATAGATTTACCAATTGAACATCTCTAAATCTGGAAATCTGAAAATCTGAAACTTTTAAGTATCATATTGGTATTTTTAGGATTTTGGATTTTCAGCTTACGAAAACTTTATCAGAGTTACCCACTTTTTTTCAAAGGGACATCTGAGTTACTCGACATTGTGTTGAGCCAATTCAGTGAATTAATTACTTGTAGCTAGGGGAGAGATAAAAATATAAACACAGTGCTTGTCTGAATATGCAAAATAAATAAGAATGTTTATAAAGTAACTAGTACGGATGAGAATAATTCAGGTAAGAACAAAAGTAAGAGGTTAAAAAGTAAGAATGACATGTGTAATTAGAACTGAAGACCTGTCTCGGTTCTGAATGTGGTGCTATTCCTCTCCCCCATCACCAGGAGATTTTTGGCAGTGTTTGGAGACATTGCCCAACTGTGAGGAGTGTGAGGGTAAGTTGTCCTACTGGTGTCCAGTGGGAAGAGGCTAGGGATGCTGCTAAATATCCTACAGTGCGCAGTATAACCCCATTTGACAAAGAATTATCCAGCCCAAACTTTGACTAGTGCCAAGATTGAGGAACCTTGTTTTATCCCAGGAACCAGACTGCAGAAAACCTGTCTTGAGAACTTTAAAGGCTTTTGGACCCATGTAAAGAGCTTGGGTGAGATAGTGAAGACCATCCTTGGTAAAGAATAAGGTATGAAAAAGTATGTTCTGTCTTGTGCATGAAAGGGCTTAGTTGATCTGCTTCCTGTAAATTTTCACAACAAACCGTCTAAAAATGGTTTTCCTGGTTTTCTTTCATATTAGTCACTTATAGCTAATGTGTTTGACCTGCTCCATTATCCTCTTTGCAACTTTTTGCTTTAATAAAACTTTCTATAAACTCTGTAAAAAGCAGATGCATAATACAAAAGATCTTAACACATAGAGGAAGAAAGAGGTGGTATTGGGAAAATACGACTTAATTGGTTTCCTTTCAATTCTCAGTTTACTGCAGAGAAGCTAGATGTCTGATCTGCTTTGTCACTGATTCCAGTGGGCTGAGAAGAGAAGAGAAACAGCGTGGGCTTTGAAATCCTTGAGACCTAGTTTTGCATCTAGATCATTGGTTACTAAGTTTTGTAACCTTGGGAAAATAACTTACACACTCTGAATTCAGTATCTTCTCTTTCTTGGGGATAAATCTGCTTCACTGAGTGGTGAGGGGCAGTGGAATACAGTAGTTGATGTTGTGGACTTTCACAATTACTTGCGTGGCTTAAATCTTGACTCTACTATCTTCTTGTTGGGTGCCCTTTGGTAAGTTCCTCAACCTTTGTAGTTCTTAGTTTCTTTATCTTAAAAAAGAGAATGCTTATTCTACTAATATTCTAATATTCTACTAATATTCTTAGTATTTACTTCTTAGTCCTATTATAACATTAAATGAGTTAATATATATAAAGTACTTAAAGCAGTACCTTGCACATAGTAGACACTCAGTAAATGGTACCTGTTTTTTAAAATGGTAGCTATTTTAGAAATTTAATTTTAGTTGCAGATAGTTTGTTGTATTATGGTGACTTTATAACAAAATTTCTTTAGCCCTGGAAGTTAAATTGGTGGGGACTGATCTTAAGTTTTCAGGATGCTAAAAGGAAAGTGGTCATTCTTTTGCTTCCTATTTGTACCTGGCAAAGACTCTGTTAGATCCTTGTTCAAAAATGTATTTAAAGAATTACAGGCCTCACCAGAGTTCTGCGGCATAATTAAAAGGTTACTAGAACAGCTACTTGGAGTGGTGGGGGAGGTTTGGAATTGGAATTAGTTGTTCTAGCCCAGTTTTCATGAATGTACCCTTCGGGGAGAGGGAGTGGAGATTAGCAGGAGTTAACACAAAATTTCTTTGGTGTGTGTGTATATATATTATATAATATATATATATATAATATACATATAATATGTATATAATATATATTATATAATATGATATGATATATATATATATATATATATTTATTTTTATTTTTGGTACTGGGGATTGAATCCAGGGGCACTTAACTACTGAGCCACATCCCCAGCCCTTTTATGTTTTGAGACAAGATCTCATTAAGTTACTTAGGGACTCACTAAGTTGCTGAGACTGGCATTGAACTCATGACCCTCTTGCCTCAGCCTCCCTAGCTTCTGGGATTACAGGTGTGCACCACCACGCCTGGCAGTTTGATTCTTTTTAAACTCCATGTTTAATTGTTAGGATATGTAGGTGAAGGGGCTTTTCTTTCCTGCTTGGCAGCATAGGGGGATTTAGACTCAGCCAAAGGCAATACAGTAGAACCAACTATCAGGTTGTGCCAACTCTTGCCAGGGATTGGGTTGTAGACATACATATTTATAGCATACACATAGTTCATTCATTTCTTGAAATATAAGAACATATTATCTTGCTTTAAGATACAGTGTATATAAAGGGCTTGGCACAGTGCCTAGCATCATAGTGCTTTATTGAGTTAGCTAGCATCATCATCATCATCATCATTGCTTTTCAATGTTATGTTTTGTTTTAGTTTAGAAAATAATGAAGGGCTGGGGATATGGCTCAGTTGGTAGAGTGCCTGTCTTGCAAGCACAAGGCCCTGGGTTTAATCCCCAGCACTGCAAAAAAAAAAAAAAAAAAAAAAAAAAAAAAAGAAAGAAAGAAAATAATGAAAAATTTCCTCTTCATTTAGCAACCATTTCCTGTTTATCTACCTTTTTGTTGATGCATATTAATCATACATAATAGTGAGTTTCATTGTGGGCATATTTAGACATGCACACAACATAACTTGATCAATTTCACTCTCCTGTATCTCACCTTACCTGCCTTCCTATTTCCTACCTCAACCCTACTAGTCTCCCTTTTATTTTTATGAGATTTTTTTTTTCTCTCTAGCTTCCACATATGACAGAAAACATACAATTGTCAGAGATTTCTGAGTATGGTTTACTTCACTTAACATGATGCTTAACAATGTTTCCTCAATATTCCTACAAATGACATCTTTATAACTGAATAAATCTGTTGTGTATGTATACCCCATTTAAAAAATTTATTCATCTATTGATGAACCCAGGCTGGTTCCATAACTTGGCTATTGTGCATTGTGCTGCTATAAACATGGGAAAGCATGGTTCTGTAGAGCATGCTGTCTTTAATTCTTTAGGATAAATACTGAGGCATGGTAAAGCTGGATCATGTGGTAGTTCTATTAATTTTTTGAGGAACTTCCATACTGATTTTTATAGTGTCTATACTAATTTATTTTCTCACTAACAGTGTAGAAGCATTCCTTGTTTCTCTGCATCCTCACTGACATTTCCTGTTATTTGTATTATTTTTTCCCATATTTTTATTGGTACATTATAATAATAGCAGAACTTGTTACATATTTGTACATGCACACAATATAACAACATAATCCCAGTATTTCCCCTTTCCTTCCTCTCCTTCCTCCCCCTTGTCCCTTTCCTCTTCTCTAATATTATTTATATTCTTGATGATTGCCATTCTGACTGGAATGAGATGGAATCTCAGTGTAGTTTTGATTTGCATTTCCCTGATGGCTAAAGATGTTGAACATTTTTTCATATAATTGTTTGCCATTTGTATTTCTTATTTTGAGAAGTGTCTGTTAATTCATTTGCCCATTTGTTGAATGGGTTTTTGTTTTTCGGTGTTGAATATTTTTGACTTCTTTACATATTCTGGATATTAATCCCTTGTTGGAAGAGTACCAGACAAAGATTTTCTCTCATTTTGTAGGCTCTCTTTACTCACTCTTAACTTTCTTTTGCTGTGCAGAAGCTTTTAAATTTGATGCCATCCCATTTATTTATTCTTAGTATTATTTCCTGAGCTATTGGACTCCTGTTAAGGATATTGTCTGTGCTTATATGTTGGAGTGTTTCCCTTCTGTTTCTTCTATCAGTTACAGAGTTTCTGGTCTTATTCCTAGGTCTTTGATCCATTTTGAGTGAACTGAGTGTGGGCGAGAGAGAGGGATCTAGTTTTATTCTTCCACATATGGATATCTAGTTTTCTCAGCACCATTTGTTAAAGGCTGTCTTTTCTCCAGTGTATGTTTTTAGCACCTTTATGAAGAATGAGATGGCTGTATAATTGTGGGTTTGTCTCTGTGTCTCCTATCCCATTCCATTAGTCTGTGTGTCTGTTTTTATGTCAGAACCATTGCTGTTTTTGTTATTATACCTCTGAAGAAACTAGGATAGAAGGACGTTACCTCAATATAGTAAAGGCTATATACTTTAAACCCAAAGTCAATTTCATACTCAATGGGGAAAAACTGAAAGCATTTCCTCTAAAATCATGAGCCAGACAAGCACGTCTTCTTTTACCATCCCTATTCAGTATAGTGCTTTAAATATATTACAAGAGCAGTTAGGCAAGAGAAGGAAATGAAAGGGGTAAAAATAAAAAGGAAGAAGTCAAAGCATCCCTATTTGCAGATAGTATGATCCTACACACAGAAAATTCTAATGTCTCCACCAGAAGACTTCTAGATCTGCTAAGCAAATTCAGCCAAGTAGTGGGATACAAAATCAACATACAGAAATCAAAAGCTTTTCTATCCACAAATAATGAACCCGCTCAGAAAGAAATAAAGAAAAAAATTCCATTCACAATAGCTTCAAAATAGAGAAATCCCTAGGAATTATTCTAATGAAAGAGATGAAAAACTTAATTAGACATAGAAGAAGACACAAGAAGATGGAAAGACCTTCCAGGTTCATGGATAGGCAGAACAAATATTGTTAAAATGACCATATTACCAAGAGTGATCCACAGGTTCCACAGGTTCAGTGTGATCCCCTTGAAAATACCAATGTCATTCTTTACAGAACTAGAAAAAAATCCTAAAATTCATATGGAAGAATAAAAGAACCAGAATAGCCAAAAAGAACAATGCTGGAGGTATTATGATACCCAACTTCAAATTATTTTGCTTTTTATGGAAGTACACACATTTAAAGAGTATTCATCACAAGCTGGGCATGGTGGTATTCACCTGTAATGCTAGCTACTAAAGAGGCAGAGACTGGAGGATTGTTTGAGGCCAGCTTGGGTAACTATTTAGACCCTGTATCAAATTAAAAAAACAAAAAAAAGAGTCTGGGGATGTAACTTAGAGGTAAAGAGCTTACTTACCATGTGTTGCGGAGGATGGGGGGGAGTATACATCAGTAAATCAGAATTCTATAGCTTAATGAATTTTTAACAAACTGAATCCACTCATGAAATCAATGCCAATTCAAGAATCAACATTTCCATACTTCAGAATCCCAAATCATGTTCCCTTCTGCTTACTTATTATCCTTTATTTTATAGGAAAAACATCGGTTTTTTCTTTAAGAGACATTCAGAGCTTCTCATGTCTTTTTGTAAGCTCTTAATAGCTATGGCTGAGAAATACAGCCTTAGGGTTGGCCTTATTGTTCACTTTTATTTTCTTTTGCTTTAAAAAGCATATTTCTTAGAAAGAGATTTTAGTCCTGCAGTTGTTAAATTTGAACATGGACAGGCTGAGTGATCTTGTGTATGTTCGTCTCCAAATAGGTAATATCTTCTTCTTTGCTTTTATTTATCAATACTATAGAAGTCAATTGAAACCAAAAAGTTATTCATTGTGGTAAAAGAAAAGGAAAATGGCTCAGCTGTGCCAGCTCTTAGATGTCCTCTCAAAAAAGCATTTCACATTCAAAAGAACTCAGAGCACATGAAAAAAGCTTGTGGTGGAGGAAGGCTGCACAATGCTGAATGCACTCATCTCAGGTAGAACGGATAGAACAAGATGACTAGGCTGAAGGGCTGGCAACTTCTAGAAGTAATGGACTACAGCGTGTTTACCCTGTGGTTGTAGGACAGCTTTAGAAACCAGTGGTAATTTTTTAAATGTGACCTCTCGGAGAAAGAATAAAGATTTGGGGATTGAATTTGAGGCCCTTTATGTATTTTCTTTTTGAATTAAAAGCAAGGACAACAGTAATTCTGAACCATCCCCCTACTCCCCAAACTAGTCTCATCATGTGTGTTTTGTTTAACTAACTGCCTAGTTGTGTCTGTGCATGCATTTCAGAATGTCGTTACTCAGTTTTGGCTAGTAATTTGGCTTGAAATTTATTTAGTTTACAAAAATCTAGATACAATTCATGTACCCTAAAATTCTCCCTTTTATAATTCACTGGTTTTTAGTCTATTCATAAAGTTGCATAACCACCAATATTAGAGCATTTTCTTCACCCTATGAAGAAACTTTGTACCTACCAACACTTTCCTCATTCAGTTTGTTTGGTTTTGACAAATAAATGCTGTCTTATTAGTTCTATTTCACATATGTCTTTCTTCTACAGGGTGTTATGACAGTTGTTTGATCTTTTGCATAGAAGTTTGTCCTATACAACTTATGTCCTAAAGTTAATTTGGGGGTGTGTTTTTCACTGAAACTTACAGGACATAAAAAGATGGTATATTGTTCACAATAACTTATGAAAGTTTCAGTGCACATGGACAAAAGTGTGGCTTGTATAAAACCAGGCATAGTGAAGATGCCTGACTATGTACTTTTATTCGCCTGTACTTTAAAAATTTAATGGATTGAGAAGTCAGTTCTTCTGGTCTACATGGAAAGGTATATATTTGTGTATTCCTTTATCAAACTGGTTTTTGAAAAAATGCACAAAATGTATTTATGTTAACACTTGGCTGATTATGAAGGACTAGAATTGATTGTTTCTACACTAACATTGATTTTCTTAAGAAACATCATTTATATTTTAAAAAGTTTTTGAATCGGTGCTTTTATATTTCAAAGTTATATATACTGGTTGAAAAAATTTCAAACATATAGAGCTTATGAAGGCTGTCAAGTAAAAAAAATTCTTTGTCATCTGAACTCTCTATTTATTTATTTTTAAAAACCTTTATTTTTATTTATTTCTATGTGGTGTTGAGAATTGAACCTGGTACCTCATACATGCTAGGCAAGTGCTCTACTACTGAGCCACTGTCGCAGCCCAGAACTCTCACTTTATAGCTTATGCTTCAGGTGTTTTTACAAAACTTTTTTTTTTGGTGGTGGTACTGGGGATTGAACCTAGGGCCTTTTTCATGCTAGGCAACCACTCTACCAACTGAGCTATATCCCCAGCCAATCCTACAAGCTGCTTAATTTTTACTTGTTTTTAAATATACTCATTTATTCTAGAATTTAAGTGTTTAAAGTTGGTGGACAGCTTTAATTTTTTTTTTTGCTTTTCAAAATGGTGATTATTAATAAAAATTAACAATCTTTCTCAAATATTTTTGAGAAATATTTGGATTCTTCATGGGTCCATGGAACTTTTTTTTGTACTAGGGACTGAACCCAGGGGCACTGAACTACTGAGCCACAATCATAGCCCTGTTTTATTCTTTATTTTGAGATAGGGTCTCCCTAAGTTGCTTAGAGTCTTGATAAGTTGCTGAGGCTGACTTTGAACTTGTGATCTTCCTGTCCCAGCCTCCCAAGCTGCTGGGATTAGAGGGGTGCACCACTCTGCTTGGCTTCAGTGGAACTTTGGAGTAACTAAGGAAATATGCATATTTCAAGATCTGGGTCTGTTTGTCATCAAAGAAGGCCATGTGAGTCTAGAACCCTTAAAAAGACCTCCTCCTCCAGAGCAGTTTCATAGGAATGCTGGGTCCAAATGACTTTCAAATTCATATCTACATCTTTTCAGGCATAAATATTTCATCATGGTAATGCTGTCTGCAGTTCAATTGTATTTGTACTTTAAAAGCAATTCCCAGAAGAGAATGGCATTTATAATATATTATGTATAGAAATCAAATAGTAGAGATATCAAAACTTTATGGATGGAAAAAAAATTTTTGTAGTTGATTAGATTCACTTTAACACCTCCCCCTCTCTAGGTATAAAATGCCTCTCCCTTTTCTCTCTTGAATCCTAGTTTTCTGCATTGACTCATGGAGTTTCCAAAAAGCTTTTTGTAATTTTGTAGGGATTCTTGAGTTTGAACTATGAACTATGTTCTAAGGAATCAGGTACTGAATTGAAGAAATATTTTACAAATAGAAGGTTTTTGACAATATCAAAAAAAAAAAAAAAGAAAGAAAGAAAGAAAGAAAATAGATTTGGAGGAAATCCTAAATTTTAGGTCAGAAGTATTCAGGAAGAATATGAGTTATGTGAACTGCTGCTTAAACAAGGTAGATTCAGGTATCACTTGAATCTAATAATGACTTTAATATCTTTGGAAACATAATAATATTTTCATTCTGCTAGGTTAACTTGCAGTTAACTAGCAAATTAGTAATTTTAGAGCACTTAATGCTATAGTTGCTTCAATTTATATGTATATATGTATGTGTGTGCATATACACAGAAAATTTTTTTGATGTGTGTGTGAGGTTGGAAATTAAACCCAGGGCCTTATGCATGCTAAGTACACACTCTACCTCTGAGTCACATCCCCAGCCTTCCTCTTATTTCTTTAAAGACTTAATACTGTTCTCATCTACATCCAGTATCATTTACTGGGGTTATGTGGTTATTGGAATGTGACTCGATATTGATAATGGATTAAACAAAGTTGTAAAGAGCCAAGAGAACCATCTTCTGCTACATGAATAGTTAATCTGGAATAAGAGTGTCTTGCAGAGAACACAGGAACTTTAATGGATATCACTACTGAAAGAGAAAATGAAAAAAAAGTGCCACACAGTGTAAAATGAGGTCAAGTTATCATAGTCTTTTCTCAGAAAAACAGAAGAATTTGAAGACTCTGAAGCTTACCTTTAAGCAGTCCATAAAAGGTTGAACTTAATAATTATTAAGTGGTTTTTAAAAAAAATATTTTTGTTTTTTTCTTTCCATGCTTTTTTACCCAAAAGCAAATTCCTTTCCTTGTATTATCACCCTGTCAAGCATTAATTCAGAAGTCCTTATTTGTGCTCCTACTATATATGTAGTAAGCACTGAATTTTGTATAGATCAGTAGTCAGTTGGTTAGTTGAAAGTAAATACTTCTTTTATTTGTCCCAGATAAATTTTACTGAAGGGAAGTGGCGTTGAAGAGAGGGTATGCCGGCCTGGGGATATAGATCAGTTTGTAGAGTGCTGCACACCTTGCAAGCACAAGGCCCTGGGTTCAATCCCCAGCACCTCAAAAAAGGAAAAAAAAAAAAAAAAAAAAAAAAAAAAGGAGAGAAGGGTATGCTGATCAAGAAGCTAGGATTGGAGAGACAAAAGTAATGATCCTTTGGGAAGGATCTATCATCCAATAGTCATAGAACAGGGACTTAGAGAGGCTGCCTGCTTTAGTCAGCTTTGTGGCTACTGTGACTAAATGCCCCAACCAGCACAACTGTAGAGGAGGAAAGGTTTATTTGAGGGCTCACAGTTTCAGAGTTCTTAGTCCATAGAAGACTGGCTCCATTCCTCAAGGTGGTGGGAAGCAGCTCACATCATGGTGATCAAGAAGCAGAGAAATAACGGAATGAATCAAACACTATTATCCTATGTAAAAGTATGACTACACAAATGGTATGCCTTTACTTCATGTACAAACAGAGAAACAGTATGTATCCCCTTTGTGTACAATAAAAATAAATTAAAAAAAAAAAGCAGAGAAAGAGACTCTGCTCCCCAGATATAAAATATGTATCTCATAGACACACCTCAATTCCCACCTCCTCCAGCCACACCCTACCACTTCAGTTAAGCCCACCAGGGATTAATTCACTGATTGGGTTAAGACTCTTACAAGCCAATCATTTCTCCTCTGAACCTTCCTGCATTGTCTCACATGTGAGTTTTGGGGGACACCTCACATTCAAACCACAACACTGCCTTTACTAAAAGCAGTGATTCTTTACCTAACCCTGCTGATGTCCCTGGGGTAACTAAAAGAAGAATAAAACTTGGCATCCCTGACTTCATTTTGTGTCTATATCCTTTATTAATTTAAACTTTGTGACTGCTCAGTTCTGTGTATACATGTTAGTCATTTAAGGAGTGTTCATCTAAAACCTAGTAATAAAAGGTTTATTAGCCCTAAATTTACTTAGCCTTATGTATCTCATTCCCACTGAAGACTGAGGCAAAATTTGCAGCACCCTGTTTCAGACCCCTGGAGTGGTGCTTAGAAACTTCTAGTCATTGCTCCCTTCCAGGATCACAGCTCCAGCAGACAAACATCCTGAATGGTAAGTGGAAATTTCCCCCTCAAGTGATAAAGACTTCTCCCGAGCCACCTCACAGAACCAAAACTGAGGGAATGATCAACAATCATACTTTGACCAAGATGCTTTATTCTGCATACCTGTCACTCTTAGCCTCGATTCTTCCTCTGTTTAAATCTAAAGCTCTTGTCAGCACCCTGAAGATAGGGGTAAAATGTTAGATCTGACTTTGTCTTTCCATCATGTCCATATTGATTAAAGTTTCCTTTCTTCCTTTTTACTCTTTTCTGTTTGGTGTTTGGGGTGAATGCCTGGACCTGGTTAGTTGGGGCCCTGGAGTAAGGCTAGGATGCTGGTAATAGCCACTGGAAACTTGGCAAGCATTTGATACAACCAGCAAATTGTTTACCATATTTGAAGACAACATCAAAGAGTATGTTTTGTTTTTTTTAAAACAACCACAGGTTTTCAATACCTAGCATGGTGGTTTAGAGTGCTAGAGTCAATAAACTTATTGAAATGAGATAAAGAAAAAAGGAACTGTGTGAAACAAATGTCCTTATATGAATACACGACCATGAAACTCCACATCATGTGCAACTGCAAGAATAGGATCCTAATTAGAATAATTATATCTATTCCACGTAGGTATAATATGTCAAAATATACTCTACCGTCATGAATATCTAAAAAGAACAAAAAAAATTTACAATTGTGTTTGTAGTCTAAGTATTCACATTTTTTATAGGGAATAATTTTAAAATTTACCTCCTGGAACATTTCTGAATGTTCTATATCATTTTAGGCTTTGTATAAGAAGCAATATAGCATTAATTTATATATTTAAAAAGAAAACTATCATTTTAAAAGAAAGATTTTTAGTGTCATAGGTCTGAAAGAAAAATGAAAAATAAATTACTTTATATAACTTAAATTGGTCAAACTAAATTGGTCAAACTTAATTGGTCAAACTAAAAAATTCAAACAGTGTGAAAATATGCTTAATAAAAAATTAAACTTCTTGGGGCTGGGTTGTGGCTCAGTGGTAGAGTGCTCACCTAGCACTTGTAAGGCCCTGGGTTTGATCCTCAGCACCACATAAAAATAAGATAAAGGTACTGTGTGTGTGTATATATATATATATATATATATATACACACTCTAAACTTCTTTTTATTACAGATCTCTAAACTTCTTCCCAGAAGTAACTATCATTTTGGTTTCTGCATGCATTTTTGAATAATATTTTAAGGATACACAATTTTATCTATGTGATTCTAGCTCCTTATAAAATAGGAGCATACTTATGTAAATCCATCTGCATCTTGCATTTTTTCTCTCAATGTGTTTCAGTGATTATTCAGACAGATCTACTGCATTTTTTTTTTTTTTGGTACTGGGGATCGAACCCAGGGCTTTGTGCTTGCAAGGAAAGCACTCTACCAACTGAGCTATCTCCCCAGCCCGCATTTTTTTTTAAAAACTAGCTAGTCAGTATTCCTTTGTATGAGTGAACTAGTCATTATTTAATCATTCCTCGCTGAACATTTACATTTTCTCTAGGATTTTGCTTTTACAAACTGTGCTATATACATAATATTTTTTACAACTTTTTCCCCCCATATGTATATCTTTAGGATAAGTTCCAAGAAGTGGAAATACTGTGTCAAAGAGTATGTAGTTCTAATTTTGCTAGACATTGCCAAATTATCTTCATGGAAGTTGACCAATTTATACTTCTATTCGTCATATGTAAGAGTCCTAAATTCCCACTTTCTTTCCAGAGCACTGTATTTTTTTTTTTTTTTTTAGAATACAACATAATTTTATTACCATATGTTACTGTGATGGATTTAAGGTGAAATATACTCAATATAGATTCATACAGTAAATAAAATTATGCAAATAAATCTGAATGAATAAACTCATGACAATAAGGAAATGCATTATTTCCAGGAGTGTTTGAAAGAATGAGTTATTCACAGAGCACTGTATTTTAAAACTTTTTGACCTTGCTGCTTGGATAGATGAAGATGTTATCTTTTTTTTGTTTGTTTCTTTCATTATGAATAAAGTTGAACATCTTATGGAGTAAATGTCATTTGTTAGTATATTTATTCTGCAAACATGTTCATGTTTTTTGGCCATTTTTCTATTGCACTGTTCTTTTTCTGATCAAGTTGTAAGAATTCTTTCCATAAAAAAAAATTACCCTTTGTCATATATGCTGCTAATATATATATATTGTGTGTGTGTGTGTGTGTGTGTGTGTGTGTGTGTGTGTGTGTTTTAACTGGTACTGGGCATCAACCACAGGGGCGTCTTGCCACTGAGCTACATCGCTGCCCACCTGCCTTTCCTGTCTTGTCTCCCCCTTTATTGATTGATTGATACAGGGTCTCACAAAGCTGTCCAGGCTGGCCCCAGACTTGCAATCCTCCTGCCTTAGGTCTTAGCCTCCTGAGTTGCTGGGATTGCAGATGAGTAGTTTGTTATTTGTATTTTGACTTTTGACATTTTTTTTCTTTACAGATTAAGAAAAATCTGTGCATCAAATTTAGCAGTTTTATTGTTTTGGGATTTTGTGTCTTATTTAGAAAGCACTTTTACATTTAGAGATGATAAGGAAAATCTATTTTCTGTCACCGCCCGCGGCAACAATTGCGCAGGTATTTATCGGAGGGGCCTGGAAATAAACTATTTTTCCTGTATTCACTAATTCATAGAGGAAGAGAGACCCTGAGAGAAAGATAGGCTTTACTTAGAGGAAGAGAAACTTTGCTTATCAGGAAGAGAGACTTTGCTTAGAGGAAGAGAAACTTTGCTTAGAGAGAAAGTTTTAGAGAAAGAGAGGCTTCTACGCTTATCAGAGATCAATTTCTTCTTAGTTCTGCTTCTTCTTCTTAAAGGTGCATCCTGCATCCTGTGAACTAAGGGTGCGTCTATCTGAGGTACTTTCTATCTGCTTGCCGCTTCTTCTTCCTTTCTGTTAGTGGCTTCTACTCCGTTTCTTTCTGCTAGCTGCTGCTCTAACTCTCGCTGGTGCTTACTGTGGCGCCCCCGCCCACCACACGCTTATATTCCCTCCAGGAGGCGGAGGGCGGGGCCACGCCATTTGCGATCAGGCCCGGAGCCAGCTACCCCATCATGGCAAGGGTTAAAACTAGCAGGCCCAAGCAGGCGTGCTCGGGAACACCTGTGCACGTGTTGTGCCCGTGGACTTAACTGAATAAGGCCAGTGATGAATCACCTGAGTGTACTTATGTCAGTTAACCTCCTCACTGCCGATGTGATCAGGCGCTGTTCTGGCTGGCACAGCCCCCAACAATTTTCTTCTAGTATTTTAATGGATTCATGATTTTTGCTTCTGATCAATCACAAATATGAGAAATTAGATAGAAATTAAGTCTCATATTTTCTAATTTACCAGGATAATCTATCTGTGCCTCCTCTGAAGTGTGTTGTGTTATAAATTCTTTAATATAGGGCCTATTTTTGAACTTCTTTCTATTTCATTGTTTTTCATGAACCTGGTATATGCAAACTGGGTTTTTTTTTCTTTTTTAAGTCAGTTGAAAGAAACAAGATCTTTATTGGTTGTCTCTTTGGTATTACAAATCTTGTTTTCCTCAAAATTTTTGTTAAATATTAACAAAAAATTTTTTTTACCTTGCCACTTCCTCTTTTTTTTTTTTATTGTAAACAAATGGGATACATGTTGTTTCTCTGTTTGTACATGGCGTAAAGGCATTTGTGTAATCATAAATTTACATAGGGTAATGTTGTTTGATTCATTCTGTTATTTTTTCCCTTCCCTCCCACCCCTCCCACCCCTCTTTTCCCTCTATACAGTCCTTCCTTCCTCCATTCTTGCCCCCCTCCCTAACCCTAACTCTAACCCTAACACTAACCCCTCCCACCCCCCATTATGTGTCATCATCCACTTATTAGCTGGGTTTTTTTTGTTGTTGTTTTTTATTTTTTATTTTATTTTTATTTTTTTATTAGGAATTGAACCCAGGGGTGCTTTACCATTGAGCCACATTCCCAGCCCCCCTGCCTTTTTTAATAAATACAAATTTATTATCTTACAGGTTCAAGGTCTTACTGGGCTTAAAAAAATCAAGTTGTTGGTAGAGCTGCGTCCTTTTGGAAAGAGGAAAATCTGTTTCCTTGCCTTTTCCAACTTTTGGAGGTTGACAGCATTCTTGGCTCGTTGCCTTCTTCCTGCATCTTTAAGTTGAGGGTCAGTAGGGTGCAGTAGGGCATGCATCCCCAACCCTTTTTATTTCTTATTTTGAGACAGGGCTTTGAACTTGTAATTTTCCTGCCTCAGCCTCCTGAGTTGCTGGGATTACAGGTGTGTACCAATGTGCCTGGCTATATATTACTATAACTTTATAATATTTTAAAATCTAGAATTTTTCCTGGAATTTTAATTTCATTGCTTTATTTTTATTTAGTATATTTATTTATTCTTTTCTTTAAAAACATACTTTATTTTTTATCTGACATTAAGAATCTGGTTGCAGCTAACCTAGGTGTCCTTCAACAGATAAATGGATAAAGAAACTGTGGTATATAAACACAATGGAATATTACTCAGCCTTAAAGAAGAATGAAATAATGGCATTTGCAGGTAAATGGATAGAACTGGAGAATATTACGTAAGCAAAATAAGCCAATCCCAAAGAACCAAAGCCTGAGTGGTTTCTCTGATATATGGATGCTAATTTACAATAAGGGTGGTGTGAGAATAGTGTTATTTTGGACTAAACAGAGGGGAGTGAAGGGAGGGAAAGGGGAATGGGGGTAGGAATGATAGTACAATGAATTGCATATTATTACCATATGTGCATATATGATTACATGACCTGTATAACTCTACATCATGTACAACCAGAAGAATGAGAACCTATATTCCATGCATTCTACTGTCATGTATAACTAATTAGAACAAATAAAAAAAAGAATATGGTTACAGAGAACAATAATAATATTCTGTTGGTATGCTTATTGATATTACATTACATTTATAATTTAATTTAGATAAATTGATAATTTTATAACACCTAGAAATAGAATGTTTCTTTAATTTTTTTTTTTCCTCTCATTTTCCCGGCAGGGGATTGAAAGGCGAGCGCTCTCCAGATGGAGCCATTTCTTCAGCTCCTCTTTAATTTTTTTTAAAGGTTTTTATTATGACTCTGTTAAAGTCCTAAGGTTTTTCATGTGGCACTTTACATTTATTAATTAAACATAGTCACAGGAATTCTTTTATTTCTTCAATTATTGCTCTTACAAATGAGATCTTTTATCCATCATGTATTTCAACTGTTTTTTAAAAAAATATATATAAGGAAAACTGCTGTACTGAATTTTTTTTACTGTTTATAAGTTTTTCCAATTATTCTCATAGGTTTTTTTGTTATCCAGTCATATTAGTTGTAAATTCTCATGAGTTTGGCTCTTTCTTTTGTGTTTGTATTTCTTATTTTTCTCCCTTCTAATTTCATTGTCTTATACGTCTTATAAAAAATGTAAAGTAGTAGTGGTGGTAATGTATATCCTTGTTTTGTTCCCAAGTTTAATAGCCCTGTTTCTGAAATCCATTGCTAATCATCATATAGGCTTTGCATTTCAAATATATAATGTTTATCATGTTAATGAACTATATATACACTATTTTGTTTAATTAAGAATTTTTAGAATTAAGAATTTATGTTGACTTTTATAAAAAATGTTTTCAAATATGTCAATTTTTTTTTCTCTTATGACTTGCTAACTATATTGATAGATCTAATATTGAACCATCTTTGTCCTACTGGTATAAACTTAACATGATCATGAGTGTAATATTTTTTAAACAATTGATGGATTCTGTTTTGTTATATTTTCATCAGGATTTCTGCATTATTTAGGTGAATATCAACATGAATTACATGATATTCATAAGTGAAATGACTTTTTGTAGGTATTTGTATTGGTGCAATTCTGGCATTACAAAAAGAATTTTAAATCTTTAAACATTTAAAAATCATTATAATTACACATTTCTACAAGGATATGGGAGAATTTACCTGTATAACTTCTGAGTCTGGTGCTTTGTGAGATAGGGCTTTGACCTGTTTTTAGTTACTTAAGCTGTTAGTAACTAGTACCTAAGCTGTTAATCTATTTTGATCAAATTTACACTGATAACTGATGTGGCATTTATATGTTTGATATTTATTTTGTGCATGTGAATTTAGATTATGATTTCTAGCATTTTAAGTTTTGCTAATATTCTCAGTTCCTCTAAGTAGCAACTTAGAACTTAGGCAGGCTTTTTAAACTATTATTTGTAAAAGTATTTTACCAGGGTAAGATTGAGCACAGTTTTCTGCAAATGTGTTATATGTAAATAAATTGGGGAAGGCAAACTGGCATGGCAGAGAAGTAGCTAGTCTAGCAGGCCAAGCAACTTCTTGTGAGCTCTCTGCTAGTGCGGAATGTCACATTTGGGAGCACAGACTTCATAAAGTAGAGGGACATGAGGGAGAGCTTATGGTATAGTGCACATCTTCTGAGGGAAGATGTTTTACTGTCATGAAAACTTGCTGAGAGTTACATTACTCATTAATGCTCCGTGCATTTGGGATTTTATTTTGGAGCTGGGACAGAGTGATAAAAGTCAAGCTGCAGTTAGGATACAAGGATCAAGATACCAGCCCTAACTGGGTTACTTAAGGGTCAGCATTTAGTTTTGTATAGAACAGTTTTCATATTTTCCCATCCATGGTAGTCTCAAAGCATGTATGTTTGGCTTAGGAAATCGTTAAGCATTATGTTAGTTAGGTTTAAGCTAACTAACATCTTTTAGAGTTATTTTCAGGTTGTATATATTATACCATTTATTAGAGTATTCTAGAGGGTTTAAGTCATCTTTCAGTTTCATTAAAACTAAATGCTTTGGGTGGGTAAGGGGCTTCTTAATGGATGTACGAATGAATGCAATGGAACCAGACTTAAAAACTGATATTACAAGACTAAAATGCAAGCTAGTGAGAGAAAGAGGATTGAATTCATTAAGAAACATTTAGGGGGATACTGAAAATTGAACCTTGTAAACATTCTCACTAACTCAGTGTTTTTGTTCATTGTGCCCAGCTCAACTTGGACAACTGTTATCTTCTGGTCTCTTCACTAGTTTTGTCAGTTTAAGATCACAACCACAGTCTTTGTATTTGGCATTGTACTAGACTAATAGTTGTTACGAGACCATATAAAGAGAGTTGTAAAATGAACAATTGAGTTTATATATCAAAGGAGGAATTGAAAGGACACAGTCTTAAGTCTGTCAGATGTTAAGTCATATATATGTGTATTTGTGTGTGTATGGTGGTAATGGTTATAGAACCCAGGGCTTTGCACTTGTTAGGTTGGTGCTCTACCACTGAGTGACATCCCCATCCTTTTTAAAGTTTTTATTTTGAGATAACATTTCATTAAGTTGACTAGGCTAGCCTTGAATTTGCTTGTAATCCTCCTGCCTCACCCTCTCCAGTAGCTAGAATTTCAGGCCTATGTCATCATGCCTAGTAAGTCATGTCACTTTTGCCATTGAACTACCTATTAAATCCCTCCAAACCTCTGTTTCCTCATCTATAAATCATAAATAGGGATTATAATAAATACCTTGCAGAGGTTTTTGAGAATTTAATGAGGTAATATATCCAAATAACTTGGAGTGTAATTATGATAAATTTTTAAATGTCTATTCAATTTTCAGTATCCCCCTACATTTTTCTTAATGAATTCAATCCTCTTTTTCTCAATAAGCTTGCATTTTAGTCTTAGTGTTAGCATGCACTTGAATTATAGTCACTAATATTACTAATAATATATACTACTCTTTAGGGGAGAATGAGCTTGAAAGTCTTATCATTTTTTTTTTTTCCTTTGGTGCTGGGGATTAAACCCAGGGTCTCCTGCATGCTAGGCAAGCACTCTATCACTATTAAGCCCTGAAAGCTTAATATAGTGAAAAATACATAATTACAACCTTTTTTTTTATTGTAAACAAATGGGATACATGTTGTTTCTCTGTCTGTACATGGCGTAAAGGATACCATTTGTGTAATCATAAATTTACATAGGGTAATGTTGTTTGATTCATTCTGCCATTTTTCCCTTCCCCCCCACCCCTCCCACCCCTCCCCTCCCTCTATACAGTCCTTCCTTCCTCCATTCCTGCCCCACTCCCTAAACCCAACTCCAACCCCAACACTAACCCCTCCCACCCCCCATTATGTGTCATCATCCAATTATTAGCGATATCATTCTTCCTTTGGTTTTTTGAGATTGGCTTATCTCACTTAGCATGATATTCTCCAGTTTCATCCATTTGCCTGCAAATGCCATAATTTTATCGTTCTTTATGGCTGAGTAATATTCCATTGTATATATATACCACATTTTCTTTATCCATTCATCAATTGAAGGACATCTATGTTGGTTCCACCATCTGGCTATTGTGAACTGAGCAGCTATGAACGTTGATGTGGCTGTATCTCTGTAATATGCTGATTTTAAGTCCTTGGGTATAGGCCAAGGAGTGGGATAGCGGGTCAAATGGTGGTTCCATTCCAAGTTTTCTAAGGAGTCTCCACACTGCTTTCCAGAGTGGCTGCACTAATTTGCAGCCCCACCAGCAATGTAAGAGTGTACCTTTCTCCCCACATCCTCGCCAACACCTGTTGTTGCTTGTATTCTTGATAATCGCCATTCTAATTGGGGTGAGATGGAATCTTAGGGTGGTTTTGATTTGCATTTCTCTTATTACTAGAGATGTTGAACATTTTTCCATATGTTTGTTGATTGCTTGTAGATCTTCTTCTGTGAAGTGTCTATTCATTTCCTTAGCCCATTTGTTGATTGGATTATTTGCATTCTTGGTGTAGAGTTTTTTGAGTTCTTTATAGATTCTGGAGATTCGTGCTCTATCTGAAGTATGATTGGCAAAGATTTTCTCCCACTCTGTAGGTTCTCTCTTCCCATTGCTGATAGTTTCCTTTGCTGAGAGAAAACTTTTTAGTTTGAATGTATCCCAGTTATTGATTCTTGCTTTTATTTCTTGCGCTATGGGAGTCCTGTTGAGGAAGTCTGGTCTTAAGCCGACATGTTGAAGCTCTGGACCTACTTTTTCTTCTATAAGATGCAAGGTCTCTGGTCTGATTCCAAGATCCTTAATCCATTTTGAGTTTAGTTTTGTGCATGGTGAGAGATATGGGTTTAGTTTCATTCTGTTGCATATGGATTTCCAATTCTCCCAGCACCATTTGTTGAAGAGGCTATCTTTTCTCCATTGCATATTTTTGGCCCCTTTGTCTAGTATGAGAAAATTGTATTTATTTGGGTTTGTGTCCGTGTCCTCTATTCTGTACCATTGATCCACCTTTCTATTTTGGTACCAATACCATGCCGTTTTTGTTACTATTGCTTTGTAGTAGAGTTGAAGATCTGGTATTGCGATACCCCCTGCTTCACTCTTTCTGCCAAGGATTGCTTTAGCTATTCTGGGTTTTTTATTCTTCCAGATGAATTTCATAATTTCTTTCTCTATTTCTGTAAGGTACATGATTGGGATTTTAATTGGAATTGCATTGAATCTGTATAGCACTTTTGGTAGTATGGCCATTTTGACAATATTAATTCTTCCTATCCAAGAACATGGGAGATCTTTCCATCTTCTAAGGTTTTCTTTAATTTCTTTCTTTAGTGTTCTGTGGTTCTCATTGTAGAGGTCTTTCACCTCTTTTGTGAGATTGATTCCCAAATATTTTATTTTTTTCAAAGCTATTGTGAATGGGGTAGTTTTCCTAATTTCTCTTTCTGAAGATTCATCGCTTATGTATAAAAATGCCTTAGATTTATGTGCATTGATCTTATATCCCGCTACTTTACTGAATTCACTTATGAGATCTAAAAGTTTTCTGGTGGAATTTCCTGGTTCCTCTAAGTATACAATCATATCATCAGCAAATAGGGATAGTTTGAGTTCTTCTTTACCTATTTGTATCCCTTTAATTTCTTTGGTCTGTCTAATTGCTCTGGCTAGAGTTTCAAGGACGATATTGAATAGAAGTGGTGAAAGAGGGCATCCCTGCCTTGTTCCAGTTTCTAGAGGGAATGCTTTCAGTTTTTCACCATTTAGAATGATATTAGCCATGGACTTAGCGTAGATGGCCTTTACAATGTTAAGGAATGTTCCCACTATCCCTATTTTTTCTAGTGTTTTGAGCATGAAGGGGTGCTGTATTTTATCAAATGCTTTTTCTGCATCTATCGAAATAATCATGTGATTCTTGACTTTAAGTCTATTGATATGGTGAATACATTTATTGATTTCCTGATGTTGAACCAACCTTGCATCCCTGGGATGAAACCCACTTGATCATGGTGCACTATCTTTTTAATATGTTTTTGTATGCGATTTGCTAAAATTTTGTTTAGAATTTTTGCATCGATGTTCATTAAGGATATTGGTCTGAAATTTTCTTTCCTCGATGTGTCTCTGTCTGGTTTAGGAATCAGGGTAATATTGGCTTCATAGAATGAGTTTGGGAGAGTTCCCTCCTCTTCTATTTTCTGGAATACTTTGAGAAGTATTGGAATGAGCTTTTCTTTAAAGGTTTTGTAGAACTCGGCTGAGAACCCATCTGGTCCTGGACTTTTCTTTGTTGGTAGGCTTTTGATGACTTCTTCTATTTCATTACTTGAAATTGGTCTATTTAAATTGTATATGTCCTCCTCGTTCAGTTTAGGCAGTTCATATGTCTCTAGAAACTGTTGATGTCTTCGAAATTTTCTATTTTGTTGGAGTATAGGTTTTCAAAATAGCTTCTAATTATGTTTTGTATTTCAGTCGTGTCTGTTGTGATATTTCCTTGTTCATTCCGAATTTTAGTAATTTGGGTTTTCTCTTGTCTTCTTCTCTTTGTTAGTGTGGCTAAAGGTTTATCAATTTTGTTTATTTTTTCGAAGAACCAACTATTTATTTTGTCAATTTTTGTATTGTTTCTTTTGTTTCAATTTCGTTGATTTCAGCTCTGAGTTTAACAATATCCTGTCTTCTACTACTTTTGGTGTTGGTGTGTTCTTCTTTTTCTAGGGCTTTGAGCTGTAGTGTTGGGTCATTTATTTTTTGAGTTTTACTTCTTTTATTAAATGCGCTCCATGAAATAAATCTTCCTGTAAGTACTGCTTTCATAGTGTCCCAGAGATTTTGAGATGATGTTTCTTTGTTCTCGTTTACCTCCAAGAATTTTTTAATTTCCTTCCTAATATCTTCTGCTATCCATTCATCATATAGTAGCATATTGTTTAATCTCCAGGTGTTGGAGTAGTTTCTGTTTTTTACTCTTTCATTTATTTCTAACTTCAATTCATTATGATCTGATAGAATACAAGGTAGTGTCTCTATCTTCTTGTATTTGCTGACATTAGCTTTGTGGCATAATATATGGTCTATTTTAGAGAAGGATCCATGTGCTGCTGAGAAGAAAGTGTATTCGCTCTTGGTTGGATGGTATATTCTATAAATGTCTGTTAAGTCTAAATTATTGATTGTGTTATTGAGATCTATGGTTTCTTTGTTCCATTTTTGTTTGGAAGATCTGTCCAGTGGTGAGAGAGGCGTGTTAAAATCACCTAGTATTATTGTGTTATGGTCTATTTGGTTTCTAAAATTGAGAAGGATTTGTTTAACATACATGGATGAGCCACTGTTGGGGCATAGATGTTTATGATTGTTATATCTTGCTGATTTATGCTTCCCTTAAGCAGAATGAAATGTCCTTCTTTATCCCTTCTGACTAACATTGGCTTGAAGTCCACATTATCTGAAATGAGGATGGATACTCCAACTTTTTTGCTGAGTCCATGTGCATGGTATGTTTTTCCCCATCCTTTCACCTTTAGTCTATGGGTATCTCTTTCTATGAGGTGAGTCTCTTGCAGGCAACATATTGTTGGATCTTTCTTTTTAATCCAATCTGCCAGTCTGTGTCTTTTGATTGATGAATTCGGGCCATTAACATTCAGGGTTATATTGAGATATGATTTGTATTCCTGGTCATTGGTTCATATTTAAAATTTTTGACACATCTTGGTTCCTCCTTTATTTGACAGTTCCTTTAGGATAATTCCTCCCTTTGCTGATTTGCTTCTTTGTTTTTTATCTCTTTCTCATGAAATATTTTGCTGAGAATGTTCTGTAATGCTGGCTTTCTTTTGTGAATTCTTTTAGCTTTGTTTATCAGGAATGATCTATTTCATCGTCAAATTTGAGGTAAGTTTTGCTGGGTATAAGATTCTTGGTTGGCATCCATTTTCTTTCAGAGCTTGAAAAATGTTGTTCCAGGCCCTTCTAGCTTTTAGGGTCTGGATTGAAAAATCTGCTGATATCCGTATTGGCTTCCCCCTGAATGTAATTTGGTTCTTTTCTCTCACAGCCTTTAAAATTCTGTCTTTATTTTGTATGTTAGGTATTTTCATTATAATGTGCCTTGGTGTGGGTCTGTTGTAATTTTGTGTATTTGGACTCCTATAAGCCTCTTGGACTTGAGTTTCCATTTCATTCTTCAGATTTGGGAAATTTTCTGATATTATTTTATTGAATAGATTGTTCATTCCTTTGGTTTGTTTCTCTAAGCCTTCCTCAATCCAATAATTCTCAAATTTGGTCTTTTCATGATATCTCATAGTTCTTGGAGATTCGTTCATGATTTCTTACCATCTTCTCTGTTTGTTCAACTTTGTTTCGAGGTTAAATATTTTGTGTTCATATCTGAAGTTCTGTCTTCCAGGTGTTCTATCCTATTGGTTATGCTTTCTATGGAGTTCTTAATTTGGTTTATTGTTTCCTTCATTTCAAGGATTTCTGTTTGGTTTTTTTTTCAATATCTCTAACTCTTTATTGAAATGATCTTTTGCTTCTTGAATTTGCTCTATTAACTGTCGATTGGTGCGATCATTCAATGCCTGCATTTGCTCTTTCATATCATCGTTTGCTTCCCTAATCATTTTAATATGTACATTCTGAACTCCCTTTCTGTCATTTCTTCTGCCATGCTGTCGTTGGATTTTATTGATGTAACATCTAGATTTGTTTGGGGCATTTTCTTCCCTTGTTTTCTCATATTGTTCAGGAATACAGTGGATCATTAAGATATTGCAGATTTCCTCTATCGAATTATAATGTCTCTGAAGATTGCTGGTATATCCCCTCTTATCCTTCAGTAGCCTGAAGTCTGGAGGAAGTTGTAATGCGGAGCTCCACGAAGAAGCTGCCTCTCTAGCGGTGGTGACCCTCAGCTGGCGTATATTCCCTGCTAGTGGGCAGAGGTGCCTCCACTTGTTAACCAATGGTCATCCAGTGGGGAAACTAGACTGCGGGCTGAGGCAAGGCCTGTTTGTGCCTGTGTCTCTGGTTTTACCCGTCCCTGTGGGAAAACCTCCCCTGTCAGGGAAGACTCACTCGGTGGGGACGTCACACTGGTCAGTTGCCCTCCTAGAGGTTTCCCCTCAATCTACAACTACCGCCTGGGCTGGGCTGTCTTCCTCTGCAACGATCCCAGGGGCCCGGACCTACGTCCTGGGCCTGGGAGCCTCACCCTTCGCAGCGAGTCTCCTTAGTCTGCCTCTCCCAGAGAATCTGCCCGCAGCCCTGGAAACTTCGCTCCGCTCCTAGGCGTGTCTCTGTGCGACTCTTCCAGCAAGGAAGCCACCTAGCTCCTGGGACCCTGCTCTGCACCAATCGCCTGGCTATGCAGCCCTCCTCTGAGCCACCACCTGGAACCCCGTACAATAGCTCCGAGACCCAGAGACCAGCCACACACCTCCTCCTCCGGACAGCCGCCCGATTTCCGACACAGTCACTAGGAATTCAAGCAACTCACTTTGCGTCTCCTCCTCCCGCCAACCACCCGCAGCCCTAGGCAGTCACTCCAAGTCCAAGTGACCCGCCCTGTTCCTCCTCCTCTTCCTTGGGGTAGCCCCCCGGGTGTTCAGGAGCGATGGCTCCGAGACCAAGTGACCCACCGCGCTCCTCCTCCAGGCAGGCCACCGGTGTTCTGGAGCAGTCGTTGTGAGTTCAAATAGCTCGCCATGCAGCTCCTTCTCTGGCAACCGCCTGTGGCTCTGATGCAGTCACTCCTAGACCAAGCGACCCGCCGCGCTTCTCCTCTTCCTCAGGGCAACCCCCTGGTGTTCAGAAGCGATCACTCTGAATCTAAACAGCTCACCACGCAGCTCCTCCTCAGGCAGCCGCCCGGAGCCCCAGTGGTTGCTCCAAGTCCAAGCGCTGTGCTGAGCCGCCTCCTCTTCGATGATCCCAGTTGTCCGTGTTTACCACTTCAGCGGGGGGAGGGGCGTCTCGCCGAATCACTCTACTTCACAAAGTTCCCTGTGTTCCGGGGCTACCGCCCCATCCGGGACACCTCCCCAATGGGAGAGACTCACCCGGCGGCTTTGAGTTGGTCCCAAGTCTCTGACTATCTCCTCTTTTGAATCTTGCGTCCTGGAGCAACGTGAAATGCAGCCGCCTTGTAGTCCGCCATCTTCCTTCCCTAATTACGACTTTTAAGTGCATGAATAGTCAAGGTGAGGTCAAATACACATAACTCATCTTTTACATTAGCTAACGAGAGGTATTTAAAGTAATACGCACATATAATTAACTTTAATTATTTTCCTTAGTGCTTTTTAGTTTGTGGTAATTCTCCTTTGGATACTGTGAAATAATATGAAAAGTTATGATCAAATAACAAATTTGTCCTGAACAATACACATATTTAATGGTAGCTTAGAATTAAGATACTTTTTTTTTTTTTTAAATTGTATTGGGGATTGAACTCAGGGGCACTGAGCCACATCCCCAGCCCTGTTTTGTATTTTATTTAGGGACAGGGTCTGAGGTTCTTAGTGCCTTGTTGTTGCTGAGGCTGCTTTGAACTCTTGATCTTCCTGTCTCAGCTCTGTTTTTGGACACAATACCTTTGTATATTTTTTTAATGTGGTGCTGAGAATTGAACCTAGTGCCTCTCACACATGCTAGTCAAGTGCTCTACCACTGAGCCACAGCCCAGACCCTCAGCTCTATTTTTAAAAATAGACTTTTATAGTTACTCAGAAAGCTAAGGCAGGAGGGTCACAAATTTGAGGCCAACCTTGGCAATGTAGTGACATCCTGTCTCAAAATTAAAAAATGAAAAGAACTGGGGAAGGAGCTTAGTGGTAGTGCTCCTGGGTTTAATCTCTGGTATCAACTAACAAAACCAACCAACTAACCAACCAAACCAAAACACCCACAAACTTTAAATTTTAGAATAGTTACACATTTGCAGAGAAGTTGTAAGAATGGTATAAAGAGTTCCCAAAAATCTCACTTGCTGTCGTCACGACCCATGTGATGTTTACTCAGTTTTCCCGAACTAGTGTTGTCAGTCAGATAAGAAATATTAAAGGTATGAGAAATTTAAGAAATAGACAAGACATGGAAGTAAGTAAAGCAGTGGGGTCCGAAGGGGACCAACTCTGATGGAGACTGGATCTAACACAAAATGGAGCTCAGGTGCTTTATTTAAATGGGTGGGAACACCAATGGAATTCAGTGTGAAGACCTTCCTGAGGAAAACAGGAAAAAGATGGCAGCTACTTGGTTGGGGCTTAGCCGGTTATGCCCACCTCTTCTTACTTCAGGGAAGCTGGGATTTGAAGACAGAACTTTTTGAAGACAACTTTTTGTTGTCACGGTGAGTTCCATGACAACAGAACTTGCCATATCAATGGGAATCACTATGCAAATGGGCGTTCCCTGGACACCCTCACACCATAGTCTTCCCAAAAGCAGAGTTTCACTGTCCAAGGTTTCACATTGTTCAAAGTAATGATTTATTAATTGACTACCACACCCAGTTTTCCCTATTTTACTAATATCTTACATTACTATATTTGTCAAAATTAATGAACCATTGTTGTTACATTATTGTTAACTAAAGTCCATATTTGTAATTCTGCCATAAGGTACCTGGTATTAGTGCAGTCTTCACAGGTTGAGGATACAGTCCTTCAAAAGATTCTTATTTCAGACACCAGCTGCAAATTCTGGGGTTCTCAGATGATCTATGTTTCTGATAGGGGTTTCTACTCATCTTTGGTTCATTAATTTGCTATAATAACTCATAGAAAGTAGAAAATGCTGTAGTTATGATTGCAGTTTTATATAAAGGGTACAAATCAGGACTAGTCAATTAAGAACACCATAGAATGAGTCTGGGAAAACCTCATGCAGAGCTTCTGTGTCCTCAGTATGCATTATCCTCCTGACACACTGATAGATGACACTAACTAGGAAAGCTCATTGTAGAATATGTCTCAATTTAGGCTTATTTGATGTTTTTCTCAGGATTAGAATGAAGGTGAGTTATTGTTGAGGATGATCACAGAGTTAAAATGCCATTCTTATCACATCATATCAAGGGTACATAGACAACATGACTGTTGATGTTAATCATCATCTAACTGAGGTGGGTTTGTCAGGTTTCTCTAGTGTAGAGTTATCTCTACTCTCTACTCACTTTCATACTGCATTGTTTAAAATGAAGTGACTATTTGTAATCCATACTTAAGGAGTGGGGGAATTATGTTCTTCCTCCTTGAAGATTTAGTAAGATAGTTATTTTTAATAGGAAGAAAAAGAAATGATTAAAAATTTGTAAGTAAAAATAAAATTTGTAAGTCATTTAGAATCTGTTAGAAAAATGAAATAAAATATTTGAAAGTTTCAAATATGAGAAAAATGGAATCCTAGAGCTAGATGGGACCTTTCTTCATATGAGCAAATTGGAAGGGGTCATACAATTAGAGGTAGGTAGTGTTCACTCTTAGGGAAAAGGACTTTGATAATTAAAGATCTGCATCTGTACTTAGAGAGGTCAGTTGTTATGATCTGTAGCACATGAAGTAAATTATGGTAACCCTCTTGAATAAAAAAACACACTGCCCTCAGGCTTTCTGATATTTTGTGATAGGAAATACAGTGAGACCGGTTCCTTTCTTTGTAAAGTGGTATACATATTTTTAAATTTTAGCTCAGTAAAGTGATATGCATCTTGATTTCCATGAGATTTAATTCTTCCATGGATTGACATTTAGAAGTTGAATTTTAGAGGTTTTGTTATTATCAGGACAGATTCAACTTTTTGGCATATGGGAGGATTGTTTTAGTGTGTGTATATATATATATATATATATATATATACACACACACATATATATTGTATATTTATTGTATATATGTATATATGTATGTATGTATATATTCAGTGTATTCAGGTTCTATGGTCTATATAAGTAATTGTCAAATTGTAGAACTATTTAGAGAAATGATGATCATTATGTTATATCTGACGGTGAGTGGGAAAAAGTGCTTTGTGAGTTGGATTCCCCATTTCCAATAGATCTTCTCATGATTAAAGTCTAACTTCCAGTTATATGCAAATAACATAAAATTTTAGGTCAGAATATTCGCTGAAAAGCAGTTGGTCTGAGGGGAAAAGACATTGTTCACCTTGTAGTTTGATTTGCATCTTTTTATTATTATTCCTTTAAGAGCTCCGAGCAGTAAGCAAGTATCATTTGTAACATCTAAAAACACTTAGCCCCTTTTATCCTGATTATGAGGCATGAAGTTCTTAATGGATTTGCTAATCCAAACAACATCTTCCGAGGGCAAGATTATCTTCACTTTATGGGAGGAAGAAACCCAGGGAGTAATGGTGAAATGATCTGATTCGAGGCAGTGGCTGAACCTGGGAGATTAGTCTGGGTTTGCTTGACTGGGTTCATATCTGCTTGAAGAAAGTGAAAACTTCTTCAGTATTAGCTGGACCTCACCCTCATGTAGGGAATGAAACTTCTAGGGAGGAAGAAATGTTATTTATGAACTGAAAACATCACATGAAAAGGGGAAAGTACCACCTGTAGAGCAGTCTGTATGGGCTTACCTTTTCTTTAAAATTCTGATCCATCAGCAAGTGTTTTTTTTTTTTTCTCAGTAATTTTTTTAACTCTATTATTTTGAAAGGAATGCTTTCCCTTATTTTAAGTAACTCTAGATGATGGTTTCTCAACCTTAACACTACTGGCATTTTGGGTTGGATAATTTTTTTTTTTAATTTTTATTATTATTGTATACAAATGGGATACATGTTGTTTCTCTATTTGTACATGGAGTCAAGGCATACCATTTGTGTAATCATACGTTTACATAGGGCAATGATGTTTGATTCATTATTTTTTTTTCCCTTCCCCCCCACCCCTCCCACCCACCCCTCTTTTCCCTCTATACAGTCCTTCTTTCCTTCATTCTTACCACACTCCTTATCCCTAACCCTAAACCTAACCCTAAACTTAATGCTAACCCCTCCCACCCCCCATTATATGTCCTCATCCGCTTATCAGCGAGATCATTCTTCCTTTGGTTTTTTGAGATTGGCTTATCTCACTTAGCATGATATTCTCCAGTTTCATCCATTTGCCTGCAAATGCCATAATTTTATCATTCTTCATTGCGGAGTAATATTCCATTGTATATATATGCCACAGTTTCTTTATCCATTCATCAACTGAAGGGCATCTAGGTTGGTTCCACAATCTGGCTATGGTGAATTGAGCAGCAATGAACATTGATGTGGCTGTATCTCTGTAGTATGCTGATTTTAAGTCCTTTGGGTATAGGCCAAGGAGTGGGATAGCTGGGTCAAATGGTGTTTCCATTCCAAGCTTTCTGAGGAATCTCCATACTGCTTTCCAGAGTGGCTGCACTAATTTGCAACCCCACCAGCAATGTATGAGTGTTCCTTTTTCACCACATCCTCGCCAACACCTATTATTGTTTGTATTCTTGATAATCGCCATTCTAATTGGGGTGAGATGAAATCTTAGGGTAGTTTTGATTTGCATTTCTCTTATTACTAGGGATGTTGAACATTTTTTCATATATCTGTTGATTGCTTGTAGATCTTCTTCTGTGAAGTGTCTGTTCATTTCCTTAGCCCATTTGTTGATTGGATTATTTGTATTCTTGGTGTAGTGTTTTTTGAGTTCTTCATAGATTCTAGAAATTAGTGCTCTATCTGAATGGATAATTCTTTATTGTTGTGTAGTTGTTCTGTGCATTGTAGGACATTTAACAGCAACCCTGACCTCTACCACTGGATGGTAGTAGCAACTTTACCCCTGTAGGCTGTGGCAAACAAAACTTTCTCCAGACATGGTCAGTTGTCCTATAGAAGGCAAAATTGCCCCTTAGTGAGAACCACTGCTCTAGGTTAGCAAAGCAACCTTCAGACCCCAGTTTTAATTATGCAAGCTGTAACTTGGTATTGCCATTTGTGACCACCAGCCTTATTTTGTCCGTTGGTGAGACAGAGGATGTTATTTGTGCCTTTTAAAAAAATCATGTTTCTAGATCTGGTTTACAATACAAAACGTTAATGAGTAACTTTTACACAGCAAATTTATATTGACTCATTATTAAACAGTCCAAATTGCATTTACAGAATAAATATATTTCCATAGGTGAACTTATCTTCAGTAATGGCTTAGTTTTATTTTTGATTATCTTTTTACTTTTAGGAAACCTGGGAACTTTCCCTCACTTACTATGCGGAGCCTCACAGGACTTCCATAGCAGTCCTATGAGGACTGCAGTTTTGCCTGTAGTTCTTTGATCTTGGAGTGGCTTTGCTAACACAGTGCTGAGTGCTAGTGATTTTAATTAGTAATTTCTCCAGAGAAAGATCGGATATGGCTGATCTCAGGGAAATACAGATTCCCTAAATCTGATTTTAATTCCTTAAGTTTTCAAAGCAGAGAACCAACCAGCAACAAGGGACTTCCTTCACTGAACCTCCTTTCCTTAATTCAAAGCTGGTTTAGGAACACCTTAAGGAATGAATTTATACTACCTTCTCTAAACATTTTACATACACTGTAGACAAAAAAATATGGTGTTTGCTTAAATGCCCTTTTGTGAAAATGAAGGAAAGTGAGAGAACCTGCAAACATCTCCTTTTGGATTTATGAAGGGCAATAGTCTCTTACAGCTGGTATCTTTGGCCATCTCAGAGAAGCAGAGGAGCATGACTAGGTCATGAACTTCAGAGTTGGAAGGACTTGCATTTAAATTTGGTTCTGCCCCTTTTATTATCTCTATGCCTCATCTGTAAAAGAGGTACAATGATACCCAGTTTATACAAGTGTGGATGAAATGAGATAATGTCCTTTATCATGCGTTTAGTAGGAACTCAATAAAATTATAGTTCTTTTCACTCTTCCAGATTTTCTTACCCTTTACCTACTATAGCAAGTTAATTCCAAATACCATGGATGATACAGAATAACAAAGAGACCTCATCTCCTAACACTTCCACATGCTCATTCTGCCTCCTTTCTAATTGTTTCAGGTCTTGCATTTGCTGTTCCTTTTGCTTGGAATGCCCACATGAGGTGCACCCACTCCTTTACTTCCTTTAGGTCTCTGCTTGTATGTCACCTATTAGAGGCTTTCTCTGACCACTGTATTTAAAACAGGACTTGCTCTCTATTTTGGTACTTCCAAATCACCCTCCTGTACTGTATTTTCCTCCATGCCACTCAGCATCTATTGGCCTATTATTTATTTGTGTGTTTTCTGTCTCCGTCCAGTAGTATATGAACCTTATAAAGATAGGGACTCTGTTAATTACCATATCCTCCATTTCTAGGACAGTATTTGGCCTGCATTTGGTACTCAATAAACATTTGCTGAATCATGAGTAAATGAGTATTATATCCTAGTCATGCCACATTTTCCTTAAGTGTTTCAGGAAAAAAATTCATGTGTACTGATTTGAAAAATAAATTGTCTCTTATTTTTATTTTCTCAGGTCATTATTCAATTTAGAAAGGACTACTTTTAGTCTTTAGTATTTTATATTAAAATATGATTTCTTCTGAGGCTTTTTTCCTTTATATAGTTTTAATTTTAGAGAACTTTTAATTGCATCATTAACATTCCTGTCTGCAGGTCACTGTTGTGTGGTGAATTGGGAAAACAGAGAGACCTATGTTCTATTTATATCACTTCTTAGTGACCTTCAGCTAATTGTCAAAATCTTTAGTAATTTTTTTAAAAATGGAGAAGTTGAAAATACATGATAGATTGAGACAAAATTTCTATTTTTTTAAATTTATTCATTAGATATATTATCTTAATTCAAAAATGGTATCAAGAAAGTTTTGTAAGGGGCTGGGGTTGTGGTTCAGTGGTAGAGAGCTTGCCTGGCATGTGTGAGGCACCACATAAATCCTCAGCACCACATAAAAATAAATAAATAAAATAAAGGTATTCTGTCCATCTACAACTAAAAAATATTTAAAAAAAAAAAAAGAATGTTTTCCAGCCAGATGCCAGTTGGTGTGGGGAAAATCTTGTTTTTGTTTTTAATCTCTTTGGTTTCTCTGAAGGAATAGCATGTAGTATTTAAATAACCAGACTTGTGGTCATTTTAGTGATTCTAATCATAATCCTACTTGTCAGCCAGATGATTTGTCATTTGTCTTTAAAACTCTCATCTGAGATGCTGTTTTATTTCTGCCCTATTTGTTTCTTTTTCTTTTTCTTTCTTTCTTTCTTCTTTTTTGGTACTGGGGATTGAACTCAGGGGCAGTAGACCACTGAGCCTCATCCCAGCCCTATTGTGTATTTTGAGACAGGGCTCACTGAGTTGCTTAGCACCTCGCTTTTTCTGAGTCTTGCTTTGAACTCTCGATCCTCCTGCCCCAGCCTCCGGAGATGCTGGGATTACAGGCATGTGCCACTGGGCCAGGTCCCCCTATTTGGTTCTATTTTTTATTCTGCAGCTATATTCCCTTGGAGTTAAAAGTATAAGTCAGGCAAGGTGGCTCCCACCTGAAATCCCAGCAGCTGGAGTGGCTGATACAGGAGGATTGTGAGTTAAAAGCCCGCGTCAGCAACTTAGCAATATCCTGTCTCAGAATTAAAAACAAAACAAAACAAAACAAAAACAAAAATATGGACTGTGGATGTAGCACAGTGGGTAAACCCTTGATACCAAAAAAAAAAAAAAAAAAAAAAGGTACTGGCAAGTCTGGTATCCATGTAATTTTACACCTTTTTTTTTTTTTTTTTTTTTTTTGGTGCTGGGGATTGAACCCAGGGCCTTGTGCTTACAAGGCAAGCACTTTACCGACTGAGCTATCTCCCCAGCCCCAATTTTACACCTTTGACAATTTTTGTATTTTCCTTATGTGAGAAACGATGGTTTGCAGTTTAAACATTTTAAACAAATTTGATAAGATAGGTTTTTTAAAAAAATGAGTCAGTTTACATTATGTGCTTTATTATAGAAGACTGCATAAAGTATTCATTTTATATTTATTACAGTATATAAAATCTGTTCAGATTTTATGTTTTGCTATAGGTAAATTTTCACAATATATTTAAGAAAGCATAGAAATATAAATAGGTCTATTTTCAATTTGAGAATGATGGGATTTACTGATATGTTTACCAGTGAGCATAAGGCAGTTTTTGGGTCCTTTCAGTAATAATGAAAGAAAAAGTGAAAATATTTCCCAGCTTATTTACTAGGTTATCTACTGTCCCTGCTTAAACTATTCCAAACATTGGTGACTTTTAGAGTCAAACTCAACTTTTTTATTAGTTTATTTTAGTTATACATTATCTTAGGGTTCATTTTGACATAATTATATAAGCATGGAATATAATTTGCTGTAATTCAGTCCCTAGTACTTTTCCTTTTCCTTTATCTTTAATGATCTTTCTTCTATTTATTTATAGATTTTGTTAAAAATCAGTACCTTATGGATATTCATGAAGGGGAGATTCACTGTGGTATATTAATATATACACACAGGAAAGTTAGGTCGGATTCATTCCACCCTTCTTCCCTTTTCCTGTCCCTTCTTCTTCCCGCTCAGTCTCTTTCCTTTTCTGCATTGATCTCTCTTTTATTTTCATGAAAGTCCTTCCCCCCTTTTCTTTTTCGTATTTTGGTCTAGCTTCTACACATCAGAGAAAACATTGGATCTTTGACTTTCTGGGTCTAACTTAATTTCACTTAGCATTATCATCTCCTCTTCCATCTAGTTACCAGCATATGCTGTAATTTCATTCTTCTTTATGACTGAGTAATACTCCATAGTGTATGTACAACCACATTTTCTTTATCCAATCATCTGCTGATGGGCACCTAGGTTGGTTCCATAGCTTGGCTATTGTGAATTGTGCTACTATAAACATTGGTGTGCTAGTCTTTTTTTTGTTTTTATTGTTAAGATTTAATCTGTATTTATGTTCTTTTCTCCTTGCCATTATGTCATTATAGCTTCATTTATCTTTGTGACTTATTTTTTCCTTAAGTTAAATTCATTTTTAAATTCATACATAAAAATATAAAATTGTGCATATTATTGGAGTATCATGTAATGTTTCAATACATGTATATATTGTATAATATTTAAATCAGGTTAAACATGTTTAACTCCTCAAACTTTTGTCATTTCTTTATGATGAAAACACTTAACATCTTTTCTTCTAGCTATTTGAAATGTAGAGTTCATTATTATCATCTATGGTCACTCTACTGGCAATAGCACAACTGAAATGATATTTTTATTCCTATCTAATTGTAACTTAGTACCCAGTGATCAACCTTTATCCATCCCTGCCTCCCCTAACCACCATTCTACTCTTGACTTCTTTGAGATCAAATGTTTTACATTTCATGAGTGAGATCTTGCAATACTTACTTTTCTGTGTGTAGCTTATTTCATTTAACATAATGATCTTCAGATCTATTTACACTGTTCCAAATGACAGAATTTAATTTGTATTTATGGTTGTGTATTATTCCTTTGTATATATGTATCATATTTTCTTTATTTATTCCTTGGTTGATGAATGCTTAGGTTGTTTTCAAATGAATTGTACTGCAATGACCATGTTGAGTGCAGTTGTTGCTTCTCATGCTGATTTAATTTCCTTTGTAACGTACCCACCAGTAGGTTAGATGGATCATGTGGTAGTTCTATTTTTAGTTTTTTCAGGGACCTCCATGCCATTTTCCATAATGGCTGTACTAATTTACATTCCCCCAGCTGTACAGGGGTTCCCTTTTTTCCATATCCTCACCTGTACTTGCTGTCTTCAGTCATTTTGATATTAGCCATTCTGACTGGGGTGAGTGAGATAATACCAATTTGTGATTTTGATTTGCATTTCACCAATACTTAGTGATGTTGAACTTTTTTTTTTCCATATGTCTGCTGCCATGTCTATGTCCATTTAGGTCTATGACTGATTTTTAGATTTTGTTGTCTTTTTACTATTGAGTTTTTGCAGTTCCCTGGATATTAACCCTTTGTCAGGTGTATAGCTTGTAAATATTTTCCTTTCACTGTGTAGTTTTATCTTCCTGATCATTTTCTTTCCTGTGCAGAAGGGTTTTAGTTTGATATAATCCCAATTGCCTATTTTTTCTTTTTATTTTGGGCAAAATTCCTTGATTAAAAAAATCCTCATCCAGACCATTGTCCTGAAGTATTTCCCCTGTTTTCTTCTTGTGGTTTCATAGCTTCAGGTCTTACGTTTAAGTGTTTAATATATTTTGTGTTAATTTTTATAACTGGTCTGGTTTCATCCTACTTAACCCAGAACTTTTTATTGAAAAGACTCCAGTGCATATTCTTAGCACCTTTGTCAAAAATCTGTTGCTTGCAGATGCACAGGTTTACTTCTAGGCTCTCTATTCCATTCATTGGATTATGTGTTTATATTTGTCAATACTATTCTGTTTTTTTCCCTCTTTCTTTCTCTTTTTGCACTGGGGATTGAATCTGGGGTGCTTTACCAGTAAGCTGTATCCCCAGACCTCTTTATTTTTTATTTTTATTTTTGAGACAGGGTCTCATTGAGTTGCTAAGGGTCTCACTAAGTTACTGAGGCAGGCCCTGAACTTGGCCATCCTCCTTCATCAGCCTCCCAAGTCACTGGGATTCCAGACATGTACCACCATGCCCAGCATCCTATTTTGATTAGTACGGCTTTGTATTTTGAAGTCAGGCCATGGAATGCCTCCTGCTTTGTTCTTTTTACTCAAGATAGCCTTGGTTGTTTGGCTATTTGGGGCTTTTGGTGGTTCCATACAAATTTTAGAATTGTTTTTCTAGTTCTGTAAAGAATGTCGTTGGTATTTTGATAGAGATTGAATTGAATACATTGCTTTGGATAGTATGGATATTTTAATAATAGTGATCCTTCCAATCCATGAACATGGGATGTCATTCTTTGTGTGTGTGTGTGTGTGTGTGTGTGTGTGTGTGTGAGACCACTTCAATTTCTTTTCTCAATGTTGTTTTGTTTTCATTGTAGATATCTTCCTCATTGGTTAAACTTATTACTGGGTTATTTATTTATTTATTGTAGTTATTATAAATGAGTTTGCTTTCTTGATTTCTAAGTCAGATAATTCACTTTTGATATTTTAAAAAACTACCATTTTATATGTTGATTTTTGTATCCTGCAACTTTGCCAAGTTCATTTATTAATTCTAATAGTTTTGGCGAAGTCTTAGGGGTTTCTATGGATAAGATCATGTCATCTGCAACAGTAATAATTTCACTTCCTCTTTTCCAGTTTGGTGCCCTTATTTTTCTCTTGCTTGATTGTTTTGGTCAGGATATGTAGTACAAAGATGAATAGAAGTCCAAATGGGCATCCTTAGTTTTTTTAGATCTCAGAGAAAAAGGTTTTCAGTTTTCCTCATTCAGTATTATTTAGCTGTTGGCTTAGTATATGTGGCATTTATTACCTTGAGGCATGTTTCTTTGTACTTTGTTCAGTTTTTTATCATGAAGTATGTTGAATTTTAAAAAAGTTTTTTTAGTTGTAGATGGACACAATACCTTATTTATTTATTTAGTTTTATGTGGTGCTGAGGATACAACCCAGTGCCTCATATGTGCGAATCAAGTGGTCTACCACTGAGGCCACAACCCTAATCCCCGAGTATGTTGAACCTTATTAAATGCCTTTTTCTGCATCTGTTTAGATGATCACATGATTTTGCCCATTATTTTATTGTTGTGTTGTTTCCTGATTTGCTTATGTTGAATCATCCCTGCATCCTTTGCATGAATTTCTGAACCATGGTGAATAATATTTCAGTGTGCTATGGATGTGGTTTGTTAGTAGTTTTTTGAGGATTTTTGCGTTTATGTTTATTCTTTTTTTTTTTTTTTTTTGTTATGTCCTTATCTGTTTTGGTATCAGGTTAATACTGGACTTATAGAATATGTTTGGAAGAATTTCTTTCTCTTCTTTTTTTTTTTTAAATAACTAAGGTAATAACTTAAGGAGACTTGATATTAGTTCTTCTCTAAATGCTGGTAGAATTATACACGATGCTTTCTTGACCTGGGCTTTTCTTTGATGGGAGACTTTTCATACTGTTTTAATCTCATTTGTTATTGGTCTTTCAGGGTTTCTGTTTCTTCAGTGATTCAATCTTCATAAGGTATATGTGTCCTGGGAATTTGTCCTTTTCTTATAGGTTATCAAATTTTTGGCATATAGTTATTCATAATAGTCTCTAATGATATTTTCTATTTCTGTGGTATCAGCTGAAATGTCTCCTTTTTCATCTCTGATTTATATGTCTTCTCTTTTTCTTAGTTTGAGAGTTAGTTATGTTTATACTTTAAAGAATTAGGTCTTGTTTTTAAGTCTCTATTTCATTATTTCTGCTCTTATTTTGTTATTTTTTCCTTAGAATAATTTTGAGTATGTTTTGTTTTTGTTTTCGTAGTTCTTTGAGATATAGTGGTAGGTTGTTTGAGATCTGCTTTTTTGATGTAGGTGTTGATTGCTATAAATTCCCTCTTAAGGGAAAAGACACTCTTACATGTTGTTGATGTTAATGAAAATTATACAATTTCTATGGAGGGAATCTTTACTGTTGCTTTATACACAAGATTATATGTGTAATTATATTGTATAACTTATATATATAATTCATACATAATGGGATTCATTGTTAAATATTTGTACATGCACACATTATAACAATGTAATTTTTTCCATTTCTTTATTTAATAAATGAAAAAAATCTAAAAAAAAAATTCCCTCTTAGTACTGCTTTGCTGTATCCCATAGGTTTTGGTATGTTCCATTTCCATTTTTATTCAAGAAAAATTTTAATTTGCTTTTAGATTTATTCCTTGAGTCATTGATTGTTTAAAGTCAGTTGTTTAATTTTTATGTATTTGTCAAACTCAACCTTTTTTGTTTTTGTTGTTGTTTGGTACTGGGGATTGAAACTCAAGGCTGCTTAGCCTCACTGCTGAGGCTGGCTTTGAATTAATGATTCTCCTGCTTCAGCCTCAGAAGCCACTGGGATTACAGCCATGTGCCACCGCATCCGGCAAACTCAAACTTTTTGAATATGAACATAAAACCTTTGCTTTAAGGACATTTTGCACTTGAACCAAGAAGAAAAATTTGTTAAGTAAATGGATCTTTATATGTTTCAGGACTGGAGAAATTGTAATACTTTATTTCTGGCAACCTGGGAGACAGAACTGTCCATTCACAGGATGAATATCTCAAGCCAAATTGTCTTTATTTTCTAAGTTTTTTATGTATATGCAGACGATTGGGTCTGTGTTTGTTCCCTAGTGTCATGGAGTTCTTGTGCAGTGTGATGAACCTTGCCATGGCATCATCATCCAGCAGAGTGGTAGCTGGATGTTTGTGCTGAGGTAACTTGTACTCTCTCAGCTTCACTCAGTGGACTTTTGCAGTTTTGCTTTTTTTTCTCTTCTGCAAACTGTATCTCTTCCTCTATTGCATTTCTCTTTAAATTTTTCTCCTGCTCCAGTGTCTCTGGCTGAGGTAGTTTGTGTAGAGTGCAGGGAGTTTGAGGTTTATGTTATCTACAGATCAGATGTGTTGTATAGGTTGCTCAATCCTGGTAGTCTCAATGTCACACATACTTTGAACTTATATAGTCATTTATAGCTTTCCTCCCAGTTTCTCCTTACTTTCAGCTACAGTCTAATTTGGGCTTAGAGCTATTTGTATCCATTGCCTTGGTCACTGGGAAAGCCAACTCCCACCTCCCCAACCCCCACAGTTCTTAGTTCAGAAATTTCCTGGCATCCTCTGTGAAAAGTCTTGTCCTAGGAATTAACTCTATATAACTTCTCCCTGAACTGCTTCCTTACATTGGAAAGGCTCATCTTAGTCTTTTGGTTGCAGTGTTCAGAAAACTATAGTTTTCTCTCAACTCGACCCTCATGGTTTTATCATACCCTCTCTCACCCCAAGTTCATGCCCTTAACCCCCAAAAAATCAGGTGTCCTGTGGGATCTGTAGCAGTGTCTAGTCATATGATTAGGAGATAGGGATCTGGTCATTATGTGCCTAGGTTGTGGTATGTCATCTGAGCAAGTGGTAGAGATCTATAATCCAGAGTTCTAAACTAAGTTTTCAAGATGTCAGTGTGACTCTACGCAGGTGTTAGAATTTCTTCATTTTTAAAAGGTGAAACAGGATTTCATATGATTGTTAGGAAGGATGTTTATTGAGACCTGTGTCAGGTACTTCATTCTCATTAAGCCCTCAGAGCATTGCTCTTGTAGAGAATGGAGTGGTAGTAGATGCATCTAGAAAAGCATGCATATGGACATGCACTCATTTTTTATACTATAAATTCTAAACATGCCTAGTAAAGTTACTGTAGAAGACACTTGTTTTTGCTTCTTCTCTGTGTGGTGTCATTAATCTAGATTCTCTCCTTGGCAGGCCCATCTCTACTCCAGCATCTGATGATTGCTTAATCAAAATCACATTCTCTTGAATAAGAACTTCAGAAATTAAGAATTTGTCCCATATTTTAGAGAAATTACAGATAATTTTTGTACAAATATTAATGTCTGTATCAAGAAAAAATTACAATCACATGTCAGACAAGATTAGATAAACCTAAGGAAAAATGTTCATAGTTTTGATACATTTTAATATACCTACATGTTTACATGTCACTAACCTGTTTTCTTGCTGAAAAACAACCTCTTCTAATGATATTACTGTTGTTTTTTTCTTTCTTTCTTTTTTTTTTTTTTTTTTTTTGTGGTTTTTTTTTTTGTTTGTTTTTTTGGTTCCAGGGTTTGAACCAGGGGCATTTAACCACTGAGCTATAGCCCCAGCTTTTTTTTTTTTTTTTTTTTTTTTTTTTTTTTGACAGGGTCTTGCTAAAGTGCTTTACTAAGTTGCTAAGTCTGGCCTCAAATTTACGATTCTCCTGCCTTAGCCTCCCAAGTCATAGGGATTATAGGCATGAGCCACCAAATCTGGCTATTGTTATTTCTTGTTCTAGCTATTAATTAATTTAATTATGCTTGAAATAGATAGATGGAGAACAGTTTTTCAAATTAAGCTTTTTAATATTTAAATGTTTTCCTTTCTATGACACTGAGTTTTTTTAGTTTATATAATATTTGATCTTTAAAAAATATTTGAAAGATCCTTAGCATAGAGATTAAATGTAGTTTGACTTTTAAAAAGTCACTTCCCTATCAAAGAACCATTGTTTTTGTTGAATTATGAATGTTTTTGTGTAATTTTCAAGGTTTCAGAGATCCTAGAATCTCAAAGTTCAACAATCCATCTTTGAAAGTCAGAATGCCTGAGAGAATCCCATTTCCATATCTAAAATTAGAAATGACATTCAGAGACTATAGGCATTTTACCAGACATGGTAATTATATGTTTTCTCTTTTTGAGGAAACGTGAAGAAAAAAAATTCTAGCAGCTCTTTATTGAAATAAATGTTCTCTTTTCTTTGAGTATTTCTGTCCATTTATCTGATTTGAAAATCAGTTGTAGCTGTGTATCTATGATGTATTTCTTACCGTTGCTCATTTTTGACGGGATTAATAAATAAGTGGGATTTATTTTTTCCATTTAGGTTTTATTTGTTTTTAATCAGTGTATGAATTTATTCACATATTCTCATTTTCCGATTTTGTTTGTAGATAACTATGTGTAATACACTTTTGCCAAATTTAAGTGAAGTGCCTTTTCTTTTGAGGGGGTGGGGTGGTACCGTGGATTGAACTCACGGGCTCTCAACTACTGAGCCACATCCCCAGCTCTATTTTGTATTTTTTTAGAAACGGTCTCACTGAGTTGCTTAGTGCCTCGCCATTGCTGAAGTTGACTTGGAACTTTTGATTCTTGTGTCTCAGCCTCCATATCTGCTGGGATTATCAAGTGCCTTTTTATAGATATTTTGATGACCCTATACCTTTACCTTGTGACTTTAAACAGATAATACTTTTTAGAGTGTATGAGGTGAATTCACATTTGTAGTTGCTCCCTGCAGTATTTGATAATTAATCATCATGTAAGGGATCACCCTCCTCCCTTACATTTGGAATTTGACGTTGGGGAGGAGATTGAGGCAGGACCCAACTGGAGAAATCCAAGTCCTATTTGGGAACAGGGTGACCTTCTCCTGACACCTGGTTCTCTACCTCCTGCTGTTAGGCTGCCCTGCTTGGGCTGCTGGCTGTGTTCCCAGCAACAGAGGATTCCTGCCCAGGGCCTCGAGCTCTAGCCTTGCTTGGCAGATCATGTGTGAGTTTTGATTACCACTTCTGTATTTCACCAGCATATGTAATTCAGAACCAACTATAATTTATATCACCTTGAAGCCTAATAAGTGTGATCTTTACCTGCATCTTAATATTTGCCAAGCTGTGTTTTTATTTTCTTCCTATAGTTAAAGCATGAAGGTTTTGTATTGAATCTGAAAAATGAAGAAATAGGGGATAAATTTCACAATAGTGGTACCTCTACTAGCATTAAGGAAAGCTTTGTGCTATTGAATCTGTCTAGCAACACTGCAGTTTAATTTCATATTTTAAAATGTGCCTAAATTAGACATTAACTCTTCCCCCTTTAAAATCCTTCAGTAGTTTTCTATAATGTAGTGAAAGGTATAGCCTTTACCTTCAGTTCATAAGGCAGAATCTGGCCTGCAGACTCTGTAATTTGTCGCTCAGTAATTAAACCCCTGCAAATTTCACATACGGACCAGATTCTAAACTTTCCTTGAAAATCTGGAGAATGTGTCAATATTGAGCCCTTATTCTTGCGTTGGCTGGAACTAGAAAAGCAACAGCATTTCCCTCTCCTCCTCCTTTCCCCCTTGGTTTGGGCAGTCTGCCATACCAACTGGTGCCTTACACTCAGCCTACTTGACCCATTTATATTATCAGTCTTGGCCCTCTACACATCCTGGAAAACCTCCCTAGCCCTTTTCCCTCTTACGTTCTTACCCACCTTCTGCCTCACCTGTAAAGAACAACTTGCAGAGCTCCAAGGAAGGGGCCATGCTCTCTAGCCTTTGGACCTTTGCCCATTCCAATCCCTTTTCTTGAAATTCATTTCCCCACTTCCCTCTTAGGCAACTGTCACTTCCACCTCTAAAACCTAACTTGACAGTGGTATTGGGGAAGCCATACATGACACCCCTCCCTCACAGATGAGCCTTAGCAGGGTGCCTTTCACTGCTCTGTGCTCCACAGTTACAGCCCTAGCCCACTGTGTTAATTGTTGAGTCACATGGCTTTCTCCTTCTTAGATCCAGAGCTTTGAGGACAGGGCTGTCCCATGCTTTTGTTTATTCAGGTACTCACAATTCTTGGCATATAGTAAGTTTACTTTATTCATATGTATTAATATTGTGTAAGGCAGTGATTCATTCTCTGCCTTAGTTGCATATAATTACCTGAACAACTTTTAAAAATCTCAATACTTGGGTCCTACTCTAGGCCAGGTACATCAGAATCTCTGAGGGGTAGGGGCAAGAGCCAGTCATTTTTTTTTTTTTTTTAATTTTTTTTTTTATGTTGACAGACCTTTATTTTATTCATTTATTTATATGTGGTGCTGAGAATTGAACCCATTGCCTTACACATGCTAGGCAAGCACTCTACCACTGAGCCACAATCCCAGCCCCCAAGAGTCAGTCATTTTTAAAACTCCTCTGGGGATTCCAATGTGCAGCTACGGTTGAGAGCCACAGACCAAAGGCATTTTAACTAGGGTAATCTAAAGAAAAGCAGTTTACCATGATTTAGTTTGGGATTCAAACATTTGGTGATGATTGTAGGAAAATATACATGAGATGAACAATTTTTACTTATCTTTGGTAGCACATGGGCATTTAGACAAAAAATTTCTCCAAAAAATCAGTTTTCTCCATCAAGTCAGACAATGCTGCATGCTATATTGATGACAGATAATTAATCAGCAATGCTATGTGCAGTACATTAACAGCATTTTATATTATTGGTAGTTTATGTTGTGTATTGCTACATTTTCTGTATTGCTACATTTTAATTTAAATTCCAAGTAGATTTTTTTTTCAGGTACTCTACAAATTAGCTCAGGCATTTATTGAATTCTAACACTAATCACTTCTCTTGTTTGAATTTTCTTCCTTGTTTTATATTGGTAGTGCTAGTTGAAATAAAGACAAACAAAAAACAACATTAACTGTTATCTGGTGTGGAACATACTCTTGGAATAAAAACCATTTTAACTTGGTGAAACCTAAAACCAGCTGCATTGTCTAAAATGATCAGTCCTGAGCTCATGATTTGTTTGGAGAAGATTCAAGAAAAAATATATAGTGAGTGTTGAAGATTCATTTATGAATTGGGATTGTCTTTATTTTGGAGAATAATAGACTGAGTTGAAAAATATTTCTGTATAGTCCCCTCCCCTTTATTGTGGATGGTAATTTAATTTTGTTTCCACTGAGAATGAGGTAGTAAGCATTTCGTTTAAAATTAAGAGTTTAGAGATTTATGTCTTAAGAATCATTTTTTGTTTATAGACTGTCGGATATGGGCTGGGGTTGTGGCTCAATGGTAGAGCGCTTGCCTGGCATGTGTGAGGCACTGGGTTTGATTGTCGGTGCCACACATAAATAGGTGGATAAAATAAAGGTCTGTCAACATCTTTAAAAAAAAAAAAAGACTGTCAGACAGTGGTATTAACTCTGATCTCTTTTCTGGAAGAACTCTATGAAGAGGATTGGTTACTGTCTGGCTCTACAGAACACTTCTTGAGATTTCTTCAGCTCTGTGATTGGAAAATCTCTTCCAATTAATCTTTTGTATTTGAATCAAATGATCTTTCTCACACTGATTATTATGCTTAGAAAGTTGATTTATCTAAATTGAATTCAGCAGTAGTATCTTGGTGTAGCAATTTAGATTTTCTAAGAATTCCCTGTTTATTTAATGTATTTCCCTCTCTAAGCTAACTGAGGCTAGGAGGGAGATATCTGGTAGTTCCAATCCCCCTTGTCAGGATTCTCCTTCTGGTAGGAATCCAGGTTGCTGAGCTTCTGGAGAGCTGGAGGAATCTCATTAACATAGTAGAGCCCTATGAGTGGTTCTTGACCCCAGCTAGCTCATTCCCAGGCTAGCAACAGTGGTGTCACCTGACCATGGAGGAGAAGCAGTCAGCTCCAGACCTTGAGTTCTGCCAGGCCTGGCCTTCATCTTCAGGCACCTGAGGACACGGGGGTATAATTATGTGCCTTGAGACAGTGGTGTTGGTCAGAGCAGAGAAGGGAACTGATTCATCAGTCACCCCAGTGCTCTCAGCTGGATCTCTCTTAACAGCCTAGTGAATCAGGGGTTGAATTTTGAATTCCTGTTCCTCATTTCTCTTATTTGTAGAGTGGTCCTTTCTGGAGGGGAGAGGAAGTCACCAGTGGGGCATTCTACCTTCCTGGATACCTGCTTTTCTGCTCACTGCTCCTGCTGCCAGCTTCCTTCCCTCCCCACTCACATGACCAGGGAACTGGCTTCATACAGTTGATTAGATGACTTGGATAAAGAAGTGGTGGCATGAGCCCATGGAAGGGTGAGAATGCTGGCAGGAAGGAAGGGAGGCATGCCAGCTGCTAATGTCAGTGTGCCTGGCACCAGTGCTCTTCCCAGAATCTGCTTCGGAGGCTGGCCTCTGCCAATATGAAACTGCTGTTTGGAAATATAAAGATTTGGTCAAAATGGCAAAATACTTTTTTTTCTTGAGTTACCTGGATTATTCTTCTGATTTGCTCTGTTCTTTTGATTGTGGAGATCTGGCCTTTTGTGAAGGTCATTAACATTGCCTGATTGTGATTTGGCAGGTTAAGAAATGGAAATGAAAAGTCGATAGTATTTGCCATGGTCCTGAAGTGAAGTTTCCAGTTCCTAGTTTATAACCCACATTGAGTTTCTCACCTGAGGCTGGGTCAACCTTAGTTCCCAGGCCAATCTGGAGTCAAGCCAATTAGCATTTAAATAGCTTCAACCCTTAGCAATGGGTGGTGGTGATGGTATTCCAGATTATCTTTCCAGACAGGTGACCTCCTGGATTCTTGTGTTGCCAACTGAATCTTCCCAGCTCCCGCTTTTTGTGCTTTGTATCCCAGGCATCACACTGATAGTACTGGGCCTTGGGAACTGGATTTAGAAAGAGTCTTGGTGCCAAGTATGACTTTTAAATTTTTATTTTTTAATTTTTAATTTTATTTTTTGGTACCAGGGATTGAACCTGGGGGCACTTAATCACAGAGCCATATCCCAAGACTTGATTTGAAAATATTTTATTTTGAGACAGGGTCTCCCTGAGTTGCTTGGGGCCTCACTAAGTTGCATAGGCTGGCTTTGAACTTGCAATCCTCCTCAGATTCCCCAACTGCTGAAATTGTGGTCATGTGCCACTATGCCCGGCCCAAGTATGACATCATTGGCAGCTGTGTTTCCTGTGTCCTATCTTGCTCTTGCCATCTTCCTCATGAGACAGTAGAGTCTGACCTGAACCTTGAGCCCTTCTGCTTACCAGTACCACTTGCCTTCTGAAGCAAATGATCTTTCTCACACTTCTGAGTGATGTCTGTTCCATGTTGTATTTAGGTACTTTTTTCTTTGGTGGATGAAACCTGATGGAAGGGCAGGTTTGATCTAAAACAGACCAAGTTCAAATGCTAGCCTTGGCATTTATTACTTATGTGAATTTGGGTAAGTTTTAGTCTGGGCCTTAGTTCTTCATCTGTAAAATGGGTTTGCTATTACCTCTTATTCATTTGTAATGATTTGTAGCATACTTCCAAGCCCTGAGGAGGAATTCACGCCTTCCTTCCTTTTCTTTTTATGCTTGGTATCTTGCATCATGAGGGAGGTTGCCATGCCCTTTGTACACAGAAGAGCACTTTCCTTGCTTGACTGCCCCTCTGTAATTAGCTTTTGCAGTTGGTCACTTTTCCCAATATTTCTTGAATGTGTGTTAGTAAGTCTTAGACCCAGGTCTTCTTGGCTGTCCGGGGTTTTCTCAAGAGGGGAGTATAAAATTGGACATGAGGGGCAAACCCAAGCTGCTGTTATTGTTCTTACTCCTGTCCCAGTTTTTAGCTGTTTCTGATTAAAATAAGCCTGTATGTATTTATCTTCATGGCCCATGTGGTTCCACGTGTAGCCTTGTGAAATAAGTTATTGGCCTTTGAAATGGAGAGTTTTCTGGTTTCCAATTTGTTTAGCTCAACAATGAAAATAACATTTGTTGCTGTTAAATTGGCCCCTCGTGGCCATCCTCTTTTTCCATTCTGTAGCTACCAAGCAGCTGGCCATGAATCAGCAGAGTTGAAAATATTTTAACCAGAGACACTTGAACCTGACACTAAAGTTGTACTGCCAAGACCAAGGCAGAGGTCAGCCAGCCAGCTGACAGGGCACATGGCAGCATTTTGCTTATGGATTGCCCATGAGTAAATCCTGGATATAAGTTCTGTATCTAAAGCAGAAATATATAGGAGATCATAAATTGTAGATTACTTTTATCTTGCAGAGCAAAATTGAATGTCACTTAAAATGCAGCTCATTATGCACTTTAAGGTTGATGAACTATATCCAGTTTGCAACATGTGTTAGGTTGACTTCATGGTTATTGCAAGTTACAGGGAGTGTTCAAAATCCTGTTTTACAAGTGTTATGAAGTGAATGGAAAACATTTTCTGTAATTTCAAATAGAACCCCAGAGGCCTTTGATCATATTGAAAGAGCCTGTGGTCCGTTAAATCTCCCCAGGTTTTGTTCATTATGTTATAACCCTTTGAAATACTTTTAATTAGATCACAGAAAGCATTGATTTTCAGTGACAGATTAATGCCTAAATTGGAATATGCAAAGGATAGAAACAGAGAAAGTAAATGAAATAAATGCCTAATAGCTTCTAAAACTACTCTTGGAATATGCAAAGGATGGAAACAGAGAAAGTAAATGAAATAAATGCCTAATAGCTTCTAAAACTACTCTAATGAAGGAGTCAAAATAAGGCCACTCTTCCTTATGCTTTCCTTCATACTCTAGTGACTAGCTGGAATTCTGATCCTCCTCTACTCTTCTCTTTTCTCTCGATCCTAAAGTGAAAAGTACTGTAGTAAATATAGACATTGAATCAGTGCTATAGTCATTGTCAAATCTAAATCAGAGTCTTTCTTGGATCATGTTTTCTGACACAGAAGTCAGCAAATGGTAGCCTGCTGCCAATTTTTGTACAGCATCACAAACGAAGAATGGCTTTTATGTTTTCAAAGAATAAGAGAAATGAGTATTCAACCAAAAACTTACATGGCTTAAAAAAGCCCCAAATATTCATTATCTGGTTCTTTACAGAAAAAGTTTGCCTACTCCTATTTTATTTTTTCAATAATTTATTTATTTTGATTCATTGTAAAAAAAATGGGGTACAATGTCGCTGGCTCTTTGCGGTACCAATCCGCGGATATTTGTCACTGCCTGCAGCAACAATTTGCCCGGATCTTTATTGGAGGTGGACTGGAAACGGAGCTACTTCCATTTCTGGGCTGCTTCCTTGCTTTCTTGTTTATGGAGGATAGAGGAAATGAGGCTTACTTGCTTTGAGAGCAGAGAGAGAAAGAGGCTTTGCTTAAGAGAGAGAGACTACACTTTCAGAGATCTGTATCTCCTTAGTTCTGTTGCTTCTTAAAGGCGTCCTGCATCCTGTGAACTAAGGGTGCGTCTATCTGAGGTGCTTCTTAGTGATGCATTCAGCTTACTGCGATCTGTGATCTGCAACCTAAAGGTGTGTTCTCAATTCTCCGCTCTGTGATCTACCTTCCCCCGCTGCCTGCTGCTTCTTTCTGCTAGCTGCTGCCTTTTGCCTTCTACCTACTGCCCGCTTATATTCCCTCCAGGAGGCGGAGGGCGGAGATCAGGCTAGGAGCCAGCTGCCCAATCACGAGCAGGCGTGAGCAGGAGCACTCGGGAACACCTGTGCACACGTACCTCCAATGTGATCAAAACAGCTTCTGGCTGGCTGCCAGGCGCCATCTTGGCGAGTCCGCATGGCATAGCCCCCAACAGTACAACTTGTTTCTCTGGTTGTACATGAAGTAGAGTCATACCACTTGTGTATACATGTACACAGGGAAATGATGTTTGTCTCATTCTGTTATTTTTTCTTCCCCCACCCCTCCAAACCTTCTTTTTCCTCTGTACAATCCATCCTTCCTCCATTCTTGCCTTCCTCCCACCCCCCATTATGTATCATCATTCGCTTATCAGAGAGATCATTCAGCCTTTGTTTTTTGGGATTGGCTTATCTCATTTAGATGATATTCTCCAAATTAATCCATTTGCCTGCAAATGCCATAATTTTATTCTTCTTTATGGTTGAGTAATCTTCCATTGTGTATCTTATCCATTCCTCAATTGAAGGGCATCTAGGTTGGTTCCACAATCCAGCTATAGTGAATTGAGCAACTACGAACATTGATGTGACTGCATCACTGTAGTATGCTGATTTTAAGTCTATTGGGTATAGGCCAAGGAGTGGGATAGCTGGGTCAAATGGTGGTTCCATTTCAAGTTTTCTAAGGAATCTCCGCACTGCTTTCCAGAGTGGCTGCACTAATTTGCAACCCCACCAGCAATGTATGAGTGTACCTTTTTTCCCCACATCCTCGCCAACACCTATTGTTGCTTGTATTCTTGATAATCATCATTCTAATTGGATGAGATGAAATCTTAGGGTAATTTTGATTTGCATTTCTCTTATTACTAGAGATGGTGAACATTTTTTCATATATCTGTTGATTGCTTGTAGATCTTCTGTGAAGTGTCTGCTCATTTCCTTAGCCCATTTGTTGATTGGGTTATTTGTATTCTTGGTGTAAAGTTTTTTGAGTTCTTTATAGATTCTGGAGATTAGTGCTCTATCTGAAGTATGATTGGCAAAGATTTTCTCCTACTCTGTAGGCTCTTTCTTCGCATTGCTGATAGTTTTCTTTGCTGAGAGAAAGCTTTTTAGTTTGAATCTATCCCAATTATTGATTCCTGCTTTTGTTTCTTGTGCTTTGGGAATCATGTTAAAGAACTCTGATCCTAAGCTGACATGATGAAGATTTGGACCTACTTTTTCTTCTATAAGGTACATGGTCTCTGGTCCTTGATCCATTTTGAGTTGAGTTTTGTGCAGGGTGAGAGATAGGCGTTTAGTTTCATTCTGCTGCGTATGGATTTCCTGTGTTCTCAGCATCATTTGTTGAACAGGCTATCTTTTCTCCATTGTATGTTTTTGGCTCCTTTGTCCACTATGAGAAAACTGTTTATTTGGGTTTGTGTCTGTGCCCTCTATTCTATACCATTGATCTACCTGTCTGTTTTGGTGCCAATACCATGCCATTTTTGTTACAGTTGCTTTGTAGTATAGTTGGAGTTCTGGTATTGTGATACCCCTACTTCATTCTTCCTGCTAAGGATTGCTTTAGCTATTCTGGGTCTCTTATTTTTCCAAATGAGTTTCGTAATTGCTTGCTCTATTTCTATGAGGTACATCATTAGGATTTTAATTGGAATTGCATTGCATTTGTATAGCACTTTTGGTAGTATGGCCATTTTTTTTTTTGAGGTGCTGGGGATTTGAACCCAGGTCCTTGTGCTTGCGAGGCAAGTACGCTACCAACTGAGCTATATTCCCAACCCAGAATGACCATTTTGACAATATTATTTCTGCCTATCCAAGAACATGGGAGAGCTTTCCATCTTCTAAGGTTTTCTTTAATTTCTTTCCTTAGTATTCTGTAGTTCTCAATGTAGAGGTCTTTCACCTCTTTTGTTAGATTGATTCCCAAGTATTTTATTTTTATTTTTTGAGGCTATTGTGAATGAGGTAGTTTTCCTAAATTCTCCTTCAGAGAATTCATCACTTATGAATAAAAATGCATTAGATTTATGAGCATTGATTTTACATCCTTTTACTTTACTGAATTCATTTATGAGTTCTAGAAGTTTTTGGTGGACATGTTCGGCTCCTCTAAATATAGACTCATGTCATCAGCAAACAGGAGTAGTTTGGGTTCTTCTTTTCCTATTCATATCCCTTTAATTTCTTTGGTCTGTCTAATTGCTCTGGCTAGAGTTTCAAGGAAGATGTTGAATAGAAGTGGTAAAACAGGGCATCCCTGCCTTGTTCCAGTTTTTAGTGGGAATGCTTTCAGTTTTTCTCCATTAAGAATGATATTGGCCATGGGCTTAGCATAGATAACCTTTACAATGTTGTTACTCTTCCTTTTTTTTTCTAGTGTTTTGAGCATGAAAGGGGTGCTGTATTTTGTTAAATGCTTTTTCTGCATCTGTTGAAATAATCACGTGATTCTTAACTTTAATTCTGTTGATATGGCAAATTACATTTATTGATTTCTGGACATTGAATCGACCTTGCATCCCTGGGATAAAACCCACTTGATCATGGTGCACTATCATTTTAATATGTTTTGGTATGTGATTTGCTAAAATTTTGTTAAGAATTTTTGCATCTATGTTCATTAGGGATATTGGTCTGAAATTTTCTTTCCTTGATGTGTCCTTGTCTGGTTTTGTTATCGGGGTGATATTAGCTTCATAGAATGAGTTTGGAAGGGTTCCCTCCTCTTCTATTTCATGGAATACTTTGAGGAGTATTGGAATGAGCTCTTCTTTGAAGGTCTTGTAGAACTCGGCTGAGATTCCATCTGGTCCCGGACTTTACTTTGTTGGTAGACTTTTGATGATTTCTTATATTTCATTACTTGAAATTGATCTATTTAAATTGTACATGTCTTCCTGATTCAGTTTGGGTGAATCATATGTCTCTAGCAACCTGTTGATGTCTTTGAGATTTTCTGTTTTGTTGGAGTATAGATTTTCAAAATAGCTTCTAATTATGTTTTGTATTTCAGTTGTGTCTGTCGTGATATTTCCTTTTTCATCCTGAATTTTAGTAATTTGATTTTTCTCTCTCCTTCTCTTTGTTAGTGTGGCTAAGGGTTTATCAATTTTTCTTTTCAAAGAATGAACTTTTTGTCAGTTTTTTCAGTTGTTTCTTTTGTTTCAATTTCTTTGATTTTAGTTTTGGTTTTAACTATTTGCTGTCTTCTACTACTTTTGGTGTTGCTCTGTTCTTTTTCTAGGGCTTTGAACTGTAGTGTTAGGTCATTTATTTGTTGACTTTTTCTTCTTTTAATGAATGCGCTCCATGAAATGAATTTTCCTCTTAGTACTGCTTTCATAGTGTTCCAGAGATTTTGATATGTTGTTTCTTTGTTCTCATTTACCTCTAAGAATTTTTTATTTCCCCCCCTGATGTCTTGTTATCCATGCATCATTCAATAAGCGTTATTATTTAACTCCAGGTGTTGGAGAAGTTTCTGTTTATTTTGTCATTGATTGCTAATTTCATTCCATTATGATTTCATAGAATACAAGGTAGTATCTCTATCTTTTTGTATTTGCTTAGAGTAGCTCTGTGGCATAACAATGGTCTGTTTTAGAGAAGGATCCATGTGCTGCTGCAAAGAAAGTGTATTCGCTCATTGATGGCTGGAACATTCTATATATGTCTGTTAAATGTAAATTATCGATTGTGTTATTGAGATCTGTGGTTTCTTTGTTCTATTTTTGTTTGGAAGTTCTGTCCAGTGGTGAGAGAGGTGTGTTAAAGTCACCTAGTATTATTGTGTTGTAGTCTATTTGGTTCCTGGAATTGAGAAGGATTTGTTTGACGTACATGGATGAGCCATTGTGTGGGGCATAAATATTTATGATTGTTATGTCTTGCTGATTTATGCTCTCCTTAAGCAGTATGAAATGTCCTTCATCCCTTCTGACTAACTTTGACTTGAAGTCCACTTGATCTGTTATGAGGATGGATATTCCGGCTTTTTTTGCTGAGTCTATGTGCATGGTATGTTTTTTCCCATCCTTACACCTTTACTCTGTGGGTATCTTTTTCTATAAGATGAGTCTCTTGAAGGCAGCATTTCGTTGGGTCTTTCTTTTTAATCCAATCTTCCAGTCTGTCTTTTGATTGATGAGTTCAGGCCATTAGTATTCAGGGTTATTATTGAGATATGATTTTTATTCCCGGTCATTTTGGCTTCTTTTTGGTTTTTAACTTGATTTCGTTTCTCCTTTATTTGGTTATTCCTTTAGGTAGTTCCTCCCTTTGCTGAGGTAAGTTTTGCTGGGTATGATTCTTGGTTGGCATCCATTTTCTTTCAGAGCTTGAAAAATGCTGTTCCAGGCCCTTCTAGCTTTTAGGGTCTGGATTGAAAAATCTGCTGATATCCATCATATTGGTTTCCCCCTGAATGTAATTTGATTTTTATCTCTCGCAGCCTTTAAAATTCTGTCTTTATTTTGTATGTTAGGTATTTTCATTATAATATGCCTTGGGTGTGAGTCTATTGTAATTTTGTACATTTGGTGTCCTGTAAGCCTCTTGTATTTGATTTTCCATTTCATTCTTCAGATTTGGGAAATTTTCTGATATTATTTCATTGCATAGATTGTTCATTCCTTTGGTTTGTATCTCTGTGCCTTCCTCAATCCCAATAATTCTTAAATTTGGCCTTTTCATGATATCCCATAATTCTTGGAGATTCTGTTTCTGTTCATGATTTCTTACTATCTTCTCTGTTTTCCCATCTTGTCTTCAAGATTAAATATTTCAACTTCAGTGTCTGAGGTTCTGTATTCCAGGTGTTCTATCCTATTGGTTATGCTTTCTATGGAGATTTTAATCTGGTTTATTGTTTCCTTCATTTCAAGAATTTCTGTTTTTTTTTTTTTTTTTCAGAATCTTCATCTCTTTATTGAAATGATCCTTTGCTTCCTGCATTTGGTCTTTTAACAGTTGATTGGTGTGATCATTCAAAGCCTACATTTGCTCTCTTATCTCATAGTTTGCTTCTCTGATCATTTTAATTATGTACATTCTGAACTCCCTTTCAGACATTTCTTCTGCCATGTTGTCATTGTAATTTATTGATGTAGCATCTAGGTTTGTTTGGGACACTTTCTTCCCTTGTTTTCTCATATTGCTCATGTATCTTTCCCTCTAGGAGTACAAATCTGCGGTATTGCAGTTACCCCCCTGTAGACTTATAGTGTCCCTGCAGGTTTCTAATAACTCACCTCCTAGTCTTCAGTAGCCTGAAGTCTTGGGGGAACTTGTTAATGCAGTGACCCAAAAAGAATGCTGCACCTCTAGGTATGGTGGCCTCCAGGTAGGGTATTTTCCCTGCTAGTGGGCACAGGGGCCTCCATGTGTTGATGGATGGTCATCTGAAGGGACACTAGACTGCGGGCTGGGGCCCGGCTGGTCTGGGCCTGGGTCTCTGAGCCTACCTCCCTGGTGTGGAAGTCTTGCCCGGCAGCTCTACACTGGGCTCATCTCTCTGAGCGTACTTCCCCGGCAGGGTTATCTCACCTGGTGGCACTGCACTGGTCCTGGCTCCACGTACTCCTATTTTAATATATTATGAACAAAATCTCTCTCTATGAGCTTAAATAAAGCAGTCTCATTTGTTTGGTCAGCATAGTGAAAGAGGAGAAAAGGTGTGAGTTTCAGCGCTGGTCAGCACAGCATAGCACAGCACAGCACAGTGGAAGACTGAGTCATGCTATTTTGCCTAGGCTGTCCTTCAACTTGTGGGCTCAAGCAATTCTCCCATCTCAGCCTTCCAAATAACTGGAATTATAGGTATACGCCACCATGCCTGGCCGAATTGATCTTTTTAAAACTGTTCCTTTCTTATGTTTCACTGTGATTTCCAAGTAACTTTAGGTAAGGAATTTAAATTGTTCTTCCTTTTTCTTTCTTCATAAAATGAAATTGATATATTTCTACTTCATAGCAGGAGGACCCAGAAGAACTATATTCTGGGATGAAAATACATGAATACTTTGCAGTGGAGGTTGAAGTCATGGGCATGATTTGAGGAAAAGTCTGCTTTATGCTCGATATTTAAAAATGACTGTAGCTGGGAAGTTCTTTGTGTATTTCATCATGCTGGTGCTTGATTTTTCAAGGAAAAGTTTGATAGAATTATTCTTCTGGAACTCTTGATTCAATCTACAAGATTCTGAGAGGCTTTAACCCAAAAGTCTTTAACCAAGATAGGGTATGCAAAGATCATGCTGTTTTCCCTTTCTCTGGAAGGGTGAGAATGCTTGACAAGTCTAGCATTAGAGGAAGTGTTTAGTCTGTGATCTCAGGAACTGGAACCACTGGTCAGGATTTCTAACACAATGATTATAGGTAGCAAATGTACCCCTAGCACATGGCTGCATTTAGCAGGAAGTGAAGAAATATGAATGTGAGAAAATCCCTGTCAACCATATAGGAAAGTAGATATTTGCACATGTCTTTTACTTATGTACCATTTTTTCTGCTAGGACATAATGTCTGTTAATATGTTACTTAAAAATATGTAAGGATATTCAGTTTGTTCAATTAGGTAGAATGGTTTTTAAAACTTGTTTAAGGGTCAAATGACATTTTCTTTTTTTCTGAACTGTCTTGATAAACTGAAGTTTTCTGTGTGTCATATATCTACTTCATGTAGTTAGTGCCATTTAACATGTAAATGTTAAAAGAATTATATTCCAGCTCCCCCAAATTTTGCAGAGGCAACAGTCAGTTTTACTCAGTAGTAGTTATCTCTTGGTGGTTTCAATTTTCTTCTTTGGACTGTTTGTTTTTTTGGGGGGTGGTACTGGGGATTGAACCCGTTCAAATGATAGTCAAGTTTTCTACTACTGAGCTACATACCCAGCTATATTTTCCAAGTTTTAAAAAATAAATTCTGGCCCCAGTCACTGAGCCACCACCAAGGACACAGCAGCCTCCCCCAAGATCCCCCTCTCTTCCTGATGCTTGGTCCACACACCCGCCCCCGAGGAAAAGGAATCATATGGTATGTCTGCTATCTAGAACCTCCAGTTTTTCGATCCCTTTGCTGATGCATTAAGGATAATGACCTGGTTCCTGCTGGCGCTGAGGATTATATCCATATAAGAGTTCAACAGAGAAACAGCAGGAAGACCCTTACCACTGTCCAAGGGGATCGCTGATGATTACGATAAAAAGAAACTAGTGAAGGCATTTAAGAAGAAATTTGCCTGCAATGGTACTGTAATTGAGCATCCAGAATATGGAGAAGTAATGAAGCTACAGGGTGACCAGCACAAGAATATGTGCTAGTTCCTGGTAGAGATTGGACTGGCAAAAGACGATCAACTCAAAGTTCATGGATTTTAGGTGCTCGTGGCTCACCAAAGCTTAAGTGAGGATTTCCTTGCAGTGAGTAGGATTTCCCTTCTGTCCCTTGTCACAAATTTAAAAGCCTCACCTTTTGTATAATGTAACTTTTGGGGGTTCGCTTTTAACTTGGACTAGTGTAACTCCTTCATGTAATAAACTGAAAAGAGTAAAATAAATAAATAAATAAATATCCATTATTTTTGTAGTTAGATAACATAAAAAAAACTTAGCACTGTTCTGTGAACACAGCAAATAATATTCCCCATCCTTATGCACTTCGACAGCAAATTTAGCTTGTTAATTTAGCATCACATATGCATTTAAGCTACAAATTTTAATTTTCAAATCTTAAACTATTATTCTGTAATAACCCTGGACTCAGAGATTCAGAAGTAAGGGAAGTGAGCTTGATGCAATGGGACAACATTATTTTGAAAAATGAGTTTTTGACAACTCAATTGTGCAGATCAAGTAAAATGAGGCAATAGTATAGCTTACTCATGTAAGAAACTTTGTTTATAAATCTATGGAAAAGTAAATATCATTTATTCTCAAGGGTTTTATCTTTTAAAAACCACATCTGCCAAGATATGCTAACTTGCTTAACTCAAAAGAGAGGTAAAAGAACGAACTATTGGGAGGAGCTCACAGAGCTAGGTCAGTGGCAGAGCAATTATTTAACTGGTATGAAGCAATGGTAAAGAAGAAATAGAGAGAAAATCAATTTTTTGCTAAAAACAGACCAAACATTTTACATTTTGTTTAGGGTAGGGCTCTGAATAAGGGTGCACACATATTTAATCCTGTGGATAGACACTGGGGCAGTGAAGGGTTGTATATGCTTTGGGTTCTTTTTACATAGGAAAGGTAGTGTGTTTTAAGTTAAACACCAGAAACTGAAAGGCAGAGAACTCCTACATGGAAATACTATTCAGATACTGCAGTCATCTTCCTCATACTCCTCTACTTTCTTGCATTCTTATAAATAGAGGCTTTCAGAATGCATATAACCTTCCCTTTTGTTTCAGTGAAGAAAGAGGCAGAGGAAGAGAGTTGTTTTAAAATATCTAGATTTCAATTAAATGAATCTTCTTAAGACTAAAATATGTTGGTGGGCAGGGAGAGAAATGTAGATTTTGTGTATATATGCATATGTCAACAATCAACAATTTCATTTTTTTGGTGGAACCTATTGACCTCCAGTTGAGGTATTATATATTTATGAGAACAGTGAGCATTTTTTGTTATGTTTGAAAAAACAGAACATTTTATGAAATTAAAATTCATTTTCTTCTGAAGATGTAAATATGGACTAAGAAGATGTAATTAAAAATGTGAGATTGAAAGGAAGACAGAGAAACTATCTTTTTTAAGCCTAACTAAGTAAAGGTTCTATAAAGACAGAATATTTTTAGTTTGATGTTAAAAATGTCCTCAAATTCATTAATTTCACATTGAAAACAATGGTCAGTGGAGTTCTTTTCTGTCTGATATTTATCTATGATAGAGGAAAAACAGGGCATTATCTAGTTTCTGTTGAGCTTATAGGGGAAAATATGGAAGACTATAAAGAGAGAAGTTGTGTTCATGCTACTTCTGTATTCCTGAACAAATGGATAGCCAGACATCTTCATCTTTTAATGAGGCCTCCATCATCATATCTGGGAGCTTGTTTGGCTTCCCTTCTGACCCTATTTTGGACTTAAAGTGAGAACTTCGAATTCTAGTTATTCCTCAGTGAAGCTCTCCTTCCTTCTAATTGTTATGTCTGAGTCTTTTTTTTATTGGTAATTATTGATTAGAATAATAACGAATAATCTCTTTGCTTATGAGTTACTAGTGATTATAGATTCTTATTGGTGACATTGCCATAGAGAAGAATATGAAAAAGACCTTAAGTATAGGAAGTGGTAGAAAAGTAATGAAGAGAAAAATAGGAGCAAATGAAGCTTGGATTGATTAGATAACTTTTTAATCTGTGACCTGTGAGGATGTATGTGAAGTGGAAGGACTCCCCAACATCAACTCCAGGAGAAGAATATAAGATTATATGCCACACTGCAGAGTTTGAGGACTCACTGAAGTAAAGGTAAGTGAATGTCATAGTAACGTTTGTTTTAGCAGTAATTGATATGAGAGTTGCTGGGTGAAATGGTTAGAAGAAAGGCAAGTTCTGTTGAGATGCGGGGGAACAAAAGCTTCTATGAGAGGATCAGTGTTGGTGAGTAGAGAGGAAGAGATGTCTGTGAAGACAAAAATAGTTAAGATGTGGTGACAATAATTGCATCTGTGTGATAACCAACATCTGGATTTTTGCATAGCCCCGTTCTTCCTCAATAGTAATATGTGGAAGAACACAATATTTTAATATTCAAATTATTTTTAATTGCTTTAGCGATGGCACTTTTTTCTTGCTTTTGTAGGTCACGTTCTAATTTTGGCTCCATAAGTAAAGATTTGAGTTCTTTAATGGATGGAAGGAGACATAATAAGCAAAGCTAACTGAAGATCTGCCTTAGTAACTGAGAGAGCTGTGGTGCCATTGATAGAATGTAGAGGTGTTGAGACAGAGAGTTGTTGTGATTGGGGCAGGGGTGGTTTGTTGTAGATGAGTTCAGTTTTGGATATATTTAGATGGAGGAGATGGTTGACCAGATAAGTATTTCTTCTTGCCTGTAACCTGGAATGGATAGTAGACATAGGGACTGAAGTGGAGATTTGAGAATCAGTTATGTGGAGCTCTTGGTTAAAGCCATGGAATATAGGCTGTTCATTGAGGACTATAGAATGACCACATTTAGCAGTTAGAAAGAAAAGGAGTATTTAAAGAAAGATGGTATAATAGCATGGGAAATTTATTCTCCAGATTGACTGAATCAAATTACACTCCTGTTGGTGGTAGTGCATTATAGAGTGTTCCTTAATTTTACTGCTGGGAAGAAAGCCTGTATTTTGTGTACTAACTTCTCAACAGGGGCAAGGCCGTAGTGATGTATTGCAATCACCTCCCCATCCAAGCGTAGACCTTTTCTTCTCTGTTCCTTTCCAAGTTTTGCTCCCTTGGTATATATAAGTGTTGTTAGTACTGGAACCTGGGAAATGTAATCATAGAAAGTCTTACTTGGTTAGCCTGACGCGCTCTTTGAGAACTGCCAATTGAGTTGCTAATTGGTTTAATGGCTTATTACTATTCCTAAAGCCCTTCTAACATCTCATTTGCTTTGTTTTGTTGGTTGTTCTGCCTAATCCTAATAATTTGTTTTTAATTTCTGCAGTTTAAAAAAAAAATCAGAATCCTTGACTCCAATGTCATTGTCATGTACTGTCTGAAGCAATGGATTGCATTTTTGTGTATAATCTTAAAATAGCTTCATTGGCATTTTATACAGGGATTCTTTTAACATAACAAAACAACGAAAATAAGTAGGTTTCTCTGAGAAATATTAGTTTCAAACAGTGCAGCTAAGCATCCTAAAATGGATGTGGGATTCAACTTTCTCAGTTTTGCTAGATTAATTATGAGTCATGCATCTGTTTTCTACCTTTCAAAATGTTATTGTTTTCATTATATTTTGTGGATTTCTCTATGTTTAATCCCATTTTATTCTATTAGAATTTTGAAAAAGGACCAAACTGAATGCAGTCAATACACCTTCTTTTAGTAGTTATGGTATTATTATTTATTGAATTCTTACTAGTCAGTTATTGCACTACATGTATTTCCTGTGTAATTTCACTTTATTCTGTGGACAACCTTAGGGGTAAAGAGGTAAAGGTAGGGTCAGAACTGAGGTCTTCTGGTGGCACAGCCCGTATTCCTCCTACTGTACCACGCTGTACTGTTGTGTATTTTTTTTTTTTTTTACCTTTTTATAACACTATTAATTATAAGCTATTTTTAATAAAAAATAAATTACCCAACACAGTAATTGTTCTTTGCAATATTTACCTTTTAGCTTTTTCTAAAAGCTGACTTCTTAGAAAATCATGAACTTAGATATTCTTTGTATGAAGACATTAGTACTCTTTTAATGAAAACATGAGGTAGTTTCAGTATTCTGATTCTAAAGGACTCTAGAACTTCATCATTTGAATAAACCAAATATTTTCTGTTATCCTTGCTCCTTTGGTTATTGCTGTTCCTTACAAGACACTTGCCATAATTAGGGTCCTCAAAGAAAAAAGTTCCCGGGGATATATTATGATATTTTATGTATATTACAATAAAAGCATATATAACAAGAGTGTTTTGGGGTCTTAAGATTTCGATTTGGGCATTGGTGTTTAATGTTATTTTATTATCTATAGGTTATTTAAAAGTTAGCCTTTTAAAAATAGCCTATTTATTCTCTATAAGTAAACTTCCTTCCTAAATTTATTGTGTGCATTTCAAAATGTTGTCTAATAGAAATTACTGTACTTCAAATGGAGTTTTATGTAGTTCCATGAGGGTGAAAATGTGTTAGTAATAATGAAAACGAGCATGTATCCAGATCTAAGAATGTTGCAAATGACTGAGCTGAGCACAGATGCTTTGGTACATTTGTTTAGCAAACAACTGACTGTATGGTCAAGGCACTATCCTAGTCTTTTCTGCTTAAAGTTGAATGCAAAATTCAGAAAAGTTGAATAAAATCTCTAAAAGGACTACATTTAAGGAAAACAAATTGAGATCAAAAAAGGAAAAACATACAAATAAAAACCATGAAACGAAAAGGAATATGAAAAGTAAGTTTTAGAAGACAAAGAAAATTAAAAAAAGTTGCTACTCATGAAAATGAGATCAAATTATCTTCTGTTATCTTAAGTCAAAAAGAAAGCCTGCTTTATATAAATTAGTATGCATAATTTGTGGAGCACTGGATTCCTGGAAGGTTGCCAGAATAGCTTTTGGTGAGATGAATTCTAGGGGAGTTCTTATTTACAGGAAACCAGTTAATGTTGTTTTCTGTTCTTTACTTGTTTGCTTCCGTTGATTTTTCTTAACGTTCTTCTTGATTCCAGATGGCTAGAGTAGTGAGAAAGTTCTCAAAAATAGTTGGTTTGTGAGATATTGATAAGAAGTGTTCAGGTTCTTAATCTGTTGTGCAATGTGTAAATGATTATACTTTAATTGCCAGTGTGATTGTTCTGTGGGAGGTAATTAGGTCATGAGGGTGACACTCACGTGAATGAGATTAGTACCTTTACACAAAGGGGTCAGAGAACTAGTTAGCTTTCTTTCTGCCATGTAAGGATACAATGAGGAACCAGCCATCTGCAGTCTGGAAGAGGACCCAAACAAGAATCTGACCATGCTGGCATCCTCATCTTGGTCTTCTAGTCTCCAGAACTGTGAGGAATAAATTTCTATTATTTATAATCCAGCCAGTCTGTGATATTTTGTTATAGCAGTCCAAACTATGACAGAATGCTTTTTAAAGTAGTGACATGATTGATGATATTTTAAATGCATGTTTTAGCACTGTTAGTGTGTGATGAGGGCAGGGAATTCTTTGATGAGGTAAAGGTCAGGGGCTGGAATCCTATGGGTGTCAGCTTGCTCATTTTATGACAAAAATCTTCTCTTTTAACACTAACTCATCACCTGACACAAGTAGGCCCTTGGGTGTAAGGAGTACCAGATGAGACAATGTGGATGGAATAGTGCACCTCCATCATTAGAATCATGGCCACAAATCAAGCTCTGTCACTGAAAGCCGCATTGGCACTGTTTAGTAATCTATATGGACAGACACAAAACTACTAAACAGAGATGATTCAAGTCTATAATAGTATTATAATACTATTTTTTGTAACAAGATTTAAATGTATTCCTATGTGTGTATTACATATCATTTATATTTATTTTCTTAAATTTTTAGTTTTAACTGATACACACAAATATAAAAGTTGTACATAATAACATGGTACTATGTAATTTTTGCTACATGTATGCATTGTGTAATGTTTAAATCAGGTGAAACTTATCTCCTCAAACTTACATCATTTCTTTATGGTGAAAACTTTCAAAATCCATTCTTTCAGCTGTTTGAAATGTATAGTATATCATTGTTATCTAAAGTTACCATACCATGCAGTAGTACTCCAGAGCTTCTAGCTCCTAGCTGGTATACACCAAGAGTTTATAGGGTTTCTCTTGCTAGCAAATTGATATTTAAATTTAGTCTCTTTGATATTAGCCATTCTTAGTGGGGTGAGGTGATATCTCATTTTAGTTTTAGTTTACATTTACCTGATTATTAGTGGTGTTGAACATTTTTTCATGTACCTGTTTGTATGTCTTCTTTTGAGAAATGCCTATTTACTTCTATTGTCTTTTTTTTTTAGTACCTGGGATGAACCCAGGGGTGCTTAAACACTGAGTCACATCCCCAGCCCCTTTTTTTCATATTTTATTTAGAGACAGGGTCATGCTAAGTTGCTTAGGACCTCCCTAAGTTGCCGAGGCTGACTTTGAACTCGTGGTCCTCCTGCCTCAACCTCCCGAGCTGCTGGGATTGCAGGCATGTGCCAACAGGCCTGGCTGTATTGCCCATTTTAAAATCAGATTATTTATTGTATTGCTATTGAGATCTTATAGTTCCTTATATATTTTGGACATTAGCCCTTTGTCAGGTGTGTACTGTGCAAGTACTTTCTCCCATTTTGTAGGTTGTCTCTGTGTTGTTGATTGTTTTCTTTGCTGTTCAAAAGATTTTTAGTTTAATATAATTCCATTTGTCTATTTTTGCTTTTGTTTCCTGTGCTTTGGGGATTCATGCCTTATGTTTATATTCTCCTTCCTTTTTTGGGCCTTATTTTATTTTCTTTGAGTATAGCTTTTCCTTTTTAAAGTTATTTTTGGGATCCCTAAATATCCACATTTTAATTTAACTTTTCTTAATTTTGAATTCCATTTTATGCTCCAGGGCTAGGACAGTGCTGTAAATATGGAAATAACTCAGTTGGTTAAACAATATATCAAAAAAAATTTCTTTTGCAGTCATTTCATTCATGTGTAATATTCTTGTATCCTGATGTAGAGTAGCTTTCCTTATTCCTGATATATCTTTATAGGAAGATAGATAAATAGACAGCCTCTCATAATGGAGTAATTTCTATTTGTTAGCATTTTCTACTTGAAATCAGCATTTGAAAGCCTATAGTAGGACCTTAAGAGGTCAAAAATCTGTCAATAATAATGCTACTGATAATAGTATTAATAAATTGATGATGATGATGATGATTGGCATAAATTTTAGGTTGAACTACATGAAAATGCCAATATTTGACCATGACCTGTGAAAATGGCATTTTTCTTATAGGTTAGCCTAAAATGATAGTAATGATAGCAGCTCATTTGCGTTGATTGCTTACTATGCCAAATGATTTCCTGCATTATTGGATCCTCCCACCTCTTGAGCAGATATTGTCACTTCCCCCATATTGTAGACAAAGAGGAGAAAGTAACTTCTCTGAAGTCACTTAGAGCAGCATTCTTAATGTTTTACTCTGTTATTTGCCTGGCAGAGTTGATTGAGCCTATAGAATGTGACAAGACAAGAAGGAAGTTAGGAATATTTGGCTGTTAAAAACAGTGTCAGATCTAACACTTTTTTGATCTAATGGTATTGTGAGGTCATTTTATCATCACAAGAGAAATGCACAAAAGCTCCTAGTTTGTTTGTTTGATTTTGGTCTTTGGCTGATATTTGTGAACACTCAATAACAACGCCCAGCAGGTGCTGTAAAATGGAGCAGGTTGTGGCCAGCTTCTACGGTATGAATACGGATTATGATCCTTTTTCCTTTTGGTTGCTTTTGATAACCTTCAACTTTTCTAGGCAAGAGTTTGCCTTTTGGTGTAGACTTTTAACACATAGCTGTGTGTAACTGCCTAGCTGATTTGCATGACTCAGATTGCTTTCTGCCTAGGTGTGTGGCACCTTCCAGACTCTGCTGTAAAGAGCTAGTTTTGCTCCTCTTGGTTAGTCTGACCACCCCTGCTTTGAGATGACTGTCAAGATTCCATTGTTTTGAGACATACCCCCATCATCAGTAAATCAAGTCTGACTTCTGAGATGAGTCAAACTGGAAGCTTCTTGTGGACATTTGAGTTCACTGGCATATGGGTGTTCAAGCTTTAATTGTTAATTGCAGCTTGGACTTTAACATGCAGTTTGGTCCATGGCTCAGAATATGGTTTGGGGTCTTTGTTAGATGCTGGCTCAGTGATGCTATTTGTTTTAATTTTTTTATTATGCTTTTTAACATCTTTAGAGGCCATTGAAACAATTGGTAAATTGAATGTAGTAAATAAAATAAGATGTTTTGTGAAATTATTGAATATGGAATACTAATAGCAACAGAAAGTTGTACTTGAATATTGAGTTATAGATGAATTTCTGTGGTAATTTTGCATATTACTTGCTGAAAATACATCAATACATTTTACATGAATGTACTTACCAGGTACAGATGAATTCCCTCCCTGATAGAATCACTATTCAGTCTACTAGATTTATTCTGTTATTTTGTCCCTTCAAGTTCATTTTTTAATGGTAACATAATCTTAGAATAAGGTGTGAGACAAATTGTGGAAATGTTATTTCCCATACTACTCAGTCTTTTTTTTTTTTTTAATGTAAAAGTACTATCTTTAAAATAAAATATGTACTTGCAACACTCATTGAAACAAGTATATTGGATAATGGCAACAATCCTTGGATGGGAAGGAGTATTACAAAATTTGATTCAGTTTTATCATTCCAAAGAATTACCATTAGAGCTCCAATACAGAATTATTAGCTATAAATAGAGATCAGCTGATTTGATGAAGGAACTGTATGTCTGCAGATAATTGAACAAATATATCATGGTTTAAAAAAAAACACATGTGAGATGATAGTAACTGTGAATAGGGCAGAGGAAAGAAAAGAAGAGGGAAAGAAAAGAAAAAGAAAATATAAAGGAACAATGATTGATTTGTATGCAACAAAATGCAGTTTTAATGCCAGCCTACTTAACTCATTTTCTCACTAGGAGACCATTGTTCTTTCTGAAACTCTTTTTGCTTGGTTGCTTTCCTTCTCTGTTTAGGAGGAGGACAGCCCCCCCCACCCCCTTTCTGGTTCTTTGACCACAGACTAATAGTGTTGCTGAGGTTGTTGGGGAAGTAGTGGAATTTTGCATCTGCAAATGTGGTCAGCCTCTGCAAGGAGGCTTCCATCACAAATGCTGCTGTTATCCCTCTGAGATTCTTTATCTCTGGTTGATTTTTTTAAAAGAGAATTTTAATGTTTAAAGAGACTTCTATAGATTATTATTCTTCCTTTTTCCCTTCTTTTAGGAATGTGCATGCCTTGATTATGCAAAATTTACACTGCAAATTTATTTCAGTATAAGTGGTTACGTTTTGGGGGTGTGTGTTAAATTCTAAAAGTAGTTGCAGAACTGGGAAAATGTGTGCATACTTTAGTATCCAGAAAGACTTCTACTTTTAAAGAAAATAATTGGAAAGATAGGATAGAAAGTATAAAAGTATGTGGCTAAACACAGTGCCTGACAAGGAGATGGCTCTTAGAGTGTGTTTTCACACAGACTTTTGCACACATTGTCCTGCTGACTAATGACTGAAACAGATTAATGTATATAGAAGTCACATGGATCAGTGGGTTTGTACTTCTTGAAACTATGCAAGTATAGGGCTTACATATCTCCCAAAGTAGCAGGTAATAGGTTACTTTACCTACATGTGTGTATTTCATACCTTGCTTGCCCATGTTTGCCAAGTGACAAGTCATGATACATGATGTAAGTAAGGATATGTTTACCAGAATTGTGTGACAGAGTATTTGAAATTGGGACTATGCCCTGAAATTCTTGTATTCAGCATGCATTAAACAAGTTCTTATGGAATGTTTACTAAATGCTGGGCATTATTTTGGGTGTTGGGAATGCAGTGGTGACAAAACAGTAAAAATTACTTATTCTCTAGAGGGAGTAGATAGATAATAAGTAAATATGTATATAAATAAATATATAAGGTATATTAGATAGTGGTGCAGTACTAGGGAAAACCAAAGCATAGAAAGGGACTAGCAAAAGTGAAATAAGTCAAACCTAAAAATCCAAAGGCTGAATTTTTTCTTTAATAAGCCAATGCTGATCCATCATGACCAGGTGTGGGGGGCAGGGGTAGGGAAGAATGAAGGAACTTTGGGCTGGGAAGAGGGGAGTTAGGGGAGGGGAGAGGGTGTGGAGTTGGGAAAGATGGTAGAATGAGATGGACATTATTATCCTTTATACATCCTGTTTATTATCCTATATACATGACCCATGTGACTCTGCACCATGTACAGCTAGAGGAATGAGAAGTTGTGCTCCATCTGTGTACAAAGTGTCAAAATGTATTCTACTGTCATGTATAACTAATTAGAACAAATTAAAAAAAAACAACAACAACAAAAAGAAAGGAACTAGTTTTTCTGGGTATAAGATTCTTGATTGGCATCCATGTTCTTTCAGAGCTTGAAATATATTGTTCCAGGCCCTTCTAGCTTTTAGGGTCTGGACTAAGAAATCTCATTCGCAGGTAAATGAATGGAATTGGAGAATATCATGCTAAGTGAAATAAGACAATCCCCAAAAATGAGAGACCAAATGTTTTCTCTGATAAGTGGGTGATGATACATAATGGGGGTGGGGGTGTGGGGAGTAAGAGAAGAATAGAGGAACTTTGGATTATGTAGAGGGAAATGAGAGGGGAGAGGGGGTGGGGACGTAAAGACGGTGGAATGCAACAGACATCATTACCCTATGTACATGTATGATTACACAGAAGGTGTGAATCTACATCGTGTACAACCATAGAAACAAAAAGTTGTGCCCTATTTGTGTATAATGAATCAAAATGCAGTCTATAAAAATGAATAAGTAATAAATAAAATTTAAAAACAACAAAAAAAGAAAGGGACTAGTAAACATTACTAGGGCAGTAGAAAATGAGATTTTTGTGAGAGAGTGAATGATACTCATTTCTGGGACACATGGTTCTTGTACCACAGCTCTAAGTCTCCTGCATTATTTTCTGAGATGCTATAACTTGCATAGACCTTAAGAGAACTGACATATCAGCATGTAGACCTTAAGAGGACTGACATATCAGCATGTAGAGATACGTTCTACCACTACAAACAAAACAAAACATTCTAAGTGCTTTTTAGTTATTGTAGGTTGCCAAAAATCAACTGAGACAACTAAGTAGCAAATAACCAGAGATCCTGAGAAAAATGCATAATTAAAAAAAAAAAAAACCTGCTTCTAATTCAAATATTTGTGTGTGTACCTCTGTACCTCCAACAGGATTGTCATTCTTCACTTAGTTAAGAACAGTGATTAGAAAGGAGCAGTAATTCCAGGGCAAGGAAGTTTACTTAGTGATCTATCATTTATTGGCCCGAAGAAGTTCAAGCCATGGGAGACTCTAGTCTGTCTCTTCCATCTTCCAAAGCATGTCCTGCACTTGCTGCCTGTTTTTTGCATTTTGGGTTCTCCTACCTGTTGTATGGGTTTCTGCTCTTCTTCCTTGTTTTTGTTTATCAAAACTCTACTCATCTCCTGATGACAGGGACCCATCCTTTTATTTCTGTTTTTGTGGTATCTGGCACAAGTAAATGCCCAACAAATGTGTAATAAATAAGAGTGAATGGAATGAAATAGGGAAGCATGATTGGCATATACCTACTTCATTTTACTGTCCACTAATTTCTGTTACAAGTGGTGTTTCCAGGCTTTGTTCCATCTCTGACTTAGACTCTCCTTCCTTTTATATTCCTCTGATTAAACAAAACACAACACAACAAAACAAAACAAATTGGTTAAGAAGGATGTCAGACGACTTACTCAACCACCAGAGAGGAAGGCTTTCCCTCTCATGTTTCTAAGTGACCATCAGATACAGTTTACTCTTTTCCCACCTCCCTTTTTAAAAAATGGCTGATTTTTCCTTACTGGGGCCTTCTGTTGCCTTCTTGCCTCACTAACTCCCTTCTTATCCTTCACGTAGACAGACTGGAACAGGATTTCATTTGTAGCCTGTCAACTCTTCTGGCAGAGATATAGTTGAGCATTAAGAGAGGCTTGGGAGGTAGAGTTATTAAGGGAACAGTAGCTTTGGTTTATCAGTGGGTGGGAAGTGGGGAATGAGTACACACATATTTTCCAGTTCATTAAAGAGAGCAAAACTCCCAAGGTTTGGTCCCATTTGCGTACCTTTCCTGCCCCATTCTTTAGTGTATTAGCGTGTCTTTCACACATGTTGCACCTCAGCCCGTAAAGGTACAGCTGCTTCTCAGCCCTGAGAAACACAGTGGGTTGGTCTGTCACAAAAACAGGGCTGGAAATCCTTTGAGCAGTTGAAAAAAAAAAGGAGAAATCCCCAAAGCTTGGCATGATGAGCTTTGTGAGCTTGCTTAGTTCACTGATTAGGTAGTTATTTTGCTACAGTGTTTTTGTTTGTTTGTTTGTTCTTAAGCTTAGTTTAAAACAAAGCCTAACAATTTTCTATTATCATCATTCTCATTATCCTTATGGTTATTGTCACAGCTGCTATTAGTGAATGCCAACTGTGATTCATGATCTTTATGCTTTACACAGATTAGTTCATTTAATCCACAAATACTTTTACCAAGGAAGAGTTGATCCTAAACTTTTAACTATAATTTCATACCACATTATAAAGAAAAACTATAAATTTTCTACTGGAGGTATAAGCTTTGAGGTAGGATAAAACCATGAAGGGAAGTCATTTGTAAATAGGAGTATTTTATGTTATTCCCACTTTACCCTAAAAGTTTTTAGTATATAGATTTCTAAATGGATTAGAGAAGTTTGGATTCACACAAAAGAGAAATAAATCAAATCATAATTATGTGCTGTTGGTCTGAAAATTAGAATCTGAGGACTTCTCACTTATTGGTAAATTTTTATCCACATGAGATGATAGGATTGGTTCTGTCTTCAGTTTACAGGTGTGCATGCTGCAGTAGGAAAAATTAAAAGACTTAAAATTGAATTCAAGGCTTATTTTGTTTTATTTTACTTATGAATCTTGATGTTTTTTCACACAATTTAAAGGCTCCTTTAAAAGTTTAAAAATAGCTTTTAAGTCTGCTACTTGTAAAGTAAGCATGCATAAGATTATAGCAGTAGTAGACTTGAGAGTATTTAAGAACTATTTAGAGCAGCTTTCTAATTGCCCACTTTAACACAGATTATAAATCAACAAACATTTTCTAAATTCCTGTTCCATGCCAGGAGTGGGGTTAGCTATTGGGTATGGAATTCAGCTAAACACTACCAATTGCAGCCTGCACCTACCTTGGACAGCACCCAATAGGGTTTAATACGGGATGCATTGAAATGCTCTTGTTTAAACATGTTTCATATGTTGCCAGGGAGAGCCCAGGCTTTTCATTAGTGGCCAAATAATTAAAAATCAATTTATGTTTTGTCTGAATTAACTTTTTAATTAAAGTCAGTTATGGGTTGGGAGAAGGGAATATTAGGTATGGTTTGAATAAGAGTTGATGGCAGCAGAGACTTTGTTCATATGTTTTCCTTTTGTCAGTAATTCTTTGTAATGCTCCAATATCACGGTCTAATTTGAGTGGAATTAAACCTAAACAGCTCAAAATTATATAGTTAATATACCCTTTTTCAAATACTATTTCAAGTTAATGTAAGTCAGCTACCATGATTCTGATCCACAAAGGCTGATAAAAATGGATAGGGGCAGGTGGCAAGGGCCCCTGAATTGATAGGTCATGGGAACTGATGAGATATTTTGATTTTTTTCTTGTAACAATCTTATTAGGCCACCTTCTAGGATTGGACAGGCTGTTTGTTAGAAGACCAGAATCTGTGTGAGGCAATGAGCAGAGATGTAGGAAATCAAGGTTGAATCCCACGTCCCTCCTATTTGTCACCAGTGTTATTTCAGGTTTGTTTTATCATCAGTAAAATAGATATGGTAGACTTTATAGTCTGCTGTGAAGATTTAAATTCAAAGCACCCAGCCCAGTGTCTGACTTGTTCCAGACATTGACTTTATCTCTTCAACTTCTAGTGATCCCCAGCATGGAAATGGTGTTAGAGCATGTACCCTTTATTGTTCTACAGGTAGTATTTATGTAGGTAATGATAGTCACTACTTTTTATATTGATTGCAGTTTGCAATGTAGTATTTTCATTATAAGAAAGGTATAAATTCAGTCGCTCTTACTGAATACCTTTTATGTAGCAGGCTTTATAGAATATATTAGAGATATAAAAATGAATAAAATTCATTTTATTCAAGGAGTTCACAGTTTATTAAGGAAAAGAGATGCAGAGTTAACTGACCAGAGTGGAATGTAGTGAAATGTTTTTTCTGAATTTTCTGAATGGATACACTGCTGTGTATTATTACAAGGTTGGTCAGGACTTTGCCTGCTGGGGTGGTGGAGTCCAGCTGGGCAAGGCTTGTCAAAGATGTCAGTTAATTGGGCTTTAGGATATGATGGACCAAGGGACTGGAGGAGAAATGGTTGTATAAACAGACATTACAGTTAGAAGAGATCCTATGGGTGAGGCATGGAGCTAAAAGGTACCCGTTGTAGTCTTGGAGTCTGGGGAATCCAGTGTGACTAGATTCTAAAATAGTTGAGATTGAACAAGTGAAACTAGAAATATAGTTCAAGGCATACTTTGTTCATGTGCTTATGAGCTCTAAAAAGAATGCATTTCCTAACTTATATTTTAGATTAACAGGAAGTTGCCAGAATAGTGGATAGAAGTCTTCACTCCTTTCTTCTGCCAGTGGTAGCATCCTGAATAACTGTAGTAAAATATTAAACTGAAGAAATAAGCATTGGTACAGTACTATTAACTGTTCTACAGAATTTACGTTTTTTACCTGCTTTCATATGCACTTGTGTGTGTGGGGGTGTGTGTGTGTGTTTTAATCCGCCACAAGGAATATATTCAATCAGCTTCCCATGCCTATCCTGTCCCCTGACAATCACTAATCTTTTATCCATCTTTATAGTTTTTGTCATTTTGAGCATGTTAATGAATAGAATCTTATATAACATTTGTTTTTGTTTTTTTTTTTTTAAACAAAACACAATGCTCTTGAGATCCATCCAGATTTTCTCTTGTATCAGTAATTTGTTTCTTTTTATTTTGAAGTAGTATTCCTTTGTATTGCTTGACCATTCACCCACTGAGGGGCATTTGGGATATTTCCATTGTTGGATTATTTGGAATAATGCTATCATGGACATTCCTGTACAGATTTTTGTGTGAATATAAATTTTCATTTTTCTTGAATGGGGTTTTGAGTGCTTTGGAGGAATCTTGAATTCGGATGTGGATTTGAACCTAGTTCTGAGAGCCTCGAATATGATGGTAAATCCCTTAGCCCATGAGCAAGTTCAGCATCCACATCTCATTGAGCTTTTAGTGTTCTCTGTTGTGACTTTTTTTTTTTTTTTTTTTGGTACTGGGGATTGAACTCAGAGACCACTGAGTCACATCCCCAGCCCTATTTTGTGTTTTATTTAGAGACAGGATTTCATTGAGTTGCTCAGCACCTGACTTTTGCTGAGGTTGCCTTTGAACTCAAGATCCTCCTGCCTCAGCCTCCTAAGCCGCTGGGATTACAGGTGTGCCTCACAGCACCTGACTGTTGTGACTTTTTGTTTATCTACAAGGACTAGTCAGGGTAGTGGTATGGTCAAAGAAATACAGTCCAGAAACCACAAAATACTTTCAGTATAACTCAAAATTTCTACTTGTATTTTAAAAATAGCATCAAGGAGATATATAGCTCACATCAAAATTTCATATAAGTTCCACTTTCTTTTCAATTTTTTCAGCCATCCGCATACTCATAGCTCTTTTATTCTCTTTCTCCAAAATATTCCTTCATCATCCATTCATCTTATCCTTTCTCACCTTTTACCTATTAAACTCTCCAATATTCCTACCTCTCTTTACCGTAGACTCCACCCAAGGATTTTCCCTTCTCATTTTTGCCCTTTTTTAAAAAAAAATCTACTAACCATCTTCCCCATTCCTAACCCCACCACTTGGATGATTAATAAGCATTCCCATTTGCAGACATCACAGAAACTGGTTTAGCAGCACATTATTGTGGATATGAATGTATTTTTATTTTTTTAGGGAATATGATCAGCAGTTATTTTAGTTTCTTTCCAAAAGTATTTTTTAGAGGCAAGTTCTTTCTCTCAGATATTCATCTTGTTCAATCAAAGGCATCTCTGCCTTTACTCTCCTCCCCAGTGTCATTATCTAGAGTCTATGGCAAAAATTTTTAATTTGCTTTTTTTTTTAATTTTTCCTAATCTTTTTTATTGAGTATTTTTAGTTACATGTGACAATACAATTCATTTTGACATGATTATAAAAGCATGGAATGTAGTCTGTTCTAATTCAGTCCCCAGTATTTCAGTATTTTCCCTTCCTTTCCCCTACTCCCTCCTCTGTTCTCTTCCCTCTACTCTGCTGATCTTTCTGCTTTTTACATGTGTATAATATTTATATATATTTATATTAGTGTCTTGTGGATGTACATGATGATGAGAGTCACTGTGGTATATTCATACATGTACATAAGAATGTTAGGTCAGATTCATTTTCTGTCTTACCCTATTTCATCTCTCCTCTCTTCCCTCATTCCTCTTTGTCTACTCTACTGATCTTTCTTTTATTTATTTTTTTTAAGCCTTCCCTCCACCCCTTATAAATTTGTTTTTAAAATATATACTTTGGGTTCTTGTCTTTGTTCTGGCCAAAAATGCATGTGTTCATCTTTTCTAGACCAATCATTATTCTGGGACTTGAATTTCTTTCCAGGTATCTTATTAGTTAGAAATACAGGATTAGCTCTAACTCTGACAGGTGGGAAATATGTTGCTCACGAGCAATCATCCCAAGGAAACAAAATTCTGAAGATTTCTGGATGTATTTTTAAGAACCAGGATGGTTTTGAATTTATTGCTTCTCTCTGGAAAGAAATGGAGACACAGCTCAGCTACATGAATGCTGGGCAGCGGACTCTCGAGCTTTCTGTTCTAGTACTGATCTTGTAACTCTCTAGCAAGAGATGTATACCTCTGAGCAAGTTCTTTTTATCTGATTTTCATCATCTGTAAAATGCAGATTGAGTTTTTTCAAACTCTAAAATTTTGGTACCTGGGGTCCACAGATGTAGAGAATCTAAATGAGTTGCTTAAAATCACATTGTTTACCCATGACAGAACTCACATTCAAACTCATGTGCCTTCCACCCTCCTCCTCCATTTGAGTTCCCATAGCACCAGCTGTGTACGTGGGTAATAGAATGGCCTGAGTGGAGGTTGGATACCTTCTGTACTTTCTGAATCATTTCCTCATTAATCCACCTGCAGGTAACCAAGTGCTCTTTGTTATTACCATTTACATTCTGAGCATTTTTAGGTTCCTTAAACTGGTTTCCTTTTTGACCTTTTGGTAGATTCCCTCTCCCCACCAACCAGTTTCATGTGATAAGGATTATGGAAGCCCTAAACAATATTCTCCAAAACCCCAAAGCAAATTGGTATTTTACTTCTCACAGAGACATTATTCCACAGGAGCACAAAGACATACATGCTTTATTTCACTTAAAAATCAGAAACAGTATTTTCTACATTAAATTACTTGAATTCTGTCTTGACAGTTTTTTCCTCCCTGAGTGCCACTCATTATTTTCTTAATGTTTTTCTTTAAATTGACTTACTTTATTATACTTACATGCATTTAAAAATGTAATAACTGGAGCTGGGGCTGTGGCTCAGTTGCAGAGTGCTTGCCTAGCATGTGTGAGACACTGGGTTCAATCCTTAGCACCGTATAAAAATAAATGACATAAAGGTATTCTGTCCAGCTGTAACAATGACAACCAAATTTTAAAAAAAAATGTAATAACTGAATTGATAAGTTGATTTATTTTATTATATTGTTTCCAATTGACTTTAAATAGAAAAAAGCATCATTGTGCCATCTAAAACCTTCTCATGTGTATGTATTATGCTTTGGAAAATCCTGCTTAAGAGCAACCGTGTCAGTTAATTGGATGCCAGAGAAGAGAAGCATAAAAAAAGATAAGAAACAAAAATGATACTGCTATGAGCCTATAAGTTAAATGAGTAATAAATGAGAATGGAAACATGAGTTGGTAAAGACAGACAAATGAGTTTCCTTGACATCAAGCCCCTGATATTGTGAAGGTGAAGTTATGCATGTAAAGAAGGAAATTGAACAGAATGACATTCTATTCTGGTGCTTAAATACTTGCCCTCCCTTCTTTTTTATGGCTCTTGCTTCATTGAATAGGACTGAGGTCATAAGACCAGTAAATGCTGTGCTATACATCTTGTCAAGAAGGCCTGTCCTGTCAGGGTAAGGAATGCTTGTCCTTGTTGCAGGAAGGTGAAACAGAGTCAGAAGCAAATGAGATCAGATTCAGATTGCCAAGCTAAGGGCAGCACCATTGGAGGCCAGAAAACAGATAACAGGAAAGCTTAATTAAAAGGAAGAGAGTAGGTTGGGCCTGGCTTAATGGGCATGTGACCTGTGTGATTGCACAGATTCTCATCTTAGAAGTGCCATATACTTGGTTTCATGTTTTGCTGTGAATGTGCTGTGAAATTCTTAATTTCTGAATAAGGTGCCCTGCATTTTCATTGTGCTCTGGGCCCTTAAATTATGTAGTCAGCCCTTGGTTTGGGGTAGGGAGATGCTTTTAGAAAATTTTGTGGTTTAAATTCATAGGGTAGAACTGCAAGAGTGGTAATTAGATAAAGAGTTGCAAAAAGGAGGTTTCAGCTACCAGCTGATTGGTGTTGTCTCCTCTGATTGACTTTATTTATTTTTCTTATTCGGGCTTTATAGTTATATATAGTATTGGGTTCATCCTGACAAACTCATACATGCATGGAATTTGATTTCAGATCATGATTGCCTCCTTTTCACTTCCCACTTCTGTCCTTCTGTCCCTCTCCCATTCTCCTTCCTTTTGCTAGTCTATTTATTTATAATTGATTGCTTCTTGCTACCTATGCATAGAGGTGACATTCCCTGTAATATATTTATATATGCACATAATATGATTTTTAAAGAATTCCTTTTGTATCACCTCCCCTTATCCATACCTCCTCCTTCTGTATTACTGATAGTCTCTTTATCTTTACATCATCCTATCCTTCCCTCCCCCTTCCCTTTAATTTACTCTGGCTTCTACCTTTGAGTTTCTGAGTTTGGCTTATTTCACTTAGCATGATTTTCTCCATTTTCATCCATTTACTGGCAAATGCCACAATTTTGTTCTTTTTTATGACTGACTAGAACTCCATTATATATATATATATATATAATGTATATATAAAACACACATACACATCACTTTCTTAATTTATTCATTTATTGACAGCACCTGGGTTGATTCCATAATTTAACTATTGTGAATTGGGCTGCTATAAACATTGAGGTGGATGTATTACAGTAGTATGCCAACTTTAGATCTTTTGGGAAAATACCAAGGAGTAAGATAGCTAGATCATATGATGGTTCCATCCCTGTTTTTTTGAGGAATCTCTATACTGCTTTCCAGAGTGGTTGTACTGGTCTGCAGTCCTATGAACACTGTACTTCTGACTGATTAAGGGATCCCTTCATAGATTAAGGGATTCAACACTGGACTCCAGGATTCAGCTCTTAGGCTGGCTGACTGCCTTCCTGCCTTCCTTCTGTGGTTATAATAAATGGCAGAATACAAGGAGAATTTAGACTATGCAGTGACCTCTAAGAACTTGAAAAAAATCATGTAGTAAGATTGTTTATAGGAGTTAAATTATGAAATCAACCTTAGTGCAGCAAGTAGGGTGTATTGACAGTAGGGAATTGTAGGAGCAGTGATAGTGGTGGTCACTAGAAGAATCATGACCTGTTTAAAAGGAAAACTGCATTCAGAGTCAGCCTTGTTATTGCCAAATTTTATTTTCAGCGGTGCTATTGTCCAGTGTGGCTAAAAACTTTCCAGGTATTTCAGGGGTAACTGAAAACCTGAATTTTTGGGTGACATTTTTCAAATAAGAAGCAGTTCTATAGACTAACTAAAATATGTCTAAGTCAAATATATTTCAATCCTTAAGCAGACTTTTTAAAATAAAAAAGAACTTATTTTCTAGAGATAAACAAGGAAAGTAACCATCCAAATTATTGTTTTAGGGGAGATGGGCATAGCAATGTGAGGCTATCCCTAGTAAGGAGATGGAATTAGGGCAAGGGTTGCCTCTGATGTTGAGAGTTATGATACAGAAAGAACTCTAGCTTTTTTTATGAGAGGAGCTTAGGAGCTAAAAGGGAGACTGGTTTTTGAGACCTTATTTTAGAGCTGTACATAGTGAACCTCACTGCTTTTACTTAGATTATATGACCTAGATCACAAGAAATAAATAAGCTTTCTTATACATTTTCCCCACACCTTAGGTAAGATTGAAAAAAAGTTGCAATTGCTCTTCTTCAGGAATTGGAGTCTTTGGCCTACTAGAGATTAAGACGGAGCAGAAGCTTCTCTCACCCCAGACAAGTCCCTTGCCCACTATTGTCATGGTTTATTGTTAAAACAAGGACATTGATATTATGTAGTGGACATGTCAGTCTTTCTCAGTCTGATGCCATTTAACATGCAGTTCACATGTTTTTTCCTCCTTGATTTACCTTCCAAATATGATTTGGTTTCCTAAGTGGATCTGCCAGAGGGAGGGATTGGGTAGCCCTGCAGTTTAGAATATAGGTGTTTCTGTGACTGTTTATTGTTAATTGTAATTTAATAGATTGATGTTCTGGTATTTTACAGTAGTCTTGATTGTGGTTATTGTGAATCTATTAATGAAATCTGGCATGTCTTTTTTTTTTTTTTTTTTGCGGTGCTGGGGATCGAACCCAGGGCCTTGTGCAGGCAGGGCAAGCACTCTACCAACTGAGCTATCTCCCCAGCCCCTGGCATGTCTTTGGTGTGCGTACACTCAGTTTCAAACTTTCACAGCTCAGGACCAAACCCCTAGACTGGCATATTGGTCAAAGTAATGATGTCACTTTGGGAGGTTCCTTGGGATGCCTTTGTTTAGGTGACATAAAAAAACAAACAAACAAACAAAAATTTTGAGTTTCCTTAGTAATAGAGATGAGATATACGGTTCATAAAATAATGGGGTAGAGAGTTTTGATCACATGGAAATGTTAATAGAATTTTAGATAAGCTTGGAAAAAGTTGGCTTCAGTGAAGATAAACTGATTTCTTTATAAGAGAACTTCCAGACCTGTAGATTCAAATGAATGACCCAGTAGGAACACATGGTAAGTGGTGTTTCTCAACCTCATTTGCTGATGGTACCTTTAAAATGTTTCCTTGGCAATGCCTTTGGAAAATACTGTGAAATACTTGCAAAGCCTGGTCTTAAGAATGCAATGAAATTGAGGTTTTTCTAGAATTGTCTTGTGATAGTAGGAGTGTATCTGATCAATATGGGGAAGTTTTTGTTGAATCCCAGTTTGTACTGAGTTTCACAAGATCTACCCTGAGTGTTCTGGAATCCTTAGGAAAACAAACGGTATGATCATTTTCTTACTGGGCATCTGAATTAATGAGTTCTCTAGAGAGATGGAACCAATAGGAAATATATAACTGTGTATATATATGTATGTATGTGTATATATATATATATATGTATGTATGTATACAGATGAATGGATGGAAGGATGGATGAGAGGAGATTTATTAGAGGAGTTGGCTTATGTGGTTTTGGAGACTAAGAATTACCATACTACATCATCTGCTAAATTGGAGAAACAGGGTATCTGGTAGCTTGGCTCATTCCAAGTCCAAAGTCAACAGAACCAGGGAAGCTAATGGTATAACTCAGTCTGTGTCTGAGGCCTTGGAACAAGGGGAACCAAAGGTTTAACTATGTCCGAGGCTGAAGGCCTGGGAACTGGAAGAGTGCTAACACCCAGTCCTGGAGTCCAGTCCAAAGACAGGAGAGGATGTCCCAGCTTCAGGAGAGAGAGAGAGAGAGAGAGAGAGAGAGAGAGAGAGAGAGAGAGAGAGAGAAAGCAAGCAAGCAAGCATGTATGTGCATGAGAGCGAGAGAGAGACAATGAATATGAGATTGTCCCTTTCTTTGCATTTTTGTTTGATATAGTCTCTTAGCCAGTTGTATGGTTTAAGGAGGATCTTCCTTACTCAGTCTATTGATCCAAATGTCCATTTCTTCCCTAAACATCCTCATAGACATTCCCAGAAATAATACTTTATCAGCTATTTGGGTATCCCTTAATCCAATGAAGTTGGTATCTAAGTTAATCATCATAGTCTAAATCTGGAATTGTTCAAGTATGGGCCTCAGAGAATAAATGAGACTTGGAAAATCTCTTTCTAAGTCTTTAGAGCTACATATTGTGAGCCATCCTGGAATTCCCAAGGACCCAAGAATTCTTTTATCTGTTTATTTCTTCTTCAAATAACTTACTTCTTAAGAGGAAACTAGAGAAGTTGCTTATGAAAACCCATTCCAGAACCTGGCCCTATTCTCACTGATAGAAGGACTCAGTGAACATGGTGATTAAATATCTATATAGCTTTTTTTTCAGAGGATCAAAGATCAGATTATAGAGTAATATGATTTTATGGACACATATTTCCTTTGATTCTAGAATGAGAAAAATGCATGCAGAACTGCATTTTCAAATACGAAATGGTGTTTGCCTGTACAATTCAATTGTGTATTCTCAGTGTGTAATGACAACATTGAGAGGAAAATTGATTAGTATTTTTCCAACAGCAGGAAAATTACTTCTTCCCAAACATTGATTAGTCTTTGAATGGGCTTTCTTAAATCCTTTTCTTTCATAGACTGCAGGGAACAGCACAGTCATATTTTATGTAGAGTCAAGCAGAGAAAACTTGCTGAGATTAAACTTATTGTTGCTTTTTTCAGCAGGTGCAAATAACTTTGTCTTTAGTAGTTACATTTTCCTGGTTTGATAACACATCAGGACTTCTTTTGTTTTATTTTGATTAAAGAAACAGAAGAGACTACCTTCTTATATGAAATGCAGAAAAAATAGACATACTGGAATTTTCCAATGATATATACTCTTTCTTTTGGCTTATGAAAAGCAGTTTGTTTAGTAACCTTGCATGAGTGATTTAAAATCCTATTAGCTGAAGCTCAAGTAACATTAATTTGTCCCTGGTTAGATGTTTTGTAAAATATAGGGATAAAGAAGACTGAACTTCTTGCCCCCAGGGAACTCAACTATTTGAGTGGTGGAAAAGGAAATAAGGTAAATATTAATGTAGAAGAGTTTATGATGTACCCCAAATAGGTAATTGAAAAATTATGTAATCCATGCATGATTTCAGAGGGAGAGAGACCTTTTTATGCATCCTGAGGTAGTTGGGGAGGACTCATGAAAAAGCTGAGTTTGAGCTGGTCCCTGGAGATGGGAAGGACTTAGTGGAGTCCTTTTTATTCTTTGAGACAGACTTACTAAGTCTTGCTAAATTGCTGAGGCAGGCTTCAAACTTGAAATCCTCCTGCCTCAGCCTTCACGAATGCACCATTACACCTTGCTGGACTTGATTCTGTAGACAATGAATTAGCAAGTGGAGGGTCTTTCACAGAGAATAGGTCAAAAATTTAATGATTTTTGAGTTAAGTTAGAATAGAAGTAGCATACAGGTCTTCACCCATGTGCCTTATGATGGAAGACACGAGTGAAAAGCAAACTCTTATCTTCACTTTTGATATGGGGGCTGTAGGTAGGGTGAGCTGCTTAATTTTTACTCTTCCCTTTATTTTTCCTTTCCTCTTCTAATATTGTGTAACACTTTTTAAAAAAGTCTTAAAATGCATTAATTCAAATTTGACCTTTCTTACTCTGTGATAGTTCTAATACCCAAAGCTATTTTCAGTTGTTCCAGATTGTCACAAAATTTTGATTGTCCAAGTGCCAACTGGAGGAGCCAAACCTGGTCTATGGAGGATTGTTTTAAAAATCTGATTCTAAATAAAGCACTTTGGGACAGAAAAATAAGATGTGGCCTAGTTCTAACTCACCATTCAGCTAAAAGTATATATATTTTTTCTTCTTTGCCTAAATATTTGTCTGGCTCTTTTAGAGCCAAGAGATGTACAACCCAGAGCCAAGAATATTTAGATTTCCTCTTCATTTCTTCATTTTTTCCAGAGTAGTTTTTGGCTTCTACTATACTTAAAAAATCATACTTACAAAGAAATTTCTCCAAAAAAGTTTTTTGGTTTTGGTTTGTTTTAAATTCCTGTCCTCCTTGCAAATTTGAAATGGAATTTTATTTGTATTTTGAATTGTGAGCTATTGATAGGATTTACTTCTCAGTATCTAAAATTAAGTTCTAGCCAACAGTGTCAGCAGCAGGAATTGTGGTTATAGGGAAATAGTACATAGTGCAAGCCTTAGAGTCAGAAAAATCTTGGTGACCCGAGTTTCTTACTGTGACACTTGTCATTTTCTTGAGTTTCATGGGTAGAAGAACTTAAAGCAAGTTCTTTTCTCTCTATGTAAGTGGACTTTATCCTAGACTTATAATCACAGAGTGTACATAAGAATACAAATAGACCTTTAAGAATATCCCTTTATCTATAGATTCTGAGCCTGGCTGAGATAGAGAAGAGAAATTAGAGCAAGTCCCTGGAGAAAGGGTGAACTGAGGGTTATGGCTCCTCAGGTTCCAGGCTCCTATCTTCTCTGAGCCTTGCTTCTTCATCTTTAAAATGGAAAATAGTATTTACCTTACAGCGTAGTTATGTAGATAAAAATAGATAATTCAGCACAATGCCAGGCCTATACTATCACTCAGTGAAATGGTAGCTATTACTGGTGAGTGGTAGGATTTGGATGGATTTGTATTTTTCAGCTGTGTTACTTTCTTCCTTGGATTTTATGTCATTTTCTACCACCACAGAGGTTGTAGATATGTTGAGAGCCCAGGATTCTCGAGTTAGTAGAGGAAAAATAATAACAAAAATAAGCCTTGGGATGAAAGCAGTCTTAAAAGTTTCCAGAAAAAATCCAGTGTAACACTCCTAAACACTCCTAACCTGTCGGCTTAACTTAGTCATAATACTGCAGTGGAGGCTGGGATATATGGCTTCCTCTCTGGTGGCTAATATTATGGAAGAGGGGAAGGTCAGATTTTGATGAATAACTGACATTCTCTCTCAAGACATTGAATATACATCTGTGACTTGGACTAGTATCCCCATGGAAACAAAACCTATTATGATGTTTTCTCAAAGATTATATAATCATCTTAGATATTCTCTGTTTCCATTTCATGGATATTCTTAATGTATAATATTTTACCTCAGTTTCTAATCCAATCATAGAGCATTTTGACTTTCCGATTAAAAAGCTTAAGATATTATTTATAGTCATCCAGTCTAGTATTACCGTTATTACTTTTTATATTAGTGTGGTCTTAAAATTCAAGATACAGTCTCACTGAAACCTCAGTTGACATACACTTTTGTGCATCTCTGCTTTGTAGTCACAGATGCCTGCATTGGTCATTACCTCTAAAATTCTTAGGGTTAATAAAACAATTATAGAAAATATATAAATAATTGATCATGAATCTGAAAATACCCTATGTACCTAAACCTGTTGTTGTAAAAACTCTTGACTATATATATTTTTCTATTTGTTTTTAATCATCTATTTGTGTCCTTAAACTGAATTAATTTTTTTTATATTGAGATAATTATAGTTTCACTTGCAGTTGTAAGAAATAATACAGAGATATTCCATGTACTGTTTACATAGTTTTCCCCAATGGTAACATCTTATAGAACTATAATATAACATTATAGCTGGGAAATTGACTTTGATGTAATCCACAGTCCTTATTCAGATTCCACCAGTTTCACATGCACTTGTGGTATGCGTGTGTGTGTGTGTGTGTGTAGTGCAGTTTTATCACATGTACAAATTCATATGACCACCTCCATAGTCAAGATTCAAAATAGTTTCATCAACACAGGCTCCTTTGTGTGCCCCTTTTAGCCACAGTCACCTTTCTCCTTCTTCCTACCCAAGCCCTTGGCAACCAGGGTCCTTACTAAGTTGCTGAGTGTCTCACTAAATTGCTGACACTGGCCTTGAAGCTGTGATCCTCTTGCCTTAGCCTCCCAAGTTGCTGGGATTACAGGCATGCATCCTTTTTCCTTTTTCCTTCTCCTCCCTTTTCTCTTCCCCCTCTCCTGCCTCCTTTTTGTTAAATAACACTGCTGTGAATAGTTGTGTACAATTTTAACATAATGTTTTCTATGTATCCAGTGACCATATGAAAAAAATACAGTATTTGTTCTTTGGAGAAATTTCTGTTTAGATTCTTTGCCCATTTTAAAATTGAGTTTTAATATTTTTATTATTGAGTTGTAAGTTTTTCTAGTATATTCTGGATATATTTTTTTTATCAGATATATTTTTTGCATGTAGTTTTTCCTATTTGAATTGTCTTTTCACATTTTTGATGGTTACTTTTTTTTTGAAGGTAACATTTGTAGCATAAAATTTTTAAATTTCAATGAAGCCAAATTTACCTGTTATTTTTTTGTCTATCATGTGTTTTTGTTGGTGTATCTAAGAATCCATTGCTTATTAGACCACAAATTTACTCCATTGTTTTAAGAATTTTGCTGGCTGAGTGTGTAGCTCAGTGGTAGAGCCATTTCTGAAAACGTATGAGGCCTTCAGTTTGATTCCCAGCACGAGGGGAATGAACAAACAAATAAACAAGTTTTGTACTTTTTACTTTGACATTTGGATGAATAATCCATTTTGCTGTGATTTTTGCATATGATATAAAGATTTCTTATGTTTTCCCTCAAATTTTATATCTTTACATTTTACATCTAGTTCTGTGATCCATTTATTTTTTTGTAAAAGCTGAGTCAATTGTACCAGTACTCTTGAACTTAGATTGAATTTTTAGGTTAGAATTGAAGGACAGTCAGACTTCAAGATAATTTCCTTTGGAGAAAAAAATACATTTGAGAAGGAATCTCCCACCTCTTATTAGCCTTAAAAAGAGAAAAATAAATAGACAATAGGAGTATCAAAAAGAGCAGTGTATAGAGGCACTCAGAATGGTCCAGCATTTGACATACCTTTGTAGACTTTTCTACAATACAACCTCTAAGAAAACTAGGCTATCATGAACCCATGGTAATAGAGTCCCTTTACCTTTACATAAAGAAGTTTGGGAAAGCACCAAAATCTGCTTGTGTGTGCCCAGGCAGACTTCGAGGGATTTGTGCTTTGAGACCCAAAGTCCTTATGAGATTGTCTAAAACTAAAAAGAATGTTAGCAGGACCCCTGTGGTGGTTCCATGTGTGCTAAATATGTCTGTGACAGGATCAAGTGTACTTTCTTATTGAGGAACAGAAAATCGCTGTGAAAATGTTGAAGGCACAAGCATAGAGTCAGAAAGCTAAATAAAAAATGAAGCTTCTTTGAGAAATAAGGAATTAAGAGGAAAAAAAAAAGTATCAAAAAGGTAAGAAATTTGTCTACCACCTTAATTTTTCCAACTACAAAAAGCAGATAATACTTCTAATACTTCTTGCCAACATAAAAATATAAATATTAAAATCAGAAATACTAGGTTCTTGTTGGGGTGTAGCTCAGTGGTGTAGCGTTTACTTAGAATGCTTGAGGCCCTGGGCTTAGTCCCTAGCACCAAAAGAAAAAAGGAGGAGAGAAAGAAATATCAATTTGTTTTTATTTTTTTCAATCTCTTGTTTAAAGGTACTCTATAACACCACTTAAAAGACTTGCAAATGAGATAGTATTTAATAGGAGTACCTTTCAATAAAGAAAATAGAAAGGAAATTAATCCTTGAAGGTAAAAACACATTTTAAAAGTTTTGTAGTCTTCAACCTAAACTAATGAACTATAATTAAAAAAAAACAAAAAGACTAGGTTTTTCTTATTTTAAGTGTTTTTTTTTGTCTGGCTATTTCATTCATGGCTTTTATTAGGTTGTTTATGAACAGTTGTTGGACATGTGGTGAAGTCACACCCTATTAATAGAATGATAATTTTCCATGTGGTTTGGTGTTTTTCGCAGTTATTTTGCTTTACAACAAACTTCTGTTTGATGTTTGGCCTGTCTTGAGAAAGCTCTTCAAATATACCTACATTTGTTTTATATCACACATTGTTCCTTAAATTTTGCGGTTAAACTTTGTACTTCATTGTGTTACTTTAAAAATTTGTACCGTTAGGTTGCTCAGTTTGAAAGATATATTTCAAAAAATAATTATCTCACATGTATCAAAATGCTACATTGTATTGCATTAATAAGTACAATTATTATGTGTCAATTGAAAAAAAGGTAAAAGAAGTATAACAATTCCTGTTATTTTTGAATTTTTTTTTGGGGGGTACTGAGGATTGAATTCAGGGGCACTCAGCCACTGAGTGACATCCCTAGCCCTATTTTATGTATTTTATTTAGAGACAGGGTCTCAGTGAGTCGCTTAGCACCTTGCTTTTTGTAAGACTGGCTTTGAGCTTGCCATCCTCCTGCCTCAGCCTCCCAAACCACTGTAATTACAGGAGTGCATTGCTGCACCCGGCACAATTCTTGTTATTTAGAGTAACTGAATAACTAAGAATTATCACATATATAGATGGGTCTCCAGTTAAATTAGTTGATTAGTTATAAAGTATATTTTGACAATGTGCATATACTTTGTGATGCCCTTTAAGGTATTTTAAGTTGGCATACAATTTTATATTCATGCAATATAAAGTTCACCTTTTAAAGTATACAGCTTAGTAAATTTTTAGTGTGTTCACAGTTGTACAACTATCACCACTAGTTCCATAATATTATAATGTTGATTATTTTTCAATCCCCTTTATGATTTCTGTTTACTAATTTTATGTGTCTAACTTACATCAAAATAGAATTGAGGTGGCTTATAATAAGAGACTTGTTATAACAAGTTAGTATGATATAAGAGATCAAAAACTTAAGTAGAAAGAAAGGAATATATATATATAACAAAAACTCAAACTGAAACTAATGTAGTATTGCTATTAGGTGAAATGCATCAATGTAAAACTCTGAATCTGGCAGATTTTATCTTCTATCACAATGCCAAAACTACTTTTCCTAAAAACTTGTTTTTTCCTAAAAATTAGCCAAACATTGAGCTTCCTTCTTTAAAGCTCCCTCTTCATTCTCATGACCAAAAGTCGTGTTTACAATAGTGTTTGAGACTCATTCAAGGTCATGTATGTTGAAGGGGTGTGTTGGGAGGAAATATGTTCTTGTAGTATCAAATTTACCTAAACATTTTAGAGAAAAACCAACGTTGTATGTTAACTTGAAAACATTGCTTAATATAAGAAATAGACATATGGTAGAATACAGAATTTGTATGAAATACAACATTAGACTTCAAACAAATGTGTTAGATCCCAATTGCTAAGTAGTATGACTTCAGGAATTCTATCTAGTACACATTGTCTTTCTGCCTTAGAAACAACTACGAAGTTTTGGCATAACAAACCAAAGACTTTCAAGACAAAAGAACCCAGCAAACCTCCAAAACGTACTTCCAAATTTTTATATTGATATAAAATCACTTCACAATATGCTAAACTTCTCATGGATCTGGGCCAATATTGGGCCTTTTAGAGATTCTTTCTGCCTGGAATGCACCTCCTATACCTGGCCCAGCTTCTCAGATTTCCCTCCTTCAGGCTCAGCTCTTGTGAAATATTTCTGTACAGGTGTCTCCTACTGCTATGTTCCCCAGATACTTTTTCTTGCTGACATTTTTGTAATTATCATAGTGCATTATTATGTAACAGGACAGTCAGATTAAGTAGAGAGGGAGGTGGTAATGGATGTGTATTTCTCCACTCACTATAGATTCTTCTAAAACAGGACTCATCTTTTACTCTTCTTTATATCCCTTATATTCCTAGTGCTTTATTTTCTTTGTGACACATAGTAGATATTAAAGAAATGTTTTCTTTTCCTTTTTTTGTGTAAATGTTTTTGAGTACTTCTGCAGGGTGCAAAGTGCATCTGGGGAGTAGTGAAATTGACACTGTCCAGGCCAGTGACCTCATTTTGAGTTTCAGGATAGTAATTCAGGGTTTACCAATTATATAGGTATATATCAAACATTAAATATCTGTGTGTATTGATCCTGAAATTTCTAGGACCACTGTTTTTCTCAACCCCATACACACTATTTCTAGATTCATGATTCATCATTTCCCTGCTGGTATGCACTGCCCAAGAATTCTTTGGACTGCCATATACCTAGAAAGACTTGGGTGTTTTCCAGAGCCACATTAGGGAATGCTCCTCAAAATTCCTCTCACACATTCAATCTACCCTGCATCTGAGTAGCAGGCAGAGGACTATGATATGTCTAGGGAGACTGAAATTCTCTTCCCTGTCCCAGAACTAAACATGGGTTGGAATCAACTGTTTCTTTACTTCAGTATTCAGCCTGAACATCCCAACCACTACTTCTCTTCTCTTCTGGCCACAAAAATATGTAGATATTTTTCTCATACCAGTCAATTCTCCAACACCAGCTTAGTGTGTTACAATTTAACTCAATTCTAACACTATGTTCCTGGAGAGAGCATTAGATCCCACAGATTAAGTGCTTAGTCTCACAAGACTACCTCCATTTTAAACAGCAATAGCAAATCCAGGTCATCAGCTGTGCTTCTGATTAACTGGTTATAAATCACAGGTTCAAATGATCCCCTTCTCAGGTTTGATAATTTGTTACAGAATGGTTCACAGAACTCAGGGAAACATTTTACTTATGTTTATTGTTTATTAGAAAGGATGCAACTCAAGAACAGCCTAATGAAAGAGATTCACAGGGCAAGGTATGGGGGGAAGCTTCCAAACCTTTCCAGACACACCACCATATCAGCATCCCAATGTGTCCACTGTGGGTACCCTCCAATCCGGGTTCTTTTAGATTTTTAAGGAGTCCTCATTACATAGGCATGATTGGTTAAATTGTTGACCGTTTGGTGTTCAAGTCAACCTCCAGCCTCCTTTTCCCTCCCTTGTTTTGAAGGCTAGGTTGAAAGTCTCAATTCTCTCATCACATGGTGGGTTCCCCTGACAACCAGCCTCTAGCCACCAGTCATTTCATAATGATGCAAAAAGAAACTTATCACTTTGGTGATTCCAAGAGTTTTAGAAGCTGTATTCTAGGAAACTGGGGCAGAAACCAAATATACATTTCTTTTTATGTCACAGGGACAGTTATCATTTTCTTTTCTGGGTTGGACAGGAAACAGGTCTGCTCATCTGGCTCAAGATTTGTGCTCCAGGTCATGACTGTGCTGCTGATTCCTTGAAAGGAGGGAGCCTGCTTCATTTGAAGGAAGTTGCTTTTTGTCATTATTGTTCTCCCTTGTCCTTTCCCATACTGATTGAGGAATAATTTTCCCTCAATCATTCTTGCAAGGGTTTCTGTGACCGTTTAGTACCTATCTCACTTTAAAAGATATCTTTATGAGTATTCTCATTTTTCACATTTATTTTTACTTTCTTCCTCCTGTCACAAAGAATTTGAGATATTATATAGCTATAAGTCTTAATAGAAGTTAAATTTCACTTATGCTTTAGGCAGGATTTTTTTTTTAAACTGGAGACCAGGGTGATGGAATTGCATTGTTTAGAAAACCAGAAGGGGAGCTTCTACCATCAAAGATGATTAAAAATGGAAGATAGTGCTTGCTTCTGATTAATCTATATTTACTTAAGTGGATGTAATTTTGATCATCTATCATTTAGGATTAAAAAGAAGGTCATGAAAGCAATGATTGCATTCTTTTCTTTGAAAAATTGAAGGCTGTGTCCAAACTTTAGGCCAAATATGGTGAAAATAGGTGATTTAAATGCAATTTTGTTGTTGTTACTTTTAAAAAGCACATCATCTCTGTCGGTACATTCCATGTCTGTTTGGCAGAGGTAATTTGCCGTAGTACAATGCTTTCCAAATTGCGGAGAATTATTCCTTTTAAGAAATTGGATCTTTCTGGAAGAAATAAACATATCATCTTTGAGAAGAATAGCTATTTAAAATAGTATAAGCATTTCATTTGTTGAACATCCAATATGAAACTTTGGTGGGGGAACAAGAGAAATAAATTTTAGATAATAGGACTTTAAACAAAGATACTGTCTTGGGTAAAGTGTCTGTTAGGAACATTAGTTAGCTATGAGTTAGCTGGAGAGAAAGATCCCATACTTGGGCAAAGAGGAAAGGAAAACCAGGAAATAGTAAGAAAGGAGGAAGGTGGCAAGCTACACAAGATAACATTCTGCCTTTAGTCCTTAGAATGAGCCTTGCTGGAGCCTGTGTTATCTGAGCCAAGGCCTTCTATTCACTTTCCTGGTTTTACTCTTCATAGAAAATGAGTTCATTGTTGTATTTGACATCATGTCGATATTTTCCCCTCAAGGGATAGATAATTAGAACTTTCTGATGAAGAAAAGGTCTATGTTCTTTCTTATAGATAATCATTTTATGAACCATCAAATGTAATTCAGCTTCAATCTTCAGGGAAAATGAAGATTAGAATGTATTAAACTTTGTGAATTTGTCGTTTCATAAAGGAGGTTGCCAGCTATTATCCCTCTTCAGAAGGAAATTGTTGATAAGAAACCATTGTGAGAAGTGAGATTTTTGGCACCATCAGGAGCTAGAGAAGCTGGGGCAGCTTTGTGCACATCCAGGAAAATCAAGGGCACTGGGACATCTGAATTTTTCTTGGGTAGTCTTTCGTCTTATAAGAAAATAGCAACAACCCTTCTCCCCCTCCCCCTCATATAGTCCTACTCTAAAAAACAATTAAGGAAGATATTTAATCATTAAAAGCAATACTCTTATTTCAGTGAAGCATGTTAATCCTTGACAGAGATTGTTCAATGAAAAGTGATAACTGTGACAGTTTTCCTCCATTATTATCTGTTTTTCCCCTCAAATAAAATCCTTATATTTGAATGAATCTATTGATTCATGAAAGAGTGTTTTGGTCATTTTATCTTGACCTCATTCATCCAAAGAAGCATATAACCCAAAGGCAAAAAGTCAGATCCATATGCTGAAACAATCAATGCTATCTAAGTCAGTAAAGTTCATGCAGCTCATTCCCTTTAAACAATCTACCTGGAAAGGTCCCAACCTATTCAGTGAATATACAGTGAGTAATTGTGCTTTTAATATTGTACCGAGCAACTGTGCTTTTAATTTTGTACTTTTTGATTTGTATTCTTTGGACAACTACTTATCTATCTGTAAAGGTACTTCGGGTGACTTACTGTAGAATTTATAATATAAAACTATCCAAATTTTATTTCTTTTGGAGTTCACCAAAAGATGTCATTTCTCCAGTGAACTAAAAACAGATACATTTTAGTGTCAACTTTTTTGCTGCTGTGATTAAAGGACATGACTAGTACATTACTACTACAACTAGTAAAGGAGAAAATATTTTTTTGGAGGCTCACTTTCAAAGATCTCAATCCATAGATAGTAGGCCCCATTCCTTGAGGCTTGAGGTGTAAGGCAAGACATCATGGTGGAAGAGTGTGGCAGAGGGAAGTAGCTCACATGATGATACATCCCAAAGCCACGTTCCAGTTCCCACCTCCTCTAGCCACACCCAAGCACTTTAGTCACCACTCAGTTAATCCCTATCAGGGGATTAATTCATGGATTAAGTTAAGTCTATAACCTAAACATTTCTCCTCCAAACCTTCTTGCATTGTCCTACATGTGAGCTTTTGGGGGACAGCATATCTAACCATAGCATTTAGGGTACTATATTAGTTTCCTATGAATGTTACAAATTACCATAAACTTGTGCCTTAAAACAATAGAAATATATTTTTCTCACGGTTCTGGAGGCTAAATGTCTGAATCAAGGTGTTGGCAAGGCCACATTCTTCATGAAAGTGCTAGAGAAGCATGTGTTCCTTGCTTTCTGCAACTTCTGTTTGCTCTGGTGTTCCTTCAGTTATCACTGCTTATCCTAATCTTTGCCTTTGTGGCCACCTTGCTGCTCTGGACCCAGAGTAGATCCCGGTTCTCAACAATCCTTACTTGAATCATACTTTTTCTTTCCTCCTTTATTTTTCTTTTCCTTTCTTTCTTTTTTTTTTTGACTGTATAAGGTAATATTCACAGGTTCTGGAGTATAGGACAGGGACAAATCTTTTTGAAGATCACCATTCACTTTACTGCAAGTACTTTATTTTTATCAGCCCACAAGATTCAGCATGTACAGTCTACGTATTTTGCCTGCATTAAGAATATATCCTTCTAGAAATATGAATGGTCAACAAATATATGAAAAAATGTTCAATATCTCTAGCAATTAGGAAAATGCAAATTAAAACTACACTGCGATTCCATCTCACTCCAGTCAGAATGGCAGTTTTCAAGAATACAGGTAACAATAAATGTTGTCGAAAATGTGGGGGAAAAGATTCACTTATACATTACTGGTGGGACTGCAAATTGCAATGAGAGTTCAACCATTCTGGAAAGCAGAATGGAGATTCCTCTGGAAACTTAGAATGGAACCACCATTTGACCCAGTTATTCCACTCCTCATTATATACCCAAAGAACTTAAAATCGGCATACTATAGCATCTCCATTCATAGTAGCCAAGCTATGGAACCAACCTAGATGCCCTTCAACAGATGAATGGATTAAGAAAATGTGGTATCTATACACAATGGAATATTTTTCAGCCATAGAGAAGAATGAAATTATGGTATTTGCCATTAAATGGATGGAACTTGGGACTATCATGCTAAGTGAAATAAGCCAATCTCAAAAAACCAAAGGCTGAATGTTCTCTCTGATATGTGGATGCTGACACATAATTGGGGGCAGAGAAGGGGGAGAAGAATAGAAGTTCATTGGATTAGACAAAGGGGAAGGAAGGGAGGGGGCATGGGAATAGGAAAGACAGAATGAATTGGACAGAATTTTCTATGTGCATATATGAATACACAACAGTGAAACTCATCACGTATAACCACAAGAATGGGATCCTAATTAGAATAAGTTATACTCCATGTATGTATAATCTGTCAGAATAACTCTTCTGTCATGTATGTCTAAAAAGAACAAATAAAAAAAGAATATATCATTCTAAAATTCTGAATAGAATGAAGTGAAAATATAAGCTTTTGCCTTTATCAATAATCAACCTAAATTTCATTATGTCCAGTTCCCTCAAACAAATGCACAAAATCTGATAATTCCAGTGTCAAATATATTAATATCATTAAAATGTTAAAAATCATTTTTACCATCATTTATATGCTTGGAAAGTATTGAGTGATGGGGCAGACATTAGTGATTATGTTGTATGGATGTTGCAAGTAACTAAAAATCTTTGAAATAGCTGAAAATCATTTATTTGGGATTGAATTATTGTCAATGGAATAATCTATAAGCAGCAGATATTATGAACAAATTAGAAGGAGTATTTTAATACAGTGTGCTTGTGAAACTAAAAATAGTTTGCACTGTATTTGTTTCCAATGTAATTCATTTTTACAGAGGCCAACAAAATGTTTCTCCTTTTCATAGTATTTAGAAAGAAGGGAGCTTATAATGTCAAATTCTAATTAGCCTTTCTCTGTCTATAACTGAACTTCTCTACACAATTGAATATTTATATTATAATCACAAATCTCCTCTACCAGTTGCTGATAGCAGTGTCCAGTGACTGTACTTACCTCTTAAGTTGTCCTGCATTTTTAGGTGGTCTTGATGTGTTAGGCAAGTAGTACTGAGCTATTTAGAGAGATCTCCCTTTCAGATCTTAGATGTTTTTAATCCATGAACCAATGTCTTTGATGTCATGACCTCATTATATGATTTAGTTAGTTTAAAACTGAAGAATGGAACCTGGAGTTACCCTTGTTACCCATTTTTGCCTGAAATTCAGGGAACTCATACTGAGGGAGCCAGAAACAGGGAATATATTCCTGGGAACTGTTCTTAGATTCATGGCAGGGTAGTGTTTTCCCAGTTCTTCTGGAAAGGGGTAAAAGTGGTGAAATGTACGAAGTACGGATATACCTCTTTGGGTGCCACAAAGAGTATAAGTAAGGAAGCATGAAATCTAAGGGGATTCACTGAACTAAATTCATGAAAGGCCTTACCAAGTTTGGATTTTCTTATTTCACTGATCTTCTCCCTCTTATTCAATCTCTTTCTCCCTATTTATTTCATCTTAGATAGCAGTGGATTTACTTAGATTATTTTTGTACTTGATTGTTCAATAGTATTTTCCTTTATAGTTTTTAAAATTTATTTTTATTGGTGCATTATAATTATACATTATAGTGGGATTCATTACTCTATTTGTACATGCACATAAATTGATCAATGTTATTCCCCAGAAAGGTGGCAGATTATATATGTGTACGTGTATGTGTGTGTGTGTCCCAGTACTGGGGATCAAAGCCAGGCCCTCACACATACTAGGCAAATGCTCTGCCACCAAGCTGCATCTCCAGCTTTCTTTATAGTTTCAAAAAAATAACTTTTTTTCCCAAGAGTGTATTTTGTTGTTTGATTCTTAACGAGCCCAAAACAACAAACAAACAACCCAGGTTTTATATTTTAAGTTTCTACCCCTTGAAAAGAAAGAGGTTAATATTCTTGATGTTACACTTCTTTTTAAAAATGCCTTTTGTTTCCAGGCAAAATATGGAAATTTTGTTTCCAAAAAGGTCATAGTTTCTTTCTTCTTTCTAATTACTTACTTTGAAATTCTGACAGTATTGTCCCTGAAAAGTAAACTACCCAAACTCTTAAGTATACTTTTCATAAAATTCAACACATTTCCTCTTTAGCCTGAACAGAATTTTGGACTGAAAGCATTATTTACAAATACTACAGAATTAGAATAAAAAAACAATTCCTGCTTTAGTATACAACTAAAATTGTTTTGGTTGTTTCTAGTTGAATCATTCAGGTCAGACTCTGTGACTAAGAGGTGTAATTAACATAGCTGCTTTAAAATATGATGTAAAGACTAGTCTTCTCTTGTCTTTTTGTCTTGCAACTGGTACCATATTGGTTTCTGAACTTTATGTGTATGATAAAGTTTCTGCATGGACTCCATTTTTATTCTTTTTATTCATTCTTTCATATGGAATATCTTTTCTGTACCAGTCTTGTGAATAAAGAAATGTGAGCAATGGTCCTTGCCCTTAAAAGGTTAAAGGCTTGTGGGAGAGGCAGGCATATAACAAATAATTACAGCCTAAAATAATGAATGCTATTATAGTGGTAAGACAAAGTTCTTCTTGTGGCTTAAACTCTCTAGCCCACATCTGTTATTTTCTGATGTAGATTTTTCTCCTTGTCTGTCAATCTTTTTTTCCCCCCCAGATACTTGCATGCATATATATATATATATATATATATATATATATGTGAAACATTTAGCATGTTTCAGTTGATATATATATAATGCTTGTTTACTTTATTCTGTTTCCAGGTTTCCCCATTTCGGGAGTGACAACATTTTGAAATGACTGTTTTCCTTTCCTGACTCTTTTGGTGACTCTATCAAGTATTCCAGCTTTGCCTTAAATGTTAACAGAGAGAAAAGTAATGTGTCTCATTATATGAGTATGTTAGTCAGCTTTAGGTTGCAGTGATGAGTATGCCTGACAAGAACAACTGAGAAGAGGAAAAGTTTATTTTGACTCACAGTTTCAGAGGTTCAGTTCATAGTTGATGAACTCCATAGCTCTGGACCTGAGGAGAGGCAGAACATCATGGTGGAAGAGCATGGAAGAGTAAAGCTGCTTAGTTTATGATAGCCAGGAGGTAGAGACAGTAAGCTCCACTCTTCAGGGACAAAATATAAACCCCAAAGGCATGCCCACAGTGACCTGCTTCCTCAAGCTACACCCTACCTGCCTATAGTCACCACCCAGTACAGTAGTCCTTTCAAATGAATTAATCCACTGATTAGGTTTTAGGTCTTGTAATGTAATCACATCGCCTCTGAACATTAGTGCATTGCCTCACATATGAGCTTTTGGGGGATACCTCAATATCCAGACTGTAACAATGTCAAACATTTAGCATGTTTCAGTTGATATTTAAAATGGCAGAGCTCACTGTCCTAAAATAAAAAGTATCCATATTATATAAGGTAGCAATTTAGGATATGGAATCAGATGTATGGGTATTTATATATATATATGTAAGAAGGAGAACAATACCTCCATTTTTAGGACAAATAACTTTCAAAGCAGCTTCAAGTATAATCCATCACAGTAGAGTCTTGTCTCCTTATTTGCTTGTTTTTTAGAATGAAAGGAAATATAAGACCCTTGAAAAACGGAGTATTTCTTCTCCTTTTATTCATTATATTTTGAGTAAAAAACACAAGACGTGAGTGTTTACTACAATGAAGCACAAGTAAATAAAATCCAAGATTATCTATGTACATTGCTTTTCTCCTTTTTTAAAAACATTTTTGTACCATACTGGGGATTGAACCCAGGGCCTTGCACATGCTAAGCAAGTATTCTACCACTGAACTATATCCCCAGCCCTCCAAGATTATCTGTGTAGATGACATTTATCTATTTAAACTTTGAGTCATTTATTGACAACTTGAGATATAGTCCTAATTCCTTAACTTTGGGCATTTCAATCCCCACCCTACCCACTGCTTACAAATATTTTTTAGTACTGGGAATTAAACCCAGAGATGTTTTACCACTGAGCAAATGATACAGTCTAGTCTAAATTCATTTGGGTTAGTTAACTTCCACGTTCTTTATAATTAACACATCACATGATTCTGTGCCTTTAGAATGTATGTTAGATTATTTTGACTGAATGAGGTTAGACAAATAATAACTGGACATTCTCAAAAGGAGCAAATTCATCTGGAAATATCAATTGAAGAGTAGTTGTTTTACATTTTGACCTTATTATTGTTTAATAGCATACTGCTATCCTTTCTGTGACTTTCATCTACCTTTGGTCTAGCTGCATTCACTCTTACTCTAGGGACTGTGTTAAAAATAAAAAAAGAAAGAAAGAAACAAGAAATTGTTTGGTACTAGAAATGATAAGCAGAAGTTATTCCTTTCTAAATCACTTCAAAAATGATTCTTTTCTGAGCCGCCCCTAGGTAAATATGTACATTTTGTGAGCAAGAAAATACCTGGGGGGTGTTTGATAAAATCATAAGATATTTTTGAGAGAGTTCACGAGGTAGTGAAGTAGAATGGGAAGAACTTGGATGCAGAATTTCCAGGTGAGAGACTTAGCTCTATTTTTCTTATTTAGCTATAACCTTGATCAAGTCATATGAACTTCCTTCCTCTTTCAAATGGTTGATTTGTTGCTTGGATAATGAGATACAATATGTGTGAAAGCAGTGTATGTATAAATTCTGATGAAGGGCTGAAATAATTTAAGAATGAAATCATTTAGGAATTAATGAGTCTAACTTGTTCAATGAGTTTCATTGATGGGTTTGTAGCAGAAGCAACAAATTAAGATATATCAGGAGGTAAGATTACACATAGTAGATAGTTTCATATTTCAAAGTCTGAACCAAGGAGTTTAAACTTATTTAACAATAAGGAAGTGAGTGTGAGTTGCTTCCAGATGCTTTCCTCCAACTTATTTTTGAAACTTTGCTGCTTTCTATGCATTCCCACAGGCAGTATGAACTCCTTACTTACCTTGTGGATGCCAGTATATTCCTCATCAACATCCTGTTGCCACATATATCATTCTAAAAATAATATACCTTAATTACATGAAAAAGACAAGGTGACTGATAGAACATAGAGAATGAAAGATAGGGAGAGGTCAAAGTATGACCTGGGAACTGGGACAATGGTGGTAGTAGTCACAGAAAGCGGCATATTGGTAAGGGGCCCATAATGATGTGATAAAACACTGAGGCATCTTTGTATAGGAAGTTGCACATTTAGAAATAGCACATGTATAGATTTGACAATTATGATGTCATTGAACTTTATCTTTCAAAGGATCTGGGTCCTAGTGAGTCTGGCTGCTAGGACAAAAGACCACAGACTGGGTGCTTAAACAACTGACATTTATTTATTTCTCAAGTTTTGGAGGTTGGGAAGTCCAAGTTCAAGGTGTTGGCAGACACAGTGTCTAGTGAGGAATATCTTCCTGCTTTGCAGGTAGCTGTCTTTTTGTAGTGTTTATATATGGTGTGTGAGTGTGCCACAACACACACACAAACACACACAAAGAGACTGAAAGAGAGGGATTGAATATAAATTGTAATCATGTTTTTTTTTTTTTTATAAGAGTAGTATTACATTCATGAGGGCTTGAACTTCATAATCTATCTCCCAAAGGCCTCATTTCCAAATACCATGTTATTTGGGATTAGGAATTCAACACATTAATTTTTGGGGAGACAATATTTAGTCTATAACAGATCCTGAAAATACCATTTGACTTTGATATTTGTTTTTTTTTTTTTTTTTTAAGATAAGAGGTTAGAAGGAGAAAAAGCCTTTTCAAATAAGAGGTTGAAAGGTTCAAAGTGGTAGGTAACAGTATATCAGTAATGACACAACTAGGACTGGAATCTTAATTTGCTGACTCCCAGGCCAGTGTTCTTTCTTTTCTGTCATGTAGACCCTCTGTGGCATCAACTCAAAGAATGCAATGGAAATTGTAATGTTAGAGTGGATTATAATGAGGACAAACTATATCCTAGGCAGAACATAGTATAATTTCCTGCTGTTGCCTGCATATTCTAAAGATAATGTTAGCATAGACATGAAAAAGCCAAGATGTTTCAGGTCACATAGGGTAGATGACAATATGGAAAAGCTGACTTATGAAGTACTTGGGCAGATAAAAAGAAATAGTAAATCATTTTTATTCACATGCTGGTTGCTCTTAAAGGCTTGATAGTGTGTTTTTTTTTGAACTTTAAAATTTTCATTTTTCTCTTTAATTAGTATGTAATTATTATATATATTTATGGGGACACAGTGTGATATTTCAATACATGTACACAATGTATAATGACCAGATGAGGGAAATTAGCAGTTTCATCTCCTCATCCTTTCTTTAAGTTTAGAACCTTTAAGTTCCTTTGTTCTAGTAATTGAAAGAATATGTAATAGGTATTGTGAATAATAGTTATCCTACTATAGTGTAGAACACTAGAACTTATTCCTCCATGTTTTGGTACTTGATTTCAACCACCCTCTGTCCCCCCTCCTTCCTGCCTCTCTTAAGTCTCTAGTAATCACTATTTTACTCTCTTTCACTTTGAGATCAAATTTTTTAGCTTCTACAGTGAGAGAGAACATGCAATATTCATTTTTCTGTGTCTGACTTATTTCATTTTCTATAATGTCCTCCATAGAACATGGGTTTTGATGACCAACGACCCTCTGTTTGATTCCTCGTCTCTGTTTCTTTCTCTGTCTGAGACACTTTTGAGCTTTGGTTTCCTAATCTTTGAAGTGGGAACAGTAGCAACTGCCTTTTAGCATTGTTTTATGTGTTCTTGTATCAGTTCCCTACTGCTACTATAATAAATTACAAAAAATTTCTATGACTTAAGGTGACATAGTTTTTATTTTGGTTATGGAGGCCAGATATCTGAAAATGGGGCTTATGGGGCTTAGTATGCTTTCAGCAGGGATGTGTTCCTTTTGGAGACTCCAGGGGAGAAGTCACTCCTTGCCTTTACCAGCTTCTAGAGACCAACTCATTCCTTGGCTCAAATCCCACTTCCAGCAATGGCATCACTCCAACTTCTGCTTCCACTGCCACATCTCCTCTGATTTTGATATGCTTGCCTTTCTCATATAAGGACTCTTGTGCTCACCTACACACATTGGGCCCATTGAGATAGTTCAGGTGAGAACTCTTATCTCAGGATGACTTCATCACATCTGCAAAGTCCTGTCTGCCATGTAAGGAAACATATTCACAAGTGGTAGGGATTAGGAACTAGACATCTTTGGGTGCCATTATTCTGCCTAAACCATGATAATGATGATACTGATAATGAGGAAGAGTAACTACTATTAATATTTTACTTGCTCCCAAAAGTACCTTTAGTATTTGTTTTAGTCAGCTTTTTCGCTGCTGTAACCAAAAGAACTGACAAGAACAAATTTAAGGAGGAAAAGTTTATTTAGGAGGCTCATGGTTTTAGAGGTCTCAGTCCACAGATGACCAACTCCTTTCCTTGGGACCTGAGGTGTGGCAGAACACCAGGGTAAAATTGTGTTGTGGAGGAAAACAGTGGGAATATGGAACCAGTGGCACCACAAAGCAGAAAGACAGAGAAAAAGAGAAAGAGAGAGAGAGAGAGAGAGAGAGAGAGAGAGAGAGAGAGAGAGAGAGAAAGAGATTGCCTTTACCATGGACAAAATGTATGCTCCAAAGGCAGGCTCCAATAACTCACACCCTTTGACCACAGCCTACCTGCCTCTATTTACCACTCAATTCATCCCTGTCAGAGGATTAATGAACTGATTAGGTTAAGGCTCTCATAACTCAATCAATTCACCTCTAAGCTTTCTTGCATCATCTCACACATTAGCTTTTGGGGGACACCTCACATCTAAACCATAACAGTACTTTATCAAAGAAAATAAGTTCTTCTATTCCAAAACATGTAAGTATAGCAAGGCTGACCCAATAAAGGGATTGAACTTCTGATTTGATAAAAACTTCCTCATTCTTTAGTTGACAATGACTTTTTCACAGAACTGTCTGGAAACCCCTGGAATATTTACACTAGTCCCTTTTGATTCAGACATTATGTTTTCTGGAAAGAAATCAACTATCATTGTAGCACAAGTGACTAAAAGGAATATCAGTATGGTACTGAGGGGATGTGAAACATAATAGATTGGTTTTAATTTATAGTGAAATAAAGGAATTATTTGTAATAGAGGGTCAGCATTCATATTAGAAATAGTGAACTATGTGTTTGTCTTGGGTCCTGGTGAGGGCACAGTCTCACATAGAATAACGTACAGAAAATTTTAATATCTGTTCTTGATCCTGTGATACACAGGGAGAATCTAGAAATCTAAAACTGCCAAATCCCCAAATGAATCTTAATTTTTAGGGAAAACAATGGATTAACATGGTCATATTATTGGAAGTAGTAAAAAAATAAGTGAGTGACGTAGCAAAAGAAATAAAATGACAGCTTTTTAAAAACATTAGTGGAAAGAATACCTCTTGCTTTCTTTAATTCTCCTTCAAATTTACTACAAATCATAGGTTCGTTTGGGAAAAAAATAAAGAATAGGCTGTCATTTCCTTTAACTACACAAATCAGACAAATTGTTACACAGCAGGAGATACTCTGCTAATTTTGACGCTGCTCAAGTGTATTCATTTACTAGCTTTCCTGCAGACACAAAACCTGTGTGGCTTTTGTATTTCTAGACTTTCCACTGGCATATTTTCACATATTGTGTGTTTTGTCAATTTATGACAAGTATAAGTTAGTATTCCTTTACCTTAAGTATGATACCACATAGTAAAAATGGTTTTAAACTGAAGTATGTAAAATTTTAAAATTACAAACTTGGAGACCCCATTCAAAACACTTGATAGCAAATAAGAGCTTCTGTTTCTGCCTTAGCTTTCTAATCTTCTTTTTTAGCCCCTGGTATATCATTGCTGTCTAGCAGCTGTCTAAGTTTACTGTCTTCTGTTTAGCACCTACAGATATCTCTTCCCTGATTTTTGTTACTAATTATTGTTTCCTAAAGAAATTTTAACTTCATCCATGACTTTTGCTATCTGGAGAAGTTTTGCTCTTATCACTCAGTGGTGGAACAGGTTGACATTTCTGATTAAAACTCCAGCTTCAGATCTCAGGCTTGATGTATGTCATGTGTGGTTTAAGAAGTGTCCAGGACAAGTATGAAGTGTGACTCTGAAATTATTGCCTATGATGGGGGTCACTTAAGGACTAGATAGCTGTTGAGTGTATTGCTGCAGTGTGCTTTTTAATAATTTGTAATGTATAGTTGGCTCAACAGTCACACAAGTTTCTACATAGAACCAGCCACAAGCCCCCGAACCAACGGAGAGCCTCGATCCGCAAACAGCCTCTGGGATCAGGGCAGGGCAGCCAGACACCTCTTCAGGCGGCTCTGCCCACTCCGGCTGCAGGCTCTCTTCTCGGGGCGATCCAAGATGGCGGCCTAGAGGGAGACTGCACCCCCTGTCGCTCCAGAACCCAGGAGTTAAGAAGGGGAGGCATTGAGAGACTCGGACTGAAATAGAGCCACGGGTGAGTCTGCCCACTGGGTAAAGCTCGGCCCGGGGGGCAGGCCCAGACAGAGGTGGCTTATTGGAGCCGGGCAGGGCAGCTAGAGTCTTCCCAAGGTAGCCTTCCACACTCCGGCAGTGAGCTCCTCCCACACGGCCAGCTGCACGGTGCAGGCCCACAGTGAGAGCATTTCAGCACAGAGCCAGTTCCAAATCGTGGAACCAGTAGGGGGCTAGGGGCAGTTTTCTTCGAATACGCTGCTTTATCAGATTCCTCCAAGACATCAGGCTACTGAAGGCTGGGAGGTGATACACTGGAAATCTACTGGGACACTATAAGCCAATAGCGGAAAACTGCAATTTCTCAGGGTCCCACTGACAACTGACCAATATGAGAAAACAAGGGAAGAAAATGTCCCAAACAAACCTAGATACTACATCAATAAAACCCAATGACAGCACAGCAGAAGAAATGTCAGAAAGGGAGTTCAGAATGTACGTAATTAAAACGATCAGGGAAGCAAATGAGGAGATGAAAGAGCAAATGCAGGCATTGAAGGAGGAGATGAAAGAGCAAATGCAGGCATTAAATGATCGCACCAATCAACAGTTAAAAGACCAAATACAGGAAGCAAGAGATCATTTCAATAAAGAGTTAGAGATACTGAAAAAAAACCAAACTGAAATACTTGAAATGAAGGAAACAATAAACCAAGTTAAAAACTCCATAGAAAGCATAACCAATAGAATGGAGCACCTGGAAGACAGAACCTCAGACATTGAAGACAAATTATTTAATCTCGAAAGCAAAGTTGGCCAAACAGAAAAGATGGTAAGAAATCATGAACAGAATCTACAAGAATTATGGGATATCATGAAAAGGCCAAATTTAAGAATTATTGGGATTGAGGAAGGCTTAGAGAAACAAACCAAAGGAATGAACAATCTATTCAATGAAATAATATCAGAAAATTTCCCAAATCTGAAGAATGAAATGGAAAACCAAATACAAGAGGCTTATAGAACTCCAAACATACAAAATTACAACAGACCCACACCAAGGCACATTATTATGAAAATACCTAACATACAAAATAAAGACAGAATTTTAAAGGCCGCGAGAGAAAAGAATCAAATTACATTCAGAGGGAAACCAATAAGAATATCAGCAGATTTTTCAATCCAGACCCTAAAAGCCAGAAGGGCCTGGAACAACATTTACCAAGCCCTGAAAGAAAACGGATGCCAACCAAGAATCTTATACCCAGCAAAACTTACCTTCAAATTTGACGATGAAATAAGATTCTTCCATGATAAACAAAAGCTAAAGGAATTTACAAAAAGAAAGCCAGCATTACAGAACATTCTCAGCAAAATATTCCATGAGGAAGAGATGACAAACAACGATGCAAATCAGCAACAGGAGGCGCTAGCCTAAAGGAATAGCCAAATAAAGGAGAAACCAAATCATGTCAAAAACAAATATGAGTCAATTGACTGGGAATACAAATCATATCACAATAATAACCCTGAATGTTAATGGCCTGAATTCATCAATCAAAAGACACAGACTGGCAGATTGGATTAAAAAGAAAAATCCAACAATATGCTGCCTGCAAGAGACTCACCTCATAGAAAGAGACACCCATAGACTAAAGGTGAAAGGATGGGGAAAAACATACCATGCACACGGACACAGCAAAAAAGCTGGAGTATCCATCCTCATCTCAGATAATGTGGACTTCCAACCAAAACTAGTCAGAAGGGATAAAGGACATTACATGCTGCTTAAGGGAAGCATAAATCAGCAAGACATAACAATCATAAATATCTATGCCCCGAACATTGGCTCATCCACGTACATCAAACAAATCCTTCTCAATTACAGAATTCAAATAGACCACAACACAATCATACTAGGCGATTTTAACACACCTCTGTCACCACTGGATAGATCGTCCAAACAAAAATTGAATAAAGAAACTATAGATCTCAACAACACAATCAGCAATTTAGACTTAACAGACATATATAGAATATACCATCCAACAAAGAACGAATACACTTTCTTCTCAACAGCACATGGATCCTTCTCTAAAATAGACCATATTTTATGCCACAAAACTACTGTTAGCAAATACAAGAAGATAGAGATACTACCTTGTACTCTATCAGATCATAATGGATTGAAATTAGAAATAAATGACAGAATAAAAAACAGAAACTTCTCCAATACTTGGAGACTAAATAATACACTATTATACGATGAATGGATAACAGAAGACATCAGGAGGGAAATAAAAAAATTCTTAGAAGTAAACGAGAACAAAGACACATCATATCAAAATCTCTGGGACACTATGAAAGCAGTACTTAGAGGAAGATTTATTTCATGGGGTGCATTCAAAAAAAGAAGTAGAAATCAACAAATAAACGACTTAACACTACAGCTCAAAGCGCTAGAAAAAGAAGAGCAGACCAATACCAAAGTAGTAGAAGACAGGAAATAGTTAAAATCAGAGCCGAAATCAACGAAATCGAAACAAAAGAAACAATTGGAAAAATTAACAAAATAAATAGTTGGTTCTTTGAAAAAATAAATAAAATTGATAAACCCTTAGCCACACTAACAAAGAGAAAGAGGGAGAAAACTCAAATTACTAAAATTCGGAATGAACAAGGAAACATCACAACAGATACGAGTGAAATACAAAACATAATTAGAAGCTATTTCGAAAATCTATACTCCAACAAAACAGAAAACCTCGAAGACATCAACAAATTTCTAGAGACATATGAATTACCTAAACTGAACGAGGAGGACATACACAACCTAAATAAACCAATTTCAAGCAATGAAATAGAAGAGGTCATCAAAAGCCTACCAACAAAGAAAAGTCCAGGACCAGATGGGTTCTCAGCCGAGTTCTACAAAACCTTTAAAGAAGAGCTCATTCCAATACTCCTCAAACTATTCCATGAAATAGAAGAGGAGGGAACCCTCCCAAACTCGTTCTATGAAGCCAATATCACCCTGATACCTAAACCAGACAGAGACACATCGAGGAAGGAAAATTTCAGACCAATATCCTTAATGAACATCGATGCAAAAATTCTCAACAAAATTTTAGCAAATCGCATACAAATATATATTAAAAAGATAGTGCACCACGATCAAGTGGGTTTTATCCCAGGGATGCAAGGTTGGTTCAACATTCGGAAATCAATAAATGTCATTCACCATATCAACAGACTTAAAGTTAAGAATCACATGATTATTTCAATAGATGCAGAAAAAGCATTCGATAAAATACAGCATCCCTTCATGCTCAAAACACTAGAAAAAATTGGGGTAGTGGGAACATTCCTAAACATTATAAAGGCAATCTACACTAAGCCCATGGCTAATATCATTCTAAATGGTGAAAAACTGAAAGCGTTCCCCCTAAAAACTGGAACAAGGCAGGGATGCCCTCTTTCACCACTTCTATTCAACATCGTCCTTGAGACTCTAGCCAGAGCAATCAGACAAACCAAAGAAATTAAAGGGATACGAATAGGAAAAGAAGAACTCAAACTATCCCTGTTCGCTGATGACATGATTATACATTTAGAGGAACCTGGAAATTCCACCAGAAAACTTTTAGAACTCATAAGTGAATTCAGTAAAGTAGCAGGTTACAAGATCAATGCTCATAAATCCAATGCATTTTTATACATAAGTGATGAATCTTCAGAAAGAGAAATTAGGAAAACTACCCCATTCACAATAGCATCGAAAAAAATAAAATACTTGGGAATCAATCTCACAAAAGAGGTGAAAGACCTCTACAATGAGAACTACAGAACACTAAAGAAAGAAATTCAAGAAAACCTTAGAAGATGGAAAGATCTCCCATGTTCCTGGATAGGCAGAATTAATATCGTCAAAATGGCTATACTACCTAAAGTGCTATACAGATTCAATGCAATTCCAATTATAATCCCAATGATGTACCTTGCAGAAATAGAGCAAGCAATTATGAAATTCATCTGGAAGAATAAAAAACCTAGAATAGCTAAAGCAATCCTCAGTAGCAAGAGCGAAGCAGGGGGTATTGCAATACCAGATCTTCAACTCTACTACAAAGCAACAGTAACAAAAACGGCATGGTATTGGTACCAAAATAGACAGGTAGATCAATGGTACAGAATAGAGGACATGGACACAAACCCAAATAAATACAATTTTCTCATACTAGAGAAAGGTTCCAACAATATGCAATGGAGAAAAGATAGCCTCTTCAACAAATGGTGCTGGGAAAACTGGAAAACCATATGCAATAGAATGAAATTAAACCCCTATCTCTCACCCTACACAAAACTCAACTCAAAATGGATCAAGGACCTTGGAATCAGACCAGAGACCCTGCATCTTATAGAAGAAAAAGTAGGTACAAATCTTCAACTTGTCGGTTTAGGATCAGACTTCCTTAACAGGACTCCCATAGCACAAGAAATAAAAGCAAGAATCAACAACTGGGATAGATTCAAACTAAAAAGCTTTCTCTCAGCAAAGGAAACTATCAGAAATGTGAAGAGAGAGCCTACAGAGTGGGAGAATATTTTTGCCAACCATACCTCAGATAGAGCGCTAATTTCCAGAATCTATAAAGAACTCAAAAAACTCTACACCAAGAATGCAAATAATCCAATCAACAAATGGGCTAAGGAAATGAACAGACACTTCACAGAAGAAGATGTACAAGTAATCAACAGACATATGAAAAAATGTTCAACATCCCTAGTAATAAGGGAAATGCAAATCAAAACTACCCTAAGATTTCATCTCACCCCAATTAGAATGGCGATTATCAAGAACACAAGCAACAATAGGTGTTGGCGAGGATGTGGTGAAAAAGGAACACTCATACATTGCTGGTGGGGTTGCAAATTAGTGCAGCCACTCTGGAAAGCAGTGTGGAGATTCCTCAGAAAGCTTGGAATGGAAACACCATTTGACCCAGCTATCCCACTCCTTGGTCTATACCCAAAGGACTTAAAATCAGCATACTACAGAGATACAGCCACATCAATGTTCATTGCTGCTCAATTCACCATAGCCAGATTGTGGAACCAACCTAGATGCCCTTCAGTTGATGAATGGATAAAGAAACTGTGGCATATTTATACAATGGAATATTACTCCGCAATGAAGAATGATAAAATTATGGCATTTGTAGGCAAATGGTCGAAATTGGAGAATATCATGCTAAGTGAGATAAGCCAATCTCAAAAAACTAAAGGACGAATGATCTCGCTGATAAGCAGATGAGGACATATAATGGGGGTGGGAGGGGTTAGCATTAGGTTTAGGGTTAGTTTAGAGTTAGGCTAAGGAGAGCGGTAAGAATGAAGGAAAGAAGGACTGTATAAAGGGAAAAGGGTGGGAGGGGTGGGGGGGAAGGGGAAAAAAAAAGAAACATCATTACCCTATGTAAACGTAAAACAATAAATAAAAAAAAAAAAAGAAAAGAAAAAGCTTATATTTTGCAAAAAAAAAAAAACAGTCACACAAATAAGCCTAAATAAACTGTTACTTCTTACTGTTGTCCCAGTCCCACTGTTCTCTTTGAATATTCTTTCGGGTGTGAGGAGTATATTCAAAGTCCCCCATATGCCCTTTATGGACCCAAGAACTTGGGTGAAAATGATCATTCCAAGAGTAAGTTAACTAATACAACTGAAAGTTTGACATGGAAAAACCAGATGGTTGAATGTAGGAACATGAAGGATCTTTGGGTTAGATAAAGAAACTGATTTCAACAGTGTCTGAAAGTCTCCTGAAGGACACCTCAGATCTCTACTTCCCTTTTTTAGAATATTTTATTAGATTTCCTACTACCTATATTGGGCTGTAGGTGTCCAACTGCCTGTTCAAAAAAATCATGTCCCAAAGTGATCTTGTAACCTTTTCCCTGTCTTTTGTTACCACCATCTGCTTTGATCTGAGAACATGTAAAAGAAAATAGAAATGAAAATTAGAATTCCATTATAATCCATTTATCTTCATTTATTCATAGTTCGTTTTACATCTTTATTAATTCTTTCAGCAAAATTTTTTTTGAGCATCTAATATTTGCCCGGTGCCAGATATAAATGGTAAGAGAACCTTTTCATTATGAATAACCACCACCACTGACATGGTGCCTTTTCTCCAACAATCTTCCTGTCCCTAAAGAAGGGACTAAGAGTGCTGCCCGGGAGGTAGGCCATACCAGCCCACAGTTGCTGGGCGAGACTTCTGTGCCAGGGAAGTAGGCCCAGAGAGCTGGGACCAGACCAGCTGGGCCCCAGCCCACAGTCTAGTGCCCCTGCGGCTGACCATCTGTCAACACATGGAGGTGCCTCTGCCCACTAGCCAGGAATATACCCCACCTGGATCCACCATCCCTAGAGGGGCAGCATCCTTTTGGGGTCACTGCATTATCAAGTTTCTCCAAGACTAAAGGCTACTGAAGAATATAAGAGGGGAAGATACATGAGCAATATGCGAAAACAAGGGAAGAAAGTGTCCCAAACAAACCCAGATGCTCCATCAGTAAATTCCAATGACAGCATGGCAGAAGAAATGTCTGAAAGGGAGTTCAGAATGTACGTAATTAAAATGATCAGAGAAGCAAACGATGAGATAAGAGAGCAAATGTAGGCTTTGAATGATCACACCAATCAACAGTTAAAAGACCAAATGCAGGAAGTGAAGGATCATTTCAATAAAGAGATAGAGACTCTGAAAAAAAATTCTTGAAATGAAGGTAACAATAAACCAGATTAAAAACTCCATAGAAAGCATAACCAATAGGATAGAACACAGAAGACAGAACCTCAGACATCGAAGATAAAATATTTAGTTTTGAGGACAAAGTTGACCAAACAGAGAAGATAGTAAGGAATCATGAACAGAATCTCCAAGAATTATGGGATATCATGAAAAGGCCAAATTTAAGAATTATTGGGATTGAGGAAGGCACAGAGATACAAACCAAAGGAATGAACAATCAAATCTGAAGAGTGAAATGGAAAATCAAATACAAGAGGCTTATAGGATACCAAATGTACAAAATTACAATAGACCCACACCAAGGCACGTTATAAAAAAATACCTAACATACAAAATAAGGACAGAATTTTAAAGACTGCAAGAGAAAAAAATCAAATTACATTCAGGGGGAAACCAATATGATGGATATCAGCAGATTTCTCAACCCAGACCATAAAACTAGAAGGACCTGGAATAGCATTTTTCAAGCTCTGAAAGAAAATGGATGCCAACCAAGAATCTTATACCCAGCAAAACTAACCTTAGATTTGACGATGAAATAAAATCCTTCCATGATAAAAAAAAAAATAGCCAGAAGAATTTACAAATAGAAAGCCAGCCCTACAGAACATTCTCAGCAAAATATTCCACGAACAAGAAATGAAAAATAACGATGTAAGTCAGCAAAGGGAGGAACTGCCTAAAGGAATAACCAAATAAAGGAGAAACCAAGTCAAGTTAAAATCCAAAAAGAAGCCAAAATGACCGGGAATACAAATCATATCTCAGTAATAACCCTGAATGTTAATGGCCTGAACTCATCAATCCAAAGACATAGACTGGCAGATTGGATTAAAAAGAAAGATCCAACATATGCTGCCTTCAAGAGACTCATCTCATAGAAGAAGATACGCACAGACTAAAGGTGAAAGGATGGGAAAAAACATACCATGCACATGGACTCAGCCAAAAAGTGGGGGTATCCATCCTCTTCTCAGATAAAGTGGACTTCAAGCCAAAGTTAGTCAGAAGGGATAAAGAAGGATTCTTCATTCATACTGCTTAAGGGAAGCATAAATCAGCAAGACATAACAATCATAAATATTTATGCCCCACACAGTGGCTCATCCATGTATGTCAAACAAATCCTTCTCAATTCCAGGAACCAAATAGACCACAACACAATAATATGAGGTGACTTTAACACACCTCTCTCACCACTGGACAGATCTTCCAAACAAAAATTGAACAAAGAAACCATAGATCTCAGTAACACAATTGATAATGTAGAGTTAACAGACATATATAGAATATACCATCCATCAATGAGCGAATACACTTTCTTTTCAACAGCACATGGATCCTTCTCTAAAATAGACCATATATTATGCCACAAAGCTACTGTTAGCAAATACAAGAAGATAGAGATACAACCTTGTACTCTATCAGATCACAATGGATTGAAATTAGAAATAAATGACAGAATAAAAAACAGAAACTACTCTACCACCTGGAGATTAAATAAAACGCTATTGAATGATGAATCGATAAAAGAAGACATCAGGAGGGAAATTTAAAAATTCTTTGAGGTAAATGAGAACAAAGACACATCATATCAAAATCTCTGGGACACTATGAAAGCAGTACTTAGAGGAAAATTCATTTCCTTGAGTGCTTTCAATAAAAGAAAAAAAATTAACAAATAAACGACCTAACACTACAGCTCAAAGCCCTAGAAAAAGAAGAACAGAATAACACCAAAAGTAGTAGAAGACAAGAAATAATTAAAATCAGAGCAGAAATCAATGAAATTGAAACAAAAGAAACAACTTAAAAAATTGACAAAATAAAAAGTTGGTTCCTTGAAAAACTAAACAAAATTGATAAACCCTTAGCCACACTAACAAAGAGAAGGAGGGAGAAAAATCAAATTAAAAAAATTCGGGATGAAAAAGGAAATATCACGACAGACACAAGTGAAATACAAAACATAATTAGAAGCTATTTGGGAAATCTATACTCCAAAAAAATAGAAAATCTCAAAGACATCAATAGGTTTCTAGAGACATGAATTACCTAAACTGAACCAGGAGGACATACACAATTTAAATAGACCAATTTCAAGTAATGAAATAGAAGAAGTCATCAAAAGCCTACCTGGTCCAGGACCAGATGGGTTCTCAGCCGAGTTCTACAAAACCTTTAAAGAAGAGCTCATTCCAATACTCCTCAAACTATTCCATGAAATAAAAGAGGAGGGAACCCTTCCAAACTCATTCTGTGAAGCCAATATCACCCTGATACCTAAACCAGACAGAGACACATCGAGGAAAGAAAATTTCAGACCAATATCCCTAATGAACATAGATGCAAAAATTCTTAACAAAATTTTAGCAAATCACATACCAAAACATATTAAAATGATAGTGCACCATGATCAAGTGGGTTTTATCCCAGGGATGCAAGGTCGATTCAATGTCCAGAAATCAATAAATGTAATTTGCCATATCAACAGAATTAAAGTTAAGAATCACGTGATTATTTCAACAGATGCAGAAAAAGCATTTAACAAAATACAGCACCCCTTCATGCTCAAAACACTAGAACAAATAGGAATAGTAGGAACATTCCTCAGCATTGTAAAGGCCATCTATGCTAAGCCCATGGCTAATATCATTCTTAATGCAGAAAAACTGAAGCCTTCCTTCTAAAAACTGGAACAAGGCAGGGATGCCCTGTTTTACCATTTCTATTCAACATCTTCCTTGAAACTCTAGCCAGAGCAATTAGACAGACCAAAGAAATTAAAGGGATACGAATAGGAAAAGAAGAACTCAAACTATCCCTGTTTGCTGATGACATGAGTCTATATTTAGAGGAGCCGAACATTTCCACCAAAAACTTCTAGAACTCATAAATGAATTCAGTAAAGTAAAAGGATGTAAAATCAATGCTCATAAATCTAATGCATTTTTATTCATAAGTGATGAATTCTCTGAAGGAGAATTTAGGAAAACTACCTCATTCACAATAGCCTCAAAAAAAAAAATAAAATACTTGGGAATCAATCTAACAAAAGAGGTGAAAGACCTCTACGATGAGAACTACAGAATACTAAGGAAAGAAATTAAAGAAAACCTTAGAAGATGGAAAGCTCTCCCATGTTCTTGGATAGGCAGAATTAATATTGTCAAAATGGCCATTCTGGGTTGGGGATATAGCTCATTTGGTAGAGTGCTTGCCTCATAAGCACAAGGCCCTGGGTTCAAATCCCCAGTACCACACACACACACACACACACACACACACACAGACACACACACAATAAATAAATAAATAAATAAAAGGCTATACTACCAAAAGTGCTATAAAAATTCAATTCAATTCCAATTAAAATCCTAATGACGTACCTCATAGAAATAGAGCAAGCAATCATGAAACTCATTTGGAAAAATAAGAGACCCAGAATAGCTAAAGGAATCCTTAGCAGGAAGAATGAAGCAGGGGTATCACAATACCAGAACTCCAAGTATACTACAAAGCAACCGTAACAAAAATGGCATGGTATTGGCACCAAAACAGACAGGTGGATCAGTGGTATAGAATAGAGGGCACAGACACAAACCCAAATAAACAGAGTTTTCTCATAGTGGACAAAGGTGCCAAAAACATACAATGAAGAAAAGATAGCCTGTTCAACAAATGGTGCTGAGAACACAGGAAATCCATATGCAGCAGAATGAAACTAAACCCTATCCTTTCACCCTGCACAAAACTCAACTCAAAATGGATCAAGGACCTTGGAATCAGACCAGAGACCATGTACCTTATAGAAGAAAAAGTAGGTCCAAATCTTCATCACGTTGGCTTAGGATCAGAGTTCTTTAACATGATTCTCAAAGCACAAGAAATAAATGCAGGAATCAATAATTGGGATAGATTCAAACTAAAAAGCTTTTTCTCAGCAAAGGAAACTGTCAGCTATGTGAAGAGAGAGCCTACAGAGTGGGAGAAAATCTTTGCCACCCATACTTCAGATAGAGCACTAATCTCCAGAATGTATAAGGAACTCAACTTTACACCAAGAATACAAATAACCCAGTCAACAAATGGGCTAAGGAAATGAGCAGACACTTCACAGAAGAAAATCTACAAGCAATCAAAAGATATATGAAAAAATGTTCAACATCTCTAGTAATAAGAGAAATGCAAATCAAAACTACCCTAAGATTTCATCTCACTTCAATGAGAATGGCGATTATCAAGAATACAAGCAACAATAGGTGTTGGCGAGGATGTGGGGGAAAAGGTACACTCATGCATAGCTGGTAGGGTTGCAAATTAGTGCAGCCACTCTGGAAAGCAGTGTGGAGATTCCTTAGAAAACTTGGAATGGAACCACCATTTGACCCAGCTATCCCACTCCTTGGCCTATACCCAAAAGACTTAAAATCAGCATACTACAGAGATACAGCCACATCAATGTTCATAGCTGCTCAGTTCACTCTAACTGGATTGTGGAAGCAACCTAGATGTCCTTCAATTGATGAATGGATAAAGAAAATGTGGTATATATACACCATGGAATATTAGTCAGTTATAAAGAAGAATAAAATTATGGCATTTGCAGGCAAATGGATGAAGTTGGAGAATATGCTAAATGAGATAAGCCAATTCCCAATTCCAAAGATCAAATGATCTCTCTGATAAGTGGATGATGATACATAATGTGGGATGGGAGGGAGAGAATAATGGAGGAAGGGTAGATTCCATAGAGGAAAAAGGGGTGGAAGGTTTGGGTGGAGGGAAATATAGCAGAATGAGACAGACATCATTTCCCTGCGTACTTGTATGATTCCACAAATAGTATGACTCTTCTTCATGTACAACCAGAGAAACAAATTGTACCCCATTTGTTTACAGTGAACCAAAAAAAAAAAAAAAAAAAAAAAAAAGAAAGATAGTATAGGGGCAAGGAGCCTTTGATGCTTAAAAGTAGTTCAGAAGCCTTCCCTCCATTTTACTTCCTGGTTGATATGGTTACATAAATTTCACCATACACACTCAGACAGTTCTGAACAGGATGCTGGTGAAGTGAGTTTTGATTGGCATTTGGAATCACCTTGTTGAAGTGAATTTCCTAGAAAGTATCAATATTAAGTGTTAGCTCAGAGTGTTTGGAACATATGTTCAGTTTATATAAATGAATGCATGTATAGATGGTACATACCCAAGGCTTTCCCATTGGAATGTTACACCTGTTATGCAGCTAGAGATGAGGGATATTTAGAGGACAGATGAAGAGCACAGTATAAGTCCCATGTCACTAGATTCACTGCAATATGAGATTTTGTTTAAGACTTGAGACTGTGATACCAGGGAGAAAGAAAGAAGGAGACAGGAGAATAGGAAACTACAGAAGTCAACCACAGAGTATTTCAATCAAGAGATGCAAGGTCTGGACAAGGGTCTGGACAAGCACAGTGAATGGTGTTGAGGGTACAGATATATTTGGGTAGGTTGGAAAGCAAAGAATGAGTGAACAGACTTATGAATTAATAGCAATATTATTTTTGAGGGCTTACAATCTGGGTAGTGAGACAGAACATATTAAAAAAAATAAGAATGGAGTAAGACTCATTCCTCAGTTATATTAGACTTATTTTTAAAAGGAAAGGAGCCATAGAAGTTTGTAGAAAAAAATTAGCGTATTAACCATGATTTTGCATGAAGTTTATATTGTATGAGTGAACAGGAGAGTTGGTAACAAATTCAGAGTTGCAATTGTAAAGAAATGCATATACTAGAAATTCAATTATATTTATAAAATGATGGGTTTTAAGGTATCCCAACTTGAAGCAAAAGTCCAACTCTTTTATTTCTCAAGTGGTATCTAAAAATGAAGACAACCCATCAGTGAAATATTTATGGATTAATAGAAAATTGGTCAAATGAAGGTTTTTTTTAAACAGTTTTTTAAAATTTATTTTTATTGTAAACAAATGGGATACATGTTGTTTCCGTTTGTACATAAAGTAATGGCATACCATTTGCATAATCATACATTTACATAGGGTAATGGGTGTTTGATTCATTCTGTTATTTTTTCCTTCCCCCCACCCCTCCCACCCCTCTTTTCCCTCTATATGGTTCCTCCTTCCTCCATTCTTACCCCCCTCCCATCCCCCATTATGTGTCATCATCCGCTTATCAGCCAGATCATTCGTCCTTTGGTTTTTTGAGATTGGCTTATCTCACTTAGCATGATATTCTCCAATTTCATCCATTTGCCTGCAAATACCATAATTTTATTATTTTTTATAGCTGAGTAATATTCCATTGTATATATATATACCACAGTTTCTTTATCCATTCATCAATTGAAGGACATCTAGTTTGGTTCCACAATCTGGCTATTGTGAATTGAGCAGCTATGAACATTGATGTGGCTGTATCAAATGAAGGGTTTTTGAAAAACTAATTTTATTTTTTTTTTGTTTATTTATTCATTCATTCATTTATTCATACATACATACATACACATACCAGGGATTGAACCCAGCTGCACTTAACCACTGAACCACATCCCCAGCCCTTTTTATTTTTTATTTTGAGACAGGGTCTTGCTAAGTTGCTTAGGGTCTTGCTAAGTTGCTGAGGTGACTTTGAACTTGTGATCCTCCTGCTTCAGCCTCCTGAACTGCTGGTATTACAGGTATATACCACCATACTCAGTGAAAAACAAATTTTTATAAATTCTCATATCTTTGTCACAACCATAATTTGTTTCTAATGAATGAAGTGTTGATACCAACCATGAGAAAGTAGAGAGCCAGGGTATTCTGTAAGAGTCAATAATTAAGGTTCTAAACTGGTTTCAGTGTAAGGACTAACCAAGAAACCTGACTTTCTAGAAAAAAAAAAAAAGCCTCAAAGTAGACATGACCCATGTTTATGAAATCATCAAGTGTGTGAATAAGGACACTAGAAACTTGTTCATCAAATTCTAGAAAATGTTTTAAAGTTTTGAAAAAGTAGCATTAGTAGATGAAAGGTTACAGGAATTTTGTTTATTGTTGACCTTAAGGGCTGTAGGATTGCCTAATATGAAAACACTTTAAAACAAATATCTTCTACTATTATAGTAATTAGCCTCTTTGGATTAGTTTCAAAATTGTTCTTCCCTTTTTTGAATTTAGTTGTAAGTTCAGTGGATCTTTGTATCAGATTTTCAGATGTAAGGTGGAAGTAGTTTATTTCAGTGATGGGTGTAGACTTGCCAAATTAATGTCTATTAATTCTTTATTTCAGTGAGTGATATAGACTTATTAAGTGAACACTCATTATTACTAGCCACTTAGTAGTGGACAGTAGATTTATGGTGATTGTTAAAGAAGTAGGTAATATTAAATGTATATTTCTTAGCATCATAAGGTAGTAGAGGGCAATTTTTTTTTTCTTGAAATGTGTTTTGGTATTTCTGTTCGAGACCAAATATGAAGTTGATCTTAGAAAGGCATCCCTTGGCTTACTCTGAACTAGAACTGCTGTGCCTGCCCACCCCTCCCCACCCCACCCCTACCTTCCCACTCCAGGAGGTTTTCTCTCTAGAGTCCCCCCACCCTGCCCCCGCCCCACTTTAATGCCCAGAAAGGTACCTGGCTAAAACTCTTATGAATTTCAAGAGAGTAAAGCCTCTTACTTAAAAAATATTTGCTTTGTATTTAGAACTCTGTTTTTAATATTAATGGAGTGGTTTCACTTTATTAGTTTTATAAATTATAAAGGCCATTGGAGTTGTTTGCTAGTTTTTACCATAGGCTCCAGTATTGAGGCCTAGGTCCATGATAAACCTTTATAATCTTATTCTGTTTTGTTGGGAAGATCCTCATGCCATGCATACTTTATAACTTATTTCCTTTGGAGATATTCAACATTTAGTACCTAATTCTTATCACTTTACATGATGAGAATAATAATACTGAGATAATGATATGTATCATCACATAATGTAAGCATGGAATGTCTTTGAATTTTAAGATTTTCTGCTTAGAACCACTTTACTAGATCTATTAAATTGAATGTGATTTCCAAGATACTGTACTGTACTGTAAACCATCTTTATCTAAACAAATAAATCACCCCTTATATTTTAAGCACTTTATCTTTATTCATGTGGTATGTTGAGCAATTAATATGACATCTGATTATCTCTATTTTTCTGATTCATAATCTCTCAGACTAATTTTCAAACTCAAACAAAAGCTTTCTTTCATTGCCTTCTCATACTCTTAGAATCAATTTATCTTGAAAATTTTAAAAGAACTGAGAGGAAAGACAATCAGCAAATAATATGCAGTTACTGGAGATTGCTTTTGAATTTTTAATGAATTCTTAAAAGTACCTGTAACTTTAATTGTTTCAGCAAGAATCTTAAAATCAGATTTCCATTTATTATTTTGGCCTAAAATCAGTTCTATATTCCATTTTTTGCTTTAGGGAATACAGACTTGTTAAATTGTTTTAATTTCTATCATTTTCTTTCAGATTTTAAGGGCCTATGCCTGTGTTCTTTTGGGTTTTCTGTCCCTGCATCCCATACTGTTATGATCTTACTAAAATTTTATTAGTTTCCAAGTAACTTGAATTTCTTTCCTTCACTCTTTTTTCCTTCTATGTTTAAATCCAGAAGAAAGTTTTGTCCTGCATAAAAAAAAATTTTTTTAGTCAGTATTGCAAACAGACCACTGTAAACCTCAAGTCTTTGTTGATGAAGTACTCAAAAATAGGATTCATTTTCTCCTTTGCTATTGTGGTTAGAAAATAGCAGTAATGTTTTGATGAATGGTCGATGAAATGCAGCTGACACAGTGCAGTTGGTAGCATGCTGTTATTCCAAACATTCAGCTGTGTTGGAAAGTGTCATTTTGGTTTAGTTCTTTTAATTTGGAATATTTTAGAGGCTGTTTCATGACAGACTGTAGATGACACTCTACATATTTAACATATTCTCAAAAATTATGGGTATTTAGTCTAAATAACCTGAACCAGTTGACTTTATACTAGATTACATTTTGGTTGTTGTTGAGGGAAAAAAATGCTTTTTAAAAGAGCAGGCTGGTCTGTGAAAAGGACTACAAAGAAATAACAGTCTTTGATGGAAGTTGAGAAGTATGACATGAACCTTAGGCTGATACTGGAGAATGGCTTCTAAGACTGAGGAATTAGAGGCATCCTGTTTTAATCCTCTATAACCCAGCCACATGCGTCAAACTGAGCACTTTGAACACCTGATACTTTTCCAAAGGGTAAGGGACCTGTTTTTTCTGTACAAATATACAAGTGACACCTATTGTCTGCCTTCTCTATTCTCCTTGCCCTGGACTCAGTGAAGGAGGGTTCTGGCATTTTTCACCTAGACATGTAGAGGAATGGCAGCAGATACAACCTTGGTAACCTTTTGGACTATGACTTGTCTTTAAGGCATGCTGCCAAGACTTCAGTGCCAGGGGAGCCAGAGGATTAGGGTCAGATTTCAGGGTATCACCCTGAATTCACTTTATACTGGCCTTTCTTTGCATGTGTTTCAGTCAAAGTGTGGGGGTTTTCACTGGCTTATTTCCATCTAAAATTCCTATTCCTGAGTAATAGGAATATACATATTTTTGATGCAAAGTCATCCGTACTTTAAACCGAGCACAATCTTTGAGTGAAAATATATTTAATATGACAATTAACGTCTCTTTTTTAAAAAGAGAATATTGGAAACCAAGTTATAAGAAATCTCCTGTGCCATTGGTGATTCTGGAAATGTGGTACAAATAATAGTTACAAATAATAGTTTGGTCTTACAAATAATAGTTACTACTTTGAATTTAAAATCCAAAGTCTGGCTCCTTATTCTAAGGGGAGCATCCCTTTTTTTAAAAATATTTTTTAGATGTTGATAGACCTTTATTTTATTCATTTCTTTATATGTGGTGCTGAGAATCGAACCTGGTGCCTCACACATGCTAGGCAAGCGCCCTACCACTGAGCCACAACCCCAGCCCTAAGGGGAGCATCTCTTATGTGAATAGTTTCTAGAATTGTGTTTTGATTAGAAGCTGTAGAAAAGATTTGAACTTGGAATCTGGGCTTTACTATACTTGCTCTGAGATTTTGATGAAATAACTTAGTTTCTCTAGTCTTACTCTCCTCACCTGCACAATGATATCATGCTTACAGTGTTGTTTTAAGCCTTTAACAATCCCATATTTTGTAAAATTTAGGAGTATCATGGTTGGGACAAAGAAAACTCTTTCCTTTATCTCTTTTCTTAAGCCTAAATTAATAACCAGATTTTTAGGAGCAATAAGGTAGAGGTGGAGCTATGAGATTATAATTATGATAATAATAACAACATAACTATATTTAAAAATTTCTGCCTCTGACTTAAGCAAATTCTAAATTGAGCTTTCACAGCAAATGGTCTGAAGAAGCCATTGTCTCCCTAAAGTACCCCAAGATTATAAGAACATGATATGAGTGTTTTTTGGGAGTGAAGAAACCAGAACTATCCAAAGGACTTAAAACAGATTTAAATTTATTATACATTGAAAAAAAAATCCAACCCCTGTATTAAGAGGGCATAGTAATCATTAGTAAGTTATTAGTTAATGATGTCACAGTAATCTAAGACCCACAATACAGACAAGGTGATGGGGAATATAATGGACACTCACAGCAACATTGCTGTGTCTCCAAGATGAATAATGACTGGAGCAGTCCATGGTCATTGCTTTGCTTTAGCAGGTAATAGGGGCTTTAAAACCATTGAATCTAAAGACTTAAAGTTGTAATTAGTTATTCTGAAGATGGTAATTTAACTTACTGAGGCCCTTCCACATAAGACAGGTCTTCACATACAATTTATAAAAACATAGTCATTAACAGGGAATTATTTAGATTTCTCTTTTACAATATTTCACTTAAACAAATGTAGTAGCATAGGTTTAGCTCTTAGCAAATCCTGAAAAAATAATAATAATAAAAAAGTGAGGGTGACTGTGGGAAAGAATAGTTATTTTTAAATCTTGGTAGACAAGTGGGACCTGCCCACTTGTCTATTGAGCACACCTCTGTAATTTCTCAGAAATTAAAGAGCATGACCCTTTGATTGAATCCAAAGCTGGAAATTTAAATAGGTAACTTCAAAGTAATTGGCTTGAAATCCGAGGTTCTATTCTGGGATGCTTAAAAATTTTTTATTCCATTTTCACTCCAGCTTTAATATATGTGTATAAATGTCAAGGTTTCATTTTTGAAGTCTGCTATTATACTTTTCTAACCCCTTTCTTCTAATTGGCACTGTTCAAATCCATTTGGGAATAGGATTTGAACTTGAGTGGGAAGAGAAGATAGTTTGGAAGAATGAAGAAGCACATAACATCAGGATCTAAAAACCAGAAACAAAATGAGGTTAAAGGGACATATCTGATCTATTTCAGAAGAGGAGGAATAGAAAGGTGATATGTTATCAAAAAGGTCTTTGTGCACATGAAGTATTCAATTTTCGACTTTGGGGATTAGCTGTTCTTCATCTCTGCTAAGGGCAAAACTAAAAGAAATGGTTTTAAGACTGAAGTGTGAAGAGATTAAGGTTAGAGAAGGAATCACTTAAAAATACTTGTTGGTTAAATTAAGAACTTAACCTTCAGAGTAAGATTAAGTGTACCAATAATTCTGTCTTGTTAGTCTAATTAGATTGTTGGAATCTTGAAACTTCTCTGAATAGCTTTTAAGTTGATGTTGGGGGCTGTGGTGGTAGCTCAGTGGTGGAGCACTTGCCTAGCACGTATGAGGCACTGGGTTCCATCCTCAGCACTACATAAAAAATAAATAAAATAAAGATAGTGTGTCCATCTACAAGTTCAAAAATGTTTTTAAAATAAATTGATGTGGGATGGTTAGGTAAGTCTCAAAGTTACTTTCAATCCTAAAGTTTAGTGATTTACTTTATTTCAACAGGATCTGTGCCTATTATGTACTTGTAGTCTCCTCCTTTCCTGCCTGCCTTCCTGCCTTCCTTCCTTCTTTCTTCCTTCCCTGGCTCTTGATTTGTCTATATAATGTTGCACAATATTTTACATTTTGGTGTCATTCAAAACATTTATTTTTAAAGTAGCCCTTTTTATTGTGATTCATGTCACATATTCAGATAGTATAACTAGAACATCTTTATTGAGCAGGAAATGTCCACTTTTGTGTTTTAATTAGAACATCCTTTTTTCCTTATTATTTATTTTTTCCAGCAGTCTCTAGACAACAGAGCTCTGTTATATGCAATGCAGATCTTTTCTTATCATATTCAGAGCAATCTTTTCCAGAGAAATAAGTCTTTGCCCAAAGCGAGATACTCCCACAGTGATAAAAGGTGATAAGGGCTTTTAGTGTACATTGAACTAACAGCAATCACTCAGTGGTTTAAAAAGTGTATGATGGCCATTTACTGTCAGTCTTGGGGGGCAAAGAGATGAAACATCTAAATCTTGAAGAAGGATTTAGGGTGATACTTATCCAGTTATATGAAAGAAATTAATGAATAGTCCTTGGATATTGTTGATTCAAATATCTTTTCTAAAATAATCTATTACCATTTTCTTTCTTCTTGCCATTTTTTTATCCTTTCTTTTCCCAACTTTGACAACAATATTTATTGGGATCCTGCCATATGCTTCATACTAAGCATTAGAGGTGTAGCCCTAATAAGACATGCCAGTCTCCTGCTCTTATGATAATTATATTTCCTTTATCATTTTGTACTCACTTTTATGGCAGAGTAAAAAGAAATCAGAATCCGTATTGGAGATGGAGCACATAGTAGAAATTTGGGCTGCAAATTTCTATAATATATAAAAACACTAAATATACTACTAATTTTACACATTTGAGATTTATATAAAGATATTAACAGGTGTTTTGGAAGTTAGTAACTTGTGAGTCAACATATGCATTCAAAAGTTTATGAATAATTTAGATTTTTTAGCTTGCTGTAGATAATGTCTAAGATAATTTTATAAAACTCACTGAATATTTGAATAGTTCCTTCCAAATGAGCAGTAATCTTTAATATCTTTTTTTTTTACTATTACAGATTATTTCCCTTTTTGTGCCTTGGTAAATGCAAGGCAAGCAGAATCTATTGCTAAGGTTAAGGCAAAGATGTTCTAGGTTCTGATGAGACTTGGGTGTCCTTCCCACATACAAAGCATAAGTACTGCTTATATTCTGTGAGTAATATTACTACCTTCATACATTTTTAGACTAATTTAGATGCTTTTGTACTATCTTGGTGATTTAATCATTGTTTGAAAAATTTTCTTCTAAATTCCAAACAGTAGAATGTAGTCACTGAAATATCATCCTTGCTTTGGGTATATGCAAGCTCATTCTTTGTGAAAAGAACAAAACACTTTTATTTGTGGGGTGTTCACTGTTTTAAAATTGGTCCTTGCTCCAGTAAGATTATGATTTTAGCTAATTTAATAAACGTCACTATGAGGACATGAATTTGCAACATGGATTGAGGATTTTGCCATTATTTCAGGTTAAAACCTGGTTACTAACCCAGGCTCTGTTCTTACCTTTTGTTGCCAGAAAATGGTATAATCTTTTGTATCAAAATTAGTCTTCTATATATATCAGACATTTGCTGGGCTTTTGGCCATCCAGCATATGAATCACTATTCTTATTTTGAGGTGAAGTCTTTATTATATTTATTTATTTATTGTATGAGCCTTTGTGGGAGGCAGGATTCCTTCTTTAGAAGGGGTCAGATCTATCCCTGGAAGCTAGCCTCAGATAAGTGACTTTGTATAAGCCAATCAGAATCACTCACTCAGAACCTTGAATTTTGAGGACAAGATTGAAAAATGCAGACATAGCTTATTCTTGTTAACACTGATGGCACTGAGGTCCAAGAACATCATTATCCAGTCATAGCAGTGGTCATGGGAAAGGTATGTTAACTGTATTGTATTGTGGCTGTCTCCTGTTCCCCAGCTTCCCTCAGTCTCTCTCAATTCTGGCTTATTTCCAGCTTTTCCTTTGAGCCTTAGAGTGCTCAATATGCTTTAGATAAAAATTTTCCCCTGTAAGTCTGCCAAAGTTGGCTTCTGTGGCATATAACCAAGAACACTGACTGATACGCTGTGTGAAAACATATCTGAGGCAGATTATATTTTCCAAAAATGATCCCACCCATAAGATATCCTATCTATTCTGTGTAATGTTCTCGCAGTGTGATTTCACACTCCTCCATTGAGAGGCAGGAGACTATATTCCCGCTCTTAAATCTGGATAGATCAATAGAATGTGGTGGAATTGAAAGTGATGTGAGTTCTTAGGCTAGGCCACAAAAGGAGATATAGCTTCCTTCCAACCTACTTTTCTTTTTTCTGACACATGCTTTGGTTTTTATGTCCTCCAGAGGCCTGTGTGTTAAAGGCTTTGTTGCCATCCTGTGGTGCTACTGGGAAGTAATAGAACCTTTGAGAGGTGGGACCTGATGGGAGGAAGTTAGGTCATTGGGGAATAGTGGAACCCTAGCCCCTTCTCCTATTTCTTTGCTTCCTAGCTGCCATAAATTGAACAGCTTCCTCTTCTGCATGTTCCCAACAAATAGTACCACTGACCCAAAAAACAGTGGAACAATTAACCATGGACTGAAACATCAAAAACTGTGAGCCAAAATGAACCTTTTCTCCTTTTAAGTTGATTTGTCTCTGATACTTATTACAGCAACCAAGAGCTAGCTAACACAGGAGCCTTGAGTTCAGGTACTCTGAATCTACCATGTTAAAGAAGTTATACAGAAAGACTATAGTCTTTTTATACAGAAAGAGTTAGAGGGGGATGCCAGAGGAACTCCAACCGTTCCAGGCCCCAGCTGTTTGAATTTTCCTGGTTTAGGCAACAAGACAGGTATGCAAGCAATCAAATTATCAGATAATTTCTTAGCCCCAGCCTTTGAGCTGGTTTACCTGATGCTGAATGGAGCAGAAATAAACTATCTTCCTGAGGCCTTGTGCAAATTGAAGATTCATGAACAAAATAAACATTGCTGTTGTTTTAAACCACTTTGGATTTATTATTAGCATTTTATATCCAGAATGATGACTACTATGAATATTCAAAGTAGAACACCAAAATTGTAATCTCTACATAGAATAATATCTTTGAATTATTAAAAGACAATTATTGATATGAAATAGACTTATTGATCTAGTTTCCCCATTTTTCACTTTGTGATATCATTATATTTGCTTTATTGTATTTTTGCTGGAAATAACATCAGAGACCATTGTTGTTGGAAATACAAAAATCTCAGTCTTTTTTTACATATTGAGATGCTAAAAATATGATTCTTCTGGATATTTATAGCAACATTACAGTTGATTCCATTATGGCCATGCCAAGATGTAGCTTGGTAGTTCTTCTGCAAAATGATTCTAAATGCAGATTCATTCCCTGGATTAAGTCCCTAACATGTCTTTTAAAAAGGAAGCTGAAAATCCTATTTTTCTTTTGAAATGAATATCATACTTAATGGGGATTCAGAGGGAGTTATAAAAATTAAATAAAAAGAACTGAAAGTTACTGAGGATTTACTATGTAGTAGGAATTATACTAAGTGCCTTTAGGTCTTCTCATTTAATTATCATGACAATCTTATGAGGTACATTTTATTACACTTCCTTTTTTTATAGGCTAGGTAACACATTTAGGCTGAGTAAAACTTGCCCAGTTCACATAGTTGGTAGTTGGGATTCGAATCCAAGACTGTGTGCGACTCCAGGGCTAGTGTGTTTGTAACCATCATGTTGTAAATTCATAATGGTTTTGAGTGATGTTTCAGCACTTTCATTCCTGCCTTCTCCTTACTTGTTCTGGATACTCTATGGCTCCTGATAAGCAATACTGCACCCACAATCTATCATTTTTCACACATTCCATTTCAAATCAGGTAAGAAAATACACTTCACATCCTCTCCCATTTGCTATAAGTCCTAGTCTTGAAGTGGTTTTAAGAGAATCCTCTTACTCTGTTAGGAAAAGCGTGAAAACAAGGTTTATGGGGACTTTAATGGTCTTGGTGGCACTTTGTTTCCATTAACTCTTTTGATTGAATTTACTTTTTTTTTTTTTTAACAAAGTATACAAGTTATACATAAAATAGTTTTCATGATGACACCAGTTGTTCAGTGTTTAAAGTAGAAGATTCCTGCCTTTAATTCTTCATATTTAAGTGACTTGTGCAGTAATTCAAGGAGGGAAGAATTTGGAGACCATCATGGTTTGTGTTTGTGCATTTTCTCTGCCATACTTGCTAATATGGAACAATGGCAAACTGTGCTGCCCTAGGGTTGAAGGAAAGAAAACAAGATTATATCAGTGTTGAATGAGATCCTGATTACTTTAGTGTTATATATACATTATGCCTCACTTCATTAGCACAGATGATTTATAGGAGAAAATTGGCAAATAAGATGTTAGAAGAAATTTATTTCTATGCTTCTCATCAGTGCCTTAAGTTTCTTCTCTGAAACTAACAGCAGACATGTGGTTACTATATAACAGCACCACTGAATTTTTTTTATCTAGATGAATTGATTTCCTAGTGAACAGTGGACCCCCTAGAAGCTCAACAATACCATATACTTTGCATCAGGTTGCCAGAGGTCCTTTTAATGCAGAGTTTTTGTGTGGGCACATCTACAATATGGGTACACCATATTGGAAGGGTGTGGCCCCATTTTCCCTAATGACACAGAAAGAAATAAAGAAGGACTTCATGTTGTTTTTGAGTGTGGCACACAGTAGCCTTAGCCTAGTATGTGACAAAGAGCCTTTGTTATTTTTATGTCCTTTGGGAAGAATGACTTCTGTACTGAGGCAACCAGTTATAGTCCGAGAACCCCCAATTACAGAGGAAGAGGATAGTCTTACTATTAGCCACAGAGAAAAGGATATTACTACATTTTAGAGAGTTTAGGTTTGCAGGAATCTAGGGAAAATACAAACTTGACTTTTTTTTTTTTTTTTTTTTTTCCAATCAGTCTAATATTTGCTCTGGTGTTTAACTGCAGAGACCTAGATTTAATCTGAATATTCCTCTGAAGGCTACTTATCATTAGGCATGTGGGTCATGGGTATGGATATATCTTCAAACTCAGGTCTTTAAGAACTATCCAAAATAATTTTTTTTAGATAGTTTAATTTCTATCAGAGATCCTTTACCATTCCCACCAGGTGGGAGAGAAATTTGACCTTTGTCTTCTTTAGAGTTTTTCCATTCTTATATTCAGGGCAAGGTGGGGATGGTATTCATTTCGACTGAGATGACTCTTCTATGTGCACATCCTCTTTAGATCTAGCAGCTCTCTGTTGCTTTCCAATTATACCTGGCTTATAGAAATAAATTTTTTTTTTTTTTTGAAACTGAGCACCAGTTTCCAGCTTACATTTCCTCTGTAAGCCACCACATTTTGGCCTAATGGAACTGCATGTGAATAATTAGATTAATACATGCATTCACACATGCAAACAAAAGCTATTCTTAGGTTTTAATGAGGATTCTAGTAAGAGGGCATACAAGAGAAATTCAGGATTGGGACCTGTATATTGGTTGGGCTTGGGCTACTATTAAAAATACCAAAGACTAGGCAGCTTTAAAAGCAGACATTTATATTTCATCATTCTGGAGACTGGGAAGTCTAACATCAATTTGCTGGCTGATCATATTCCTGGTGTGGTCCTTCTTCCTGGCTTGCAGATGGCCATATTCTTGCTGTGTCCTCACGTGGCAGGGAAAAGGTATGAGAGCAAACTTTCTAGTGTCTCTTCTTAAGGGCATTAAATCCCATAGCAAGGCCTTACCCACATGACTTCATCTAAGCCTAATTACCTTCTAAAGACCTTATTTTCAAATATCATCACATTGGGGATTAGAATTTCCTCATATGAATTTGGGGGTGATGAAGCATTCGGTCCATTCAGACCCCTTGCAGATTGGCTTTTAAAGCTTATAGATATATTAATTGGAGGAGAGGAAGAGCCTATGATATGCCCTATTCTTAAATGTGCATATGTTCTAAAAATAGTCTAGGACTTGGAAGGCATAAGTGATCCTTTCTATCATAACAGAACATTTTTTCACAGTTTAATAGGATTAGTGCTTCTGTTAGTGTAATAGTACACATTTATTTATGCTGGGTCAAATAATGCCCCCGTGGTTAGATCCTCCCCAGAAATCACAACTGAGCCCTCAACATTTATTAAATTCAGAAACTGAATCATTAACAGCTGAACAACTAGTTCCATTTTGCTCAAGGATAGTGAGGACACCCTATGTACAGTCGATATATTTGACTTTGGTACTTTGAATGTTACAAAGAGGAGGAAAACAATGAAACATTTCCTTCCTTCCTTCCTTCATTAAGGGTTGAACCCAGGGATACTCTATCATTGAACTATGGCCCCAGCCCCCACTCGCACTGCTCCCACACCTGTGCAAGGTCTCACTAAGTTGCTCAGGCTGGCTTCTAACTTGGGATCCTCCTATCTCAGCCTCCAGAGTCACTGGGATTACAAGTTTCTAGGCCTGTGCCACCACACCCCCAGTAACAAAATAACACTTTCATATTGAAAGAATTTGAAAGATCACATTTTGCCACAGGGGTAACAAATGAAACTTCCCATTCATACTCTATGACCCCTACTCTGTGCTTCTAAGAAGGAAATAGTTCTTGTCTTGATTCTCTATTTAAGGTCTCCAAACCTTTGGGGGAAATAGTTTGTACAACTTTCAATTTTTTTTTTTTTTTGGTTGGATTACTCAAATTCTGAAGCTGAGAAGTTCTATTCTAGGAATGAATGACTCCTCCCTAGAGACTATAAATTAGAGGATTAACTTCTCGTTATAGATCATAATTAATGGGGAATAAGTCTCAGGTGGATCATATTTTAAAAGGGAAAAATCTTCCCAAGGCTCTCCTCCCCAGTCCCTGTCATTATGAATGAATACTTATGTTTCCTTTTGCTTATTAACTCTACGTAAGGTATTGGGTGGTTAAAGGAAAGGAAAGAAAACAAGGGAAGACAGAAAATGTTTGTTGTCAAGGATCTTAATAATTAGTTGAGGTATATTTACACATGAAAATATTTAGTAACTACTCAGGTGGCATATGATTAAAAGCCAGAATGAAGAAGCAGATAGTAAATTTCTCTAGGACATTGATCAGTCAAATCAAAATTCCATGAAATTCTGGTTAAGACTTAGATTGTTATGTCCCACCCCTACAGTTTCAAATTCTTAAGGTCTAGGATAGAGTACTGTAATTTGGATTTTTAGTAATTTCCTACATAGTACTGATGCTGCCAATAATCTGGGAACTATTGTTTTAGGAGATCAGAGAATAAGAGACAAGATAGCAAAAGTAAGATTGCCATGCATTGAAATGATGCTTTCTGTCATCATTCACCTGCTGTAGTTAGCCCTCATTTCTCTTTTCTGGTCCCCATTTTAAGGAGACAGCTTGTAGCACTCTTTAAAATATCCTCTTTTGATATAAAAGACAAGGAGCATGCTATTTTGTAATTAGGTAATTCTCCACAAGCAGAGGGACTTTGTACCATCTTCTTGGCAACAGCAGGAGGAGAGGAACAATATTCTTGTTTTTGCTTTGACCATTATTACTTTTTTTTTTTTTTTACCATGCTTCTACTTCCAGCTTTCACCCCTACATTCCCAGGTATACATTAGAAAGTAGAAAATATGAGTTTTCAGATTTACAACCAAGTTAGGTAAAATTGGGGAAATGAAGGGAACAATTTAGAAATAATGTAGGGCAAAGAGTTTAGAAAACAAGCTTTTTTGGAAAGGGTATTTGGTGTTTTTGAGAAGAGACTTGCTTATTGAGTGTATATATTTTTGGAAAAGAAATATAACATTAACATTATCCTATCATTTGGATGGGGCTTTTTCATAATGTTTTACTGCAGTGAAGTGGGAGGTTTTATTGCTGTTAAGTTAGTAACTGTGCATACTCCCAAAAGTGTGTTCCTTCCACTTCATATTAGTGGGGAAATAGAAGTCTATGATTTTAAAAAATAAAGGCAAGGAATCCTTACTTAAATTCATGTTATTTAAAGTTTCTATCAAATACCAGTCTGAGCAGAATAAAAACTTTTCCTAAGGAATCACTTCTCTAGATGAAACCAGCTCCTAACCTGCTGATATTTAATGTTGACCTAATTAAGTTATCTTCAGGCATTTTGAACAGTTACCATTATCTCCTATTCCATGCAGATTCCTTCACCTAGATTTTTTCCCTTTTTCTATTCTCTCACAATGATACATACTCAACCTTCTTTCAAATACAGTGACATTAGGATTTAGGGATATAGTGAAACTCTGTTTATTTCATAGGATAGTAGGTTTTTGTTTTATTTTATGGTAATTTATTAAATGCTTGATTGTGTATAATTTTTGATATAGAGAGCAGCTTGTTATTTTCCCCACTTGTTCAGCAGCATTTTTAAAATACAGGTCTCTCAGGTAATATTTTCTGTCTTGAAAATATCAACGCATACTTATAATTAGGCACACTAAGGAGTATGGTACTATTGTGTTCCAAAGATTTTTAACTACCGGGATTGGATAATACTTTTTTGACACAAAGATGAATGTTACCTGATGTGTTACTTTTGTTCTTTTTTCACTTCTAAGAGAGTTGAGGACCTGGTTCCAAGAGTAGGTGCCATTTCTTTTCAATGTTTTCTTCCTTCCTTCCCTCCCTTCCTTCCTTCCTTCCTTCCTTCCTTCCTTCCTTCCTTCCTCTGTCTCTCTCTTTTTTTTTTTTTTTTTTGGTGGGGAAATGACTGAATTATACTGTCAATTTTTGGAAACTTGAGTTATGTATCTGTTCCTTAATTTAACAGAGGAACCAGAGGGTTTGGAGAGAGGAGTTTATTGAGTCAGTTTGTGTACAATACTGTTCCATTGACCATTATCTTTTCAGAGTAATTTTATGATACTCCTCTCTCTCTCTCTCTCTCTCTCTCTCTCTCTCTCTCTCTCTCTCTCTTTCTCTGTCTTTTAAGATGATAGGATTCTCCAGTGTGATTCATTCTTCTCTAGTTTTCATTCTCTTAATACTAGACTTTCAGTGATTTCCAAATCTGCTTCTGCTTTCTATGATTCTCTCTAGCTTTGTTTTGTTTTATTCTTCCTTTTCAGAGTTCCTGATAGAGATTTTATGCCATGGTATGTATCCTGTGACCTTATTTCTTTGTGATTTGTATCTCATCTCCCAAGATGCTCTTTTAACCAGTTAAGTAATAAATATGTGTTCCATATCATTAATCTTTGAATAGAGAGACGGCAAAAAAATCATCTGCCTCATGTACATGGTAGTGTACTACTTAAAAACTCAATCTTAACCATGATTCCCCAAGATTGAAGAATAACACTCTCACTACTGATTGATGGTATCTATTTCCTCTACAGTTATTTATTAGGACATCATCCTAAAGGTTAGGAAGCATCTGATATCTGGATTCTCTAGAGCCTCACCTAGGTATACGTTTGGTATAGAGTAAGCACTTAGTTGAATTTGAATGAATGAAAGAATAAATGAAGGAATAGATAAAGCTTAGAGGAAAAGTATGTATGTTGTAGTCATATGTTCAAGAAGGATATTAAACTATAATATAAAAGAGGAAGAATTTGTCTTTATTTTAATTTGATTAATTTTTGAATAGGTTTTAAAATTTAAAAAGTATTAGTTTCCTAGGGTTGCCATAATTAGGCCCTCAATAATCTACTATGATCTCATCTTCACTTATTTATACCTGCAAAGACCCAGTTTGCAAATAAGGTCACATTGCAGGTATGGAGGATAGGACTTGAATATGTCTCTTTTGGGGAACATAGTTCTATCTACTTTGGATAGAACCGTGTAAATGAAAAGGTTCCTTACTGCTATGCTATCCCCCGGTCACCCAGTTGCCGTCCTCAGAGGTTATTGATGTTATTTTAGTTTAATTTAAATAATGACAACTAGTTTAAGAAGATATGGAGAAGGGAGTGTCATTTTGTGTTCTCATTTATTCCATTCATCAAAACTTTGTGATTTTTAGTCTTCAGATTTATCCCATGTCCTCAGCTGGGTTCAGTATGAGAAAAAAAAAGAAGGTGAAATGTTCAAGTGGGAACTAAATATAGCAAAGTTACATTAATCTTTGAGTAAAACATATTCTACATTCATGTGACGCCCTCATTAAGTGTCAGACATTGTGTGGGTAGCATTTAATCACTCCTGGCTGGCAGAGTAGATTATTGCTAGTTTTAAATCCTAGTAACATTAAATCCTACAGCATTTGGTTGTGATATTTCTTACTTAAAGTCATGTTTTAAAATGGTTTTGAAATGAGTTTGTTGTTATGCATGTATTATATTGTGAAAGTGATACTGTTAAAATAAAATTCTTCTTTATGAGACATACTTCACCTATGTTGAATTAGGTAAAATATATAAAGGATATTTGTCTTTCATAATTCTTAACATTATGTGTTAATATTCTGTGCCTTATAAAGCTACATATAATGCTGCATAGTAGCAAATTAAATGATCTAAGTCCTGTGGTAAGCAGCCAGTATCTGTCTAACTGTTTAGCTTATAGTTTCCCATAAATCTTTTAAAAAGAACAATCATATCCAGATTGTTATTTTCCCCCAGAATTCGCTTTGAGAATGAAGGTCTACAAGTTGAAGGCAGAGTTAAAATTTTGATTAAGAAGACAGGCACTAAGTGAAGGCAGAAAAATAGAACTTTTGTGCTGTCTGCATCCAATAGGTGGTGACTGTTGTTGCAGGAATCCTTGCCTTGCAGTCTCAGAGGCAAGGGGAACAAACATTAGGGGAAGGAAGCAACCTGGGTTTGGAGATTAAGAAGATTTGGTAATGAGTTCCATTACTGTCACTGGTTTATGATCCTAGACAAGTTGCTACATTTTTATAAGCCTAAATATCTTCATATAAATAGGGGAAAGACACACTTCCTGTCCCTAAAGAATTTACTGACTGGAGAATGAAAGATTAAAGGTCAAAATCAAATATAAATTAATAGATCAGTGAAAGGAAGTCAAATAGAGTAAAGGAAGGAGAATGGAAGAGGGGAGGGAGGAGAGGAGGGAAAGGAGGAGGGAAAAGGGGGAATCATGAACTGAAATCATTTCCATATGTATGAGTTTGTCAGGATGAACCCAACTACTATGCGTAACCATAAAGTTCTAATTAAAAAAAAATCAGTGGTTATTGTTTTAAGAGATAAACCAAGTGGTTGGGGATTATAGAGGAAGGGAGAAGCTGACTATGAACAATCAAGAGCGCCTCATGGAGGAGGTGACCTTTGGTGGGTAGGTTTACATAGGTTAGGTAGACTTTGACATTTGGAGGCCAGATAGCAGTGAGAATGTGTTCTACTATATTCCAGGTAGAACAAGGAGCAACCTCAAAGGAATGGAAATTGGACAGGAAAGACATTTAAGGAATAGCAAATAGCCTCATTTCTTCAGAGACAGTTGAGATTAAGTTGCTGTTTAAACTTCGTGTCCTATGTGCTGTGAGGGATCCAATGGTACTGATAGTTTTAGCAGTGCTGATGGTGACTTTAGAATAACTTTAATAATTACTGTGACACTATTCTCCAGTTAACAACCTTGAACTTGAAGAAAGTTTAGCATTTTCTAAATGACCTGAAAAATCTGATCACTGAACTCAGGTGCTAGTACACATAACTTTATTCTGAAGCAAAGCCTTTATACAGTGGAATAGGAGCATTCTCATAAATTTTTCAGGAATTCTAAATTATCTTCCCAAAATAGTGTTGAGGAAAAGCTTAATAGTTGAATGAGATTTTAACACCATTAAATAAGGTAAACTTGATTTCTTTACTCATAATCTTCTCAGAAAGTTTACTGTGCTAATGATTAGTGTAAGTATCATGGAGGGAGATCTAGTGTGTTGCATTTCCTAATTTTCTCTGGACCTCAGAATTCAGAGCTTATATAATGACATCTCTCTGAAAATGTTCTTTTTTCACAATCCAGGTTAGTTTTGTTATTAGCTATGGAGTTTTTTCAAAAGGGAAATGCTGTACTCCTTTTCTTTACCCATTCCCTTTTTAGCACATCACACTCTTGGTGGGGTATGAGTGGGACGGGTACTCTGAGGGTAGGAGTAATACAGGGTACCTGGAAATTCTGATGATAGTTCTGTCAGTTGTGTGAATAGTAATGGCCCACTCTCCTAATCCCTAACCACTAATTTTTTGTAAGAAAAAACTTTTTAAAAGCAGCGAAGAAAAACAAATACAAACATATAAGCAAAAGCAAAATAGATTATAGACCATGTAATTTGGCTTAGAGTTAACAAGGATCTGCTTACATGACTGATATTATGTCTCATTGCATGCTTCTGATTCTCAGATTCATGGAGACCAGAGAGAAGATAAAATTCAAAATTTTACTATATATTATAATCTCTGGGGGTGAGAAAGATTACAGTTAATCATTAGATTCCTGGAACTCATTGATTATAGAATAAATTACTATTTGTTTTGCCATATAGCTATATATACATTTTTTTATTGTAAACAAATGGGATACATGTTGTTTCTCTGTTTGTACATGGCGTAAAGGCATACCACTTGTGTAAACATAAATTTACATAGGGTAATGTTGTTTGATTCATTCTGTTATTTTTTCCCTTCCCCCCCACCCCTCCCACCCCTTTTTTCCCTCTATACAGTCCTTCCTTCCTCCATTCTTGCCCCCCTCCCTAACCCTAACTCTAACCCTAACACTAACCCCTCCCACCCCCATTATGTGTCATCATCCCCTTATTAGCGATATCATTCGTTCTTTGGTTTTTTGAGATTGGCTTACCTCACTTAGCATGATATTCTCCAATTTCATCCATTTGCCTGCAAATGCCATAATTTTATCATTCTTTATGGCTGAATAATATTCCATTGTATATATATACCACAGTTTCTTTATCCATTCATCAATTGAAGGACATCTAGGTTGGTTCCACAATCTGGCTGTTGTGAATTGAGCAGCTATGAACATTGATGTGGCTGTATCTCTGTAGTATGCTGATTTTAAGTCCTTTGGGTATAGGCCAAGGAGTGGGATAGCTGGGTCAAATGGTGGTTCCATTCCAAGTTTTCTAAGGAGTCTCCACACTGCTTTCCAGAGTGGCTGCACTAATTTGCAGCCCCACCAGCAATGTATGAGTGTACCTTTCTCCCCACATCCTCTCCAACACCTGTTGTTGCTTGTATTCTTGATAATCGCCATTCTTTTTTTTTTTTTTTTTTAATTATCAAATGCTTTTGTTTCAGTTATGTAACACTTAGGCTTGCCTCCAAATTTACTGAGATTTTGGTCCTTCTGTACTCAATTATATCTTGTAACAGTTAATACAAATTCACATGATCTCATAAAGTGTCAAGAGCATTCATAATATACATTCCCATGTGATTTTATACTTTACCATTACTTTTCATTTAAATTTATAATTATTTTAAATGCTATTTTTATATAGAAAATATATATTTCTTCCAGGCAGATCAAAACAAAAAATTTCCAATAAAAATATACGGAGAAACAAATAAAAATATTTATACCAAAATACCAAAAATGATTCAACTTTAAAAAATATCCTAGTTTAGTCTAACGAGTAGTTTGCATTAGAACAAGTAACATTTTGTGTTGCTCTTTTGAAAAATAACTAAGACATTCAAACAGAAAGAGAAGTAATTTTAAGTTAAAAAAAATTTAAATGATTGCCCCTGTCTAAATACCACAGTAGGAAATGCAATTTCAACATATGTCATTTCTAAATAAAAATTTTTAAAAAATAATCTTCATATACAATGAATCTGGTACCTCATCAACATGAAGTCAAAATCTACAAAATAAACTTGGTCCTCATGGACAATTAGATCCAAGGATATTGGCATGAAATCAAACACATGAGGTAAAGAACAAAAGACCTCCCTAGTGCTTTCAGATATTTACTTATTATCCCTAAAATGATTAATTATTGGCCTATGGTACAAATCTTATCACTTAGTGACCTATATGCTATTTGGACATTTATCTCAGTTAAATAAAATACTATGGAGGCTATAATGTACGTGTTAAAATCAAATATGAAAGTATACAGACTTGAATGAGACATACTAGTTTAAATATCCATGATATTCCATGATGCAGAAATCTAAGAATGCTACTTGGTCATTTCATTGGATGCTGGCGTATTTTATTTGGTCAAAAACATCAACGTGCCTAAGGGCCTGGGGTCTAGGTGAAGCAGTTTTACTTCAGGCTGGAAGATAAGGAGTACAGGTGTGCCTGACTGCTGCTGCTGGAAAGCTCTCGATCAGAACTGAATCTGAAAGCAAACTTCAGTCATTAAACGTGAGTCTATATGTAGCGATCGACTGCGAATGTAGTAAGTAAATAGCTGTCATACAGTACGTCTGTATCAGGTAGGGTCTTCTGCACTGTCGCCAGTGAGCTGGGAAGCATCTCTGATGGCAGGACTTCTGTGCAGAGTCGGGCACTCCTCTGCGACCTCGCCCGTGCCCGCCTTCTGCACCTACCAGCCTCACGACATGGTGCAGTCCTCTTTGCTCTTGCCCCTCTGACTTACTTCTGCTTCTCCTCCACCCTCTGAGTTGGAGCCCCCGTCTCCCCTGCTGCTGACAACGCACTGCCTTCGAGACTGAGGCCGTCCTCGGCTTTGCTGGCTGCCTGACCTGGGTGGTCAGATGGAAACTGCCTCTTGGCACTTCCTGCCTGAGAGGCACTGGCAGTGTCCCTCGCGGGGCTGTTGTTTCCCAGCAGGGAGCTGCTGCTCCCTTCTTCATTCTCTGGTTCTAGGGGGCTGTTATGAGCAACACTGTCTGCTTTGGCATTATCTCTTGTAACACCTCCATCTAATTCTTTATCACTAGCATCTGGCGACTAAACTGGGTCACCATCACAACTGGCCATGCCTCCAGGAGACGTCCTCCCTGCCCTGGTCTTTACGTCATTGTCCTCTTGGTTAAGCTTTCCATCCAACTCAGTTTCAGGACTCGCTGGACAATCAACATGTTCCCTGCTTCCTGCTGCAATTTTCTGTTCTGGATTTTTGGTCACCTCATTTTGTGTTTCTGCTACTTGTTTCTTGTCAGCAAACTGCACCTGCTCCTCTTCCTTAACCTCACCTACCTCTGCTTCCTGATAGGTTAACTCTTTCTTAACACCTTCAAGGGCTTCTGCAGATGCGGGTGATCTTTTCTTCTTCTTTTTATTTTTCTTGTTCTTACTCCTCTTCTGGGATGACTCTGATGTCTCTGCCTGCTGGTCCTTTTCCTCCTCTGGTTCTTTTGCATCAAGCAGCTCGTTTTCAGCATCTGCCCCCCCTGAGCCTGTTGCTTCCTGATGGCTGCTCTTGTTTGGAGTACCAGGGACGGGCTGGGGTTCTGCCGGGCCTGGCTTCTCGTCCCTTGCCTCTGCACCTCTACCCTCCTCTGCACTGTTCTTCCCACCTACTTCTGTGCTCTGAATCGGGACCTCTCTGAGCTCAGCGACTCCTGGCTAGTGAGCTCCTTCTCTAAGCTCTGCCCTGTGCCCTGTGCCCTCGCCATTCTAATTGGGGTGAGATGGAATCTTAGGGTGGTTTTGATTTGCATTTCTCTTATTACTAGAGATGTTGAACATTTTTCCATATGTTTGTTGATTGCTTGTAGATCTTCTGTGAAGTGTCTATTCATTTCCTTAGCCCATTTGTTGATTGAATTATTTGCATTCTTGGTGTAGAGTTTTTTGAGTTCTTTATAGATTCTGGAGATTCGTGCTCTATCTGAAGTATGATTGGCAAAGATTTTCTCCCACTCTGTAGGTTCTTTCTTCGCATTTCTGATAGTTTCCTTTGCTGAGAGGAAGCTTTTTAGTTTGAATCTATCCCAGTTATTGATTCTTGCTTTTATTTCTTGTGCTATGGGAGTCCTGTTGAGGAAGTCTGATCCTAAGCCAACAAGTTGAAGATTTGGACCTACTTTTTCTTCTATAAGATGCAGGGTCTCTGGTCTGATTCCGAGGTCCTTAATCCATTTTGACTTTAGTTTCGTGCATGGTGAGAGATATGGGTTTAGTTTCATTCTGTTGCATATGGATTTCCAATTCTCCCAGCACCATTTGTTGAAGAGGCTATCTTTTCTCCTTTGCATATTTTTGGCCCCTTTGTCTAGTATGAGAAAATTGTATTTATTTGGGTTTGTGTCCGTGTCCTCTATTCTGTACCATTGATCCACCTTTCTATTTTGGTACCAATACCATGCCGTTTTTGTTACTATTGCTTTGTAGTAGAGTTGAAGATCTGGTATTGCGAAACCCCCTGCTTCACTCTTTCTGCCAAGGATTGCTTTAGCTATTCTGGGTTTTTTATTCTTCCAGATGAATTTCATAATTGCTTGCTCTATTTCTGTAAGGTACATGATTGGGATTTTAATTGGAATTGCATTGAATCTGTATAGCACTTTTGGTAGTATGGCCATTTTGACAATATTAATTCTTCCTATCCAAGAACATGGGAGATCTTTCCATCTTCTAAGGTTTTCTTTAATTTCTTTCTTTAGTGTTCTGTAGTTCTCATTGTAAGAGGTCTTTCACCTCTTTTGTGAGATTGATTCCCAAGTATTTTATTTTTTTCGAGGCTATTGTGAATGGGGTAGTTTTCCTAATTTCTCTTTCTGAAGATTCATCACTTATGTATAAAAATGTATTAGATTTATGTGCATTGCTCTTATATCCCGCTACTTTACTGAATTCACTTATGAGTTCTAAAAGTTTTCTGGTGGAATTTCCTGGTTCCTTTAAGTATCTAATCATATCATCAGCAAATAGGGATAGTTTGAGTTCTTCTTTTCCTATTCGTATCCCTTTAATTTCTTTGGTCTGTCTAATTGCTCTGGCTAGAGTTTCAAGGATGATATTGAATAGAAGTGGTGAAAGAGGGCAACCCTGCCTTGTTCCTGTTTTTAGGGGGAATGCTTTCAGTTTTTCACCATTTAGAATGATATTAGCCATGGGCTTACATTGATGGCCTTTACAATGTTAAGGAATGTTCCTACTATCCCTATTTTTTCTAGTGTTTTGAGCATGAAGTTATGCTGTATTTTATCGAATGCTTTTTCTGCATCTATTGAAATAATCATGTGATTCTTAACTTTAAGTCTGTTGATATGGTGAATGACATTTATTGATTTCCTGATGTTGAACCAACCTTGCATCCCTGGGATGAAACCCACTTGATCATGGTGCACTATCTTTTTAATATGTTTTTGTATGTGATTTGCTAAAATTTTGTTTAGAATTTTTGCGTTGATGTTCATTAAGGATATTGGTCTGAAATTTTCTTTCCTTGACGTATCTCTGTCTGGTTTAAGTATCTGGGTGATATTGGCTTCATAGAATGAGTTTGGGAGGGTTCCCTCCTCTTCTATTTTATGGAATACTTTGAGAAGTATTGGAATGAGCTCTTCTTTAAAGGTTTTGTAGAACTCGGCTGAGAACCCATCTGGTCCTGGACTTTTCTTTGTTGGTAGGCTTTTGATGACTTCTTCTATTTCATTACTTGAAATTGGTCTATTTAAATTTTGTATGTCCAATTCATATGTCTCTAGAAACCTGTTGATGTCTTCGAAACTTTCTATTTTGTTGGAGTATAGATTTTCAAAATAGCTTCAAATTATGTTTTGTATTTCAGTCGTGTCTGTTGTGATATTTCCTTGTTCATTCCGAATTTTAGTGATTTGGGTTTTCTCTTGTCTTCTCTTTGTTAGTGTGGCTAAAGGTTCATCAATTTTGTTTATTTTTTTGATGAACCAACTATTTATTTTGTCAATTTTTTGTATTGTTTCTTTTGTTTCAATTTCATTGATTTCAGCTCTGAGTTTTACTATTTCCTGTCTTCTACTACTTTTGGTGTTGGTCTGTTCTTCTTTTTCTAGGGCTTTGAGCTGTAGTGTTAGGTCGTTTATTTGTTGAGTTTTACTTCTTTTATTGAATGCGCTCCATGAAATAAATTTTCCTCTAAGTACTGCTTTCATAGTGTCCCAGATATTTTGATATGATGTTTCTTTGTTCTCATTTACCTCTAAGAATTTTTTAATTTCCTTCCTAATATCTTCTGTTATCCATTCATCATTTTTCACTCTTTCATTTATTTCTAACTTCAATCCATTATGATCTGATAGAATACAAGGTAGTGTCTCTATCTTCTTGTATTTGCTGACATTAGCTTTGTGGCATAATATATGGTCTATTTTAGAGAAGGATCCATGTGCTGCTGAGAAGAAAGTGTATTCGCTCTTGGTTGGATGGTATATTCTATAAATGTCTGTTAAGTCTAAATTATTGATTGTGTTATTGAGATCTATGGTTTCTTTGTTCAATTTTTGTTTGGAAGATCTGTCCAGTGGTGAGAGAGGCATGTTAAAATCACCTAGTATTATTGTGTTATGGTCTATTTGGTTTCTAAAATTGAGAAGGATTTGTTTGGCATACATGGATGAGCCACTGTTAGGGGCATAGATGTTTATGATTGTTATATCTTGCTGATTTATGCTTTCCTTAAGCAGTATGAAATGTCCTTCTTTATCTCTTCTGACTAACTTTTGCTTGAAGTCCACATTACCTGAAATGAGGATGGATACTCCAGCTTTTTTGCTGAGCCCATGTGCATGGTATGTTTTTCCCCATCCTTTCACCTTTAGTCTATGGGTATCTCTTTCTGTGAGGTGAGTCTCTTGCAGGCAACACATTGTTGGATCTTTCTTTTTAATCCAATCTGCCAGTCTATGTCTTTTGATTGATGAATTCAGGCCATTAACATTCAGGGTTATTATTGAGATATTGTTTGTATTCCCAGTCATTTGGTTCATTTTTTAAATTTTATTTATTTATTTATTTTTTTGACACAACTTGGTTCCTCCTTTATTTGACAGTTCCTTTAGGATAATTCCTCCCTTTGCTGATTTGCTTCTTTGTTTTTTATCTCTTCCTCATGGAATATTTTGCTGAGAATGTTCTGTAATGCTGGCTTTCTTTTTGTAAATTCTTTTAGCTTTTGTTTATCATGGAATGATTTTATTTCATCGTCAAATTTGAAGGTAAGTTTTGATGGGTATAAGATTCTTGGTTGGCATCCATTTTCTTTCAGAGCTTGAAAAATGTTGTTCCAGGCCCTTCTAGTTTTTAGGGTCTGGATTGAAAAATCTGCTGATATCCGTATTGGTTTCCCCCTGAATGTAATTTGGTCTTTTCTCTCACAGCCTTTAAAATTCTGTCTTTATTTTGTATGTTATGTATTTTCATGATAATGTGCCTTGGTGTGGGTCTGTTGTATTTTGTGTATTTGGACTCCTATAAGCCTCTTGAACTTGATTTTCCATTTCATTTTAGATTTGGGAAATTTTCTGATATTATTTCATTGAATAGATTGTTCATTCCTTTGGTTTGTTTCTCTAAGCCTTCCTCAATCCCAATAATTCTCAAATTTGGCCTTTTCATGATATCCCATAGTTCTTGGAGATTCTGTTCATGATTTCTTACCATCTTCTCTGTTTGTTCAACTTTGTTTTCAAGGTTAAATATTTTGTCTTCAATATCTGAGGTTCTGTCTTCCAGGTGTTCTATCCTATTGGTTATGCTTTCTATGGAGTTCTTAATTTGGTTTTTTGTTTCCTTCATTTCAAGGATTTCTGTTTGGTTTTTTTTCAATATCTCTAACTCTTTATTGAAATGATCTTTTGCTTCCTGTATTTGCTCTTTTAACTGTCGATTGGTGCTATCATTCATTGCCTGCATTTGCTCTTTCATCTCATCATTCAATGCCTGCATTTGCTCTTTCATCTCATCGTTTGCTTCCCTGATCATTTTAATTATGTACATTCTGAACTCCTTTTCTGTCATTTCTTCTGCCATGCTGTCGTTGGATTTTATTGATGTAACATCTAGATTTGTTTGGGGCATTTTCTTCCCTTGTTTTCTCATATTGTTCAGGAATCAGTGGATCATTAAGATATTGCAGATTTCCTCTATTGACTTATAATGTCCCTGAAGATTGCTAGTATATCCCCTCTTATCCTTCAGTAGCCTGAAGTCTTGGAGGAAGGTGATAATGCGGTGCTCCACAATAAGGAAGCTGCCTCTCTAGGGTTGGTGACCCTCAGGTGGGGTATATTCCCTGATAGTGGGCAGAGGTGTCTCCACTTGTTGACCAATGGTCATCCAATGGGGAACTAGGCTGCGGGCTGAGGCAAGGCCTGTTTGTGCCTGTGTCTCTGGTTTTACTGTCCTTGTAGGAAAACCTCACCCGGCAGGGAAGACTCACCTGGTGGGGAGGTCTCGCTGGTCAGTTCCCCTCCTAGAGGTTCCCCTCAATCTACAACTACCGCCTGGGCTGGGCTGCCTTCCTCTGCAACGTTCCCAGGGGCCTGGACCTACCTCCTGGGCCTGGGAGCCTCACCCTTCGCAGATGAGTCTCCTTAGGCTGCCTCTCCTCAGAGAATCTGCCCACAGTCCTGGAACCTTCACTCCGCCCCTCAGCTTGTCTCTCTGCGGCTCTTCTACCAAGAAGCCGCCTAGGTCCTGGGACCCTGCTCTGCACCTAATCACCTGGCTGTGCGGTCCCTCCTCTGAGCTGCCACCTGGAGCCCCGTACAATAGCTCCGAGTCCCAGAGACCCGCCACACGCCTCTTCCTCTGGACAGCCGCCCGGTGTTCCGACGCAGTCACTTGGAGTCCAAGCAACTCACTTCGCGTCTCCTCCTCCTGCCAACCGCCCGTAGTCCTAGGCAGTCACTCCAAGTCCAAGAGACCCGCCCTGTTCCTCCTCCTCCTCGGGGTAGCCCCTCGGGTGTTCAGGAGTGGTCGCTCTGAGACCACACGACCCCCCGCACTCCTCCTCCAGGCAGGCCACCAGTGTTCAGGAGCGGTCGGTTTGAGTCCAAACAACTCACCACTCGCCTCCTCCTCTGAGCAGCCACCTGGAGCTCTGATGCAGTCACTCCTAGACCAAGCGACCCGCCACGTTCCTCCTCTTCCTCCGGGCAGCCCCCCGGTGTTCAGAAGCGGTCGCTCTGAGTCTAAACAGCTCGCCATGCAGCTCCTCCTCAGGCAGCCACCCGTAGCCCCAGTGGTTGCTCCGAGTCCAAGCGCTGTGCTGAGCAGCCACCTCTATGATGTTCCCAGTTGTCCGTGTTCACTGCTCCACTGGGGTAAGGGGTGTCTCGCTGGGCAACTCTACTTCACAAAGTTCCCTGCGTTCCGGGACTACCACCCCATCTGGGACGCCTCCCAAATGGGAGAGACTCACCCGGCAGCTTTGAGTTGGTCCCAAGTCTCTCTGTATCTCCTCTTTTGAATCCTGCGTCCTGGAGCAACATGAAATGCAGCCACCCTCTAGTCCGCCATCTTGAAAAACTATATATACATTTTTAATCTAAGAGTTTGGTATTTGAATAAGATCCCCATGTTAATTTTTTCAGTGGTTTCAGTTTTCCAATAAAATAAATATATCTACATATGTGTACATATATGTATGTTTTTATGTGATTGGCATTAGAACAGTGTATTATGCAGTCATTAAGTGTTAAATGTAGTATCATGCAGTACACCAAAAAAGACTGTTTATAGTAATTCTCAGAAGCAGGATATCTTTATTTCCTGACTGAGAACCTCAAAATATATTGAGTTTGCTTTCCATTCATTATCAAAATGTGTATACTTCCTGTTGGAAATTATAACATCTTTCCTCATTTTTGCAGTGGACATTTTCTCTGTATAAAAGATAGGAGATCAATATAGGGAAGTGTTTAAAGGAATGTGTATAAGTTGCCAAAATTTATACCTCCTGAGATATTTCTAAAAGCATCATAAATACCATATTGTGAATGTCTTCCCCCCAGCTGAGCTCTCAAAATAGCTCACTCAGCATTTTTGTTAAGTAATATCCTTGGGACATGAACCAAATAGCATTTCCTGTTCAGTCTCATCTGTCATTTTCCCGATTCCTCCCAATGTCAAACAAAACATGAAGGTGAAAGTGAATGATATTGTTTTTATATCAGAGCTCCCTAACTTAAACAGTCTTGATACCCTGTAGATTGGTCAGTAATCCCAAAGCAAAAACTTGACCCTATGAGTTTTGAACTCATTTTCAACCTCCATTGTAATTTAAAGCAAACAAACAAAATGCTGTAGTTGGACGATATTTTAGACAAGTTACATAATTTGGTTTTTTAAAGTTTACAAATTTTGCCTGAGTAAAATATGATGGACTTTGTATAATCATTGTAGCAAAAACTTCTAGAACCTTTGCAAACACTATATTGAAACTCTGCAACTTTAATATTTCCAGCATTACAATTTAGATTTAGATTCAGTTTAGTTCATTGATTTATATTTCTTTTGCAACCACTTATTTATTATATAAGAAGCTTCAAGTTATAGAGGAAAAATGTAAAAACATACCGTGAAACACCAAAATTGTACTATATAAGTGTTGGTTTTTGTATAGTTTCTTGAGACTTGTCTGTTCTATGTGTATTTTAGGTTTTCAAATGTGCCAAGTTTTATTATGTTCTATTAGGGGAAAATGGGTCATATAGTCTTTTAAATTGTTGATTACACACCCCAAACCTTGGGAATTAATAAAGTCAAATAATTTTTGGACCCATTTATATTACCTAAATGAATTCTTTTTTCAGATCAGAGCTCATGTCCTAAAAAGATGAGGTGCTTTGCTTGAGATCACAAAGCAGGGAGTCAGAGCTGAGATAGGAGCTCTGTAATCCCTGGACCCCCATCTTATTCTTTCTTTAGTTCAGTGATGTGGAATCATATTTAGCAGTATCTTCACAAACATAGAACAAGCAATACATGGTGCCACATGCCTGTAATTCTAGCAGCTAAGGAGGCTGGGGCAGGAGGATTGCAAGTTTTAGGCCAGCCTCAGCAACTTATTGAGGACCTAAGCAATTTATCAAGACCCTGTCTCAAAATAAAAGATAAGAGAGCTGGGATGTGCCTCAGTGGTAAAGTCCCCCTGAGTTCAATCCTTGTTACCAAATACTAACCAAACAAACAAACCCACAACATGTTAGTTTTGCATGTTTTGTTAGTATATGCTTTGGGGTTTTTTAAAAATTTTATTTTGGCCTAAAAATTGTATTCAATAACAAATCTGTCTTTAGTGTTTTTTTGTAATTGAGCATCATGATCAATTTTGAAGTGTGAATCTAATGATTTTACATTCTAGAGTCTTGGGGTATTTCACTTCACTTCATGAGAATTTATTAACTTCTTGTCATTTTAATTCTTTTTTGCTAAATTACATCTCTTCAACTTTTTTTCTCCTATTCCTTTTATTAAGTTGTGTGTTGGGAATCAAAGGATTTTTTTCAGTGGTTTGTGTGTTTGGTTACCATCACATCAAGTTAGATATAACTTGGTACTTTACTGTGATACAGTCTAACTAAATTTTTTCTTCACTTTGGTGAGTTGGCAGGAGAAACTGTTGACTGGTCATTATAAGGTCTAACTGAGTTCTTGAAGTGCCACTGCACTGTTGAAATTTGGGCTGTTCCTAACCCCTCTAAACGGTTTTCTGATAGACACAATGGGAGTAATACTTGCCCATTCTATGTGTTAGAATGTGATGCTCATAGCAACTCTTGAGAAATTTATAAAGGAGAACTTTGTTTTGTATGTAACCCTTCATCCTTTGGGTATGTTTTTTCAGTGGGAATATTAAGACTATTACCCTAATCCCCCAGTATATCTGTTAGTGTAGAAGAAGATGATGATGATGAAAATGTTTTATAAGCTGAAAAATGAAGTAATTAAGGTAGTCAAACATTGTTAGCAGGCACCTTTCAAAAGTTTTTAAATTGGTACCTTGGGACCAAGAGACTGCTTCATTCTATTTGTCCTTTGTTATCTTTCAAAATCTTACCCTTCCCTAAAGACCCCTTACAAATGCTGCTTCCTTAAGCTTTTCTGATTCTCCCTTTCTCCTGACATCGTGTTGAATTTTATAGCTTTTTTTTCTTCCTTTCTTCTTAAAATTTAGTCCAGAACTAGAATGAAAGCAACTTTAGGAACTGCTCTCATGAAACATCTAGGAAAAGGTTCTGCACATTATACTTAGCAATATTTATTAAATTGATTATTGATTTTTGAGGGAAATACATATTTCAGTATAGTTTCTAAATTCCTTCATTATGATTTTACTTGGACTTATTTATTTGAGTTTAAAAGACAGTGTAGTGGGGGAATCTTTTAACTTCAAATGCCTTTTCAGTACATGCTCTTATCTGTCAGCATTTGAGAAATTGAAAAAAGTGATATTTTAGAGAATTGTAATTTATTCATCTTTTTTGAAAAGCTTATTTTAAAAATCTTTCCATTTATATTTTTTTCTCTAAGTAAGTTGTCATAATTAAGTATTCGAAGTTAATTAGTAAGTCTTGAACAAGTAACCTCCCAATTGTATTGAGTTTTTGTAAAAGAGGAAGTTTATTTCTATTTACTCATAGCAAACCAAGTTTTAGGATAAAAATATGTTGTTTTAAAGACTGATGACATGTTCCAGATGGTAACCAGAGCTCTGCTACCCCTTTACAAAGTAAATACAGAAGCCATGTGAGCAATTACACTTCCTATTTCATTTTCCATTACTCTAGAGTGTTTTAAAATGATAATCATTCTTGAAGTATTATAGTCAAAAAGAAAAGGTATTTATTGTTTTAGAGGCTTGTATTTCTGAGAGCTTTTCCTAGTGTTATGATGGAAATTTTGACTGGATCACAACTTAAGTTGACATGAATGGGAATCACTTCATTATGATCTTGTGTAGCCTTATAGTAAGAAGGTTGTCTAAAGTTTTTAGATAATCAGATGGTTCTGTAACCAAGTAAAATAGTGCCTTATTTTTTTATGTTTTAATCTTTGGGTACTCACACTAATTGTAGACTTAGTGTGTGCCCTTCTTTGGACTTTTAACACTTTTTATAGCTATAATGATTACTACTGTAGTCACAGGGAATGACTGACATTTCTATTATTACTGACTTTTGTAAAGATTCATTGCAAGATGATGACAGTACTATTGAAGTCCCTGACTAGGTTGTCCCCCTTTGCTTTTCTGAGTCTTCTGCCATGACCCCTTCCCGACATCTCTATTACAGAATGGTTCATTTATGCTGGTCCTTGTCCTTAAATCTAAGATAAAGGAATAAGAAATGGAGCAAAGAGATCAAGAAAGCTCAATGCCAGTGGTGGCTCTGACAGCCAACTAACTTTAAGACTTTGTGCAAATGACTTCTCCCATTTCATTTTTCTAATTTGTAATATGTACATTGGATTAGATGGTGATCTCCAAGATATTTTTTGACTATAAGATTCTGTAATTCATGAAAATTCATCTGCCTGAATGGCATTATGATAATCAGATAGACTGACAGCTGGATGCAGGGAAATGGCAGAGCTAAAAGCTACATTCTATCCTATCCTTGGTGAACATTCATGTTTGCATATTTAAATAACAATATTCTCTATGTCACATCTCCCACCAGTCGCTTCGCAGATTTTACACATAATTTAATGAACTCCATTAGTACTAATGAAATGGAGTAACAGTGATGTTTTATTATGTAGAATATACCTTTAATATCATTCCTGGTATTGGAGAAATCAAATGAAAAATTTATAGCTTTGACTTTTAAAAAAGAAAAAAATCACCCATCTTTATTTAATGGAGTAAAAGACCTCCAATAAAGAATACTATACCAGAATTGTGATTCACTTCACACCTGCTCCATATTTAGCATGCAGAACCTCACATGTTCTCAAGCATAAAAAATTCAGGGTGACATATTAAATGAAGGGTCATTCTGAAAAATAGAGTAAACAAAATGGTTTACTCTCAAAGATTGTGAAGTAAAAACCAAAATAGTAGCTTATTCTTAGCTAATATTTGGCAGTATTTCTCAAATCCAGAAAAGTTAGAGGGAAATCCAGTAAATGTCAACATTGTTGTTTGGGGAGACTCGCAATATCTCCTCAGCAATTCGATGTATGTTAATGAGATGTGAGACTTGTTTAGGGTTCTCTTAGAGATAACTCTGGTGTCAAATTTTAATGATCTAACTTCATGAAAAGGATTTCTAACCAATTATCTAGCAAGACAATTGTGAGATTTTTTTTGTTTGTTTTAAATTTGAGGCCTCAATTATTCTGACCTTTGGTGAACCAGTTACACATTGGACATTCTTTCCTTACCAAGTTGATAACTTGCTCTCAGTTCTGACCCTTCCGGCAATCAAGTCAGTCCACATGAGATTCTGACAGTAAAGCTATAATCCAATTCAGCAGACATTGATTAGAACCTGTAATGGAGGCAAGGTAGGAGTGATGACAACAGCTTCCATTTATGTGAGCACTTACTATGTTCCCAGTTGTGTCTGTGTTCCCAGTTTCTAATTTTACAACTTTACAGATGTGAAGAGATGATTCAGAGGCATTATGTAACTTGCTATATTACTAAGTACCTGACCAAAATCAGGATCTGATAGATCTGCTAGACTCCAAAATCCATGATTTTCTACTCTTTGGCTAATTCTTAGGTCTTTCTTTTGCTTATCTAACTCCTCACTGTTCATGGTGCCTCCTTTTACCTAGCATCAGCTATGTTCCAGATACTGTGCTTTGTGTTTTATTATATAAACCTACTTATAAATGAAACTAGCCCCACTTATAAATGAGAAGGAAAGCTAGAGGATTTAGCAGTGTGTCCAAGATAACACAGCTAGAAATTGTCTGAGGTAGGATTCAAATCTAGATCTGACCTTCCAAACTGAGCTTTTACTATTAGAGAACAATGACTTGATCAGTGGTGTACCCTGAGTTAGTACAAAGGTACTAAATCATGTATCCTATTTTCTAGTAGCTGGAAGTCCACTGGTTGAGATAGACAAGAACGCAAGTGTCTGTAAAGCCAAGACGAACCATTCAAATGTGAAATGAATTTTAAAAGGTGCTGGGAAATAATAGGGAAGATGAATGCCAAATAGAAGATAGAGAATGCTTCTGCCAACATGGAAGCATTTAATGAATAACCTTTCAAAATACAAAGAATGAAAGGAAATATTTCAAACTGAGGAACTAGTTTCCCCTTAAGTATAGTGTTTTTGTTAATAGTTTCAAATCTTTTGTTACTTTAGCTTTGCAAATTGTCTCATTGACTCATGTCTAATTTAATAGTTACCAGAATCCCAAATTATTAGATCTCTTTTTTATTAAGTTACTTTTTATTTGTACTTCTTTGGGATGGAGAAAATACCTGAACCTTATTTAGTTTCTGAATTTATATGTAGCCTATTAATGATCAATTTTTAGAAATGTCCCATAGATATTGGAAATGAATATTAAAATTTAGATGAATTTTCTAAAGAGTTGAAATTTGTTTAATAGATTCTTCTGATCCTCACGTGCTTTTTCTTTGATGAGCCAACAAATTCTAGGTAAGAATCTCCCACTGGTATTTTGGGTATATAGGATTTTTCTCATATTTCTTAGTTTTTACTTCATGTAATTAATGCAGTTAGTTAATAAGTTTGTGCTTATTACGTTTTCTTGCATTATATCTCTTGCCAGTATAAAAGATCGATCTTTGCTCCATTTGATTTTTTTGTTTTATATTTACTCTTGATACAAACATTACCTTAGCCAAGTATGCTTATATATCGATACATTTTTGTCCATCCTTTTCTGTGTCATTTTGTTTAGTTACTTTTATATTAGATTAATAATTGAATAATTGAATAATAATTGAATAATTGATTATTCAATCAGATGGTCTTTTAAAATGTTTAACCAATTAACATTTTATTTATCTATTTGGTATAAGGGATTGAACCCAGGATGCTTAACTACTGAGCTACATCTGCAGCCTTTTTATAAATGTTTTATTTTGAGACAAGGTGTTGCTAAGTTGCTGAGAGCCTCACTAAATTACTGAGACTGACCTCTAACTTTCAATCCTCCTGTTTCAGCCTCCAGAGTTGCTGGGATTACAGGTGTGCACCACCAGACCCAGCTGGCATTATTTATTTTAATTATTCATATGATTGATCTTATTTCTACCTTTTTGTTTTGTGGTTTTCTTTTATGCTTTTTTTTGTGTTTTATTTTAAACCCCCTTGTCTTTTTTGATTTTATAGATTTTTTAAAAAATGCTTAAAAGTTACATGTTCTTTTTCTTTTCTACTAGTGGTAGCCTTTTAATCAATATATATGTACTTTTTATCAATATAAAAATGAAAATACCTATAACATTTGAATGAATAAGAAAATAACTAAGGTGCTTTAATTTATCCTTTCTTCCTCCCCTTCCTTTAATACTTCAAACATTTTATAGTAATAATCTGAAACTATTTCCATGATTATCCATATATGTATATTTTACCTGTATGTTTTGTTTCTTTAAAAACTGTTTTATGTTAAAAAAAACCTATTTCTAACAATTATGTGAAAATTTACAGCTATAGTATTATAATTGCATATGTTTAACTTTGAGTTTTGATGGGTTCACTTAAATTCATTGCTTACTACCATTTATTTAATGCCTGCTTTAATATTCATTTCTTGTGTTTTAAAATTTGGGTTAATACCTCATTTTACTGGAGTATTTCCTGATGCATCCCCAGTGATTTTCACATTATTATATCTCTCAGTTCTTTGTCTTCATCTTGCCTAAGCTCTCCATAGTAATTGACGGATGATCACTTTCTCTTGTTTTCATTTGACTTCTAAGAATCCGACTTCTTTTGGTTCTTTTAGGTCACTGGACACTATTTCTTTGTTAGTTTTTGTCTCCCCAGTTTCTTTATCATAGGGTTTGTTTCTTTAGCTCATTTTTCTTCTGTTTACTCTTATCCAGGTTCATAACTTTAAATGCCATCTATATTAAAATTCAAAATTTATGTCGTTAGCTTAGGCATCTCCTATGTCACATAGGTATCCCACTGTATACTTGATATTGCCATTTTCATAATTCCCAAACTGGTCCCTTACCAAGACCTGAATTTTCTTAAGTGTTACTCATTAAGTGGGAACTCTAGTATTTAATTTCTTCAAGCCAAAAACTTCAGTTCATCAGGCAAAATAAAATTTTGGAGTTGCCAAATTCTTTGGAAAATTTTATAGATTCTACCTTCTAAAATAGATCCAGAATTAGACCTCTTATCACCTCCCTAGTTACTACCCAAGGTACTATCACCTGTTGCTGTTATTACATAATCTCCCAGCTGGTTTCTCTCCTCCATATTTGGCCCTTAACAGCTCATTATTCAACCTAGAAGCTAGTTAGCATTCATGCCAGTCAACATTCTTTTCACTAACTAAAAGTCAGTTGCATCTAGTCCCCCACTCTAAATTCTCTTGTTCGCCCACTTTTCTTTAGCCACATTGGGCTTCTTGTTCCTTCTTCACAGCAGGTGTTTATTTCAAGACCTTTGCTCCTTCTACCTGAAGGCTTTCCCTATAATTTGGACCTGACTCCCTCCCTCGCTTCCTTCAGTTCTCTGTTCATAGGTCACCTATCTCCAGTGTTTGAAATTGCCACACATGTTAAAGTTTCTCAATATATTTGTTGTTGTCTGTGCATTGTTGTTGTGCCTGGGTATAATATTTTACGTCCTAATCCTTTTTTTTTTAAATTAAAACTTTGATTAGAACAATTATTAAGAATCCTTTGGGAATGACTATCTACTTTTGTATAGTGGAAGGAATCTGTTCTGTGCTTGGTTTGAGTGGCAGGCAACTTTGCATTAATCCATTAGAGCATAAGTTGATCTCATTTGTTCATTCCTTCCAAAAATTATGTAAAATTTAAGATTCAGTTACAGTTTCTTGATGTTTTCAATGCTATCTTTCCCTTTATAATTATTTTTATCATTTCTGTAGGATTTTTAAAAAGGTTCAGGGGAAAATATGTAGGCTCAATTCTTAATCTTTAAAACAAAAATACATAATATGTTTGTATGTAACTGTTCTCAACCATAGCTATCCATTTGAAAAATTAAGTATTTGTATGTGTAAGTGTGTGTGTGTGTTTTAATTTATTAAATCTAATGATAATGCTTAGTGGTACATATGATTTTTCAGACCTCCTTGAACTGATTCCACAGCCCTGGAATTTGGAACCACTGTTAGGAATATAAAGCAGGAACACAGTTGTTAGAAATGGTTGATACTTTAGTAAAGTGTAGAGTAAGTTCATTTTCACCTATAGGAACTCAAGTCTTCTTGTTTTGCATTTGAAAATCATCCCTGGTAGTGTCTCAGAAAATTCAGAGTAAGAAGCACAAGTGCAGGAGAGGAAAAGGGCAGGCAGTTCTACAGAAATGTTTTGAAGATAACATTTTCCTCCACTTTCTGCAAGGCTGCAGAGAAATAGTTGATGGGAGATCTTGAAATCCACTGCTCTAGCACAGAGATGAGCTGTGCTTATTTATGACACCAATTTTACTTTCTCATTTTTATTGTTATTGTTAAAAAAAAAAAAAAAAGGCCAGTGTTCTGCAGTGACTGGATTTCTGGAGTCATTTCCCAATTAAAACAGTTATATGATGCTACTGTCCAAGTGAGGTTTTTTTTTTTTTTTTTTTTTTTTTTTTTGCATGTTTCGTGATCTTTCTGATTGTAGAATTAACATGTTCTAAAAATGAATTTTGAAAGGAGACATCTCCTTCATCATGAAGAATTTTGTTTATTTATTTATTTTTGCTTATTAATTTTACTTTTTTCCTCCAACAGTTTTAGATTTAACCATCAGACTCAAAATGCTTTCATACATCTGTGTGGGTAACTTGAACTATATCTGCTTTGTTAGTTTTGGATGACCCTTCCTCTCGTGTACCCCATATGTTCACCCAATAAGAGGTTTATTTGGCCAGACTAGCTCTGCATCCCAGTCTGCAAAACTAAAAAGACTTTAGTTCACATCTCTGAAAAGCAAGAAAACATGAGACAAACAGCATCGATGCTAGAGTCAGACAAAGTTTGGACAAAGCCCTGCTACCTTGAACTCACTCATGGGACACAGACAAATTAATTAACCTTTGTAAGCTTCACTTACATATTTATAAAAAGATGAATGGTAATACCCACCTTGTTAGATTGTTGTGAAGACCAGAGACAGTGATATGAAATCCATTGCCCGAGGTTAGGTGTGAAAGAGTAGCTCTGTCAGTCAGGGTTTTCCAGGAGAATAGAACCAATAGGATAATAGGATGTGTTTGTGTGTGTTTGGAGTGTGTGTAGAGATTTATTTTAAGGAATAGCATGTGTGATTATGGGAGCTGGCAAGTGTAAAATCTGTAGGGCAGACCAGCAGACTAGAACTGAAGTAGGGTGTGTATATTTATGTGTGTATGTCTATAATTTTTTTTAGCGGTCTTGAGGAAGAATTTCTTCTTTCCTGGGAAAACCCAGTTTTTACCTTTACATTGATTATATGAGGTCTACTCCTAAAATCATCTGTTGATGTTGATCACATCTACAAAATACCTTTACAACACCTTGAATATTGTTTGACTAAATAACTGATTTCTATAGCCTAACCAAGTTGACACATAAAATTTAGCTATCATAGTAGGTATTGAATAAATTGCTGCATTTATTTTTAAACATGGTGTTTTCTATTACTTTGATTATAATATTTTATTCAGCAAACATTTATTCAGGGACTCCCATATACCAGGCATTGGCTATGTATGTGTGTGCTAGGAGAGAGAAAGATAAAGTTGGATATGTCACCTGCTCTCCAGGAGTTTATATTCTTATGAGAGAGACAAGAAGTCAAGAGAAACTATAATATATTAGGATAAATACATGATACTGTTAAAATGTATATGTATGTCTTAGGTATATATTTATATCTATACCTGTATTTATTTATTTTTATAAAATTCTGTCTATCCAACCAAACAACCCTCCATCCATTCATCCATCCATCTGTCCTTCTAATCATTAAAGTCTTGTTTCCATCTTTGTCTCAAGATGAAGGGAAAAGAAAAATTATCTTGGATGATCATACCTTGAATGAGCATTGGTTGATGTCAGTGAGGATATGAATCTCTACTATGATTGTAGTGCTGTACTTTGTAAAAAGGGTATTGCTAAGACCCTCTTCAGAAGCAGTGCATGAGTAAAATAATTTTCCTATATGAACCGAGGCTAAAAGTCTACTCCCCTTCAGGTTTGGGGAATCTATTATAAATATGTTGTTAATAATAATGTTTTGTTAATTATGACTTATCCATATAATAAACTATTATGACCATTAAGTAACTCTAAATGAATATTTGATATTCTTACAACTGTTAGCCAAGGGAAATATGAGTGTAAAATATTAGTATAATCTTTATATGTATTGAAAAAAGACTAGAGGAAAATACATCAAAAATTTCGTAGTAGCTCTTTTTGGGCAGAGGGATTATAGATGATTCTGATTGATTGCTTTGTATGTTACTGTATTAAGTTTTCTAGTGTAAATGTGTGTTACTTTTATATCAGAAAAAATATGTGATTGAAGGGCAGTAGTTAATTTTTTTTAATGTAGCATATGATTAAGCAAAACATACAAGTTTTGATAAAATCATTAGAAACCTACCTGTGTTTACAAAATGCCTTGGTATTGAAGTACTGTAGCACTCGGCATTACTAAATTCAGAAAAGGAAGGTTAGGCGCCATCATATAGATTTTTGTGAGCTTTTTGAATTGAATGAATGAGACAGAGGCTGCCTTTCAAAACTAATCAGCTTCATTAAGAAAGTCACTGCTTAGAGTTTGTAGCAAAGATGGATAATGAAAGGATTCATCTTTCACTTTATAATGAAAGGGTCGCTAGGGTATTAAATATTAATGTTTTTAGTGAATGGAAATAAAGCTAGAGGGGAGGGGGGCTGGATATTAGGTGGATGGGCAAAAATGTGTGATTTTTGTGCTCCAACCTGACTGGTCGGTCTATGAAGACAGTTGGATAGTGGATGTGGCATACTATCCAGCATTTTAAAACACTATTTTCAAACTGTGTTTTTCTGACCAGCTGCACCAGCATTAGCATCACCAGGGAGCTTGTTAGAAAGGTAAATTCCACTTGACAGAGGGGTGGACTTCTGTGTTTAATAGATTCTTCAAGTGAAAAATAAAGTGAGTCTTCTTTAGATAGGGGGTGAAAAATTACCATCCTCCAGGTGTTTGTGATGCATGCTAAAATTCGAAGACCTCTATTCCATAGGAAGGGGTTCTTAGCCTACAGTTTAATATCTGCACTGTTCCTCTCTGTTCTTTGCTGTATTTGAAAGTCTTTCCTATAAGCTTTCTATAGGAGGGAAATACTCCATGTCTTTTTATTCTCTCTGATCCTTGCAACATCTGGGTGAGGTTGCAAAGGATACTGAGGCATAAAGAACTGAGGCATATTCATGGTAAAATGTACGCTACTTTGGGGGGTAGTATCAGAAATAAAATGAGGTCTTCAAGTTCTAGGTTCAGAATTCTGTCCTCAGCAACAATATACACTCAAATTTTCCTGTCATGGAAGATTTTTGTTGTTGTTTTTTTTTTCTTTTGGCTATTAAAAGCCAATTGATGTGTTTGTTGTTTGTATTATTACATATCATTGCTCATTATTTTTAGTTCTAGTACTCTATATTGACAAAACTTTAGGGGACTTCCAGTGAGGCTAGGAAACCAAGACCTCCTAGGAGTTACTTTTTAACTGAACTCTTTCTTGCCTTCAAGAAACTAAGGCAATTTAAAGTAAGTTGGAGATAGTTGTGTGATTTTTGTCTTTATTTTCTTTTGGAATTAGGTTTTGTTTAATAGCTGTGGTGAAGTAAAAGTTAACAAAAAACAAATGAAGTACGTGGTATTTGAAGACAAAAAAGGAAAGCAGTTGAGATTTAGCACTGCACATTATGTGAATTAACAAAATACTGAAATATGTCATTTAGAGCAAATAGGTAAGATAGGAGAGTTCTAGGTGTTGAAATAAATGAAAAACTCAGCTAAAGCAGTTTATCAGCCAAATGTATTCATTTCTTTCATAAAATGAATATAAGAACAAGGTTTTTTTGGAGTTAAGAAAACCCCAAGAACAGGGCTTCAATAACAACACTCATTCCGGTATCATTGTTAATTTTCTAAACTTGAACTGGTTTTATGTTTTGGGACTGAATTGCTTTTTGAAGGATAGAAGCTAACTCAAGAAACAGGGTAATTATGTTTTTCTTATCATAATACCTTTCAAATAATTTATTTTTAATTAAGTGTTATATTGTGTATGAATTCCAGTCCTTAACCTTTCTCTAAGTAGAATTTTAATACTAGACTCCCCCTTCCTTCTCTCCGTTTACTTTTAAATCTACCTTTTAAACTTTAAAAATTTTGATTGGAAGGAGGAATATGATTTTTATAGCAGTTTAATCTCAAATAACCTTCCCTTGATTTTTTCTCATATAACAAAATAATCTCAATTTTAAACTGTTTTTCTATTTATGTGTAATCATAGTCTCCTGTTCATATGTTGGAAATCTGTCCTATACTGTGAATCCCAAAATAGACATGATAAGTTGGATAGGATTGGATTTTGAGAATTTTGTGGATTGGCACAGAGGTTAATGAGGTATTAGATAATCCTAGGAATCATTTGCTTTTTGTTGTTGTTGTTGTTGTTGTTCTGTAGATAAGACCTGAGGCTTGATCCTAACCAGACATTTGATGAATTGTTATGCCTATAACATCAACAACAACATTCATTTAGCATGTAATGTGTTAGATATATTATGTGATTTATATATAATATCTATTATCTTCATGGCAGTCCTTTTGTCAAAGGTTATTATCGTCCTCATTTTAGATTATAAAACAGAAGCTTAGAAAGCTTAGCAACGTGTGCATTGATACAGTTAGAAAATTACAGCTATGGAATTTGAACAGTCTATTAGATTTCAGAGCCCGATCTTTCAAACATTAAACACAAAATTCATTATGGTACTAGAAAAATAAAAAAAGATTTCAAAACATGATGTAGTGGGAAATTGAGACACAATCTAGACTGAAAATTACCTTAGAGATATTTCTATCTAGAATAATATGCTTACATACTTATTTAATTATTTTAAAGTATTTGTTTATTTATTTGTGGTACTGGGAATCAAACACAGGGCCTTGTGCATGCAAGGCAAAAAACTCTACCAGTGAGCCGCATTCCACTCCATGCTTTTATTTTTAAAAAGAGAAAGCCAAGACCTAGAAAGTTAAGAAGTAAGCTCATATTCATACTACTAGTGAGGGTAGAGCCCATCTAGAGCCAGTTTCCTTGACTTTTAAAGCACAGCTGTTTCTATTCTCCTGTCTTTCCTGGCAGGTATTTTATAATCCCAATGTGGAAGGGAAACACATGGTAAGGATGTGACTATGGCCTAAAGCTCAAGGTGTTACTATGACTAGACTTTTTTTCCACCATGTTCAACTGCAGTGGTTATTTATCATGTGCACATTATGTTACAGGAGTGAAGTGGAGACAGGTAGGGAGGGAGGAATGTAAGATGGTGAGACTATCTGATGATTTGAGTAATTCCTTATGCTATTCCTGGAGTGAGCCTGAGGTGTGAGATGTGAACCTGCTATTCCTCAGGCATCCCAGTTACCATGTGCCTGCCTCTCATGTGAGCCCCTTGCCATACTGGGTGTGATTTTGGTGTTGAAAAATATGTGATTTTACACAACATGATCCAACTCCTTCATTTGATTTATGGAAGAAAAATAAAGATCTATTCTAGTGCTGAAGGAAGGACTGGTTGAGTTGTATTCACTGAAAGATATTACAATCTTTGTTTCTATGAATCTTCCTGAGGGATATTAAGGGTAATTTTGACTATGTGATTTCCTAATCTAACCTCATATAAAGTTGTTCTACTGAATTTCTTTTTGCATTTTGTCTGTCAGTTCTAATATATAACAGTGTCTTTCAGAATGAGTGTTCTTCCCATTGTGGCTCTACTTTGATACCATGTTCTAATTATACAGAGCATGTTCTGCCATTTGATCATTCTCAATCTCATTATATTCCAAACTGAATTCTGTTCACCTTTGAGCATTACATTCTTTCAGGTTTCTGTTTAATTGATAAGCTTGGAATATTGACTTTTCACTTATTTAACTAGTTGTTAGGTAACATTCCCCCCATGCTTTATGTTAAGCTTGAACATCAGTAACTTCTAGGACTATCTTCTTTCAAAAGTCATATTCAGAATCATAGCCACAATACATTTATAACTTCTATACATTGTTCGTCCTCTATTTTAAACAATTATAACAAGTGATTTCCAAGAAACTCATGCAATTCCTTTTAGTATCCTAAAAGCAAGTCATGGAAACCTACAGATTGAAGCCTATATAGATTTTTACATTATCCTTCATTAGTTTTTCCCTTCCTTAGTACTTATTTAAAATTTTAGTGTTGATTAATGCTGTTTGCTTTGTGATGGGAAAAGCAGAACTAGAGAAAACATTTTCTAAAATCTTTTTAAAATATCATATTTTCTCCCAAATAGGACAGCTTCTAACATGGCAGTTGATTTTGAAACTCCATAGCAAGCAAGAGGGCAAGTATCTAAGATGGAAGTTATGGTCATTTTGTAACTACAGAATCATCACTGCAACCATGTTCTGTTTGGTAGCAGGAAGTCACTTGGTCTAGCCCTTCTTTAAGGAGTGGAGAGAGGTGGTGATCAATGGCATAAAGACTAGGGACCAGGAATTATTGGGGATCATTTTAGGGACTGCCTATCAGTGTATGTGTTATAGGTACAGAATGTGATATATACTTGGAGCAATCAACAAAAGCAACTTCCTTTGGATATAGAAAGCAGTAAAAATAGAAGTTTGAGATAATATCTGAGGTTGCAACAGTAGAATGGCAGTAGGGCTTTGTAAAAATGTAGACAATGAGAAATAAGTAGTTTGGAATGAAGATGAAAGACGTTCTTTAATCAATCCATATTAATTTTAGTCTGCTTACTTCCTTTTAACTTCCGTTCGTTGAAGATACCTAAATTTTTAAAAATAGTTAAATCACATAAAAAAATAAGAATAAGCAACCTATGGTTCAAGAATTAGTATAACAATTATTTAAAGATAACTTATCTATGTGGATTTTTCTTTCTCAAGATTATATTTTTATTATGAATTTCATTTCTCTTTAATGGCAATGTAACTATCTTGCTGAATTCCTTTTTAATTTGTGTCACTATGTTTAATGAATGACTGTGACTGAATGAATGGATGACTGTCACAGAGTTAAGGAAAATAAAATAGGAATAGTGAAGCATCCCTGGCCTAGCAACAATAGAAGATATCATTAGCCCAAGCCTGAAGGGGCAGAGAGGGAATCATGACTAGAGACCATAAGAACTGAAGGTAGGAGACAGGGATTTCAATGGGAGCAGGAACACAGCCACTGTATCCTGGCAGGGAGAAATCCAAGGGAGTAAGTGTCCCAGCTGCTCTCCTCCTTTCCTGTAATCTCTTGCCTCCCATTGGCCAGACCCAATAAGAAGCCAGAAGGCAAGAGAATCTGATGCAGGTCAGCCTCTTAGCACAGAACACAGTAGAGAATAGAAGGGTAGAAAATGATTTTGGAGGGACAAACAAATAATATTCAGTAAAGAATGAAGTCTTTTAAATTTCCTTATATTGTCTGTTTGGATGTGAATCTATTTGAATGCGCACCTACTGTTATGGTTTGGATCTTAAGCCCCTCATGGTTCTCAAGTTGAACAATTTGACCCTAGTTGATAGAGCTTTTGGGAGGTGGTAGAACCTTTAGGAGGCAGGACTTAGCAGAAGAAATTTATGTAATAGGGGCATCTCTTGAAGGGGATAGTGGGATCCTGGCCCCTTCCTTACTTTCCTTTTCACTTCCCAGATGTCATGAGGTAAGTAGCTTTGCTTTACTATGTGCTCTTCACCCTTCCACAGGTTCAAAAACAACAAAGCCAATTGATCTTTGACTTAAACTTCTGAAAGTGTGAGCCAAGTTGTAAATTTTGAGTGTTTAACAGTCCTTCTGCTTGATTGACTCCATAATGGTTACCATTAGTTCCTCAAGAAATGTGGCTGCAGGTTTTCTTTTTTAAGTATTAGACTATATTTATGTTACATTCTATTTTTTTTTTTGCAGTGCCGGGAATTGAACCCAGGGCCTTGTGCTTGTGAGGCAAGCATTCTACCAACTGAGCTATATCCCCAGCCCCTGTTACATTTTATTGAATGATTAAAACCATGGTGTAAAAGTTGCTTTTTCTGTGGATGTTTGACCTTCAAGTGACTGATGAAGAAGGAATATGGTTTCTCGTTAGATTTGGAATGATATGAAATGAATGCAGTATGGGTTCACTTAAACAATATTTGTTGAATAGCAGTTTATCCATTTTCTTAATTCCTGTTTTATAAATACTCATAGACTGAGGGAAGAAGGTTGCTTGAGAGAAATTTAGGCTGTATGTAACCTGCTTATCTCTACTTTCTTTTTTAAAAAAGTACTTATCTTACATTTAGAAACAAATGATCATGACACTGGAGCAGAGAGAATTGTTGAAATTTATTCACCAAATATTTTATGATGGCCTATCTACTTAGTGTGAATGTAGAGATAAATAGTATAGGCATGATAATTACCAAGACAGAGTCCTTGCTCTGAAGCAGTTCCTATCCAAGTAGGGCAGTTAATGCTTAAACGTCTAACTGTAATGATAGATAGAGTCCCATATATATTCTCTTAGTGGTACAGGCAACAGTATAGGAATGCAAAGAGTGATATCAAAGGGGCTAGTGTTTGAGCTGAAACTTGAGTTTGTTTACAATATTATGGTTAAGGGGAAGAGAATTCATTTTGGGCTCAGGGAATGACATGAACAAGGCACAACTGAATAAAAACTGCAAACATGAAGTCAGGGAGAAGAATTATTAAAAACAGAACCTCGATGAACTCCTACATATACAAGCAATGGCAAGAGTAAAGTGTGCTCAGAAAGATGTGATAGAAGATTAGACTGCTAAGAGAGATAGGACTGAATTGTCAAGGTCCAGATTTCTTTGCTAAGAACTTTATATTTTCTACGTAGCTTATAAATATTTTTTTGAAGGGGAGACAAATAGTGGTAAAGTAAGGAATCAGCTAGAGATATAAAAGAGTACTGCAGAGAAGCTGTTGGCAATAGTGTGGGATGGATGTGGGGGACTTTGCTTGAGGAGGAGGAGGAGGATTGTCCTAAAGTCAGAGCACTGAAATGAAATGGAGACCACAGAGATGAGACATTATAGGTACTGATAACAGATATGGCAGGTTGGGGTGCTTCTTCATTTTTGTTTGGAGTAATTGGCATAAGGAGATGCCATTACCTAACAAGCAATAGGAAAGGAAGATATGACCCTGGGGAAAAGTTTAAAAGTTCATTTTAGACTTGTAGAGTTTAAGATATTAGACCACTCATCGATCTTATAGATGTCCATTTAGACACACAAAAAATTTTAGTCTGGAGACCAGGAATTGCCTGTGTTCAGAATAGAAACCTGGGAACATCAATCTGATTATAATTTTTTTTAAAGACAGGAAGCATTTATTTTGGTGGGTGTGATTAAGGAAGGGGCAACATAGTGAAAGTCCTCATGAATGCAGAGTCCACCACTTGTCCAGGGTAACTGATTATGGATATTTTGACTTCATTGCCATCTGAGATGGACTGCTTATCAGCCATTATGAGTTCAAATTCATCCACATTAAACTTGGCAAAGCCCCTCTTTGAGATGTGGATTTTCTGGAGGCCCAGGTACTTAAACTTGGCCCTGCAAAGGGTTTCAATCACATTATCCTTGTTCTTCACCTTTGTGTGGATAGATGTGATGAGTTGGTCAAATTGAGCACTGCCCACCATGCCCTGGGACTTTACATAGGCACCCCACATACCTGCCTGATGTCTTAATTGGGAGCCACAAGATTAGAAACATGAACATCCATTGGAAAGAGCCATCTCCAAAGTTCCTTAGGGCAGCCCATATAAGGCACAGGCTTTGTGTACTACCAAGGAGGCTGCTATTTGTAGCTGTTGTATACTGGGCCAACGGTAATTTTTAAACCATGAGAATAAATGAACCCTCTCCCCTGGAGGGAGTTCAGTGAAAAGATGACCGAAGAAAGAACCATGTAAGGAGAAGTTGGACAAAAGGCCATAAAGAAGACTGAGAAGGAGAGATCAAAGACCTAAGAGGAAAATAGGGTTGTAGTTGTCGTAGACGCCAAAGGGAAGGAAAGGTTTTATTTTTTAATTTTATTATTAGTTATTTTCAGTTATACATGACTGTAGAGTTCATTTTGATGAAATATGAATGCATGGATTATATCTTATTCCAATTAAGACTCCAGTCTTGTGGATGTACCCAATGGTGGGATTCACTGTGGTGTATTCAATATATGTACATAGGAAAGTTATAGCAGATTCTTTCCACTGTCTTTCCTATTCCTATCCTCTTTTCCTTACCTTCATTCCCTTTTTCTAATCCTCTGAAATTAATTTCTTCTGGTCCCCACCTCGTTATTGTGGGTTAGCTTCCACATATCAGAGAGAACATTCGACCTTTGTTTTTTTGGGATTGACTTATTTCACTTAGTGTGTTAATCTCCAGATCCATCCATTTACTGACAAATGTCATAAAGGCATTCTTCTTTATGGCTGAGTAAAATTCTATTGTGTATATGTACTACAGTTTCTTTATCAATTCATCTGTTGATGGGCATCTAGGTTGGTTCCATAGCTTAGCTATTGTGAATCATTCAATTATAAACATTGATGTGGCTGTATCACTATAGTATGCTGATTTTACATTCTTTGGATATATACTGAGGTGTAAGATAAGTGGTTCAAATGGTGGTTCCATTCCTAGTTTTTTGAGTATCTCCATACTGCTTTCCAGAGTGGTTACACTAATTTGCAGTCCCACCAATGTATGAGTATACCTTTTCCCTCACATTTGTGCCAACATCTGTTGTTACTTGTATTCTGGTTGGAGTGAGATGAAATCTCAGTGTAGTTTTAATTTGCATTTCTCTAATTGCTAGAGATGTTGAACATTTTTTCATATATTTGTTGACTGTATTTATTCTTTTGAGAAAGGTTTGTTAATTTCGTTTGCCCATAAATCCATTTATTCATTGTGTTTTCTTTTGTTGTTGTTGTTAAGATTTTTGAGTTCTTTGTATTTCTGAAAATTAACTCCCTATCTGAGGTATTGGTGGCAAAGATTTTCTCCCATTGTGTAGACTGTCTTTTCATGTCTTTTATGGTTTTCCTTACTGTGAAGAAGCTTTTTAGTTTGGTACCATCCTGTTTATTGATTTTTTATTTTACCTCTTGCACTTTGGGAGTCTTGTTTAGGAAATTGGTCCCTAAGCTGACATGTTAGAGTGTTGGGCCTACATTTTCTTCTAGTAGGTTCAGGGTTTCTGGTCATCTCTAGGTCTTTGATCCACTTTGAGTTGAGTTTTGAGTAGGGTGAGAGATATGGATTAAATTTTATTCTACTACATAGAGAGTTCCAGTTTTTCCAGCATCATTCGTTGAAAAGACTCCTTTCTCCAGTGCATATTTTTGGTGCCTTGTCTAACATGAGATAACTGTGTTTATGTGGGTTTGTCTCTGTGTTTTTTATTCTGTTCCATTGGTCTTCATGCCTCTTTTGGTGCCAATACCATGCTGCTTTTGTTACTATAGATCTGTAGTATAATTTAAGGTCTGGTATTGTGATGCCTCCTGCATCACTTTTCTCACTAAGGATTGCTTTGGCTATTATTTGTCACTTATTTTTCCAAATGAATTTCATGACTGCTTTTTCCATTTCTTTGAAGAATATCATTGGAATTTTAATAGGGATTGGATTGAATCTATCTAGCACTTTTGGTAGTATGTCCATTTTGACAATTTTAATTCTGCTTATCCAAGAACATGGGTGATCTTTCCATCTTCTAAGGTCTTCTTCAGTTTCTTTCTTAAGTGTTCTGTAGTTTTTATTGTAGAGGTCTTTAACTTCTTTTTTTAGATTGATACCCACATTCTTTTGTTAGATTGATTTCCAAGTATTTTATTGTTTTTTGAGACTATTGTGAATGAGATAGGCTTCCTAATTTCTCTTTCAGCTGATTCATCATTGGTATATAGGAACACAATTGGTTTATGGGTGTTAGTTTTTTATCCTGCTTGCTGAATTCATTTGTAAGTTCTGAAAGTTTTCTGGTAGAGTTTTTTGGGTCTTATAAATATAGGATCATGTTGTCAGCAAACAGATAGTTGGAGCTCTTCCTTTTCTAAGGAGAGGTTTTAGAAGTCAACAATGGGACTACATTAAATAATTTAAGAACTATGTTTATAGCAACTTATAAATTTGTCCCCACCCCAGGACCTTTAAATTCTGCCCTTGTATACAGACCTCACTCGGGAGAGTACATTAGTATTGCTTTCTAGTTTGGGCCTTCACAGGGCAGGGATTCTTCAGCATTTGCAGGAGTAACTTTAGATCTCTAAAAATGTGAAGGTGATTCATGTAGGTGAGGCAGTGCTCTGATTTAGTTGGTACCCCTTAATCCTGGAAGGAAGGAAGGCATTATAGCTGAAGAATCAATTTATTGTCATGATAGATCTTGTCATGTTCTGTCAAATCTTAGCAGGGAGAGTACCTGTTTCCCTTTTAAGTCACAAATGAAAGAGGAGCCTGGCTGAAGAGTTAATAAATGGATGGCCTCAAATTTAAAAGCTTCTGTACAACATAGGAAACAATTAGGAATGTGAAGAGAGAACCTACAGAATGGGAGAAAAACCTTTGCTCTTCTGACCGGGGATTAATATCTAGAATATATGAAGAACTCAAAAAATTTAACACCAAAAAAATCAAATAACCCAATTAATAAATGGGCAAATGTATTAAATAGACACTTCTCAAAAGAAGAAATACAAATGGCCAACAAATATATGAAAAAATGTTCAACATCATTAACAATTAGGGAACTCCAAGCAAAACTACATTGAGATTTCATTTCACTGGTCAGAATGACAGTCATCAAGAATACAAATAAATGCTGGAGAGGATGTGGAGATAAAGGAACACTTACATGGTTGGTTGAATTGTAAATTAGTGTAACTACAATGGAAATCAGTATGGAGGTTCCTCAAAAGACTAGGCATGGAAACACCATATGACCTAGCTATACCACTCCTTGGTATTTATCCTAAAGAATTAAAGTCATCATGCAATAGTGATACATGCATACTTGTGTTTATAGCAACACAATTCACAGTAGCCAAACAATGGAACTAGCCTAGGTGACCATCAATGGATGAAGGAATAAAGAAAATGTGGTATATAGACACAATAAAGTTTTATTCAGCCATAAAGAAAAATGAAACTCTGTCATTTGCAGGAAATGGATGGAACCAGAGACCATTATGTTAAATGAAATAAGCAAGCTCAGAAGGTCAAGGGTCTATGTTTTTTTCTCATTCATGGAAACCAGAGAGGAAAAAGGAAAATAAAGATTGGGGGAGAGTCTAATGAAAATCAAAGGGAGATCAATAGAGGAAAGGAAACAGAAGGTGACAAGTAGGGAGGGAGGGGGAACTGCTATAGAGTGATATTGGCCAAATTATATTATTATATTGTGTGCATATACAAATATGTAACAACAAATCCCATCATTATACAGCTGTAGTGCACCAATAGAAAAAGAGAGACAGAGAGAGAGACTGGTTGTTCTGTTAAAACATTGACTATGTAGGAAGAATGGTAATGCTTATCATTGTTGGTTCTCAATATTGAGATACATTCAAAGCTTAAAACTTAATCTTGAGTTTAATGCTATGACTTTTCTTTTTCACAAAAACTCAGTTATTTCCTAAATCTTATGCATTTATTTTGTGTATATGTGTTTACTAGGTTTCTTAACAATTCTTAACAATTACATGTGCTAAATGCATTCTTATGAAGTGCTTGTTTAGTTTTTGTGCTTATGGTTTTCAGAGAAATTGAAATAACTTTAAGTGTGACATCTAGTTTGTAGGGTACATCGGGTTATCAAAATGATTGCACTGTAGTAAGCCACGTCTTTTGGAACTCAAAAGCATTTGACCTGAGGGAAATCTGAACTTATCCTGTGAACTCCATCGACATTATGGTTTTTAAAAATATCCCTTTTGAAGATTAAAGAGCATGATTATACAGGATAGGTTAGCATCCAGTCACCTATAATGAAGAAAAAATTAGTTCTCATGTATGAAGGTTTGAGTATGAGGGACATATGTAGCTTCAGGGACAACTGGGATTTGTGTTGCTATTCTCTTTCCACAGCTGTCCTGTTTTGATATTAATAGCCTCATCTTTTGCATCTGTTAGGTGTGGCAGAATATAAGAAAGAGACTTGACTGAAGATTAATGTTATTGAGTATTCTTGGGACGAGTAAATGTCACTGTCAGAGTGATGAGATTTAGAGTCAGTTTGTATGTTATGTGTCTCTGATGGAGAGTTTGAGGAGTGACTAGGCAATTATAGCCATCTAGCACTCATAGTTTCTGTGATAGACCTTCTTACTGAATGCATATTCTTCATTGTTGCTGGACTCTGCTTAAAGCCCTCTGTGGAAGCCTAACTTTAATGGGCTGTTCTTAACCACTTGTGAGTGGGTATTCCTTTATCCTCTGATCTGTGATTTAGACTGAAAGAAGTCTCTTTGAGTCCCTTTCACTAGGTCTGAACCTTCTAATTTTTATTGTATTTTATTGTCTTGTATTCCTGATATGCCTATGGTATGAGAAAAACAAACACTGCTGGGCGAGAATACATTAGCATTGCTTTCTAGCCTAGGCAGCCTCATCACCCATAGGATGAGACATTTCAAAGGAGGACCAGTAACTTCTATTGCCTCCAGTGGAGGACCGCAAAAGGAGGTATGTAGAGTGGACCTAAGAACTTTTAACCCTTCCACTTCCTGCCATGTTGACCATTTTGCAATGATCCAATAACACTACCAGTTCTTCTGTTTCTCGGAGTGTTGAGTGAGGTATTTTGAACACCTGAGAGTAATTTGCATCTCTGCATTCAAGAGAGGAAGCAGAGAAACTGGTATAAAATTCTTCTCAATTTATGAGATTAATCTGTGTTAAGTCAGGAGCAGTGTTGAAAAGGGACAGTTGGAATTTAAAAGGTTTGGGGAAACCTGAATAATGATGGTAATGGTATATATGAAGCCATAGGAGGAGTGGTTAGATTTTAGTAAGGCTAGAATTACAAACCCTGAAAGCTGAATGGGATTTAGAGATTATCTGGGGTATTCAGTCTAAGCCCCCTCCAACGCCCGGGCCAAAACTTCTCTCAATTTTTCCTAATTTAGTGTTTCAGGCAAATTATTATGCATGGCGGGATCTATCTGTCATTCATGAGCAAATCCACGGTTCCCTACCTCTTACAGGTTAGGATATAAGGCTTTATGTGTTTATAAAGGGCTTCCATTTATATTATCACAATTAGCCTTGCCCACTAATTACAAAGAAAGAAAGAATGCACTCTTTCAGTAGAGCCTTTCTGTCCAGGGTTGGTACTCTTCCTACAAGCACAGAGCTGTCTTCTGTTAAAAGGATTCTGTATTGTGAGAGCAAACCCTTAAAAGTAAGGATAAAAATACCAAGAGACAGCTGTCTGAGGAATTCTGAAGACATTCCCTGTCCTCAACAAAATCCCACCAGTCCAGCATTCACTTCTCTGAGATCTCCTAGGGCTTTCTAATAGAATGTAAATATCCATACCAAGAGACTTATTTGCTCCTACAGGAGTGTGTCATATAGAAATTGATGCAGATGCTGTAATGTAAAGCAGATTGGTTGATGGGTTTATGTACTAATACATTTGAGAAATAGTAAAAATTGTAAAGTTCAGGAAACTGCTGTAGTTGCTGTGAGGGATAAAATGCTGAATAATAAATGTATAATAGAAAAATATAGATTAGAATATTCCTTTTATAATCTTTAACTTTAATAATCTGAAATTTCAATGATGATGCCTATGTCCGTATTTTTCTTTTCTCTGCAATGTACTCACAATTTTTTTTCTTTTACTTTCTTTTTTTTTTATTTAGACAGCTGCCAGTTGAGTGCCAGTTTTAGATTCCAATTTTTTTTTTTCCTGGCAACCCCTTTGAGAAACATATGTTTCTAACTTCAGTTCCTGCTTATTCCTCCATATGCTTCTTGTTCTATTTCTTGGGTTTAATATGTGTATAATTAAGGCCAGGGAGCTTATTGGTAGAGTCAGGCTTTCATACTAGGAAAGAAAAGAGAACCTGACCACTCCCAATTTTAAAGTGACTTTTAAACGCTTGCTTTTCAACTATTTTTTGTGCCATCTTTGTGCATGGTTGCAGGCCAACTCCCATGAGGAAGAATACAGGCACAGGAGCTTGGAGAACAGGTGCTAAGGCTGAGAAGATTAGGATTCTTGAATACTTTTAATGCCATTTGTTTTTGGTCTTCCACAACTTAGGATATCATCAGCTTTCATTGACTTAAGAGTCTCACAAGGTAGTGTAGTGTTTAGTCTAGTGACATTGAGTAAGCCCTTTGCAAAGGAAGTAATGGGGACACATTTGGTTTCACAACCCCATTGTTGCTTAAAGGCATTAAAAGTGTTAAAGAAATCTCCCAATCTACTAGCATTATAAATGGCCCATTCTAGCTTGTGTAGAAACATCTAAAGTGACATTGTTATGTAACCTAAAGAGTGAAAGGTCAGTGAAAATGTTTCCACTTTTAGAAATTGTTGACCTCTCTAGATCTTGCATTTTTTACTTTAATTTTCTTTAGTATAACAAATCAATGGACACTAAGCAAAGTGAACTGTGAATGGCTAAAATAGATCGATAAGGTCCTTTATTATTCTGTCATATTCTTTAAGTGCAGAAAAATTCCTTTAGCCTCACTCAGAGCTTATAGTTCTTATTTTTGGCACCATTTTTGTAAGCCTGTCTGTCCATTTCATGTCCACAGCTATTAAAAGCAAAAGGCAGGTGGAGAGGGACTCTCATGTAGAAACATTAATAGCAGATTACCATATGAAAATGATCTGGGAAGATGATGATGACAAAAAAGATATGATTTCAAAAGAAGGACAATTTGGGACCATTTAATATAGGTGTAGTAAATCCCAGTGGACCTTGATGGCAGCCACATACTAATAATGTGATGGCCCTGAATTATAAAGAAGACGTTAATTTATGATCTATGTTCCTTTTGTTCTTCGTAATAAAATTCTAGATAGATATCAGCCCGAACAATTAAATAAATAGAAGTTTCTATGTATCTGCTGTGTATCAAGATTTAAGTTCTTGACCATTTGCATCATCTGGAAAACTTTACCCTGTTCTTTGTCCTGATGCCTTTGGGTCCTCCTTTTGCCCCTGTGCATGCACACTTTCACACTAACTCTTCTTACCTTGGGGAGGAAGATCACTTTGGAAAAAGCTTAGCTGCCCCTCATTTGGGTGCCCTTTGTTTGTACTGTCATGGCACTCCCAACCCCTTTTGATGATTTTCTCTTTGCTTGCTCATCTTTCCGGTGTAACTCACTGTTATCTATACCTAGCATTTAGTACTGTAGTACTTGGGACATAGTAGAAACAATAGTTGTAAAGTAAACAAATGACTGAGTAAATCCAGAATAACTTCTGGGCAATAGAGATTTGTCTGTATAGCACTTTGGCAAAGCAACATGCCAAAGCTTTTTGAAAATTTATACTCGTTATCTGTTTAGAAATTTATGTTACAAAGCATCACAGAGACTATGAGTTCAGTGTAAGAGTAGAGTTGACTTTAAGATGTGGAAAAAACAGAATCTAAAAAAGTGAAAATTGCATAAATATTCTAATGTAGTAGAGGATTTATGGATTAAATATGCTCTTCCTGAAGAGTTATTTTTTAACATAAAAGTATTTGCAGCAAATTGAAAAATTACGGAGAATATTTTCTGATAATTTAAAAAATTATTTTGGAAAGTGATACTTTAAGAACCATTAATAGTTCACCATTAATTTGACTGAAATAGAAAAATAAGGGGATCCAAGATGGCGGACTAGAGGGAGGCTGCGTTCCTTGTCACTCTGTAACTCCAGTTTCAAGCAGAGGATATCTGTTTCTTGGTGAGGCAGTTTTTGCTGCTTCTCGATCCCCTGCTGTTTACCTCATTTGTCTACTGTGATCACCTGCAGTCTGCCAGCATATCGACACCTTTTCTGAGTACACATTGCTCAACGTCAGGCGCCTATCATCCACCATTTTGCCTGCCTCTTGCCTGTCCATCACCTGCCTTACACCTATCCATGACCCAGTGCACGAGATTCACCTCCCCATTGTCCGACAACAGTCAGCAAACTGATTGCCGACCGCCAGTGGAGCGCCAGCTGCCTGCTGTTGCCTGGAAGTTCACTGTCACAGTACCTGCAGGTCTGGTTACATGTGGCAGCCACCATTTTGAGGCAACAGCCAGGCCCTGTAGGACCCCTGGCCAGACTGACTGAGCCCTGTCTCCAGGATCCCTCAGCCCAACCGATCACTCCCTGCCTCCAGGGCCCTCACATGGACTGACCGCTCCCTGCCGCCAGGACCCCAGACTGACTGATTGCACCCTGCCTCCAAGATCCTGCAACACACCCGACCTACAGGACCCCTGCCTGACCAGCCGCACCCTGCCTCCAAGTCCTCCAGCCGACCATGTCCACACCCTGAGCTGCAGTCCCCATTAGCCAGCATATTTGGAAGCCAGAGTGGCCATCTTGGATAATCCTGGAAGCCGTAGCTCCGATCTTTAGGTGGGGCAAATCCCATCCCGAGACGCCTGCTGGAGACTTGAAGCTCATTGTCAGGTACCTCTCATGCATCAGGCTACTGAACACTGGGAGGTTTCATTACTATATGACTGTTATACTGTAGATTTTCTTTTTTGTCCTTATACAAAAAAATTTAAGTTTTTATTTCTTTACTTTTCTTGCTCTCTTTTCCTTTTGTTTACCTGTTCCCTCAGAGTCTCTTTCTCCCTTTTTTGCATGCTAACATCTAATTTCTTTTGATTACACTCTCACCCTTTCTATTATCTAGAACTTCTGTATAATCTTTTCTTATCCCATTAACAGCCACATTCTACATCCCTCTGCATCTTCTTTGTCCTCCATTAGAAACTGCAGACCTTATTGCAAATCTGTTTGTTTTTTTGAAGAAAATATTTTAACTCATTCTGTTCATTATGACAATTTTGTTATTGTCCTCATAGGGGCTATTTGGTCTATGATTGCATAGTGTCTGAATTGGGCACTGCTAATATTGATCTCCCCTTAAAGAAAGGGTTTTGGAAACCTGTAGGGCCACTATAAGCCTATAGGGGGAAATCTGCAATACCCCAGATCTGCACTGCTAGAGGGGAAGATACATGAACAACAGGAGAAAACAAGGGAAGAAAATGATCCAAACAAATCTAGATTCTATATTAATAGAATCCAATGACAGTATGTTAGAAGAAATGTCAGAAAAGGACTTCCAATTATACATGATTAAGATGATTCGTGAAGCAAAGGATGCGATAAGAGAGCAAATGCAGGTAATGAATGATCATACCAATAAGTAGTTGAAAGAGCAACTGCAGGAAGCAAAAGATCATTTCAACAAAGAGATAGAGATTCTCAAAAAAAAAAAACAAACGGAAATCCTTGAAATGAAGGAAACAATAAACCAAATAAAAAACTCAGTGGAAAGCATCATCAAAAGACTAGACCACTTGGAAGACAGAACCTCAGACAATGAAGACAAAATATTTAATCTTGAAAATAAAGTTGCCCAAACAGAGAAGATGGTAAGAAATCATGAACAGAATCTCCAAGAACTATGGGACATCATGAAAAGACCAAATTTAAGAATTATTGGGATTGAGGAAGGCACAGAAATACAAACCAAAGGAAGGAACAACCTATTCAATGAAATACTATCAGAAAATTACTCAAACCTGAAGAATGAAATGGAAAATCAAATACAAGAGGTTTACAGAACATCAAATGCACAAAACCACAACAGATCCACACCAAGGCACATTATAATGAAAATGCCTAACATTCAAAATAAAGATAGGATTTTGAAGGCCACGAGAGAAAAGCATCAAACTACATATACGGGGAAACCAATATGGATAGCAGCCAACTTCTCAACCCAGACTCTAAAAGCTAGAAGGGTCTGGAACAAATTATTTCAAGCTCTGAAAGAACATGGTTGCCAACCAAGAATTCTATATCCAACAAAACTAACTTTCAGATTTGAAGATGAAATAAAATCCTTCCATGATAAACAAAAGTTAAAAGAATTTAAAAATAGAAAGCCAGTGCTACAGAATGTTATCAAAATATTCCATAAGGAGGAAATGAAAACAACAATGTAGGTCAGCAAAGGAAGGACTACTTAGAGAAAAACCCACTCAAAGGAGAAACCAAGCCCAGTTAAAAACCATGATTGGGCATACAAGTCATATGTCAATAATAACTCTGAATGTTAATGGCCTAAATTCATCAATCAAAAGACCTAGAGTGACAGAATGGATTAAAAAGAAAGACCCAACAATATGCTGCCTGCAAGAGACGCATCTCATAGAAAAAGACATCCGCAGACTAAAGGTGAAAGGATGGAAAGAAACCTGCCATGCACGTGGACTTAGTAAAAAAGTGGTGGTTTCCATCCCTATATCAGATAAAGTGGACTTCAAGCCAAAGTTAGTCAGAAAGGATAAAAAAGGACATTTCATACTGCATAAGGGAACCATAAATCAGGAAGACATAACGATAGTAAATATTTATGCCCCAAACAATGGTGCATCCCTGTACATCAAACAAATCCTTCTCAATTTCAGGAATCAAATAGACCAGAACACAGTAATTCTGAGTGACTTTAACACACCACTGTCACCTCTAGATAGATCTTCCAAACAAAAACCAAACAAAGAAACCATAGAACTCAATAACACAATCAATAACCTAGACTTAATAGACATATATAGAATATTCCATCCATCAACAAGCAAATTCTCTTTCTTCTCAGCAGCACATGGAACCTTCTCGAAAATAGACCATAAGTTATGCCACAAAGCAGCCCTTAAGAAATGCAAAAAAATAGAGATACTGTCTTGTGTTTTATCAGATCATAATGGACTGAGAATAGAAATGAATGACAAAATAAAAAACAGAAATTGCTCCAACACCTGGAGACTAAAAAGTATGCTATTGAATGAAACATGGATAACAGAAAACATCAGGGATGAGATAAAAAAATTCTTAGAGGTCAATGAGAACGATGATACAACATATCAAAATCTCTGGGACATTATGAAAGCGGGACTAAGAGGAAAATTCATTGCTTGGAGTACATTCAAGAAAAGAATGAAAAATCAACAATAAATGACATAACATTACAGCTCAAAGCCCTAGTAAAAGAAGAACAGAATAACAGCAAAAGTAGTAGGAGACAGGAAGTAATTAAAATCAGAGTTGAAAATCAATGAAATTGAAACAAAAGAAACAATTCAAAAAATTGACAAAACAAAAAGTTCGTTCTTTGAAAAAGTAAACAAAATAGACAAACCCTTAGCCACACTAACAAAGAGAAGGAAAGAGAAAACTCAAATTACTAAAATTTATGATGAAAAAGGAAATATCACAACAGACACCACTGAGATACATAACATAATGAGAAGCTACTTCGAAAATCTGTGTTCCAACAAAATAGAAACTACTGAAGACATTGACAAATTTCTAGAGCCATATGCTCCTCCCAAGCTGAACCAGGAGAACATACACAATTTAAACAGATCAATATCAAGCAATGAAATAGAAGAAGCCATTAAAATCCTACCATCCAAGTAAAGCCCAGGACCAGACGATTTCTCAGCCGACAAGACCTTCAAAAAAGAATTCATTCCAGTACTTCTCAAAGTATTCCAGGAAATAGAAAAGGAGGGTACCCTACCGAACTCATTCTATGAAGCTAATATCACCCTCATACCCAAACCAGGAAAAGACACATCAAGGAAAGAAAATTTTACACCAATATCCTTGATGAATATAGATGCAAAGATCCTTAACAAAATATTGGCAAACGGTATCCAAAAACATATTAAGAATATTGTGCACCACGATCAAGTGCGGTTCATCCCTGGAATGCAAGGGTGGTTTAACATTCGTAAATCAATAAACGTAATCCATCATGTCAATAGATTTAAGGATAAGAATCATATGGTTATTTCAATTGATGCAGACAAAGCGTTCAACAAAATACAACACCCCTTCATGCTCAAAACACTAGAAAAAATAGGGATAGAAGGAACATACCTGAACATTGTAAAGGCTATTTATGCTAAACCCATGGCCAACATCATTCTTAATGGAGAAAAACTGAAACCATTCCCTTTAAAAACGGGAACAAGACAGGGATGTCCTCTTTCACTACTTCTATTCAACATTGTCCTCGAAACTCTAGCCAGAGCAATTAGACAGCCTAAAGAAATTAAAGGGATACAAATAGGAAAAGAGGAACTTAAGCTGTTACTATTTGCTGATGACATGATTCTATATTTAGAGGATCCAAAAAACTCCCCCAGAAAACTTCTAGACCTCATAAAAGAATTCAGCAAAATAGCAGGCTATAAAATCAACTCGTATAAATCTAAATCATTTTTATACACAAGCGATGAAACATCTGAAAAGGAAATGAGGAAAACAACTCCATTTGCAATAGCCTCAAAAAAAAAAAAAAAAAACAAAAAAACTTGGAAATCAATCTAACCAAAGAGGTAAAAGATCTCTACAATATAAACTACAAAACATTGAAGAAATTGAGGAAGACCTTAGAAGATGGAAAGATCTCCCATGTTCTTGGATAGGCAGAATTAATATTGTCAAAATGGCCATACTACCAAAAGTGCTATACAGATTCAATGCAATTCCAATTAAAATACCAATGACGTACCTTACAGAAATAGAGCAAGCAATCATGAAATTCATCTGGAAGAATAAGAAACCCAGAATAGCTAAAGCAATCCTTAGCAGGAAGAGTGAAGCAGGAAGTATCAAAATACCAGAACTTGAACTATACTACAAAGCAATAGTAACAAAAATGGCATGGTATTGGTACTGAAATAGACAGGCAGATCAATGGTACAGAATAGAAGACATGGTCACAAACCCAAATAAATACAGTTTTCTCATACTAGACAAAGGGGCCAAAAATATGCAATGGAGAAAAGACAGCCTGTTCAACAAATGGTGCTGGCAAAACTGGAAATCCAAATGCAGCAGAGTGAAGCTAAACCCCTATCTTTCACCCTGCACAAAACTCAACTCACAATGGATCAAGGACCTTGGAGTCAGACTAGAGACCCTTCATCTTATAGAAGAAAAAGTAGGTCCAAATCTTCAACATGTTGGCTTAGGATCAGACTTCCTTAACATGACTCCCATAGCACAAGAAATAAAAGCAAGAATCAATACCTGGGATAGATTCAAACTAAAAAGCTTTCTCTCAGCAAAGGAAACTATCAGTAATGTGAAGAGAGAGCCTACAGAGTGGGAGAAAATCTTTGCCACTCATACTACAGATAGAGCGCTAATTTCCAGAATATATAAAGAACTCAAAAAACTCTACACCAAGAATGCAAATAATCCAATCAACAAATGGGCTAAGGATATGAACAGACACTTCACAGAAGTTGTACAAGCAATCAACAGATATATGAAAAAATGTTCAACATCTCTAGTAATAAGAGAAATGTGAATCAAAACTACCCTAAGATTCCATCTCACCCAATTAGAATGGCGATTATCAAGAATACAAGCAACATTAGGTGTTGGAGAGGATGTGGGGAAAAAGGTACACTCATAGATTGCTGGTGGGGTTGCAAATTAGTGCAGCCACTCTGGGAAGCGGTGTGGAGATTCCTTAGAAAACTTGGAATGGAATCACCATTTGACCCAGCTATCCCACTCCTTGGCCCATACCCAAAGAACTTAAAATCAGCATACTACAGTGATGCAGCCACATCAATGTTCATAGCTGCTCAATTCACAGTAGGCAGATTGTGGAACCAATCTAGATGTCCTTCAATTGATGAATTGATAAAGAAACTGTGACATATATATATATGAATATTACTCAGCAATAAAGAATAATAAAATTATGGCATTTGCAGGCAAATGGATGAAATTGGAGAATATCATGCTAAGTGAGATAAGCCAATCTCAAAAAAACCAAAGGATGAATGATCTGGCTGATAAGTGGATGATGACACATAATGGGGGGGTGGGAGGGGGGCAAAATGGAGGAAGGAGGGACTGTATAGAGGGAAAAGAGGTGTGGGAGGGGTTGGGGAAGGAAAAAATAACAGAATGAATCAAACACCATTACCCTATGATTACACAAATGGAATGCATTTACTTTATGTACAAACAGAAACAACATGTATCCCATTTGTTTATAATAAAAATAAATTTTAAAAAAAGAAAAAAAAATAAAATGTACAAGTTATTACTGACAAGTTTGTTAATGATCAGTAATTAGATGACTATAAATAACTTAGGCAATAGCATTCAATTTTAAAATACCATGTGAAAGTCATTAGACTTGGGAGTACAATGATGTGTACAAATGAAAGGAAGACCAAATTTAAAGATAAGTATGAGGAATAAAATAGATTGTAGAGAAGGATTATTAAACCCTAGAATTGTTAATGAAAAAGATGGTGAAATCTCAGACTAAGATAATTCCTCTAATGCCTTTATTTTGTATGAGTGAGAATCATAACCATCAATACTATTTAGTTGTAGAATAAAATTGGTAAAACCCACTAAATACTGCATGAAGTTGGGTTAGAATATATTTTGGGGACCAACTCTCTGAACCCTTTGATTCAGCAGACTGGGTGCCCTACAAATCTTTTCTAAGGACTTCCTTTTCTTCTTGCTTTTTCCCTCCATTTGGCCTCGGTGTTAACTGTGTTATGCTTTTTCATTTATCTGAGATCATAGTTGGGCCACTTAAGAACTGGGCTTTTTTCCAGAATTGGTTATTTGATTGTAGCCATTTTGACAGTGTTGTCTCAAAGATAAAAAGCACTTTTTTTTTTTTTTTTTTTTTTTAAATAACCTCATCCTCTTGCTGCCCCATAGTACCTTGTAGACTCATGGATGCTGAAGGCTTTTGGAAAGGGAGAGGATGTCTGTTGCACATATTGTATTATTTGTTATACAGAAGCTAAAAATGCAATCGTTTGTTTTTAGACTGACAAAAAAATCCGTCTGTCAAAATATCCTCCTGCATCAAAATATCATGTATCTGCCTTTTCCTGTTTTGCATTAGAAAGTTAACACACACATCACTCTGTGAGGCTTGGGTTGAAGGAAATATTTGTCTTTATTTTTATCACTCAAACCAATTTAAGCCCTTCTCACTAATGAGGAATCTCATGTCAGTCATCAATGGGACTTTCCCCTACCTGTCCACCACTCTGTTTCACACTGTATTGTCCTGGCCTTCAAAGACTTACAAGGGTCCTGGATCCTGCAGAGAAACCTAGGCTTGAACCATCATCATGGTCATTATGGCTTCTTCTGTCCACTTTGGTAAGGCCAAAATGGAACTCTACTCTTTGAGGTGGGCAGCTCTCAAAAGTGCCTACCCTAGAGTGTTTGTCCCTGCAGGTAGGCTTCCCAGTGTCAGCACTGTGCTCTAGATCCAGCCAGTGTCCACATTAATTCAAGGGCACCCTGCCATCTCTGAAAGTGCAGTGGCATAAGGGCCAAGCCCTCAAGACTGAAAGGACCTGCTGCCACCCTTAACCTGCCCCTCCCCTTTTCCAAGTTCCCAAGACCACATTCTCAGCCACCTTTGTGGCTTTTTCTTTCACTGTGGGGTTTAGTGACCCATCTGGAAGCTCTAAGTGGATAGAAAGGAAGGTCCACAGAAACCTGTTTACTTTTCTTTCACATAAGAGAAATATAATTGTTTTTAGGAATGTAGTATACAATCTTCCATCCCACAAGGATGGACTGCACATTTTCTTGAGACAGCCGAACCTAGCAATTGTATTTAAACATTTGATTTCTGTATCTTGTCACATTGAATTCTCAGTCACCTACTTTGTGTGTGTGTGTCTGTGTGTACTCACAAGGTTATCATGACATGCTCTATGACTTAAGAATTAAGGATCCTATATGCCTTGTATGTGTGTGGCTGCCATATAATTTTAACAAAAAAACCTGTTTTTCTTCCTGTTCCCTCTTATACTCTTTCATGCCTCCCCTCCACACTTTGAAGACCTGAGAATATTTGTTGGGACAATCTCTTTTAGCAGTAGAAGAATGTGGTGGTGAGGGAATCACTATCTCAAAATGTTAATATTATAAAATTATTTTACTCATTCCTCAGATTTTCTTCATATACTGGAGACTGACTACACCACGATCCAAATATAGTATGAAAATTTGCTTACGTAGGTCCCCTCTGGCAGCTAAGAAGATAAAGTTAGAAGGCCTTCATTTTAAGATGGCCACACCTAAGAGATAGCAGCACAGCGGGACTATTACAGCATTGCCTAATATTTTTATTCAGTTTTTAGGACTGGAAAAGCCCCTATCTTCTTAGCCTGAATCAGAAATTTACAAAACACTTTTTCTTACTCTAGTTTGCCAAAGACAAATTTGCTTGGTTTCACCCATCAAAACTCATTAAAACTCCTGAAGTTGAGACAATCTGTATTTTTCACTGTGGTATGATTGTAAAATGTCAGAAAACAAAAACAAAAAAATTAATATTTAATCTCCCTTCCTGCATAATTATGGTAGAGCCTGCAATTACCCTTTTAAATCACTAGATGACACTTCTGCACAAAAGCCAGTTGTGGTGACTGGCCAATCAGAAGGCTGAATACTTGGATGAATGACAGAGGCAGTGGGGTTATGAAATTTTTGATGTTCTTAAGGATGATTTGTGTGTGTATGACAAAAAGACTATTCAAATATTTAATTTTAATTTTAAAAACTGACAGAGGTTTTATAATTATAGCCTTCAAAACCCAAGTTCTTCTTTAAGCTCTTTAGAATTCCAGCTTCCAATTGTATTTTCTTCCTTGTTATATATAAGCAGAGAAAGTTTAATATTAATTTTAAAGAGCCTTTGAATAATATTTGATCTCATTTACAAAATTGATTAAACATTTAAACTGTGCTTAAAAACAATGTATATATATGTACATGTATATATACATATTTAAATATTCAAATATATATGCATATATATTTGAATATGTATTTATAGATATTTCTTTTTAAGTATTTGAGTTGTCTGACTTAAAATGTCAGTGTGTGAGAAATGCTTTCAAATCTAATAAATCAAGCCTATAAATATAGTGACCCTCAGGTTTTCTTAAATATTCCAAATACATAAAATGCCAAACATGAATAGATTCCTGAACAGGAAATTATTTTATTTAATAAAAAGAATAAAAAGTCTTTATATACTTGCACAACTTTTTCAGCTTCTGTGATAAAATAACACAACCCTGCTTATGGAAGGCAGTTAACATCTCAGTTAACTAAGGATACTTGTGACCAGGAAGTTCAGTTAGTTTGAGTGTTAGGTTTGCAGGGACCCAGAACATTTCTTATCACCAACTAAGGAAACAACCAAATGCCAAGTAACTCAGGGTTATTTCTCAGTATTTCTCAGTAATATGGAGGTTACTAATGACCACAGATTTTCATCTGCTGCTGACTACATTCCAGAATGCCTGGGGGATGCTCATAAACCCATTTTACAGTTGCTCTTTCAGGGACTTGGAAATGGGCATCTAATTTCTTATGTCCTGCATTTCTGGATTTAGATTATTTTCACATCCTCATTTCCTGATGATTATTCCCAAAGTTTTTATGATCTACTAGGTTCATCATTTGAATCTTTTGGTTCCTAACTTATATAAACTTACTTCCATCTAAGGCTAAAGACTTTGGAGCTAGATGAGATCTTATGTTTTTTCATATTCTTAGGACCATATGATTCTAATAGATATTTAACATGAGATAGATTGAATTTGGGTATCTCAGTATCTACTGTGATGTCACTTCTCATAAAGCCATGATTCCCACAGCAATTGAAAGCAAGGGATTTATGTATTTTGGGTATTTGCAGTAAGCAAAATTATGTAATAGATTTATTCATTCATTCATTCATTCTTTCATTCATTTATTTTGAAAACCATTCATATGTGAGGCACTGAACTAGGCAAAGGAATTCAATCAGTTAAGACATATAAATTCACTCCTCACAAAACATGATAAAGTGAGGTTGACCATATCCTAGTAGTGAAAATTTGGAAATATAAGGTTATACTGGCCATGATTCTGTGAATGAATACCCTACTAATGGTATTAATTTTCCTGTTTTCTAGAGTGAGATTTATACCTATTCAGTTGAAGTTACTGTAGAATTACATTGGAGATTAGTACTGGCAAAGTAACTAGAACTATGTGGCCAGTTACTTTATGAGTGGCCTCATGGAAGGAAGAAAAAAGTTCAGTTCTAAAAGCAATCAATTTACTGTATTCACTGATGAGGTTTGTTTTACATAGAACCATGCCCCCACCCCCCTGTAGCCCTAGGGATTGAACCCAGGGCCTTTCACATGCTAGACAAGTGTTCTACCACTGAGCTACTTCCCCCGCCCCAGGTTCTTCTTAAAATTAAGGTACTCTACTTTTTTAGGACCTAGCAATAGATATCACGTTAAAGTTTGATCATGAAAAGTTGGGCAGTTCCCCTTAAAGCCAGTGAAGAAACTGAAATGAGTCACACTTTTTACAAACCAGTTCCGCTGATTCCTTCCTTATTTCCATTTGAAGATATTTTGTGAATGAATATTTTATCATCTGAAGAACTTCATGAAAACCATATGTTTTATTTCCTGATTCTCAAGTAAAGTCTTTAGAAGTTGTTCTAGTCAGTCAAGATGACTTAGAAAATGTGGCCTCATTTTAGGTCATTGAATAGTTTATGCAATTGGTTTCTTAAATGGATTCAACTTATAATATTCTTTTGGAAATGGTTTTTATTCATCTCTCACCACAGCTCTCAAATCACATCAAAGAATATTGAAATGGATGCTGAAATATTAAACAGAAACATAGTTAGCCATAAGAATATACCAATTTTTTTATTTGTTATTTTTAGATATAGAAAATTTCTATTTATTCTTCAGTCATTCCATGCTTTTAAATGACTATTGAGGCTGGTTGGAAATTCCGACAGTGGAGGATACACCTACATTTGGTATAACCCAAGAATAATTCTCTGCTGAACCAAATAGTCTCTTAACAGAACATGTGGGTTTCATTTAAAGCTTTTAGAGTAATGAAGTCTTCAGATTGTCTCCTCTTTGGACTTCGGGACTGCTGACACCTTAACAAGGTAATATTTATTTTCTTCAGAGAGGAAGCAAATGGAATTAACAACCTCAATCTGTTAACTGCTATTCATAGGCAAGTTAAACCATAATCTGTGTGTCCCCTCTCTGAGAGGATGAGCTATTTTCACAAAAAAAAAAAGGTATAAATTTGTCTGCAAATATCCTGTTAAAAGCCTCTCTTCAGTTAGAATTATATTCACTTGTTTCTATTACTTAGAAAAGAGGTAGTAGTCTTTACCTTCTCTCCCAAATGATGAAAGATGGTATGATTGGCTGCAACCATTAAGTCATAATTTCTGCCACAGGGATAATTATCCTCTTTGAAACCATCAATTGGTTGTTCCCACAGAGCTTGGCAAAACCCAGCTACACCAGTTTGAAGTCTAGAAATTTTGGATACATTGAAGAATCCAATCTGCAGCAGAGTTTAGAAGTAGTGTGGACAATAGCTAAATATTGTATTTAATAGTGATATTAAAATCTTTTCACTGTTATATCCTTACATTCCAAAAATTCCAGAATCAGAAGATGGCCTAACACAGAAGGGATATCATTCCTGATTTTGGCAGGGTCTATAAGAGGAAAGAGGATCTAGTGTAGCCATTCAAATCTAGCCTGGTAGTGAATGGGACAACTTCCAGATGTGGTATTCAATGCCTAGTCCACATTGTCATTTAGGAGAATATAAAATAGCTTAGGAAGTCATAGAGCCATAGAGCTTAAGTGTTAGAAAAGTGCAGCATCCTCAGAATTATTGGTGCTTGGAAAACATTTCAAAACTCCATAAGAGGTACTGGCATATGCCCTCCTCCGTCTAAAAGTAATATATAGATTTCACAACTTATCATAGAGAAAAATCTCTAACACATAGGGAGCTCCTGTGTAATGATTAGGGTAACTTCTCTGTAGGGGATAGAGATAGGTCAGATGTGATACTTTTGCAAGTGAGCCTAAAATTGCAAGCTGCATTCTGACTTTTTTTTTGATAATTCAGTAATTTATTTAAGATTTAAAGGCATGAAAGATATATTAATACGAGAGACATGAGAGAGGGGTGAGGAACAAGGTAGAACAGAAAATAAAGACACTGAGAAAGATGATAGGGAGTGTTGGCTTATCTCACTTAGCATGATATTCTCCAATTTCATTCATTTGACTACAAATGACATAATTTTATTATTCTTTATGGCTGAGTAATATTCCATTGTATATGTGTGTGTGTGTGTGTGTGTTTGTGTGTGTGTGTGTGTGTGTGTATATATATATATATCACAGTTTCTTTATCAATTCATCAATTGAAGGACATCTAGATTGGTTCCACAATCTGGCAATTGGGAATTGAGCAGCTATGAACATTGATGTGGCTGCATCACTGTAGTATGCTGATTTTAAGTTCTTTGGGTATGGGCCAAGGAGTGGGATAGCTGGGTCAAATGGTGATTCCATTCCAAGTTTTCTAAGGAATCTCCACACTGCTTCCCAGAGTGGCTGCACTAATTTGCAACCCCACCAGCAATGTATGAGTGTACCTTGTTCCCCATATCCTCTCCACCTAATGTTGCTTGTATTCTTGATAATCGCCGTTCTAATTGGGTGAGATGGAATCTTAGGGTAGTTTTGATTCACATTTCCCTTATTACTAGAGATGTTGAACATTTTTTCATGTATCAGTTGATTGCTTGTAGATCTTCTGTGGTGTCTGTTCATTTCCTTAGCCCATTTGTGGATTGGATTATTTGTATTCTTGGTGTAGAGTTTTTTGAGTTCTTTATATATTCTGGAAATTAGTGCTCTATCTGAAGTATGAGTGGCAAAAATCTTCTCCCACTCTGTAGGCTCTCTCTGCACATTGCCGATTGTATCCTTTGTTGAGAGAAAGCTTTTTAGTTTGACTCTATCCCAGTTATTGATTATTGTTTTTATTTCTTGTGCTATGGGAGTCATGTTAAGGAAGTCTGATCCTAAGCCAACATGTTGAAGATTTGGACCTACTTTTTCTTCTACAAGATGAAGGGTCTCTAGTCTGACTCCAAGTTCCTTGATCCATTGTGAGTTGAGTTTTGTGCAGGGTGAGAGATAGGGGTTTAGTTTCATTCTGCTGCATATGGATTTCCAGTTTTGCCAGCACCATTTGTTGAACAGGCTGCTTTTCTCCATTGCATATTTTTGGCCCCTTTGTCTAGTATGAGAAAACTGTATTTATTTGGGTGTCTGTGTCCTCTATTCTGTACCATTGATCTGCCTATTTTGGTGCCAATACCATGCCATTTTTGTTACTATTGCTTTGTAGTATAGTTGAAGTTCTGATATTGTGATATCCCATACTTCACTCTTCCTGCTAAGGATTGCTTTAGCTATTCTGGGTTTCTTATTCTTCCAGATGAATTTCATGATTGCTTGCTCTATTTCTGTGAGGTATGTCATTGGTATTTTAATTGGAATTGCATTGAATCTGTATAGCACTTTTGGTAGTATGGCCATTTTGACAATATTAATTCTGCCTATCCAAGAACATGGGAGATCTTTCCATCTTCTAAGGTTTTCTTTAATTTCTTTTTTTAGTGTTCTGTAATTCTCATTGTAGAGGTGTTTCACCTATTTTGTTAGATCGATTTCCAAGTATTTTATTTTATTTTTTTTGAGGCTATTGTGCATGGGGTAGTTTTCCTAACTTCTCTTTCTGAGGATTCATCACTTATGTATAAAAATGCATTAGATTTATGAGCATTGATCTTATATCCTGCTACTTTACTGAATTCACTTATGAATTCTAAAAGAGTTCTGGTGGAATTTCCTGGTTCCTCTAAATATATAATCATGTCATCAGTGAATAGGGATAGTTTGAGTTCTTCTTTTCCTATTTGTATCCATTTAATTTCTTTGGTCTTGTCTAATTGCTCTGGCTAGAGTTTCAAGGACAGTGTTGAATAGAAGCAGTGAAAGAGGGCATCCCTGCCTTGTTCCAGTTTTTAGGGGGAATACTTTCAGTTTTTCACAATTTAGAATGATATTAGCCATGGGCGTAGCATAGATAGCCTTTAAAATTTTAAGGGATATTCCCACTATTCCTATTTTTTTCTAATGTTTTGAGCATGAAGGGATGCTGTATTTTGTCAAATGCTTTTTTTGCATCTATTGAAATAATCATGTGATTCTTAACTTTAATTCTGTTGATATGGTGAATTACATTTATTGATTTTGGACATTGAACCAACCTTGCATCCCTGGGATGAACCCCACTTGATCATGGTGCACTATCATTTTAATACGTTTTTGTATGTGATTTGCTAAAATTTTGTTAAGAATTTTTGCATCTATGTTCATTAGGGATATTGGTCTGAAATTTTCTTTCCTCAGTGTGTCTCTGTCTAGTTTAGGTATCAGGGTGATATTGGCTTCATAGAATGAGTTTGGGAGGGTTCCCTTCTCTTCTGTTTCATGGAATACTTTGAGGAGTATTGGAATGAGCTCTTCTTTAAAGGTTTTGTAGAACTCGGCTGAGAACCCATCTGGTCCTGGACTTTTCTTTGTTGGTAGGCTTTTGATGACTTCTTCTATTTCATTACTTGAAGTTGGTCTATTTAAATTGTGTATGTCCTTCTGGTTCAGTTTAGGTAATTCATATGTCTCTAGAAACCTGTTGATGTCTTTGAGATTTTCTATTTTTTTGGAGTATAGATTTCCCAAATAGCTTCTAATTATGTTTTGTATTTCAGTTGTGTCTGTTGTGATATTTCCTTTTTCATCCCGAATTTTAGTAATTTGATTTTTCTCTCTCCTTCTCTTTGTTAGTGTGGCTAAGGGTTTATCAATTTTGTTTAGTTTTTCAAGGAACCAACTTTTTATTTTGTCCATTTTTTAAGTTGTTTCTTTTGTTTCAATTTCTGCTCTGATTTTAACTATTTCCTGTCTTCTACTACTTTTGGTGTTGATCTGTTCTTCTTTTTCTAGGGCTTTAGCTGTAGTATTAGGTCGTTTATATGTTGATTTTTCTTCTTTTATTGAAAGTGCTCAAGGAAATTAATTTTTCTCTGAGTACTGCTTTCATAGTGTCCCAGAGATTTTGATATGATGTATCTTTGTTCTCATTTACCTCTAAGAATTTTTAAATTTCCCTCCTGATATCTTCTGTTATCCATTCATCATTCAGTAGTGTTTTATTTAATCCCCAGGTGTTAGAGTAGTTTCTGTTTTTCATTCTGTCATTTATTTCTAATTTCAATCCATTATGATCTAATAGAATACAAGGTAGTATCTGTCTTCTTGTATTGCTAACAGTAGCTTTGTGGCATAATATATGGTCTATTTTAGAGAAGGATTCATGTGCTGCTGAGAAGAAAATGTATTTGTTCTTTGTTGGATGGTATATTCTATACATGTGTGTTAAGTCTAAATTATTGATTGTTTTTCTTTGTTCAATTTTTGTTTGGAAGATCTGTCTAGTGATGAGAGAGGTGTGTTGAAGTCACCTAGTATTATTGTGTTGTGGTCTATTTGGTTCCTGGAATTGAGAAGGATTTGTTTGATGTACATGGATGATCCACTGTTTGAGGCATAGATATTTATGATTGTTATGTCTTGCTTATTTATGCTTCTCTTAATCAGTATGAAATGTCCTTCTTTATCCCTTCTGATTAACATTGGCTTGATCATATCTGATATGAGAATGGATACTCCGGCTTTTTTGCTGAGTCCATGTGTATGGTATGTTTTTTCCCGTCCTTTCACCTTTAGTCTGTGCGTATCTTCTTCTATGAGATGAGTCTCTTGCAGGCAGCATATTGTTGGATCTTTCTTTTTAATCCAATATGCCAGTCTATGTCTTTCGATTGATTAGTTCAGGCCATTAACATTCAGGGTTATTACTGAGATATGATTTGTATTCCCGGTCATTTGGCTCATTTTTTTTTTTTTTTTGACACCACTTGGTTTATCCTTTATTTGGCTATTCCTTTAGGGTAGTTCCTCCCTTTGCTGATTTACATCGTTTTTCGTCTCTTTGTCATGGAATATTTTGCTGAGAATGTTCTGTAGTGCTGGCTTTCTTTTTGTATTTTCTTTTAGCTTTTTTTTTTTTATCATGGAAGAATTTTATTTCATCATCAAATCTTTTTTTTTTTTTTTTTTTTTTTGCGGTGCTGGGGATCGAACCCACGGCCTTGTGCTTGCAAGACAAGCACTCTACCAACTGAGCTATCTCCCCAGCCCTCATCATCAAATCTGAAGGTATGTTTTGCTGGGTATAAGAATCTTGGTTGGCATCCATTTTCTTTCAGAGCTTGAAAAATGTTGTTTCAATCCCTTCTAGCTTTTAGGGTCTGGATTGAAAAATCTGCTGATAATCCATATTGGTTTCCCCATGAATGTAATTTGATTCTTTTCTCTAGCAGCCTTTAAAATTCTGTCTTTATTTTGTATGTTAGGTATTTTCATTATAATATGCCTTGGTGTGAGTCTGTTGTAATTTTGTATATTTGGAGTCCTATAAGGCTCTTGTACTTGATTTTACATTTCATTCTTCAGATTTGGGAAATTTTCTGATATTATTTCATTGAATAGATTGTTCATTCCTTTTGTTTGTTTCTTTGTGCCTTCCTCAATCCCAATAATTCTTAAATTTGGTCTTTTCATGATATCCCATAATTTTTGGAGATTCTGTTCATGATTTCTTACCATCTTTTCTGTTTGGTGGTCAACTTTGTTTTCAAGAGTAAATATTTTGTCTTCAATGTCTGAGGTTCTGTCTTCCAGGTGTTCTATCCTTTTGGTTATGCTTTCTATGGAGTTTTTAATTTGGTTTATTGTTTCCTTCATTTCAAGAATTTCTTTTTTTCCTGAATCTTCATCTCTTTATTGAAATGATCCTTTGCTTCCTGCATTTGTTCTTTTAACTGTTGAGTGGTGCAATCATTCAAAGCCTGCATTTTCTCTTTCATCTCATCGTTTGCTTCTCTGATCATTTTAATTATGTACATTCTGAACTCCCTTTCTGACATTTCTTCTGCTCTGCTGTCATTGGATTTTATTGATGTAGCATCTAGGCTTTTTTGGGACACTTTCTTCCTTTGTTTTCTCATATTGCTCAGGTATCTACCCCTGTAGTAGTAAAACTCTGAGATATTGCAGATTTGCTCTATACACTTATACTGTCCCTGTAGATTTCCAATAACTCACCTCCTAGTCTTCAGTAGCCTGAAGTCTTGGAGGTACTTGATAATGCAGTGTTCCACAAGGAAGCTGCCCTTCTAGGGGTGGTGATCTTCAGGTGTGGTATATTCCCTGCTAGTGGGCAGAGGCGCCTCCACTTGTTGACCAATGGTCAGCCAAAGGGGGACTAGGCTGTGGGCTGGGGCATGGCTCATCTGGACCTGTGTCTCTGATTCTGCCGTCCTGGTGGGGAAACTGCCTGGCAGGGAAGACTCAACTGGTGGGGAAGTCTCACTGGGCAGCTCTCCTCCGAGAAGTTCCCTTTGGTCCAGAACTACTGCCTGGGCTGGGCAGCTCTCCCCTCCGACGTTTCCAGGGGTCCGGATCTACCTCCTGGGCCAGCGAGCCTCACCCTGCAAGTGGGTCTCTCGCTGGGCAGCCCTCCTCTGCGACATTCCCTGGGTTCCGAACTACCGCCTGGGCTGGGGAGCCTGGCCCTGTGAGGGACTCTTTAGGAGTCTCGAAGTCTTTTGCTGAGCGGCCCTCCTCTATAATGTTCCCTGTTGTCCGGGTTCACGGCTCCAGTGGGGTAATCTCGCTGGGCAACTCTACTCCACAAAGTTCTCTGCGTTCTGGGACTACTGCCCTGTCCAGGGAGTCTCGCCCAGTGGGAGAGACTCACCCGGCTGCTCTTAGTCCCGAGTCTCTCAGTACCTCCTCTTCTTGAATCCTGAGACCTGTCAAAGGGCCTCCAGTCTCCTGTAGGTGTCTCAGGAAGGGAGCCGCCCTTCCAATGATGATGGCCATTCCCTCAGTAATAATTCAAAATGCCTGTAACAGCCTCCAAAGAAGTTGGGCAGCCCCAGGTGCGTTGATTCAGCACAGAGGCAAGTGCAGTGTCCCTCAGCAGTAAGGGGGGCCTGCAGGCAGACTCAGTGATGGCATCTGACCTCAGTGTGGGGGTCAGATGGGCTCCACGATGACGCCCAACCTCGATGTCCTGACTTATATTTTATGATAGGAAATAATTCACATTTAGATTACCTTTCAGATATGTTATTCTTCTGTCAGCTCTTTACTGACAGAAAGCCTCATTGCAGAAGTGCTACAGGTTCAGTTTTACCTAGCTCAGCAAAAATATGTAAAATGACTATTCACTCCTATTTGTTTTATATTCTTTTTCAGAACAAACTGCATCTTCCCAAACAATATCAATGTGTAAGAAGCAGAAAATCAAGAAGCTATTCCAAATAATTGAAATCAGCTCTTAGAATTCTGAATATGGAAGCTACATGTTATCATTAAATGAGAAGTGGTCATGACCATTTGCAACAACCATTATTCTGCAAATTTTATTTACCAGTCACTAAAACCTCTATTTACAAGTGTCACATTTGTATGCACAAAATTGAACTTCTCATTCTAATTCATACTGCATATGAGTTCTAGAAGCAGGAATTATGAAATTTTTGAGAGCTTTATAAATTTAGTGCTGATGTGTTACTTAGTAAATAGATGGAAATAAAATATTGTTTTATGTAAGTTAGCCATTTGAGTGATCAAGTCCACAATTCAGTCAAGTTTGCCGTATTGTTCTAATTTGATCCTCATTAACAAAATTTGTGGTCTTAAATTTCTACACTAGCTATAAATCGTTTAGCAAGTCCTTGTGTTCTTTAAGAGGTTATTTGTTTTAGTCCAAACTAGTTCACTATGTCAGAAGTAGAATACCAAACTCTCAATTCATTATCTCAAAAAGTTCTCACATCTTTACCATTAATAACAGGGATAAAAATAACTCTACCTTGTATTTTTAGAGAAACTTAAGGTTTTGAACTACCTGTTATTGCATGTAGTTTCCTCAGATGAAATTGGTGATATAAGTAAAGCAAATATTTTGAAGGAGGAAAATGGAGTCTACTGGGTTAGTCAGATTTTTGCTACTGTGACCAAAACATCTGACAAACAACTTAAAGGAGGGAATATTTATTTTTTCCAGATGTAGTCCATGGTCTGCCAACTCCATTGCTTTGGGCCTGAGGTGAGGCAAAACATCATGGTAGTATGGTGTTGTAGAGGAATGCTCTTAAGTTTATATCAGCCAGGAAGCAGAGAGAGAAGGGGGGCAGGGGGAAGGAGAGGGAGAGACATGTGTCTAGTAGGCTCTTGTTTGAAGATGACAGGAGTGACAAGACTGCTGTGTTTAAGATGAAAGAACTAATAAATAGTAGATCTGGAACTAGAACTCCTCATTCAGATTACTTTACACTGCATGATCACTCTCTTATTGTCTCATTTTGATAAACTAGTCTCCACAGCAAGAGTTTAAACTCTTTGAAGACAAAGATCTCTTAGATCTCCCCACAGTAGCTCTGCAGTGTTGAATATATATTAGGGTCACAAAAGTACATAGTGAATTGACTGGGGCCAAAGAATTCTGCTACCTCTGCTGGCTATGGCTCCCTCCCAGTAGAGGGATGTTTATCTCAATTTGAGAAATTCCTATTCTGGGCTCTGCTATGAATGTGCCATGCTATTGGTGGCTGTAAGTGGCGGGTAAGATACTCATGTCACAGGACTGCATTCTGACCTTCATAGATAGTCATTGTGACAGCATTCTTCTAAGCCCTCCTAACTTGCTTATATTATTGGATATGTAGAACATGAATTGATAGAGGAACTTCTTTAAGAGGCAAGGCACTTGTGCTTGTTCTATTTTAAGTATATTCCAAGGAGCTTGTTATAGCCCTATAAATAATCATTGATCCTCCCAGGATGCCTCACAGCACATATTATTTCTGTTTTGCAGAAGAAAGCCAAAGCTGTTAGGTTTTGTACCTAAGGCAAGTGGGTTGACAGTATACAAATAGATGCTCTAAAGGATTACAGGACAGAAGGCCTCTTTTTTCATCCTTTCCTTGGCCAGATGTGTATAAGGAACATTCCATGACTAAAATTAGAGATTAAACAAAAATACAAAACCCTAACCTGTGTTGCTTTAATACACTAACATTAGCAAAGGCCCATAATCAAAGCTGGGCTGTGTTATCTCTTCTAACCAGAAACCCTCTCCAGAAAGTACAGTTGGAAAAGCAAAGTAATTTCCAGTTGTGTCTTTGAAGTTGTCTGGTGTGATATGACGGGCGTTTAATACATGCTGGTAATATTTTTAAAATAGGGAGCAACCACAAATTGATATCATAAAGGAATGGCTACTTTAAGGTCTAAAAAATAACCTACATAAAAATTTATTTTTCCTCTTTTACTTTATAGTTTTGTCTTTATGCTGATAATTTTCCTTTTAAATTAAATGTTGGTAGTGAAACTTTTATCTGTTACGTGATTTTTATACTATGAAATTTCTGGTTTTTCACAAGATGGGTCATTAACATTATATGTGTGTGGTAGTGGTTAGCCTGTCTGTAAGAAAAGCTATTTGCCTCTTTTTCTTCCTGTTCCTGGTTTAATGAAACTGATCACTGAAGGCTAGTTTTAATTGGGAACTCTCTGAATTTATTATACTAATTTTTCCTTTTTTTTTTTTTTTAATCAGGCAGTTGTTATGTGTTTTAGTGAATTTGTTCAGTTTGGGGGCTCCTAGCTGAATAATACTGCAAGAAAATAATGCGTGCCTACTATAATAGGTAGTAGGTACTCAGTAAATATGTATTGAATTAATTAAATAAAAAGAGGGATGAATGACTCCAGACCATAGTTCAAACCTGGTATAATTTTAGAATCATAGAATATTAGAGGTAAAAGTGACATTAAAGGTCACTTAATCTGTTTTCCCATTGGGATATATCAAATAAGTTAGGTCTATTTGATCTAGAAAATCTTAAAAGAGTGATTTGGAGTACTGGAAAGGATATCAGATTTATAGTTAGATGATCCGAGCTCCATGGGCAACTGATTGCTTGCTTTTTGTATGACCTTGGATATGTTACTTAGTTTCTTTTTACTAAAGTAAGGATGAAATGAGATGGTGGATGTAAAATTGTGGGGTTCATATTAAATCTGCCTGACACTATTCTTCCCTTCTACTGGCAGACCACATACCCATTCAAGACCACAGGGCATGAACAGTGATTGGTCCAAGAGGTGGGACTATGATCGAATCAGAGCCAATTAGAGTTATTCTGTGGGATTTTTCAAACCAACCTGACAGGCATTTTCTTTAGGATTTAATTGCTTTAAATATTTGAGCTTTGAGTTTTTAGTAACCAATCCCTACCTTCCTACTCTCACTGTTAGAATAAGATGACATACAAGGTAACAGTGCTATATTCAAATGTTTTGTGTCCCCTTCAAAATTTATGTTGCAACTTAATCCTCAGTTAAGAAGTTCAGGCCTTTAAGACATAATTAAGTCATGAGGAAGGAGCCCTCACAAATAGAACTAGTGAGGCTGGAAAGAACTAACTAAGTCCCTTTTGCCCTTCTGTCAATTCTGCCATGTGAGGGCACCTACATTGTGCTACCTTTGAGGTAGCCTTTATCTTGGAATTCCCCTCCTCTAGACTGTGAGAAAATAAATTTCTCTTCTTTATAAATTACCTGGTCCGTTATATTTTGTTATAGCAATACAAATAGACTAAGACTAGCAGACATAAGGCAGAGATGCAAGACAGATGGGGTCTAAGTTTCTGGTTTCAGTTGGCCCTGAGGCAAACCTAACTTCTTTTATAGCAGGTTTTTTTGTTTGTTTGTTTGTTTTGTTTTGTTTTTGTAACCTCAGAATCTACAGAATTTCTTAAAAGAGAGATTTGGAGTACTGAAAGGATACTGGATTTACAGTTAGATAATATGAGGTCCAAGGCCAGCTAATCACTTGCTTTTTGCATGACCCTGAATATGTTACTCAGTTTCAGTTAATTAAAATTCTTGGGATTTAATAAAAAGCATCTTTATTTTTGTTTTCCCACTGACCAGTTAGAATGTATTCAGTAGAGGAAGTTCTTCCTACTCCAGGATGAAAACTTGAACAATTCCAAGACTTTTCTAATAATTTAAAGTAACATAATTACTTTAGTGACTTAAATTACAAATAGAATAGTCATTTCATGAAATAATCAAAACTTGAAATGTGACTTGAAGTTTTATCTCCTGCTTTACTTCCTCAGCTAAGACCTTTGCCATTTGGAACCCACTGTAAATTTCTCTTTGAAAGCCATAGTTTCTGATCCTGTCATATTCTAAAAGAGAAAGGAAAAGAGAGGGGCAGAAAAGTGCTTACAGATAGTGACAGAATGGTTTCCTGTTGTCAGTGACTCTATCTTCTGATAATGTATGTGAATTTTCAGCCATGCTTGCCTTCTTCATCTTATTTATCTGTAATGTAAGCAATGCAATTTCCTTACTTCCTGGTTTTAGCAGTTTGTTCCAAAAAGACTGCACATGGTAGGGTCCTTTTAGCCCTCTAGGCATCAGACTGATTCTCTCCTCTTTGGTGGCCTGAACCTACCCACGAAGAACTTGAGATCCTTGGACAAACAAGTGCTGGGAGTACAGACCATTCTAGCAAGTCACCTCACCCTTCCCCTTCTCCTTCAGCTCTTGTTCTTTGGTGTTTACCAAGTAGGAGTCAGGCACATGTCTGTTGTGTTTTCCTAACTCTGGGGGCACTTGATAGGTTTCCTGAATTATCCTTTGAAGCTCCTCTCTCCTGACTTACCCTCATTGCCTTCACCCTTCCCTGTTTCACGTGAGGAGGGATACACAACACATTGCTTTCTCAGGAAAACTTCCTCAGACACTCTCCTTTAATTTCCATATTTTTGACTCTTTCAATTTGAATGTGGGTTAGGGCTTTTTAGAATCACATAGTGGATTGCCAAATGTGTCTTTTACGAATTTGCACGTGGGCCTGGAACATCATGTTCCAGGAACCTCAGTTGAAATTTCCAGTTTAACAGAACTTTGAAAAAAGTGCTTTGTAAATATGAAATTCTACACAAATGTAGGAAAGTAAGTCCCTTTGTCCTGAAGAGGTACAAGGACTGAATGAGGCAGAACAGATAATAAAACGTGACTGTACTTCCTGAAGCAGAGAAAGGTTGCAAGAGATTTAAGTAGTCTGGTCTGAGGGACTACTTGAGTCTAGTTAATGCATACTTTATTACTTAGTTAAGGCAGATTTGTTAATAATACACAGCTTCCAATTTATATGGGGAAAAAGGTACATTTGTACATTGCTGGTAGATTTGCAAATTGGTGTAGCCACTCTGGAAAGCAGTGTGGAGATTCCTCAGAAAACTTGGAATGAACCCACCTTTTGACCCAGTTATCCCACTCCTTGTTTTATACCCAAAGGACTTAAAATTAACATACTACAGTAAAGCAGCCACATCAATGTTTATAGCAGCTCAATTCACAATAGCTAGACTGTCAACCAACTTAGATACCCTTCAGTTGATGAATGGATAAAGAAAGTATGATACACACACACACACACACACACACATACTATGGAATATTATTCAGCCATAAAGAAGATTGAAATGATGGCATTTGCAGGTAAATGGATGGAATTGGAGAATATCATGCTAAGTGAAATAAACTAATCCCCAAAAACCAAAGGCCAAATGTTTTCCCTGATAAGTGGATGATGATACATAATGGGGGTGGAGGGTAAAAGAAGAATGGAGGAACTTTAGATTATGTAGAGGGAAATGAGAGGGGGAGAGGGTTATGAAAGATGATGGATTGAGGCAAACATTACCCAACGTACATGTATGATTACGTAAAAGGTGTGAATCTATGTCATGTACAACCATAGAAACAAAAAGTTGTACCCCATTTGTGTACAATGAATCAAAATTCAATCTGTAAAAATAAAAAAAAAAAAATTTCTAAGTGTGTGGAAAAAAAGCAAGAAAGCAAGAAAAGGACATATTTTGAACATATTATGAACATATTCTGAACTATAAAAGTGTGGGTTAAGGAAAAGCCTGTTTTCTACTGTGATATAATACCTGCTTAAAGTGGGGCTACATGGAATGCTTGACACCTGTTCAAGCTATAAACTTAAGTTTTATTTTCATAAAAATTATTACCTGGTTGCTGCATGACATAGGAGAAAGTAGCACTAGAAAGAGCACTAAGAGCTTTAGTTTCTGACCTATCTTTGCCATCAGTGCTCATCCCTGGGTAAGTCATTTTATCCATCTCTGACTCCATTTCCTTAGCTACAAGGTGAAGGTGGTGATAATACTGTCTGTCTACTTCTTAGGATTGTTAGAAGACATAAATAAAATAATCTTACGATGTTAAGACTTAAATGATAAAAGTCTTTACATTTGATAAATTATTATTATTGTCATTGGGTTTGGAGTTTGACTGATCTTAGTCTGTCAAACAATGCTCCCGAAGTTCATTTATCTTTAGTCCAGGATTCATGACATCTTACCTGTGTATCTGGTTAGGTAAAAGTTTTATGACATGGCTGTCACTAATGCACCTATTCCAGGAAGTCCTGTATATTAGAAAAATGTGTTTTTAAGATAGAAGACTAGATTTGAATTTCAGTCCATTATTCACTACTAAATTTATTTATTTTTTTGTTCTTCAGTTTCCTCATCTGTGAAATGGCTGTGAGGATAAAATGATAAAAATTATGAAAGTGATTAATATACCTTTGCTATGGTAGGCTTTTACTAAGTGCTAAGTCTCATCCCCTCTAAAACAGACGGGAATCAGCATTTGCAAAACAGAATACTTTATAAAAGATTCATAAGGGATTATGTTTACACAAATGCAGTTTGTATTCAGATTTTGCTACAGTTGAGAAAGTGAGGTGCATCTGTATTTGTCCGTCCATCTGTCTCTGTTTCTCTCTCTCTTTTTTTCCTTTTTTCCTTCTTTCTTTTCAGGTGCTATTAACCTCTTAGCGACATCTCCAGGTCTTTTTACTTTTTAATTTGAGACAGGGTCTCACCAAGTTGCTCAGGGCCTTGCTATGTTGCTGAGACTGGCTTTGAACTTGCCATCCTCCTGCCTCAGCCTTCTAAGCCACTGGGATTATAGGCATGCACCACTGGTTCCAGCTGTACTTGTTTTCTAATAAAATCATATTTTAAAATATTTCACTCTTTGTACAATGTACCATTTTTTTTAAAACAGAGAACTGAGGACAACTGTTTTTTGATAGATATATCCCAGGAACTAATTTATTATCTTTTTAATTGTAATTTAAAATGCTGTAACTTGGGGCTGAGGTTGTAGCTCCGTGGTAGAGCTCTTGCCTAGCATGTCTGAGACACTGGGTTTGATTCTCAGCACCACATATAAATAAATAAAATAAAGGTCCATTGACAACTAAAAATTTTTTAAAAATAAATAAAATGCTATATCTTGAGTAAATGATATATTTATGTGGGATGTATTTATTTGTTTTAGTTTTACTTTTATGTGGGATTTATATCTACCTATTTATAGAACAGTTTAAGAATTGTTTATAAAATTAAGTCCAATGGAAAACAAGGCAATTGGAAATGAAATAAAAATGAAAGAGATATATCTTCAGACACCTGAGGATAAGTAATGTAAAATACCTCTACAGGAAGAGGGAGAGCAAGAGTTCTTGTTGGCTGTATTTCTTGTAGTCCTATCATTATTTTTCATTCTCTTTCTTTGAGCATCTTCCATCTCCCTCTACCATGCCCGTTCGTTATTTGGAGGAATGGGAGATATGGTGGAAGCGTGGGAGTTTTGTGGGAAATGAGCCATAGCTGACCAAGAATTTGCAGCACACAAATAGGAATCCTGTATCCTTTTAGTTGTCTTGACAGTTTTTTCTGAATTAAAAGCTGCAAACATTGCATGTGCAAAAGTGTTGTCTCTTGCATGAGGCAGTACTTTTTTTTTTCTTTCTCTGAAATATTCCTGAGCCAGGAATGTTGGAACAAATAACTTCAGACAGTCTGATTACATAAAAAGGATTTTGATACATGGCTTTTTGTTTATGAATTTTAAATGATTGAATTTCTCTTTAATAAAAGTGCCTCTTGAGGAATGTGTTTAATGGAGGTTTATGCGATTATGGATTGTTCAGCCTAATAGTGTAATTACCATATGTCATTAATCCTATTCATACAGGGAACTTGTCTTTTTTTTTTTCCTTTTAAAGCTAGAGGGTAAGAAGAGCAAATGTTTTCAACTTTAGCACATTATTCATTTTAAGTGTAAGTTGACAAGTGGAGGATATGAAAAATAAGAAATCTAAATGATCAATTTTTTAAAAAATATAAACTGTTAAGCTATGTTCACAAAGAATGCCTAATGCCTTCCCTCTCCCAGGCTGGTATTTGTGGAAAACAGTTTCTTGATGCATCTCTTATTTTTAGAGTTGGATTCTAACTTTGCCTTGCCCTACTCCTCCCACCTCAGACCTTCCTTCCTTCCTTCCTTTCTTTCTCTCTCCCCCCCACCTCTCTTTTTCAGGACCAGATAGTCTTCAAGGACTATTCAACTCCTTTTAATTATATATAATGACTCCCATGAACTTTATATTGGGGATCATTTAATTCTATCATCCTGCAGGAAGTAGTTTAGATTCTCATCTATTAATCAAATCTCACTCCAGCTCCATCTTCTTTAAAGAATGGTGTAATTTGCAACATCTAGATTAAGCTTTCTGGAAGAGAGGATGTTAAGAGAGTAACTGGGTATATGCACTGTATGTATATGTAAATGCCTCTTTCTTGTGTTTGGTTTAGTATATTCTAAAAGTAGTAATCTATCAATTAGTGTTTGCTGGGCCGGAAATGCTGCAGTGCAGCAGAGACGTTGGGAAAGGCAAAGACAGGCTCAGGCAATACTGATACTGAACTAGTGTTGCATAAATAGTGGATACTGCAGCTCCCCTGTTTGTCTTTCCCAGCTGACTTGTCCTGGGGCCTGAAGCTGTGACTTCAGGAACCAGAGAGGAGACTGAGCTTCAGTGATGGAGTCCTAATTGCACCAAATCAGAGCTCATTGAGTCAGCCAGGTCATTAACTCCTTGATATTTAATTACAAACTGCTCCACTGCTGGAAAATGTCATCAGGCCCTTGTACTAAATCTGCTCCTAAAGAATGCATTTTCCCTCTGAATGGTTCTTGTTTTATTGTACTGCAGAAAAATCAGTAAACCTGACAATCTGGTAAACCTGAAGGTACCAGCTGCAGTGTTCTTAGCCACCACTACTCTGCCAGGTCTGCATCTAATGGACAAACACATTTAAAGATGTGGCAGTAAGCTAGGATTCACCTGAATCAAACCTGTGATAGGACTTTGAAATGAGTCCTTCATCTAAGTGATTTGTCTGTTTGAGTACCTGCCACCCCCATGTCCTCTCTTATAACCAAGAACCTGCATGGGGAATTGGGGGAGAATTTTTAATTGAATTTCTTGACATTATTTTAATGGCCCAAAATTTCATTCAACCCTGGGTATCTAATGACACATGAGCTTATGCAGTATCTTTTCAAAACAACTATGTGAATAGAGTTTCTCAGATGCTTAGTATTTTTTTAATATTCCCAAAGTATGTTGTAAAATATGGTTTCAGCATCATCAGAATTGTTTCTTAGAGTACTAAATATTTTGTTTGTGTAATTATATGAATTAATGGCAGAAACATTATAATGCAAAACTTCCTAAAATATGAAATATTAAAAATAGTTGTGAGATTTGTTTCCCAAAAGGAATTAATAAATTCTACCTGATATTATATTTAAGGAGGGTTTAATACATTTGTCACCAGTATAATTATGTTATTGAGCATGACCATTTAAATTGCTTTCTTATATTTCTCTTCATTTCACAGAGGCAGAGTTGCTTAAGTATTAATAATTATGCAATGTTTGATAGAAAAGCTCTTAAGCAGAATTAATTTCACTTGTGGAAACCAATCTAGTGTAAATTTTGTGCTAGCCAAGTTGATTTCTTTACACTACTAATTTTGATTTGTGATAATACACATATGGTTTTTAGCTTAATGCCTGGTGTAGATTAAATAATGCACAATAAGTGTTAGCACTTTTGAAGATTTTTATCATGTTCACAAAGATATTTCTGTTGATTTATTTTACTTATAGTCATGGCTAGTATGTTTTTGTTTGACATAATTAAGTCTCTTAATATTTACATAGTCTCACAGAATTAAAAGTAAACTCTATGAATAAATTTTAATAAAATGTGTTTCCCATGCTCTACTTAAACAATTTAAATTCATTTCATAGTCAGCTCTGAATTAAAACTTTTCTTATTTATCACCCATTTCATTTAGTGATGAAAGAATATAAAACATGTAAGGGAAGTTTTGCCACAACAGGAACAAAATAGCTATTGTCTAGCTAAAGCATTGTAGTACTTTGTACTATTTTTAAAATTCTGTACTTCCCAAATGTGTTATGCCCCAAAGTGCAGTGAATTAGTATAAAGAGTCACTGAATGCTAGGAACTCTTATGCTACAAGTTCAGGATACTTTGTAGGTGTGTATTTTAATATTTAAATTATTTTTCAATATTATTTTTCATGTGTAAAATTAAGAGTATGTGGTTTAAGTCATTTAAATTTTTAAAGATGATTCAAATATTATCAAATATTAAGTGTTTTAAAATTCTTAAAAATTCCATACAAGAATTTTTTCCTGCTGCATTTTTCTATCATGACTATATATTATTGCTATGCTCATGTAATGTTCAAAATCAGTCATACTAGGTCTCATTTTTGCTGTTTTAGTTAAGGCTCAGCAAAAGAATTGCTGTTATTTAATAAATGGATTTGTTCAATGTCACTAATGTGACAGCAGGAATTTGAAGCTATCTGATGCCTTAGCTGTTTCTGTTAATTCAGTAATGGCTTCACACTGCCAACTGATGGCTGCTAAGTCACTAAAGTTAATGTAGAGGTTTTAGGGAAACTTCTGTTCCAGTGATACATGAAAATATGAGCATATTTTTAACCTTCTGGATGATCAAAATGCCTTCTGTTTGTTAGGCTTATTCAATTTAACTTTGAGAGATTACCACTTAATGTGATAGATACAGAATAGAGAGCTACATTAGGACCTGTGAACTGTTATTTTTCCTCAGCATTAGTCTATCAATATTGTGGTTAATTTTCAGAATTTCAAGGTTATATAGGTTTACAGATTCTTTGTAGCCTTCCTCACACTATTCATTTACCACTTCCAACATTGGGTAATGTGGTAGAGGAAAATAAATAAATATCTACATAAATTTCATAGGATAAAATTTAAAACAAAAGGGATCTTCAGAATCTGTTAGACAAGGGAACTGAAGTCTTCAAGGTTAAGGAATATGTTCAAGTGCACATAGCCATAGAACTAGCTGGTTGCAGTGTGATTGCGAGCCCAGGATTCCTGGTCTTGTTCAGGATTCCTTCTATAAACTGGAATAACAGAGCACTTTATTGCCCCTCAGTTTGCTATAGAGTAGAATGAATTGTCCAAGGAAAGCATGCCTAGCCCTCTTCCAAGATTTTTAAAGCAGGCAGGTCATGGGGAAGAGACTTTATTATTAGAACAGGTCCAGAGCATAGGGACAGAGCAATGATAGGGTTGAAAAATGGATATAAAAATAATATATATTTTAACAGTTATAGTGAGGAATAAATAAGAATCCATATAATGCTTGCCTAGTTTTCAGTGAACATTAGCTATTTTTAATTATTATCATCATAGAATTAAAATTCCTAAGGATCCTTGCATGGTTCCAGCCTGCTGTGTCTCATCTGCCATTTCCTTCACCTTTCCCTCTTCTTCCCACCCTGACCTCCACACTAGACTCCAGCCTCATAACCTTCCCACCCATAGGCCTCAAATGAAGCTTGTTTTTGCTCTCCTCTGTGTCGGTGTGGTCTGTGCTATTGACCTGGATTGCCCATTGTTCTCTCAGCAAGCTTCTTCCATCCCTCCAGATTTGGTTCACATATCCCTTCTGACATGGTGCTTCCATGTCTTCTCAGTTAGACACTTTATACTTGATTCAGGTTATTTACAAGTTATCTGCTTCCTTAAATCACAAGTTCTTTGAGAGCAAGGAGTCTTACCTCTCATGTTCAGCATAATGCTTAGAGTATCAATAAACATTCAATAAATGTTGTAAAGATGAATTATGAGACTTGTTTAGTAATCAAGTTTGGCCAACCCTCTGCTTTTCATAGTTGTGAATTTTGACAGTTGCTGGCTTAATGGACAAGAGGGCAACCATCCCTTATCACATTTATTGCTTCCCTCTTGAATATCATAGATATTAGACATTTCGCTTGATTCATGAATGCCATCTGGTGGAGAAATGGATAACCACTGGTGTGTGCTTAACTGAAATCACATGGAAGTTAAGGTTGTCACTGTTCATTAATATGGAAGTTTCCACTGTTTCTTGGTAGATTCTGGAAGTATACTTGGAAAAATATCCCTGGTAATTGTTACTTCATTCTTGTGGATTGGTTTATTAATATTTTAAGAAGTCGATTAATCTTGAATATTGTTTAAAAACCAATTTAGCTAATAAGATGTAGGTTATTAAATATTGTTTACTTGTAAGTATGATAATTTGTGATTTAAAGCAAATTGATTAAAATTTTGGATATTGAATTTATAAAATGTTTCCATGACACTGTAGTCTTTTTGATTTATTCATTTATCAAGCATTTATTAAGCACCTACTGAATGCTTGACATTTGTACAAAGTACTAAAGAACCAGAGGTGAAAGATATACTATCAGTCTTGTTCCAAATTATTAATATTTAGATAACAAAGCATACAAACTCCATTTAGATTTTCTAAAAATCTCTTATATTTGTCCAATGTGCATTAAAACAGATTCTGCCAGGTGCAGTGGCACACACCTGTAATCCCAGTGACTCAAGAGATTGAGGCAGGAGGATCCTGAGTTCAAAGCCAGCCTCAGCTAAAGTGAGGTGCTAAGCAACTCATTGAGACCCCATCTCTATACAAAATAGGGCTGGGGATGTGGCCCAGTGGTCAAGTACCCTGAATATAATTCCCAGTACTCCCTCCACCAAAAAAAACCCCATAGATTCCAAGTTACCAGTTGTATTCATGCCATTTTAGTGGATTTTCTTAGAGCATGTGAATCTAAAGAGAAATTCCTAATAACTTTTGATAAGCAGGTATGCGTTTCATATTCATATTTCTGTACTTCTTATGCTCCATTTATCTGAATTAATTTTTTATTTTTAATTTATAGTACTGTAATAAACCAAGAATTAAGCCAAAAGACCTGAGAGGAAAACAACAGTCACAAAGTACATATACTTTTCTCTAATAAGAATGTTAAACATTTTCCTGAGTCTAAAGGCTAGCTGCTTGTGCACAAAATAGCTTCTTAGAAGCAAGATTATTTCTTTGGAGGAGAACCCAGAGCTTCTCACAGCAGTCAGGGTGATTTGATGTGGGTACCAAACTCCTGTGTGAGGGACATACTTGTTATAACCTTCCCTTCATGTTCCAGTGATGACCTGAATTTATCAAGAAAATGCTCATTTATTTCTGTACATTCTCTTTGAAAAACTGTGGAAGTTCGTGAAGTAAATCAGATACATTTCCGTCAAAAATTTTTTTTCAAGACAGACTCTTGAACAAGTGGTGCTTGGAAAACTGGATTATCTGCACATGGAAGATTGAAACTAGATCTCGATCTATCGTCCTGTAAAAAAAATCAACTCAAAATACTCAAATAATGTAAGACCTGGAACTTTGAAACTAGTTACTAGAGGAAACACTTCAAGCTACTGGCACAGGCAGTGATTTCCTGAGTAGAACTCCAATAGCTCAGGAAATAAAACAATTGATGAATGGGATTTTGTCAAATTAAAAAGCTTCTGTGGAGCAAAGGAAACAATCAAGTGAAAAGACAACCTACAGAATGGGAGAAAAATCTTTGTCAGCTATTTCGCTGACTGAAGGTTAATGTCCAGAGTATATGAAGAACTCAAATTTAACAACAAAAGAACAAGTAACCCAATCAATAAATGGGCAAATGATATGAGCAAACATTTCTCAAAAGAAGAAGTACAAATGGTCAATAAATGTACAAAGAAATGCTCAACATCTTTAGTGGTCAGGGAAATGCAAATCAAAACTTTGTTGATATTCCATCTCACCCCGGTCATAATAGCTAAATGAAAATGTAAATGCTGGCAAGGAAAAGGTGGGGGAAGAAACCCTTGTACACTTTTGGTGGGAGTGTAAATTAGTATGGCCACTGTGGTAAACAGTATGAAGGTTCCTTAAAAAACTAAAAAAAGAGCTACCATATGATCTAGCTATACCACTCCTAGGTATGTATGTACCTAAAAGAAGTGAAGTCAGCATATGAAACATAACTGCATATCATGCTCATTGCTTCACTATTCATAATAGCCAAGTTATGGAAACAGCCTAGGTGCCTATCAACAAAGGAATGTGTAAAGAAAATTATGCATATATAAAATTATTTTATATAATTATATATAAAATAATATATATAAAATATAAAATTTATACATGTAAATCATGTATGTATAATTATACATACAATTATACATAAAAAATTCATATAATATACATATATATATAAATAATTTTATTTACACATTCTTCCGTTGGTGGGCACGTAGGCTGCTTATATTATATTACAATACTTATATAATAAGTTATATTATTTATATATATATTCTTCTGCCATAAAATCATAAAATGGATAGACTCAGAAGTCATCATATTAAGGGAACTAAGCCAGACACAGAAAGACAAATGTCATATGTTTTCTCCCATGTAGAAACTAATAAAAATAGTTAATCTCAAAGTAGAAAATGGACTTTTAGGGAGAGGTAAGGGAATGGGAGAAAGAGAAGGGCAAGAGAGGGTAGACAGGAGGGTAGACATAATCGAAACACAATATATGCACATATGGAAATATCACAGTGAAACCCATTGAGTAATTAATATGAGTTAATAATAATGAAGCAAAGTATGTCCTTGATAAGAAAAAGCATTGCCATAAATAGAAAAACTTTTTCATCATTTAGAGTTGTACAGTTGAGTTAAATGAAACATTCACTTATGGAACTCTTCATTCCGTGGTAGCAATCATTAAATGAAGTATGCAACTGAATTATCATTTATAGAATTTTCATCTGAAAATTACATAGGATACACACATATGTAGCCAAACTTAATTTTCTCATTAATTAAGGAACTGGAAAGGACCTTAGAAATTTACCTAGTTTTTGGGAGGGAGACCATTAGAGTATTCTATTAAAATATGTTATAATTTTGTTTTGTACTAATCTCAAAGGTAAGATTTCAGACAGAGTTGGCAACTTAATTTATAAATAACTATTCAATGCAGAAATGTCCAGCCACCTGTTTTCTAAAGTTCTGTTAACCTTCTCCATCTAATTGCCTGGATGTGGACATATAATTTGTGTTGGAAAAGAAAACTTTGTTGCATGTGGTTTCATTATTCATGTTGATTTATTTAATGATCTTTTGATTGTAGGGGACTGTAATTCTTCTGTCTGAAGAATCACAGGTACCATACAGTGGGGAATAAAAAGAAATTATTTATAGACGGCAAAGTTTATATTTTTCTAGTCTGACCATTTCCATATGACATTTGGAAATTGTTTGTTGCAACAGCAAATCTTTAGGATATGGAGTATCTGAGTGTAGACATAAAGATTTAGGACATAGTTTCATGGCAGATGTGTTTTTTTTTGTTTTTTTGTTTTTGTTTTTTTTCCATTTCAGAGATACTATCCCTCACTAAAAAATTCATTATTTTCTAGGGTTGGAGCAGCTGTGGATTACTCTAATTATGGATTTATTATGTCCCTGCCAATCTACTGTGAATCCTAATTCAAACTTTACATGTCTCTTTGGAACCTTGTTTATTTTCTCATGATTATGTGGTTCCTGACAAACAACAGTTGGAGAATCTAAAGTTACTTAAGTTTGCTTTTTATGAGACATCACCATTTGCCCATTGGTTTTAGAATGCTTAATAACCTTTTCATTTTTAATCTCAAATAAAGTAAAGCAGCTGTCCCTTATAATGTTTGGTTGTATTTTTAGCCATCCGTTGCCTCTGACAATTGTTATCTGGCTACAATTCCTAAAACTCTCTCTAACTTTTTAGATTGCCTGGCACAGTGGAAAGAAATAGAATACTTAATGAATATCTCTGGGGTATTAGAATTTTTAAGCACTTCGTTGCTTTCACATAGTAAGTGTACATACTTATGTTTCAGAATGGATTGCAGTGTTTTGAAATTTTCTTTTAAAATAATCATCTCTATAGCTATACTGTGAGCTAATTCAAGGTGAGGACTACATGCATCCTATTTTTATATGCTTGGAACAAAATGCAGTACTCCATACATGAAGGCAAATAATAAATGCAAGCTATACAATATCAGTAGTATACATGTATACATGTCTGCTAATTTTACTTTAGTTTAGCCACTCTATACCAGGATTTGGCAAATTTTTTCTGTAGAGATCCATGTAGTAATTATTTTAGGTTTTGTGTACCATGCAGTCTCTGTGTCAACTGCTCAACTCAGCTGTTGTAGTGCAAAAGTAGTCTTAGTCGATATGAACAAATGGACAGCACTGTTTTCCAATAAAACTTTATTTAGAGAAACAGGTACTTGAGCTCTAGTTTGCTACTCTGGATTTAGATCAGTGCTCATAAATAAGACTCATCTCATGTGCTAACTTCGATGGGTGGCTGCCTTGGAACACTGTATTGAGAAGAATTTTTAGGGTGGATCTGGATTCAATGGTAAATAATTATTTGATTGATCAATAATATGCCATAGGCATTGTCTGTCTTCTGCCTATAATTTATTTGGAGGAAGCTGTGACTTGCACAGATGGTTGTTTTTGTTTCTTTGCATTACATGCCAAAAAACTAAGTCAGCTTTGAATTCATCTCTAATAAATAAAAAGAATCTTAAAGTACATATTTTATGTCTGAATTTTACCACTAGCTTCATCTCAATTTTATTATCTTATTTTTCTTAGTCCTGAATTCCTAAGTTTTACATATACACAATATTTATGAGACTATAGGTTAAAAGGATTTCTAGAGGTGTGCAAGGGCACATCTGCAAAACACTGATAATCATACCTACCTTGCAGGTTGTAGTGAGGATTAAATGAAGTAATTTGTCTAAAGTACCAAGCATGGTACCTGCCACATAGGAAGTACTCCATAAATGGTAGCTGTAGAGAACCTGGCCAGCTCACCTGTAAGGACAGATCATATAACTTCTGATTTTTCCAGCCCTTCTCCCGTGGAGATGGGAAAAACCCTGCATATGTAAATGCTCTCTGCAGGGTGGCACATACCTGTAATCTCAGTGACTTAGGAGGCTGAGGCAGGAGAATCACAAACTCAAGGCCAACCTCAGCCATTTAGCAAGACTGTAAGCAACTTAGTGAGACCCTGTCTCAAAAATTTTAAAAAATATGTATAAAAGGGCTGGGGGTGTAATTCAGTGGTAAAGTACCCTACTACAAAAAAAAAAAAAAAAAAAAAAAAAAATTAAAGACTCTGGATTTCCTAGATTGCATCTTTTAGAACTAAATCTCTTCCAGTGGGAAATACTAACCTACAATACATTGGAGTCTTTTTTTTTCCTGCTTCTCTGTTGTGGGGAACTTTCTAAATGGAATAGGACTATATTTTCACACAGGAGGACAGTAAGGTGGGCTTTGATATGAGGAAACCATCGGGCTTATTTCCTATGCAATTAAAAGTGTCTTTTTTCTTGCCATACTGTGGGGAGGGAGATTCCTACACATTTTCTAAAAAAGAAAGCTGATCTTAGTTTCATTCTGCTAACTTTTTGAATAAAAGTTTTAAAACTTAAATTGGTTGATGCTTATCAGTTGATGCTATTTAAGCCCACAGTTTCTTTCATAAGAGAACTTTTGCAACTTTAAAATAAATGAGTAGTGTAAGACACCCAGCTGTGTTATGACTCTACATGTCATCGCAAATAGGTCGCAGTTCTAAATTCCACAATTGAGAGAAATGTGAGAGGAGGGCTAAGGCTCTGCCAGTTGTCTGTACTGAAGTAGAAAGAGAAAACATGACAAATACACAGGTGTTAAATTGGAAGCCAAAAGCTTCTTGAGACCTAACATTGTTCTTAACTTGGATTCTTTATAGTAAACCCATTTTAATGAAAAGAAGTTCAGAAACTATTTTTTTCCTGACAACTAATAGAAAATTATTACTGATTTGATTTGGTTAAGTGTAGTATGTATTCCTCCCTTCCTCAATAGACCCAGTGGCTGATATCCAATACTCAGAGCACAAATCAATCTTGAGGACTTTCCACCTATAAAATTACAAATTGTATTCATACATGGCTTTAATTTATCTATATTTTTTGGAAAATTTTTATCAATACAATATTGTCTTTTTTTTTTTATGGGACCATTTATTTTATTTATTTTATCAAAAATATTTGACACCCAACCCTGGATCAGGCACTACAGACAGAATGATGAAGAAAAAGACACAGTCCCTTACCTTATAAACCTTTCACCCTGCCTGTGAACCTCTAATCATTTTAACATTTTGGCTCAAGCATCTCAGGGAAGCCTCACCTGCTACCCCCACAGCAGGCTGTTAGCTTTTGTGTACTCTCAAAGAATCTTATTACTTAAGTCATCATTTGGTTAATTTCTGTTCCCCGTTAGACTGAGAGCACCACAGTAGCAGGCACATGTCTATTTTTGCCCACTATTTATCCCTACCAGCCAACACAGTGTCTGGCACATAGAAGACATTCAATAAACATTTGCTTAAAGGATATAGTTCTAGCCCATGACTGTGTATCTGATCATCCAGCTGTTGTCTTTTGGAGCTGCAGGAGGAGTTGGGATAAGAAATATATATTTATATATTTGTATGGTTCACGAACTATTTTCCCATTCATATTTTTAAATGTGTCATTTTTATATTTACACAAGCAGGTGTAGCCACTGCTGAATTATAGCTTTTCCATACAATTAGGTATCCTGTTTTTCTCTGGCTAAAATAAGATAGCCTTTAAACCCTGTATGCAAAGTTATGCAACACTCCTGGTAATGCTGATTTCCTTTCCCTTCTGCTACATTTTGCTTCAACTCTCCAAGGTTCAGAATTCCTCCAGCAGTCTCTGGCAGAGGTCAGTTCAGTGTTGTACACATGCCTGGGCATGGACAGAAGGAAATCACTGTGTTATCAAGGTACTTTGCCACAGGTCATTTTGTGGCCTGTTTTGCACAGCTTGCTGAGACTTGCTTGATTGCCCACAAGCTGCTGGGAAAGGGTTCCAGATGCTCCCTCGCATCAGAAGTACTCAAGTTTAGTTAGCTTGCTTCAGGGGAAGGGCTCGTCCTTTCTGAGGCTGAGCAGACTGGCAGTTTTAAGTGATTTTTTTTAAAAAGCCTGTGGCACTGAGGACATGGAGCAATGTCAGGGTTGCATACAATCAAGGTTTTTGCAAGAATTAAAAGTTTTTACTTGCTAAACTGAGTCCTGGGAGAAGCAGGACTATTGTGAAGGAGTTCAACCACAGATATATCAGAATTTGTTGTGCAACTTTGTAAAAATGCATATCTCAACCATATCAATTTAAAATCTCTAAGGGATAGAATCATATTTTACCTTTCAGTGAAACTGTTAAAATGTAGTACAGGTTAAAAAAGCAGATTCTAGAGTTCTACCCTCCTCCAAAAAAAGACCTTGAGGACCCATGAATCTGCATTTTTAAAGAAATCATCTCCTTTTTCTACCCCAGGTGACTCAGAAGCTGTTGGCTGGAATATTGCCTGTGAGGATACACTGCTCAAATCCAGCCACCTAATTTGTGGCTTCTTTGTGACCCTGTTTATGAACTTTATACCCTGATTCCAAAAATAGGACATTAGAGTGGGGGGTGGGCAGAGAAAAGGATCTGTTGCTCACAAAGATTTTTAAGTAAGGTTCAAAATTATACAGAAATTATTAGGAAATATATTCTCAATGTGAGATTCAGTAGACTGGCTGTATCCAAACTGGCAGTCCCTGCACCTAGTATTAAATAAGATGTGGTACTCAGGAAGCTTTAAATAGAATGAGGTCTGGGAATGTGACTCAGTAGTAGAGTGCTTGCCTAGCACGTGCAAGACCCTGGGTTTTTTCCCCAGCATCATACATACCAAAAATGTAAAATAGCTTGACATTTACCTGCTTTATGGCAGAGAAGAAGCAAATGGCAGAGAGTGAAGAAACATTCTGGTCTTAGTTCTTATTATGTCTTTTTGTAGTCATGTAGAATACTAAACCTGGTTTAAAAGCACCCATTCTCCATCCTTTTCTGCTGGAATCCCTACATTGGATTAAGTACTAGGAGAACCCATATATGTGAAAAAGCTTTAATCCTACCTGCCCTTATTCATAAGCCAGTCGGGAGGCAAATAGGTGTCTTCATAGAGACACTATGGAGGGGTCCTTAGAGGTCCAAATGGAGGACAGTGCTGTGATAGTACAGGTGAGGAAGCAGTAGTATTTATTCTGAGACTACTTTTGTAACCTGAAATGATTCCTATATATATAGAAGTTTAAAAACTATTCAGTAGCAGTATATGCTACCAAGTACATTATTTATCCTTGTGAGAGGTACAACATACATTAAATTTGATTTGTTAGATTAACCTCAAACAAACTTTCATATTAAGCCAGGAAGGAGGAACCAGAGATGGAAAAGAGTAACAAACTTTCAAGTAATGTTCATCTTTGTGTTTTCCTCCACACCAAGTTAAATTTCAGAGTAAATGATGTTTGTCTTTCTTGATCTGTATCTCCCCACTTTATACTCTATTCCTAGGAGTTTCCCTAGGTGCCTCTCTGCTGCTCAGTCCACCTTCCTATAGGTAAAAATCTGGTCAATTTTCTGCACTAAGACTGAACATTACGTAGTGTATCACTCCTTAAAATATTTGCCTTTGGATGTGGAAAGAACTAGCATTAACCAAGTATTGAAGCTGTAATGGTAGAATTTCAGGCATCAAATAAAGCTGAAAGGGAAAATGATTTGGGGGTGGGAATCCTCTTTGAATTACTTGCATCACACTAAATAAGGTGATTACAAGCTCCCTGGATAGAAAAAACAACCATGTTCCACACCCAAACTGCACATTTAAGGAACCTAAATCTAATACTGATTTTGAAGTCTTGTCTTTAAGCTAAATCAGGTTGGGGATATCATACCAACTAGCATTGGTCTGGAGCATCCTTGCCACCCTGGCCACTCCTTGTTTCTAGAGGTACAGCCTAAAGAGCTTAACAGGTAGCTATGGGGCAGAAGGCAAGTGAAGCCCAGTAGGACTCCTTTGGCATTGCCCCTATATAAATAGCAATTGTCAACCAAGGAACAGTTTGTCTATGTTTTGGCTACCTCCCTGAGGGGCTGCTCTGCTGTCATAGCTACACAATTCTTTTTGTTTGATTAATAATGCATGTGTATTTTATAATTCATTTATAACAGTCCCATTAGCTTCCTGAATCCGCAAGGGTATTTTCAGTAAGCATTATGCATGGAACTTTCTAGTAATATTTGAATATCACTTATGAAAGTTAATATTTCCTCACACTCTATAGGCAAAGATTCAGAAATGGAAGGGAATTTTATCAGTGATCGTACTTTTCTTTGAAATATGAAATATATTTCTCTCTATAAATATTACTTTGAAATTTTCTTCTATAGAACTCAAGTATTTAGAACATGAAACAGTTTCTTCTTTCTATAATTGTTGAAAAGATAGGAACTTGCCCATCACAAAAATTTAGCCAGACAGCTTTGACTGGGTGCTGCTTGTTTGTTCAACTGATTTATGAAAAAGTCTGCTCGTGGGCTGTTTTTATGCTGCCATCTCTCAGGAAAACTTAGAACTGGGAGATGAAATTGACCAAATTATACTAGGTGCATGTATGAATATACTGCAATGCATTCCAATTTTACATATAACTACAATGCATCAATTAAAAATAAATAAATAGAAGAAAGGAAGATCAATAGAGGAAGGGGATCAGGGGAGGACGGGACGGGAATGAAATGGAGAAAGTGATGTTGTTATGCACTTATAAATATGTCGTAATGAATCCCACTGTTATGTGTAACTATAATGCACTAAAAATTTTAAAAACTTAAATTAGAAAAAAAAATTAAGAGAAGGACCACGGAACTAGTGTAATATTTTATGCCACATCCTTAAACTTTCCCCAGAATCTGTAGGGTAATTGAGGGTCAGAGAATTCATTTATCATCACTTTGGTAGTAGGAAAATAACTTCAACTTTTCTTCAGATTGTAAACAGATACATTTTTAAGTCCTTAGAGTTAGAATATAGATGTTGACAAAAATAATACAAAAAGAGAAGTGGACCACATGACTGAACAATAATTTATACCTTGTCTAATTATATCTTACTACACTTAGTAGGAATCTAGAAAAGGGAGGGAATTTATTTTTTATATATAAAAGCATCCATCTATGACTAGGAAGCTTAGAATCCAAGAGGGATTTGAGTTATATTTTCACACTGTGGCATGTTTGCTTTTACCATGTGAATGTAACCTCTGAATAAATATGAATTAGAATGACTGACAAAGTTATTAAAAGTTTGTCACAAGAGGAATCCCAGGGGAATTGTCCTGAGTAATCTATAATTTAGCAGTTATCACCTTAAAGTTTAATCTAAATTACAGCTTCAGTCTCTGTATTTTGTGTTATATAATTTTAGGTCCTTCACATGTTGAGTGTCATGCCCTCTGTTGTGGCCATCTTGCAACTTGACTGACTAGTATTTGCACACCTGCAGCTTTGGTTCTTCATAACAATCTTAAATCTCTGTAATAGGCATAAGATTTCATTTATATGCTTCTGGTTAATGCCTGGAACTTTTTCCTGGTATCATTTCTTGAAGGAATTAAATTTGTCTTCTGAAGGTAAAATTACGAATTCTGGAATGTGAGATGTTCTCTCAAAGTTACCTTTCTCATATAAATAACCTCTCCAGGTTAGAAGTAGCAAAGACTAAAAATGGCAGAAATGACACTCTTGGCAGGCACAAGAGAGAAATAAGTTCCATGCTTAATGCCCTTGTCCTGGTGGGCAAGGGCATTCACTCTAACTTTATTTTAAAAGTGCCTGGAGCCAAAGAGCAGCTGTCAAAAGTTAATGATATGTTACCATAAGAAAGATGGATTCCAAGGTACACCTAAGTAAATTAACATGTGGTCTGTGTGCCAGCTGCTGCCAAATCAGCACACACACATGCACTTCGTTCAAGGGCAGGAAAACCTTGCCTGCAATGAAATATTGCTCTCTCCTCTCTCCTGTCTTGTGCTGGCACAAATTTTGAAGGATTCTCATGTTATCTCTGCTTTATATTGTGAATACTTAGACTTCATCCCAGAGTTACCATTTCCCAAAATGCTGTCCTTTTCCTCTTCAGTATTTGCAGAATTGATTTCCCGTCTTACCTTCCTGGATGTTTTCCTAATGCCAAAGTCTCCTCACCGAGAAGGTCATTGATCAGATGCCCTTAGAGCCAGCTGTAACATCTGACTGTATGTGAGGGTGATGTTAAATTTGGCCTTAATTTGGTGAAAAGATTAGCTTGTTTTGCTTTATCCCCTCTTGATCCAACTTTAAAAACTTGTGCCCATTCACAATCAACACCTGTATTGGAAGCTGTTCCAAATTAGGGATGTATGTGGTGTAAATACAAACTGAAAGGCACTGCCATCAATCAGTTCTTTGTCCCATTTCAGTGAATGGAGCTTAAGGATTTCTCTCTGAACAAAGTATAATTGTGTGTGTGTGCGCGCGCGTGTGTGTGTGTGTGTTTATGTTAGATGAATTGAAGCGAGGGGGTAAGTTATAAAATCATTGTATTTGAAAGATATTAAAATTCTGAAAATTTTTTTTCTTTGTAAAGAACTCTCTAGACTATCTCTGAAGCAAAAGTAGGTATTTCTTCTTCAGATACCTTTCCCAGATTTTGAAATCTTAAAAAGTCTCATCTGTTGATTTTTCAAAATTACTTCGAAAATTAATCTCTATATCCAGACCAACGTTTACAATACAATCCATTACAAATGTAATGATAAAATCCATTTCCTGGTTTTAAAAATATCTTGTAAGTAATAATTTGTTGAGTATAAGGGAACTTTTTCTCTTTTGAATGCTATGTCTAATACTTTAAGAATTGCTAACTACATACCAAGTCTTAGAATTGATAATAAAATAGAACATTTAATTGAACATGAGGGAGCAACATTATTTAAGTCCCACAACTATGACATATACAATATAAAATTAAAATAATAAGGGGAGACCTATTTTCATAGTTCCACTAATGACATCAAAAGCCTGATTTTTGTTTGTTTGTTTGTTTGTTTTGGGCTTTGTTTTTTGTGGTGCTGTGGATGGAATCCCAGTCTTTGCATATGCTAGGCAAATATTCTACCACTGAGCCACATCCTCAGCCCTCCTCTGTTTTTGTTTTAAATCCACAAAAGATCAAAATGAGTAGTAACTTGAATTTGCAAACTGAGAGAAAAATGCTAAAAGTGATTTGAACATAGTTCTAATTTACTTTTCTAGTGGTGACTGTATTTGAACTTAATTCTGTACCACTTAATATTTTTTCTTAAAAACAGCTTTTGCCTTTCTGGAAACTTGTGATCAAAATCATTGGTCTGATATTTTTCTTCAGAGTTCTATAAAATGAATTTAACACATTTTCCTTGTGGAGGTTTGTTTTGTGGGGGTAACTCCCTAAATTATGGAGCAATGGATAGTTTTCAGGCTTACAATTAAGTGTTCTAAAGTACATTTAATTTATTTTGTCACTGTACTTTATTTTCCTGTTACTCTCAATAGGTCCATTGCTATTTTTAACTTCTAGTTTAGAAAAACTGAAACCAACTTACATATTTTTCTTTCCCATCTGGCACCAATCTCCGTTCATGTGCTCATTTGTTCTTCTCACGTGCTTTCTTCTTTCTAGGGGCTACTTTACCTTGTAACATGATGACCTCAGCAGGCATAGCCTACTTTAAAAAAAAATTAATCTGTTTTCTTTTTTTTTTTAATTTTTTGACTCAAAAACAATTGATGTTTCCTTCTTCACTATTCTCTGCATAACCAAGGGCAAGTTACTTAGCTTCCCTGAATTTGTTCCTTCTTTTGTGAAAAACCTAGTAGGGTTGTTATGAGGATTACATAAGCCAACACATGTACAGCATTCAGTCTAGTGCTTGCACAGAGAAATATTATTTTTTATTTTATTAAATTTGGAAAATGCAGAAAACTACATAAAAGAAAAAATAAATCACCCCAACTCTTGCTACTCTGAGAAAATGATACACATGAATATAATTCAACCAATTTTTTCCCTCATACATGTAGTATACCAACTACTTTGTAATCTGCATTGTGTTGTGAACATTTTCCCATATAATTTCTTTCATAACCTGATTTTTAATAGCTACATTGTATCCTGTTGCATGAATTTTCCATAATTTCATCAACCAGTTTCTAGACAGATTTTTATTACCACAAATAATACTTTGAGAAACAAGTTTGCACACACATCTGTGTGCTCATCTTTAAATTTTCCTTAAATTCCTAGAAAGACATTACTAGGTAAAAATAGTTTTAAAAATTTGTTACCTTTTTTTTCCATTTTAAGTCCAAAAAGATAGTCCAGTTTATTCTCCAGCCACAGCATAGGCCAATCTTTCTATTCTTCAACTTTTACTTGTCTTGCCATCTCATTCTATTTTAGTGCATCTTAAATTCAGCTTCATTTCTTATTATTCCTCCTCATGAATTTGTACTCACTATTCTATACTTTTCTGTCCTCTAGTAAGTACCTATTGCCTCAAAATTGGTGTTTTAACTTCACCTGATCAATTTCCTAATTATTTTTGTGTCCCTTCTCTCTAGAGGTTGCTCAGCATTTAATATGACTCATATTCTAAATAAATATATTAATTTATCTCAAAATTCCTGCCTATTTTTTCATTGCTTTTAAAACATGTTTTCCCCCCATATTTTGTTTGCCCATAGAAATTGCAGGTTCCTTTATAGAAGAGGTTTGTTCTCCCAACAGTGTCATGTTTAATGTGCCTTATTCAGCAGACAGTAATAAGTTAGAGCTGACTACCTGACAAGTTTTCGTTTTAAGATGAATTGTGAAGCATTTAGCAGCTCTTAAAATATACTTTTTCACACCCACCAACCCTTTAATATGTATCAGTTTTTTCTTAAAGAACACACCACTGTAATAGTAAGTAGTTTTTTAACCTAATGACCTATATCATCATTCTACCTCCTAGGTTTCCAGAATTTAGTGTTAGTCATTCTGTTTCTTTTCTTGTATTCTTTTCACCCCCTGAGTTCTTTTTATAGGGTCTATTCTAGCACATTGCTGTCTTCCAGACTAAAGATGGCTCTGGTACTAAAAATGTATGCAAATTCAATGGGGAAGTACATTGCACACATTTTGTGTCCTGCCCCATAAGATTTTGCTCATCTTCTTACTCCAGATGTTGCAGAGGCCATCATCTTCTCAGGTGTAACTAGAAGGAATCTGAGACCTTTCTTGTACTTCTTGCATTGAGGCTTCTCCATCACCACCTAGGATATGTTTGGGAACATACTCAGCAGTTCAGATAAGCATAAAAAAGGAGGTCCAGGGGAAGTTAATTCCCCATGAGACAACCCTTAATTCAGGTGTATAGTTCTGAGGGGCGTTCTATGAACTTCTCAAAGGGTCTCCATAAGAAAGGGGAACATCTTACACAAATGGTATGCCTTTACGCCATGTACAAACAGAGAAACAACATGTATCCCATTTGTTTACAATTAAAAAATTTTTTTTAAATTTTTAAAAAATTTAAAAAAGAAAGGGGAACATCATGGAGGGGAGGGTATTACATAAAACTTTATATATAGCTTTATGTGTGAAGTACATAATTTGCCAATAACACTTTGGGTTTGAGCCATTTACTGTTCTAAAATAATGGCATTAATGATAAAAACCAAGTGTAGTTCCAGTTGCCAGTAGAAAACCAGACTCTTATTCTGTACCTAGAATCCTGAAAGGTAGTTCTGTTTACAGGCAAAGAATTATAAACTGTCACAAAATTTTCTCCAAAGGTTATCTCAAAGTACATAATTCTTGTGTACTGTCAAGGTATTAAGCTTCTACACTATAAATTATTGATCCAAATGCTGGTAGAACGCAATGACGTGTAAGATGCAATACTTACTTCCACAGACTGAGGAGCTAAAATACCTATAACTATATAAATAATTTGAAGGCTTTTGGAATTTCATAGAATTTTCGATGTTCATAGAAGTAAAATCAGGCAGCACTAACAGACTACCCATGTACTATCATTTAAGCCAGACATTGAAGGATATTATTGGCCAAAACCAGTAATTTGTGTACTTTTCATTCAGTTACTATGAAGAGACAAAATTATAAGGACATGAGTTTTTTGAAAAGTACTTCATAAATGCAAGATAATGATGCTTCTGGAATGGTTAGGTTATAAGAAGATGCAATTTACAATTTAAACTCCCAGTAGCACTTATCATTGATTAAAGAATAGGTAAGTTAATACCCTATTTTAATTTTGTTTTTCATTTCATTTGTAGAATCTCAATAACATTTTGAAATTTAAACAGTTCTTTGTATGATCTATTGCTTGTGGACTAATTCTAGTCTGTTCAGAATATATTTTGAACATAAGTCCATACTTGAACATAAGGTTTAACTGCCATTTGAATTTACAGTATCACTTTAGTATAAATGAGATTTTTTGAAATATCTTAACAGAATCTAATATTTTTTCTTGAGTTGTTTTCTTCTGTTCTATTTAGAATCTTTTGCAATAGAAAAAGCTGTATATGTGAAGTTATATTGTTTTAGAAATGAAGTGCCAAAATATAACTCCAGTATAGTAAAAGATACAGGCACCTATATCCTAGACCTATATCACAATTGTAACTAGGGAGGTAAATTTCATTTCAAACACAATCAATGGACACAATTGGAAGGAAATAGGCAGCATGCTTTCAGTAACATAAAATACAGCAGTATATTTTTAAAATATAATAAATTATGGAACTAATTCCTATGCTTTGTGGGTGTCCCAAGGGGAAAAATCATTAAAGACAGATGTTAGTTACACTGAACAGTAAGGTGTAGTGTGAATTTAAAAATAGTTATTCTATAGTGCTAGAATATTGTTTTCCAGTATCAAGAGAAAATTTTATTAAACTCTAGAAGTAAATACGCTATGTCAATATGCTGAGTCCATTTATATTTTATGAGATAACTTTATTCTGCACTACTAGCTGGCAGAGAATTTGAACAATATTTGATGATATTGTGAAGTTGTAATTTCATCAACGTCTGACTTAGGGAATCTAAATATAAATCTGGAAGTAAAAAGTGTTGCATACTATCTTTAGTTACTCTCTAAGGACTAAAATATAACTTTTCTCCACCACTTCCCAGTGTGCCTTTTCTGAGAAGTCGGTTGTCATTTGGTCTGAAAAATTTCATTTCATCCTAAATTGTGCTAACATTCAAAAGGAAAAACAATGAAGGTTACAAAGAAATATATCTTAAAAAGATAGTTGTTTAAAATTACAATAGTAAGAACATGGAAACAATACTGAAGCATAGAAAATAAAAAGTATCTTCTGTAATTGGAGTATGTTCTCTCTCTCTTCCTATGTATGTGATAATACTAAATGCAATAGATACATACATGTATGCTTTGCATTAAAAAAATTTTATCCCTGATATTTTGTAATTTTGTCTGTTTTATTTTAAATTTTTTTTATTATCATCATCACTGTCGTCATCATCTTCATCATTAGTACTATGAACTGAACCCAGGGGCACTCTACCACTGAGCCACATCCCCAACTCTTTTATTTTTTTATTTTGAAACAGGGTCTCACTAAATTGCTGAGGTTGGCTTCAACCTTGTCATCCTCTTGTGTCAACCACCCAAGGAGATGGAATTACAGGCCTGGGTCACTGTGCCCAGCTGCAGCTTTGTTTTTGTAACCTCAACAATACATCATTGATACTCTTCCTGGTCAGTACATATAGTCCAAGCTCATATTTTCTAATAGTTATATACCAAACTATTCTATAAATTAAAAAGAAACTGAACCTTTGTTGATGAGCATATAGTGTATGTGTGTGTGTATGTGTGTAACTCACACATAGTTTATGAATCTTTTAATTGACAGATAACATTGTATAAATTTACCCTGGACAGCATGACAATTTGAAGGATTATGTACGTTGTGGATTGGTGAAATCCATGTTATTGGAAAATGCATTACCTCATGTAGTTACCATTTGATAGCACATGACATCCACTATATTTACATTTTTCATAAATATAATATATTATTATTAACTATAGTCAATAAATATTTGAAGTTGATTCTTACTATCTAATTATAATCATGTAACCTTTAACATCCACCCATCACAACCACCTCAGACTCAGGTAAGCACCATTATACTCTCTACTTCTATGAAACCAACATTAAACATTTTATATCTTTTTAAAAAAATCTTTTTGTGCCTGACTTATTTCACTTAACATAATGTTCTTTGGGTTCATCAGTGTTGTCAAAAATGGCAGAATTTCATTATTTCTTATGACTGAATAGTATTTTACTGTGCATTTTTTCTTTACCCTTTCATCCATTAATGGATTTGACTCCATATCTTAGCTCTTATGAATAGTGTTGCAATAAATATGAGAGTAGAGGTATCTCTTTGATATACTGATTTTACTTCCTATGGATACATACACAGTAGTGAGATTGATCATATGGCAGGTAGTTTCTTTTTCTTTTTCTTTTTCATTTTTTGTTTTTATAGTACGACATGTAGAACCCAGAGGCACTCTGGCTCACCATTGAGTTCACATCCCTAGTCCTTTTTATTATGTTTCTTATTTTGAGACAGAATCTCACTAAATTGCCAAAGCTGGTCTCAAACTTGATATTTTCCTGCCTCAGCCTTCCCAGTAAGGATTGCAGGCATCAGCCACTACATCTGGTAAAATTCTGTTTTTAATTTTTTGAGGAACCTCCATACTATTTTCTGTAATGACTGTACCAATTTACTTTCACAACAATAGTGTATGAAAGTTCTCTTTTCTCTATATCCTTACCAACACCTACTATCTTTTGTCTTTTTGGTAATTGCCTTTCTAACTGGAATTCGGTGGTATCTCATTGTGGTTTTGATTTGCATTTGCCTGAAGATTGGTGATGTTGAGGAGCTTTCCATATGCCTGTTGACCATTTATATGTCTTCTTTTGAGAAATGTATGTTCAGGTTCTTTGCTCATTTTAAATTGGATTATTCATGTGGGTTTTCATTTTGTTTTACCCCCACTATTGAGTTTTTGTATTCCCTGTATATTTTGGATATTAACCCCTTGTCAAATGTATAGTTAACAAATATTTTCTCCCATTCTGTAGGTTGTCTCCTCATGTTGATTGTTTTCTTTGCTATGCGGAGACTTTTTATTTTGATGTAATCCTTTTAATATATTTTTTGCTTTTGTTGCCTCAGCTTTTCAGGTTTTACCCCCAAATCCTTGCCCAGACCAATATCTTGAAGTAATCCCTCCTCTTTTCTTCTGGTAGTTTCATAGTTTCAGTTCTTATAAATATTTAACTCATTTTGAGTTGATTTGTGTGTGTGTGTGTGAGAAAGATAAAAATCTAATTTCACCCTTTTGCGTATAGATATTTAGATTTCCCAGCATCATTTATTGAAGAAAATGTTCTCTTCCTCATTGTGTTCTTGGTGGCTTTGTTGAAAATCAGTTTACTGTAAATGCATTCATTTATTTCTGGGCCTCTATTCTGTTCTGTTTGTTTTGTGTGTTCATTTTTATGCCAATACCATGCTGTTTTGGTCACTATAGCTTTGTAATATATTTTGAAGCCAGGCACTGTGATTACCCTAGCTTTGTTCTCTTTGCTCAGGGTTGCTTTGGCTACTTGAGGGTTTATTTTTTGTGGTTCCATATGAATTTTAGAATTTATTTTTCTATTTTTGTGAAGAATATCATTCACACTTTGATAGGGATAAAGGAATTGCATTGAATCTGTAGATCACTTTGTATAGTATGGGCATTTTAACAATATTAATTCTTCTGATCCATGAATATGAGATATGTTTTCGTTTATTTGTATCTCACACATATTTTAAATTATACAATTAATAGGTGCACAGGACTTTTTTTATTTTTTAATAAAAGTATATAGCTGAGTCTTTGCCTTATTCTAGGTCCATACTCCAGAGGCAATTCTTTTTGCAGCGTATTTCAAATGTTTTTTAGTGGTTATGAACATAATCTTAAACCATATATGTATGCCTTCATTCACTGATTTACCAACTTTAGGCACTGTGCAGGTGAAGCAGGGCTATCCTACAAGGAGATGCCAAACTTCTAATATTCTCGAGGTATATTGTAAGTATTTTAAAATTCCCCTGATTCATACATGCCACTCTTTCATTTAATTTCTCCCATAAATTTGTTTCGCTTTCACAGTGATTCTCAACTGGGAGGGAGAGAATATGCTACCACCCCAGCCCACCAGAAGACTACTTGGAAAGGCCTTTTTCAAAATACGCTTATCTTTCTTCTATCTCCCAAGTGGAGCAGGTTTCCTTGATTGAAAATTGCTGCATATAATTCCAGATGTTACCAGTTGGGAATATTTTGTGCAGGTATAATCTAGAAGCAAACACAACAACTAAGAAAAAAAATAAAAATTAAGAAAAAATATATATACTCATACATATATGTCTCTCTCTCTCTCTCTCTCTCTCTCTACATATATATATGTATATATATATATACATATATATATACAGTTAAAGAACAGTTCTTTCTTTTCAGGTTAAGGGGAGTCTTAGATCTTTTCTTTTTTTATTTATCCTATTATTTCCTTATCAACCCTAGCAGAAGGCTCTCCTTTCTACTCAGTTCACAAAAGCACCTATGTCAGCATTAATGCGTTGAGAACAGGAAAGCAAGTAGGGATGTGGGTGCTATGACAGGGTTGGTCTCACTGCTGAGTTGTGTGACCATCTTCAAGACAAAGTTATTCCAGCAAAATTATTACCATGGGGTCTTTGGAATTTCAGTGGAATAACTGAAATTCTGACTACTAATTCTTGTGACTGTCAAACCAAATCTATCATCTTTTATACCTTTAAACCTGATAAAAATGTCTTAGAGATCTATGAGTCTGTCTATTTGAAAATTCACCTTACTAGGTGCAGTGGAGTCTAAAAATCACATGCTTGTCTGGAGAGTTGATCCACAGTACTTTAAGCTCTCTTTGAAACACCTGAGGGTAAATGAGAAGCCTAAGACTGGAGGTACTAATGGGGTTCTCTGTTTATCTGCAGACTGCAGCTGAATATGTAAAATCTCGACTTCCAGAGGCCCTAAAACAACATCTTCAGGACTACGAGAAAGACAAAGAAAACAGTGTATTGTCTTACCAGACCATCCTTGAACAGCAGATTCTGTCAATTGATCGAGAAATGCTAGAAAAATTGACTGTATCCTATGATGAAGCAGGTATGTTTGTTTTTAGTACAAACACACGTTCATGCACAGTTTTTTTCCTTACAAAATTTATTTATAGTTCTCAGTTAAATTTAACCCTTTCTCTGGGGTAGAATCCAGTTAAGGGCAAACTGGATTCAAAGTTGTATAACATGGATTAATAGTAAGTTTCTTCACAGCAGTTTTAGTATCAAAACTTTTTCAGGAGATTCATAAAAATGGCTCTTAAATAGCAAATCCCTTTAAGCGTTTGCTCTTTTTAAAATGGAATTTTCCTAGTCTTTTATCAATCATGTACTCCTATTGATCTAATCTTTTAAAGTGTCACTTTGATTTTGGATACTAGCTAAAAACTTCATCTGATAATCTAAGAGCTGTTATTTGATTCAAACATTTTTTTTTAATTTCAGAGATTTTTGTTTCTAAAGAGGTTTTTTTTTTTTCCTTTGAAGTTTTAGGCCGAATTTGACTTTCTTTACCATAGCAATTCAAATGAAACCCTAATACCACATCAGAGATTTCAGTTCACTGTGTGCCATAGGCTCATCCCATCCAAGGAAGCGTATTCATGGAATCATGCATAGATGCCCTGGTCTATTAGCTAAAGCCCAATTTTAATGACTCAGGTGCATTATTGCTAGGAATTATTAAAATTATTAATAAAATTAAATATATGCAACAAAAATATCCTGATTAAATTTGACATATTTCTTTCCTTACCAAAAGGCAAAAAAGGGTGGGGCAGTAGGAAAATAGGTTGTTAACGGTCAAATGTTGATAGTTTTAATTCCTATTTTAATATAGGAAATTCTGTTTTTAGTATGCATCTAATTTTCTTTATCACAATGTAAGCAATCTCAATGCTGATATTCTTAGCATTTGATTTCAAGCTTTGATAGTAAACAGAAGTGCAAATTTAAAGGAAAACACAACATTGTGCTACATTTACCTAACTACTAATGCAGTTTTTCTAGTTATTGTGCTATTCCCATTTATATTGTGCCCTCTAATCCCTTCAGATCCCACTCAAGCAGGATTCACATTTCTAGCCTTGCTCAGGACATTTCTACTCTCCCTGGTTCTCCTTTGCTTTATTAATTTTCCAAACATATTGGCTTTCTTCTGCCTTTGGGTGATTAGTCATTTGGTCTCTATATTTGTTTGACTTTTAATATTCTTCCTTTTGAAATCTTATTCATCTCTCTTATCCTTAATGGAACAAAATAGATTGTGATCAGCCCCAATGAAAATAATATTTAAATATTCACAGCCTCTTAGAGATCATGAAACTCACATATTCCACCCACTTCTTGCTCTTATACCCATTTTATGGTGAGAAAACTAAGAGTCACAGATTCACCTGAATTAAGTTCTTTGGTTGTAGGGCTGGAACTCCAATATCCTAATTACTAATCAAGGTGTTCTTTCACCACAATAATGCAGGTTCTCAGTTGCTTAGTAAGCATTTGTTAAATATATAGGCTTGTACTAGGCATTTAGGGGAAAGGGGCAAGAGCATTAAAAGGGAAGAATCTAGGATGTAGAAACAGATAGTGCTTAACATCTAACTGGGGAGCTAAAACACACATATGTGACCTCTAGAAAACAGTCCCCAAGGGATTTGAAACTAAGTACACCTTGTAAACATTCACAAGCTATTAAAGTTAAACCGAGATAAGGAGTCAAGAATAGCAAAAGTGGCTGAAGTTTCCATGGACTTCTTTAGGGGAAGGCATTTGCTTTAAGTGGGAAGGACAAATGCTGAACGTGGATTTGTGGAGAGCAGGGGAATGCATTCAAGTGGATGAAGGAGCACAAGCAAGCACTAGGGTAAAAGTGAATATCAGCCATAACCTCCCACCAACCAATTTTTCCTTCTTCAGGAATAATTTTCCACTCTTCTGAACTTTTGTTGAGCAACTACTTATCTTCAAGAAGTACAGTTGAACTTGTACATGGCCTTTAGGGGCACATACTTTGGTGCAGAATTAATCTATTAATAAACTCTGTAGCATGAAGCAGTTGAAATAAACATAGGATTGATAGTTAAAGAATCTCAAGTTCTAGGCCTTGCCTCTACCTTAATTCCTAATGTAATGTCTAGCAAATTAATGTCTTACGATTTTTGTTTCTTATATAAAATCAGGCTAATAATATTTCAAAGGGTTATTCTAACAATAAAATATGTTGTATTTGGGGAGGGCCTTAGGAATCCTATTTGAAAATACTAACTAATGCCTCTAGTGCTGAATGAGGTCAGATTTGGATCTTGCCTATCTTGCCTCAAATGACTTTAAGATACTGTTAGGGCCTTTTCATGATATGTAGTGTTTAGGAGGCAGAGAGAAAATTTTTAAAATGATATTCAGAAGGGTTGAGAAGTAAAGTATCTATTTGTAAAATCATCTGCTCTGAGCTCAGTTTGTCTTTGGTAGTTCCTGCACAAGGTAGGGTGGGCTGGTAATCTAGGTGGGGGCTGTGCTTATGTATAGAAGAATGAATGTCTTAATGTGTTATGAAATCAAAAGGTCACTACCTTCTCCTTAACCCATCATATTAATAATTTCAATCAAAGTAAGAGGAGAAAATAAAAGTTATTATTATTTCATAGAAAAATATTTCATCATAACTCAAAGGAATTGGAATAGAAAATTGATGAAAGCATCCAATACCATTTCTGAAATATAACCATCCTACACTGACACTTATTTGCTTCAACTTCTTAGTTTCTTTCTATGCTTTCCCAGTTTTTATCTTTTCACATTCTTTTTTTGTTAATATTTTTAAAAATTTGTTCTAATTATTTATTCATGACAGTAGAATGCATTTTGACACATCATACATAAATGGAGTATAACTTCTCATTTGTCTGGTTGTACATGATATAGAATCACACCAGTTGTGTAATCATATATGGACATAGAGTAATAGTGTCTGATTCATTCTACTACCATTCCTACCTCCTCCTTTTCACATTCTTAATTGAGTTCTCTCAGTTTTAGCAAGGAGTTAATTGTTAGTTAGAAAATATCCTGGTCTCAAAAGAGGTTAATTTGTTTTTAATGCTCTTCCACTGATAAATCAACCTAAGTGACTTAGTGACAATTATCACCATCTGTGACTTCTAAACTTTCAAAAACTAATTAACAAAAAAAATCCTTAGACACTTGTCTAAAATCATTGGCTCAGAATCCACCCGCTTTTCTGTTTTCCCTCTTTCTAAACTCGCTCTTCTCCTTTAAATACATATAAACCTTAATGCTTTGCTGTCAACTTTACAGCAACCTGAAATTCAGGAAAGTATGGGAAGTAAGCCAAAACCCTGGGTGTACAACCAGATCACACATTTCATTTGACAGAGGCCTTAGATGCTCACTTAGAGTCCACTTTTATCTTACGTAGTTCTCACTAGTTAGGTTATACTTTCCAATGTGATACTTTCTTTTAAAAAATTCCCTTTCTGACTATAAGCATTATACTCTAATTACAGAAATGAGTAAATGATGTAGAACAGTATAACAAGAGAATAATAATTAGTAGTAATCTTACCACAATAAATGATTCTTTTATAGTTCTCTCACTCAGAATTTCAAAAATGCGGTTGGTATCTTTTCATTTATTTTTAATTTTTTGGTACTAGGGACTAACCTGGGGCATTTAACTACTGAGTCACATCCCCAGCCTTTTTTTATTTTTCATTTTGAGATGGGGGGGCCAAGGTCTTGCTAAGTTGCTGAGGCTGGTTTTGAACTTGTGATCCTCCTGATTCAGCCTCCTGAGTCACCAAGATTACAGGCATGGGCCACCGCTCCTGTTGGTAATTTTATGTTCTGCTTTTTTTCTTGACATTGTTACAAAAGCATGTCCTCGTTTCATTAAAACTTCTTTGTGTGAAGAGAATTTTTTTTTTTTTACAGTGAGTCTAATTATATTTATTGAAAGGCAATATCTTTGCTCCTTTGATACATACAAATAAATTATCCAATTGTTCTGACTTTGGGTTGTTTCATTTTAATAATTACTCTGATTTAGAATCATTTCTGAAAGCCTTAGGTCCTTACTGTTTTCTAGTATGAATCTTTTGATATTTACACTTGATGATTAAATATTTTCTTACATTTATTTAACCTGCAGTTTCTTTGCATATGAACTCCGATGCATATTTTGAACACAGGACTTTCCTTAGTCATTATTACATATGTAGTATATGTGTCCAGGATGAATTTTTTTGATATCAAGCAAAGTTTGAGCATATGTTAAAGGCTTTGCTATAATCTACATTTACAGGGTTTCTCTATGATGTGGAGAAAGGATTGAGCATTGATTAAAGGCTTTACTATATTCTTTATATTTATAGTGTTTTCTCCAAAATGAATTCTTTGACACTGAGTAAGATTTCAGCAAGTTTAAAATACATTACTACATTCTTTACATTTGCAAGTTTCCTGTCTGGTGTGAATTTTCTGATGCATAATAAGATATAGGGATGAGCAAAGGATTTGCCATATGACATACAGTTGTAGGGTTTTATCTTTAGTATAGATTCTCTCATGTTGAGTAAAGTATGAGCACAGATGAAAGGATTTACTACACTCTTTACTTTTCTAAGGTTTGTTTCTGGTGTGCATTATGTCTATGTAGATTTAATGATTTACTAAAGACAGTTCCACATTTGTCATATCTGTATGTAGTTCCTCCAGTACGAATCATCTGATATTAAGTTTTGAGGACTGGTTAAAAGTTTTGTCATTCATTACATTGTTAAATCTTCTCTTGAGTATTGATATTCTGATGGATAAGTTCCTGAACACAGATGAAAAAATTTCCTGCTTTATTTTATCTGTTATTGTTCTATTGTTGAATAATAATAATCTGTTCTTATTCTCTGGAAAACTTTCGTGTTTGCTATAATATCAGTCATGTTTAAAGTATTTCCAAGGTTTTTTATACTTATAAGTTCTCTACTCTGGTAGCCAGGGTGGTGGTGCACATCTGTAATCCAGTAGCTCGGGAGGCTAAGGCACAAAGATCTTGAGTTCAAAGCCAGCCTCAGCAAAAGCGAGGTGCTAAGCAACTTGGTGAGACCCTGTCTCTAAATAAAATACAAAATGGGTCTGGGGATGTGGCTCAGTGTTTGAGTGCCCCTGAGTTGAACCCACAGTACCAAATAAATTAATACATACATACATACATACATACCCTCGTAATTTTTTAGACTTGAGTCCTTACTATTGGCCTTCCTGATTTTATTATGTTTACCCAAATATCTATACCCTTTTATTGATTAAGCAATGGTGGATAGGAAAAGACCTTTCTATACTTATCAGAATTTTGACTTTTGACATAAAGAGAAATTATTTGTTGGTGGTAAAATAATGAAATTTTGGGTAAAGTGTTTATCAAATTGATGGCATTTAGAAATTGTTCCTTCATTTTTAATTCTCATCTTCAAAAATATTTGAATGGGTATTCAATCCTATATTTGAAATGGTTCAAATTCATTGTATTATTCATTATAGTATTGTTCAGGTCACATTTAATACTTTCTAAATTTTATTTCAGAGAAAAATTGTTTCAAAAATGTGTATGAATATTTGTTCAGAGAAGTCAATTTGATTTTTCTACAACCCCGACTAATATCATTTAAGGCTTTTTCTGAGGTGGTTTAAGTTCTTGATCTCCTTTAGCAGTGATGTTTTGTTGCACTTTGGTTATGTCTGTTATAACATCCTTTCTGTGTATCATGCACATCCACATTCTCCTAGTCTTTCATTAAGTGTAAATTATCAAGGCTACAGCTTCCACATCTCACCAGTGCCCCTTTTCAAAATAAGATTTCCATGTCTTGTTTTGGTGAAAGACATTGAGGGTAATTAGAAGACACACCCAGGGAGATCAGGTTTTTGTTGTTCTGTTAACATCACATCCATATACAAATTCCACTGAGCAGGATCCAGGCATTTCCACTGTTCTAAAGAGAATTCTATGGCCATTTTCCAAGTGTCAACATCCCCAAGAATCAGCCATTTTTTCTTCCTCCCTTTCCACCTACTCCTTTTCTGGGGTTCTCTTATTTCTTAGGCAATTATTTATCTGGGAGAGTCATTAGAATGAGACTGCAGATGTCAGATGAGGGCCCAAGAAATAGTTATAGGGAAGAGATGTCATCAGCTCATCTCCCTTAGGCTCACAATTGGCATGTCAGTGGACTCATTGTCATGGAGCAGAGAGAAGATGGAGTCCATGTAAAGGGAATTTTAATGGCTACATAATATCATATTTGAAATTACCACTCATTAAATATTTTCCTGTGTTGGATGTTGGATGTTGATGTTTTTGTTTTGCTGTTATAAATAATAGTGCAAAAAATATGGTGTGCATTTGTCTGTATTTCACATTACTCTAGAGAATAGACTTTAGAAAACAAGAGTTTAGAATTAGAAGGTGGGGAAAGGGGATGATATAGACTAGTGACACTGAGAACAGCCTGGAATGACTGCAAAGCTGTCATCAAATCCCCAGCATTCACAGCTCTATTATAGACTTCACATCATTGATCTTAATAATGGTGACCTTGACACAACAGAAAAAAGGTTGAATAATGTTTGTTATACTGCATACATAAAAACAGGAATTATGTAAGCCTGTGTCATAACCCATTCCAGCTGCTCTAATAAAATACCATAGACTGGGTAGCTAAGACATTTATTTCTTAGAGTCCTGAAAGCTGAGAAGCCCAAGATTAAGGTGCCAGCAGATTCAGTATCTGATAAGGCCTCCTTCTTTGTGCACAGCTGTCTTTTCCCTGTAACCTTACATGGCAGAAGGGCAAAGGATAACTCTGAGGGCTCTTCCTTCATGACCTATCGAGGCCCCACATCCTGATACCATCACTCCGGGAATTGGAATATATTGAAACATATGGATTGACTGGGGGTGGAGGAACACAAACATTTAGACCATAACATCAGTGTAGAAAGATTTTTATCCAAATGGCTCAAGATTTTTGACAATTTTTCAAGATAATTGACAATTATGAGAATAAAGATGTTTTGTGGTATAAATTGAAAAGTGACTTGGAACCTAAATGTTCAGATTGTTTTTCTAGCTCTGCTGCCAACTAGATCCATGACTTTGAGTAAGTCAAACATTCCTAAAGTTCATTTTCCTATAAATTAATGGCATTAACAGGATCTCCTAGATGTCTTCCTGTTCTGAAACTATACTTTTGGTCTCTTGATAATGGAAAACTCAGGTAGCTATAGTTTCTGCAAGGTTGCATATAGCTATGGATTTTCTGTTTGCTCTTGTCTTTCTTCTCTTATGGCCCATGTAATAATATAAGAAGACAGTCACTCAACTTTTATAGCATTTGCACATGAATATGCTCACACATACTTTCGTTAGGGGGATGGGGAATGAGATTGTATAAGTCAAGCAAACTTAAATCTTGAAAAAAAGAGGTTGTGAGCTGTCATTCATGGATCCTCATTAAGATAATTCAGATTCTTTTATTAGCACTTATTAATGCTAAGCAAAATCCATAGTAAGAGGTGTTTTAATTTGATCTGTTAATGTTTTATTTTAACTAAAGTACAAGTCCATATACATTTTAATAAATTGGGCTCAGTGTAGAGAAATTTCCAAGGAAAGTAGAGCTACAATTTGAGAAGTCAAAATAGCATTTCACATTGTCTCAGACAGCAACATTAAAGTAAATATTCATTATTGTCATAGTGGACAAAAGTTGAAGGGTTGAGATACCAGGAGAAGGAATCTTTCTACTTGTTATTTTTAGGCTGGTGTGTTGTCTATGTTTTGGTAAGTAGTCTCAAATTCTGTTTTTAATTAATGTTTTAATGTTTGGTCATGAATAAATAACCTACATATTTTTAAGAGTAAAATGGTTTGGTCGGCAATGCTTTGTGTTGGAGATTAGGGCCATTATTTGAGTGATATTCTCTGTTGCAAACTCTGGAGCCCTAAACCCTGAGGACAAGAGTAAAGAGCTGTGTGCTTTTTTCCCTTAGGGAAAAGTTGAGTATACCTGCAGGGTGCAGACTTGAGATAGTTGCCTAAGTTACAGCTTAGATCTATTTCTCAACAGTTCTTCTCAGTCCAGTGAAGCCTTTATTTCTATTCTTCCAATTTACTAGAATGTTTTATAACTTTCAGCACATGATATAACCATATAGAAAGAGCACTTACAAGTAAAAAGTCAACCAGATAGTGCAGATGAGGAAAGAAGATAACTCAGCAGTTGTTTCTTGGGTTTATTTGGGTCTTAGTTAAATCTGGGGACCTGCACATCCATTTATAAGTATCAGGTAATCATAGCTTTCTCAGAGGAGATGACCAGGAAGGAGTAGAATTAATTTTTCAGTCTTTGCTCTGTGATTCCCTAATACAACTCTATATTAGAAATTCCTGGGAGCTGAACCTAAGCAAAGCTCTCTGCCCTGAAGACACACCAAGAACTGTGATGTACTTTTTGGAGAAACAGCTTTTAAAAAGAACATGGAATATGCTGTTAGCAATTTAGGACATAGCTGGAGGGTTACCACCTATTGAGCATATTTTATTTTTCTTAAAATAGATGCTACCTGAGAGTTACATCCATGTCTTAATTGAGCCATTAGTGTCATAGTAATCAATGATCTCAAAAAGAAAGCCATTTATTGTCATGGGGAAAAAATTGAATGCACATCCAGAAACTAAACCCAGGAAAGAGTACGTGAATTATTTAGGGTCCTTCCAGTTTTTCTAAGAAAAATGCAGTAAAAGACATTTTCTGGAAGTTCTTCATTCTAACAAGTACTAAACTTCTCAATATGTTTCTCAACAGTTCCTAAGGAAAGAGATGACATTAGGTTTCCTTATTTCATATCTTTGATCAGGACCCATTCTGGGCTCAAAAGATACCCTCTTCAGGGACTTGCTGACAGGAATGGGAGGAAGAAAGAGAAAAACAGTTGAAAGAGAAAAACAGTGTTGACTGTACAACCTCTTATATCAGCTTCCAGTTTTCTGTAAAATGTTAGGCCTGTTTTATTTTTCCTTTATAAGAGTAATATAAATACATTTAAATCATTTTCTTAAATGTGGAAAAAAAAAGTGGAATAAAAAAGGTAATCTCTTATCCTACCACCTAAACATAGCTACCATCTTTGGTGTATTTTCTTCTAGTCATTTTTCTCTGCTGGGTTTTAATTATGTATGCCCAATTTTATATCTTTTAAAAAATTTAACACTGAAATCTAGTCATATTTCTTCATGTACTTATAAACTACTCATAAATATAGTATCCTTTGAGTAAATATGCCACAGTTACCATTTCTCTAACTTTTAATGTTTTTGGTTTGGTTCCTTTTATTTACATTTCAATTCTCCTTGCCATATAAAATTCTCTAAATTTGGGCTGAGTGCTTTTTATCTGTGAAAAAAATTGAGAATGTCAATGTGATTAATTTTTTAAAAAATGAGAAGTTTTTAAAAATAAACTCAATAACTGAAAGAGAGGAGGAAAATTGATCATCAAAATTCACTTACAAACCTAGACCATCTTTCTGGCCAGTTATACCAATCTTTTTAATCAACCAGATTTAAATTTGGTTTATAATTCTTTCATTTTTTTTGTATCAAGGATTTAAAAAGGCAGATTTTTTTATGGTGATGGGAAAAAGTAAAAGAACAAATTATTTTTTCCATCTATACAATAGAAAGCTGTCCACCATGGCAGTTCAGAAGTACCCACACATGTGATTCCCAAGCCCTGGGGTAGGCTTGTGTCTGTGGTAGGATATTGTAGCCCTGTGTCTGTTTGTTTGTTTTTAATTGATTTTTATTTTATTTTATTTTTTGGTACCAGGGATTGAACCCAAGGTCACTTAACCACTGAGCCATATCTCCAGCCTTCTATTTAGAGACAGGGTCTTGTTAAGTTGCCAAGGGCCTTGACAAATTGCTGAAGCTGGCTTTGAACTTGCAATCCTCCTCTCAGCTTTGTAAGCTGCTGGGATTACAGGCATGTGTGACCATTCTCAGCTGTGTTTGGTTCTTCAACTGTAAAATAACACCATTAGATTTAGTATTTTCTAAAGACTTTTCCAATTTTAATAATGTGTGATTCTGTGTTCAGTTTATTTATTTATTTTTATTTTTTCACTGTGCTGGGGATTGAATGCAGGGCCTGGCACTTGCTAGGCAAGTGCTGTACCACTGAGCCACATCATAAGTCCTTCAGTACACTTAACATTCATTGGTTTATTCATTTATTTACTCTGTGACAACTGAGTGTGATTGCTAGAGACCCATGAGTTAGACATGGTGACCAACATTGGAAATGTCCAGATGACGTGTGGTCCTTCACACCAGATAAAGAGTATATGCATGAGTGCCTACAGGGTGTGCGTGTGTGTGTGTGTGTTTGAAAGAGATTTGCAGGTACAAATGTGTTTTGTGTGTGCTTATGTATACATGTGGTGGTGGGAAGGCAGGGAAACAGCTAATAGAAACAACTGAATTTGGACAGTGGAATTGGTGCTATAGGAAATAATAGATGGGCAGAGGAAGACAAAATTAGGTTTGGTATTGGGAAAGAATTCTTAAGTAAATCAGAAAATCTTAAGAGAACCCATAAGTCTCTTGAACTTCAATGTCACTTGCATTTTGAAAGGCAGGTTTTGAGTATTACATTTTTCTCTTTGCTTTTGTAACTGTGGTTATGTGCCAGTGCCTTAACAAATCTATTCTTGACCTCCGCCATAGGATCACCTACCACATTCTAAGTGTTACTATCTAGCTAAAATTAATTACTGTACTTTTAATTACCATATGTTAACTTGTTATCAGCATTGCCTGTTTGCTTATGAGAGAGTCACAACATAGAGAAAATGATAATTCAGACTGAATCTTCTAAGTATCTCAATGGGAAGTTATTTTAAAAAAATAAAAGCTCTCATATTTTTTCAATAGAAGTTCTCATATCCACTCTTAAAATATATTGATCCAAAGTTTTACAGTGGGCAAAATAAAATTTCAAAGAACTTTGCTGAGTATACTGGAAACCACAAGCTTACACTGAGATTTAGAATTAGGATGTGCCACTTCTAGTGATTAAAACACTTGAACTAGAGCTGTGTTTATCTTTCTAATCAAGTTGACATTGTTTGCCACAAGGGAAGTATTATTACTACCTGTCTCTAAAGTAGTGTTTGATTACAAGGACTGAAGAAAATGTTTACACTTCAAAAAAAATAATTGTATCAGGTGGTCACAATTTAGAGTGCATTGGCTGGCCAGGGGCAGGATACCAGTGCTCTCCATATCTCTTCCTTTCTGTATCATTGGAATTTTGTGACCAAAATTCTGTAGACCTTGTTATAGTGCTTGTAATAAATTTTAATGAGACCCGAGTTAATAAGATCTTAAGTTCATCAAGAAAAGATCATTTTTTAAGTGCCAGAATTTCTAATGTATTGACTGTCTATACACCTAGCACCTAGCCAGACCTGGTAACTTGTAGTAGTAAGAGGTAAGTAAAATGCATCTTCTGTTTGACTTTCAGTCTCAGAAGATCTGTAATCACAGGGAGCTGGTTTGCTGTTTAACATAATTTGCAAGATGTTAAGTTTATTGCCTCATAAAAGGCATTGTTTTCAAGCCATCTTCTAGTGTGCAGAGGAATTGTTTTTTTTTTGTTTTTTTTTGTTTTTTTTTTTTTGGTTTGTTTGGTTTTTTTTTGTTGTTGTTTTTTTTAAGTTAATGTCCTTGCGTATGGCGTAGGGCATTTCTTTTTTTCTTTTCTTTTTCTTTCTTTCTTTCTTTTTTTTTTTCTTTGTGTGTGTGTGTGGATTGGGGTACTGGGAATTGAACTCAGGGGCACTCAACCACTGAACCACATCCCCAGCTGTATTTTGTATTTTATGTAGAGACAGAATCTCATTGAGTTGCTTAGTGCCTCACCATTGCTGAGCCCAGCTTTGAACTCACAATCCTCCTGCCTCAGCCTCCTAAGCCACTTGGATTACAGGCAGGTACCATGCCTAGCCAGCCTAGACCATTTCTGATGAGGCTGGTTTGATGAAGAGTTTCTATAGTGTATACCCTTGAGAAGCTCTTGAAGGTGCTCTTGTAGTTCTATAATCAATCCAAGGGAACCATAAATTAACTATGGAAAAATTACTGTTCATTCAACACAAACATTTACAGTGTACCAGGTCTGGCTAGGTGCTGAGAGTCTAAGAAATGGAGAAGGATGTTTGAGTTAGAAGTATGCTCCCTTTGAATTTATTACTAGTCTTTGGCTGTTTGTCTCTTTGAGTTCATCTTCTAAGATCTGCTTCTTCCTTATCTGAGTCAGGATTTTTCATTCTCTGCTCAGTTCATTTCATTCAGAGAGAAGTAACATGAAGTATCTTTTCATTATTTATATCCTACTTGTTTCCTAACAGTCAGATTTGCCATGCTTATAACAATTAGTGTTATAATAAAAATAATAAATTATCAAAGCAATAAAAAGAGGAGGCAAGTGTGTCACCCATGAAGAATAATACAGTACCAAGATTAATAGTATTCATTGAACATCTAATTTTCCCCTAAGCTTTCTATGCTAGTCATCTTTACATCACTGTGATCAAAACACCCGACAAGAACAACTTAGAGGAGGAAAGATTTATTTTGGTTCACAGTGTCTGTAGATTTGATCATGGTCGGCTGGCTCATTGCTTTGGGCCTGAAGCAAGGAGAACATCATAGCAAAAGGGTGGCAAAGGAAAGTTGCTCAGCTTATGGTAACCAGAAACAGAGACAGAAAGGGCCAGGAGAAGATAAACCTTTGCAGGGCATGCCTCCAGTGTCTAGCTTCCTCTAACCTTGCCCCACATGCCTGCAGTTTCCAACACCTTCTGGTATTCCACTCAGCTATCAATGGATTAATTCACTGATGAGGTCAGTGCCCTCACAATCCAATCACTTCCCCAAATCCCTACCTCTGAAACAGATGAGACTGGGGGATATTTTAGATCCACTTTCTGATAGACAGGGCAAAACAAGAAAAATAACAGTTTAGAAAGTTCTCTCTGTTTTAATAATACAAAATAAAATAGTTTTTCAAAAGAGATACTTTTCTTTTTGCAATAAATTTTTTGAAGACTTTATCACATGTGTTTGCTTGGAGTCCCCAAAAGCAAAGCCTGAAACAAAAGGCTTGAGTGCAGACAGTTTATTTAGGAATATGAGCCAAGGTGTAAGAGTGAGGGACATTAGGAATGAAGCAGAAAACAAGGGAAAGCTGGCGTGAGGACATGAGCTGGGTACCTCTGACAACTGCTGCTTAAGCCTGGCAGCCTTCTAAGGAAGTTCATACAGAGTATCTCAGAACCATTTAGCTATTAATCCCATCCCCATATTGGTAAAGGGAAACCCCCCATGCTTCCCTATGCTTCTGGTTTTTATATGCTCAAGTGGGATCTGTGGGCACCCCATGCCTTGACATCAGGGAAGGAAGCAAGTGGTAAATGTTGAGGCTAAGGCTACATCTGAACTCAGCTGGTCCCTGCACCAGTGGCTAAGGTAAGAGATGGATCAAGAGAATGTTTCCATCCCTTGGTGCCTACAAGATGTCCCAGACAAACATAATGCATGAAATCTTAAATGAAATCTTATGTTTAAGATTTAACATGAACAAATCCATGTGAAATCATCTTATAGTCATTTCTTGCTTTGGTGGCCATCTCTAAAAGCTATAGATGTGTTATTCATGTTTTTTTGAAACTCCTGTATATTATGGGAATATGTCCAATACAGAGAATGCTCAAATGCATTTATAGAAAATCTTGCATTTAGAAGATGAAAGGAAAAGAGAATTTCTATTTAACAGCTCAAAAGGACCAGCTTCCCAACTCAAACCAAAATAGTTGGTTAATCCTCATTTTCATAATTAATGAATTCAAGTACCTGGCTCTTCAACCTGAATGCTATAGTGAAATGTAGTATAGCTTTCAAATTAGGGTATTATTTTCATTTCAGATAAGAAACTCACAAGAATGGTTACTGTGAGGAGGAGAAACTAGGGAAGGAAACTTACTTTTTTACTGAGTATTCCCACTTTATTGTTTATATTTTTAACTTTGTCCATGTATTTTTTAAAACAAAAATAAGAAAAGCATTCCAAATATGTTGCCCTTAACTTCAATGCTGGCAATGGAATATAAGGCAGAAAACCATTTTCTTTGTTTTCAATGGAGCCTTTCATCCCTAAGTCATGTATATCCTTAGAATTAGTCAAGGAAGGAATTTAGTGACAAGGGCAGCCATCATGGAACTTCAGTGCTAAGGGTGGAGGAGGTCAGTGGTAAGACTGACTCAGTCCTGTGCTAATGTGCTTCAGGGCACCAGGGATCCAGCCATAAAGTGGTTGGTAGCCTTAATACCTTGAACCAGAACTAGTCTCAAAGTCCAGGACTGGCCTAATTGGATGAAACAAGACAAGATAAAGCAAAACGAAACAAAAACACTCATCTGAAAGAAAACAGGATTGATGGGTGGTGAGCTGGGGGAGACTTAACAGTTTCTGATCTTATTTCCTTTGTTTGCCTCCACTTCACCCCGGAGCTTGATCTTGTGTCTGACAAGTTGCCTGACTTGCTGCTTTACTTGGTCTTTTAGTCAGATCCTCTCTCTCCTGAACTACAGCCAAACCTCTACTGCTTTTCAGGCAATGCAGTATAATAAAATGAGCCAGACTTTGAGGTCCAGCTGGCTTCATGATGATTCGTTATATCATAACTTAATAGGCTTTGGACGAGGATTAAAGATAATTTATGGAAAATAATGGACACATGATAAGCATTCTACCAATGATGGTTTTTCTGTTATTTGCTGTTCTGTAACTTAGTATGTTCTTGATTTGGTGTACAGGAATATTTTTTCAATCTTCTTCATGAAAGAAAGGATTACATATATCATGCATGATATAAATTAACTTCCTGCTCAGGGCACAATAAAAACTAGCAAAATACTGGCTCTGTCAGCCTCCTCTTCCTTACTTGCCCTTTCCTATATAGAAAAAATATCTCTCAAGTTAAGTGTATGTGTACTATTTTCATGTTTGTTTATTTTTAGCTTTTTAAAGTATTATTATTAGTTATCTATTGATAATTAGGTATTAGTTAACTATTGCTATATAAGTAATTATTCCAAAACCTTATTTCTGAGGGTCAGGAATCCTGATTAGTTGGGCTGTCAACAGTAAACTTATGAGTGAACTAAGAGAGCTGGGAGTTCTTTCTCCAAGCTCATGTGGCTGTTGTCAGAAAGCTTCAGTTCCTTTCTTCATGTGCCTCTTCACAGGACTACTTGCTACATCACTTCCCTCCATGTGAGTAAACTAAGTGGGGGTGGGGGAGAAACACTAGACCAAATCCACAATCTTTTATGACCTTTCATCAAAAATGGCATAATTTTTGCCATATGCTGTTGGTCTTTGATCACACAGACCAGCCTAATTTGGTGCAGGAGAGAACATAAAGGTATGAATACCAAGAGGTAGGGATCATTAGGGCCTCTTGGAAGCTGGCTACCATAGGCTGAGTTATGAAAAATACCTGCTCTGATTCTACCAACTCCTTCATCTTTTTTTTCTATTATTATTATTATTATTATTATTATTACTTTTTCCTCACATTTTCTAATCACTACCTGCCTCCTACTTTCCTTAAATCCAAAGCTGGTATGGTTACCTTCAATACCAGATGGCTTTAGAATAACAGTCACGTACCACATAAAGATAGTTAGGTCATCCGTGAACCACATATACATTGGTGATCTCATAAGATTGTATTGCTAGTGACATTTTAGGCTAGTTTATATAAATACAAGATAAATGCACTCTGAATTTCATGCAGTGAAAAAAATCTATTGACACATTTCTCAGAAACATCATACCAGTAAGCAATGCATGACTGTATTTAGATCAGCACCTTTTTTAATGATCATAACTCACATTTTATTTGTTCATTGCCAATGTATCAGTTTTTAAATATTTTGAAAGTCACTTCTGACTCCTCTTACTTATGAACATATGTCCTTCTAGAACTTTCTAACACGGTGCCCAGGACCTCTATACTTTTAAAATTGCAGGTTAGTTTTCCATAGCAGCATCCTAAATACTTCAAAATGAAGGAATTACTCTCTGGAGGATGAAGTCTCTGTCCTCTCTTTCCTTCATTACTCCTTCTACTCTTCGTCTGCCTTCCTTCCTTCCTTTCCTGCTTTCTTTCTTCCTTTCCTTTAACTATGTTCTAAAATTTATCACATTTTTATATTCATTCAATAATTGATAACTTGTTCTGCTCTTAGTTTCTAAAATGGATTAGAGAATAACTAGATATATTGTTCTTATAGTTGAATTTCAAAATTTGACCCAGCAGTTTCTCTTAGTAGAAAAGTTTCTTATCCTTTCTTTAATTTTCTTGGCTGCCTTTTCTATTATGTACAAATAAAGGAATGAAAATGAGGATGTCACTGAATATCTTGTCTGTGTCTTCACTTTTTACTATGCCATAATTCCCTTACTCATCTACTTGTGTCAAATCTCCATTTTTCATTCTTTGTTCCTAAAGGAAATAGCGTAAACATTTTAGTCTCATTGTGACTGCATTAGTGAAGGAAGAAGATTATGACTGGCAACCAGCAGGTAATTTCCCCCCCATTTTTGAGGGACTGTTTCATTGTAACTAGATTTAAATCATCAGTTTGAGGAAAACATTATTTTTGAGATAATGTATATATTTTTAACCTATTTCTCTTTTTAATTTGCCTTCTTATGTATAGTAAATTCAATCTGAGACTGAGTTTTAAAGAGCTATAGAAAATAAAAATGCCTTAGAGATGCATCTGATTTTTGCACTAAGACTCAACTTGTGTGAAACATTGGCCCAGAAATAGAAAGAAAGAAACTCAGTGAGGTCTACTTGTGTTTTAAAACTGACTTCAAAATGAATGGGCCTGGTATAATTGCATTTGCAAATAAAATGTAGGAAAGTTTAGGACCCAGAGTAAAATTAGACATGTTAATTTTCTTTTTCTTTTTCTTTTTCTTTTTTTCTTTTTTTTTTTTGGTATACTGTTAGTAACTTCAGGCATCTTCAGTTGACTTCTTATAAACCAGCCCCTGTGGGGGAAAATCAGTATTCCACAGCCACCAAAGAAAATGAGCTTGTCTAAAAATAGTTTCCTGTTGACAAGATTTTAGCAGATTTTTTTTTCCTGATATGAAAGCTTTATAAAATGAAATGAGGTCAAATATGACAGATGTGGTCAAATCTACTTCTAATCTGTAAATCCCTGACTAGCTGCACTCGTGCTAATTTTTAAATGGGTACTTTGAAGCTATACTGAATTTATAACATTTTCAGCATTTGTCTGTATCTCTTAAGTATGGGGTGGTACTTAGTTGCTTTCTGTGGATTAGCAATCAATATATGCATTGTTTGCTAGCACCCACTAGGTCCCACTAACTAGAAACTCAAGTGAGGTTATGTTTTGCCCTGCTTTTGTTAGGTTTTATTTTCTAACCAATAGAAATAATAAAATTAACACACCATAATTTTCTTTTCTTTATACCAGTTGTTCTTTACCAGAGGTGATGTCTACTCCCACCCCATGGCTCATTTGGCAACATCTTGAGGCATTTTGGATTTTTAAAACCTAGGAGGGAGAGTGGGAAGGTGTAGTTTTAAACTACTAAACATTACTGCTAAACATTGTATAACATACAGGACAGCCCCTCACAGCAAAATTTATCAGGTTGAGATCCTACTTTAGAATTATCTTATCAGCTAATGCCCAGGCCACATCCAGACCAGATCAGAATCTCTGAGCTGTGGGACCAGGCATCAATATTTTCTTAATTTCCCCAAGTGGGGCTGGGGATATAGCTCAGTTGGTAGAGTGCTTGCCTTGCAAGCATGAGGCCCTGGGTTCAATCCCCAGCACTGAAAAAAAAAAAAAAAAAAAAAATTTCCCCAAGTGATTCTAGTATACAGCCAAGATGAGATATAATACTACAGCAAAAATTTTTAGAGGGCAAGACTAGTTTAGACATCATCACAAATAGTTTCCTTACTAAAGTATGTGAAAAGACCTCATTAAAATGTGGTATGACCTAACAGGCAATGTCCCATCACAGTCTTATAGTGAAGTTCAAATAAATTTTTAATAACTTTCTGTTCTCTAAAGCCCATATTTAAAACTTGAAAGACTGCTGTTCTCATTGTCTTATCAGAAGTTTGTTTTCACTCGGTTCTACCTAATAAAATATGTGTTTTCTCCCTCCAGCAAGTGGAGATAACAAGTATTTACTGGTACCCTTAGCCAGTAATGTTAACTCAGATAACATTTGGGGTATTTGAAAATTGGTGATTTGTCTTCTTTGAAGGTTTTTAAGGTATATTTTTACTCGATGAATAAATATCATCATTTACTTATTTATCCAAATTGATAATGCTTTGCAAAGAAGCAAAGGTATTCTTACTAAGAATATTTTATTCAAATCTTTGCCCTTTCACTCCTTTCTTAACATTTCCTCTCACCAAAAATTTAATCTTAAAATTCTTGGACAGTCAGTGTAAACTCTAAACAGATAAATATTCTTCAAGTATTTAGTAATATGGGGAATATATAATTTTTTATTTTATTTTAGATGCTAATGTTGATGGCACAGGTTTTCAAGGAAACCAACTTAAACATAAATGTATCTCAAAGCTTTTGAACAGGGTAAATTGAACAACATTTAGTGATGTATTATATAATAAAAACTATTTCATTTATAAAAGCCAGCACATGCCTCCCTAGTATACAATAAAACTGTCTTCTTCCACATCTGTCTCAAAATCTCAGTGGAGATCAGGTGTCAAACTCTAGAAACCTTTAGCATAGCTTCTTAGAAGAAACTGGGTAAGATATTTCTCATGGTGGGCCCTTGGGTATTTGACTCATTAAACCCACTCTTGTTACCAAGGCCCCACAAGCCTATCAGGAGATGATGGAGAGTAACTATTCTGGTTTGAATATGGTTGGTCCACAAAGGTTCTTGTCCTGGAAGCTTGTTTCCCGTTGTGGCTGTGTGGAGGTGGTGGCACCTCTAAGAGGTTGGACCTAGTAAAAGGTAATTAAGTCATTCATCCTCACTTGAATGTCCAATTATTCATAAGAACTTGTTGAGCTATAACAGAGCAGGGCTGTTTCAGGTCAAAGGAAACAAAGTATGATCAGTCCAGGTAACCCATTTGGGTAGAATATTATATACAAATAATGAAAAGTGAACAGCAACAATAGAAAGGTGTAGGGCCAGGTAGGCAATGGGGAAAGAATGTCAGACATTGTTAGATGACTCAGGAGAGACTATCTGTTGTGTCTTTAAGAAGATCCAGGCCATTTAGGGACTGCCAAACATATGAAAGATAGCATTGGGTAACAACCAGACAAATTCTGGTTTGAATACTATCTTTTCCCCCCAACAAGCCTGTGAAATCTTGCCAGCAAGAATTTAACTATATGTAAAAGACATGACAAACTACATAAATAGATTTCATTATACCCAAATTTGATATATCCTTGACTCAGTTCCTTCTTGACTGGATCCCAGCAGGAGGCCAATCTAACAATATTCCAAACATGGGGAAGTATGATTGAAAGGAGATGAGAATGAAAAGAGACAGTGGTCTTACCTGATTATATCTTACTTCTCCAAATATCATCTTCAAAGTTTCCAAAATCACGTGACCAAGTCTTGGGAAGGGCTAGTATAAAGGAGGGACTCTCAAATTTAAGGTTCATTAGTTTCAAATAAGTCTGCCTTTGGGCTCATTCTTTCTCTCCTATATGACTTCAGAGCCACACAGATGAGTTTTAGTGCAATTATTTAAGTAGCTATTGTCATTTCTGAATATAGGGAGGATATAGCTATATAGGGAGGATATTCTCTAATTACATTTGGGCTAGGTCATAAACCTAAGCAAAGAAACATTAAGTGTCTAATTTCAAAACTGGACAGAAGGCAAGCTGCATAGGACAAGCCCAGATATAGTGCCAATGGTCAGCCACCTCCTCTTATCCAAAAGTGAGACTTGATAACAAGCAGAAGTCTAAATGGTACAAGTTCATCCTGATTTAGCAGCAGTTGACCTTGAGGTTTCTAAAAGATAGTAGATTTGCAGGAGTAAAATTTTCATAGCAACTAGGAATCTGGGTGTCAGTGTTTAGTCCTCAATCACTCAGGTGTGGGCCTGTCTTGGAAGCCTGATGTAACTGGACTTGGCCTAGCCAGCCAGTTGGGATATGTTAGAGGAACTCTGGTACTGAAGAGGGAAATAAGGGAGTAGATTCAAAACTGGAACCAGACCTTAGGATTGGGTGCCCATGGGCATATAAGCTGAACTGTAAGACAGATTCTAGGGAAATTTTGAAGCCTTGAAACCAGTGCCAAGTTTCTTTGAATGGGAAGTAGAAACTGTTTACATACCATAGACCTGGGATCCAAACCTGAATTAGGCCTGTGGGTGTGGCCCTCAGTGGGTTCAGCTATGGGAAACAGAAAGTCGGGAAAGGGACTGATAAGTACTTTATAACAGCGATCTTAAAAAACAGTGGTCTTAAAAAAAATGTTGACATATTCTCTAAAAGAATTTTAAAAGTTAGAGACTCTTCTTGTACATTTGTAAATTGTCATATAAAACCTTAAATCATAAGTTTAGTTACAAAGGATATACTATCTGGCATATTTTGTGTAGTATATGGTATTTGAATTTTTTCATCAAAATCTTAGAACCACAAATTGAGATCAAGTTTTATATAAATGGCTATTATTTAGCCTTGTTTTCAAAGTCAGTCCTCACTGTCAACAAAGGAACCAAATTAGACTTACTGTCTATAAGGAAATATCTGTCTTCTTTTTTACCTCACAGTAAGGATATTAAAACAATTCCCTGTAAAATCATCTTATTATCTGATTTCAAAGATAGAGAACTGGATGGATGGATAGATGGATGAATAGGTAGAGGGATAGAAGGAAGGAGGGAAAAAAAGAAGGAAGGCAGGTGGATGGATAGACCACCATCTAATCTAAGTAATACCTTTCCATAAGCATGTCAGCTAAATGAAATATTGTACTTTCAAATGGTCTCTTTGTTTGGCCTCCAGTAAGTTTTTACACCCTAGGCAATGCTGCATAGTAAGATACAGGTATAAGGGATGCTGTTCTTTTGTTATGTGGGAGAAAATCAATTATGAAAGGGAATATAGGAAAGAACCTGCAGAGATGTCAGCTCAAACAGACCCAAGTTACAAAAGAAAGGTCTGGGGAATAGGATCTGAAAACTTATTCCATTAAAACTCTGTATTCACGTGTCTTCTTGGAAGTCTTTGTGTATCCCTAGGGGTAAAGTTAAAGAAGTCTACTCTGTAATAATAGGTTTTTACCTGGCTGAACATCAGTCAGAGGCATATAGGGGAGGATTACCTAGATAAATATATTTCAGTACATTTCTTAATATGGGAAGATATTTGTACAAATCTTGTAGTGGTAACTAGGCTTTCACATCAGAATCAGTCTAGTTAGACTTTTGAAATAAGTATTTCTAACTTATTCCATAAAGTAAGAAATAACTTATGTTATTTCTAACTTAATCTAAACTGCCTTTAAATCCTAGCCCAATTAATTATCAGCCCCATGACTTAAGATAATTATTGAACTTCTCCAGTTCACAGTTTCCTTATCTATAAAATGGGGCTAATAAAGCATGGTGCCTAGAATATATGATTGTTGTGAATAATTGCCATGCATAGTGGTACACGTTGTGATCCCAACCACTTGGGAGCTGAGGCAGTAGGATCTCAAGTTCAAGGCTATCCTTGGCAACTTAGTAAGCCCACTCTCAAAAAATAAAAAAGAGGACGTTACGGATGTAGCTCAGTGAGTTTGATCCCTCAGTACCAGGAGTAAAAAGAAAAAAAAAAAAGATTAAATGATAATGCATGTAAAATAGAATGTAGGAGTAACATACAGGGAATTTTTGTTGTTGTTGTTGTCTTATTTAGTTTTTTATTTTTGACTAAGAGAAAGAGTGGAGTTCCTGATACAGAGAATGAACATACAACTGAAGACAATGGAGAAGATGTGATAATGTTATGCCAAGGATCCCCCTGAGTCACTGCCTGCCATGTCTCAGAATTTAGGACAAGTTTCTCAATGTCACAAAGCATGAGATAGTAATTAGGTTTTATTAGGGAAATGGAGACTTTACAAGGCCAAAGTTAGCAAGAGAAGATCTGGGTTTCCATACTTCGCATCCCACAGAGAGGTGTGTCAATGGCCAGAGCATCATGGTATCTGTATACTGCAGAGAAAGCAGACTTTCATACCCCACATTATTTTTCTTTTTCTTTTCTTTTTTTTATTGTGTTGCTGGGGATTTAACCCAGGGTCTTGGGCATGTGAGGCTCACACTCTAGCAAATGAGCTATATCCCCATCCCCTATTTTCCTTTTTCTTAAGGCAAACATAAAGAGCATCCTTCTGTGAAGAGACACATAAAAGCTTAAGTTTAAACAATATAAATTTAGGTACTCATTTATTACAGTTGTTAGCTTGGAATATAGCTTCCTAGCCCCTAAAGACCTGGGCCCTAGGAGACATGCCCCTCAGTAGAAAACATGGGCCTCTGGAGATGGTGTGCCCTACTGGGTGGAGGAGGAAAGTCCAGACACTATGGGAGCCTGAGTTTGGGTCAGCCCCTTCTACTGAGAGAATCCTTAGTCCTAACTAGCTCACTGTCCACATAATTACATTGAACCCTCCATGTGACTTTTGGATAGTTCCTCTCCTCCAATTAAAGATATCGTTTGTCTCCCACTTAACTCCTAGTCTGGATCTGAGTCCCAGAGGCAGTGGGGATTTGGATGACAAATTCAAAGGAATTTAAAATCTCTCTTTTGTCAGAGACTTTGTGAGACTCTGATCATAGTCAGTGCTGCTTTAGGACTAAGGGTTCTAGGCATTGGTAGAGGAGAGAAGAGGACCAATGTCACATCCTGGGATGGGACTATTCTGACATCCCTAAGGCACTTTGGGAACTGACAGGTTTGGTTGCAACAGGAAACAGTTCCTTTTTCACGGACAGCCTTATGACAAGCATTCCCTCAAAACATGTCTCAGTATAAGGAAGACACTTCAAATTATTTCAAGAAAGAAGGAGGTTTATTAAAAGGACAGAATCTTTAAGAATTTAAGGAAAAGTTTTACAGTCAGAACTTGAGGGTATAACCAGGGCAGCTCTGCAAACTCTTGCAGAAGTATATGAATCTTCATTCTCGGGCAGTGTCATTCATGTGCTTTGGTGTTTTAGTTACTACTGCTGTTTAACAAACAACACCAAATTTTGTAATAAAAAAAATAACCATTTTCTTATGCTCATGGATTCTATGATTAAGGTTTGAAAGGACTGGCTCACCCTTGTTCCTCTGTGTGTGGGCTAATCTGGAAAGACTCAGATGGTTGAGGATGGGAGAGTCTATTCACAAGGTAGCTTCTTCATTCATATTTCTAGCATATTGACAGAAATGGCTAAAAGGTTGGGTTTCATTGAGTCTGTTGGCCAGAGTGCCTACCTATGGGCCTTTTGGCACTGTGACCAATGTTGAATTTTTTATTTGGCAATGCAGTGTTGTGAGAGGGAGTGTCCTAAAAGGTACTGTCCAGATAATGGCCATTCCTAGAGAGTCAGGTGGAGGTTGCACAGTTTTTTTTCTTTTTTTCTTTTTCTTTTTTTTCTTTTGCATGGCCTTTTTTTGACCTAGACTGGAAAGTAACTTCTGTCAAACACTGTGGGTGAAAATAATCAAAGTCCTGCCCAGATTCAAGGAGAGAGAACAAAGACTTCACCTCTTTGATGGAGTCATGTCAAAGCATTCGTAGCCATTGAAAAAAAAGAAGAAGAAAAATTGTCACATGGGCTAACAGCTTCACTTTAGTTTCTTGAAATTCTTGAACTAGGGTATCTGATTGACTTGGCTTATTCTATGGTTTGGTTCCACTGGTCCTATAAGCTGTGGCAAAAGGGGCAGGATCACATATGAAATAGAATTTTTCTTTCTAAACCCTGGAAGAGGCAGATCCTCTAAGGAGAGTTCAGGATTGAGAGGGAAATAATAAGATCTGTAGTGTAGACATTGCCATGCGTGGCAACCATATTACTGACTTCTAAGAGCAATTTGGTGAATAGAGAGAACCTGAACAAGAGAGAAGGAAGAGGGCAGGTGCCATGGGATGATGGAGGCTCACAGGAGGCATTCCTTATCAACTTGTGGAAACACTCAGAGGAGTTTCTATAGGCACAGGTTCTTTCAAGAGTACAATATTTGAATTATTGATGTTTATATGACATCTGAAGGTAGAAGAGGTCTGGAAACACTATGTTTAAGGAGTTAGTGAATGACATCAGAAAATCAACCTTGTTCCTGAAATGAGAACAGATTTGACCTTGAGCAAAATCAAAGAATGAAGAACCACTTCACAGCTGCTATAGATTTCCACCTTTTAGAAACAAATGTTAAATATCAGATTTTTTTCGGCTTTTAGCCTATGTGCTCCAGTCAATAATTAAACACACAGAATAAAATATCTTTCCTCTGAGATCCTCAAGCTGCTTAACTGATAAGCTTAGCTTAGCTGAGCATCCTGGGGTTTCAAACATAGGGAAAACATGCTTCCAATTTTGGTGTGTGCACTACTAGAGCAGGCTTTAAAAAAGAAATGGAATGTTTTCTAATCTTTCTTTCTGCTTGAGGAAACTAACTCATGGGAAAGTTAAGTGACTTTCTCAGGGTCTCAGAGCTACTTTCTAGAACAGAATAGCCTGTCTTTAACTACCAGAGCTTTCCTGGGAGCCACCATTTTTGCTCTACTCTCCTGCCTCCACCGCTCAGATAGAATTTACAGTAGTATTATAGTTAGCCAAAAATGTCTATATGATTCTTTATGCTTCGGGAGAGGCCAGGGAATGTATGTGATTAAGCAAGTTAGGTATATCTCATGAGCTGCAGATTTTAAGGACTGGAACACTTTAGTAAACAGAATCTCAATTGGAAAAACAATTTGCTATAAAGGGGGAAGGGTGTGATTCTTTTATAGAAAGGATCAAACTATAGCCAGCTGATAGAAAATCCAGTATGCTAATTAGAGAAAATGTTGTTACTCGTGTCTCATGTCAATGGAAAGTAAAGAGGAAATAAACTAAAATAAACTGAACAATCCCTTAGGAAAATCTGACAACCTGAGTATAAAGGACTTCAGTTCTTCAGTGCTGAAGTCCCCCTTTTCCTGTTACTACCTGTCCATTTCTCCTTCTTTAATTTTTATAGCTCCAAGTCCTATAAAACCAAACTAGTAATTGCTCTATAATACATTCTCTTGCAGTGAGAAGTCTTAGGGAAAAATAATTTGCTTTTTCTCTATTGATTTTTTTTAATTTAATTAAATAATTTATTTTTTATTTTTAATTTTTTTATTGTAAACAAGTGGGATACATGTTGTTTCTCTGGTTGTACATGAAGTAAAGGCATACCATTTGTGTAATCATACATTTACATAGGGTAATGGTGTTTGATTCATTCTGTTATTTTTTCCTCCCCCCACCCCTCGCACCCCTCTTCTCTATACAGTCCCTCCTTCCTACATTCTTGCCCCTCTCTCACCCCCCATTATGTGTCATCATCCATTTATCAGCGAGATCATTTGTCCTTTGGTTTTTTGAGATGGGCTTATCTCACTTAGCATGATATTCTCCAATTTCATCCATTTGCCTGCAAATGCCATAATTTTATTATTCTTTATGGCTGAATAACATTCTCTATTGATATTTTAAAGTAGTAATTCTCATCCTTGCAAAACCAACACTTTCTTTTTGTAACAAATGTTTTTAGCATTGTTTTTACCATTTGAAATGAAATTCATAGATAATATAATGTACCACTATGAATAATGTTTTTAAAGATCCAATGATATGCCCTAAAAGAGGAAAACAAAAGGCAAGTACTGTATAATGTTATATGTATTTCAATGTGAAAATATTCAAGTACTACTGATACATTAGAAATCATAATGGAGTTGCCAGATTGTTAGACTTAGCTGTGTATGGTAACTCAACAGTTACAAATGCAGACCTGTGGCTGACTAATTCTTGACAATTCAAACACAATGAGTGGTGGTGCTATTGGTGAAGTGACTTTTCCAAAATGGGAATAACTGCAGATTCTAAACAAAACCAAAGTGCAAGCTCCCCTTAATTTATACAGTAGTTACATTCCTGCAAAATTCTCTGTGTAATAAGGCCATTCCAAAAATGCTCTTTGTTTATCTGTAAAAAAGATGGCTCCTGTGATTATCAGCAGATTTTTTACCTCTATTATTTGAAAGTTGAATGGGATTGAGAACTTTGTTGTCTTTTTGAGATAATCTGTCACATTGCAGACTCTCTAGTATCCCTGACCCCTGCCAAATAAATCCTTGTGACAACCAAAGATGCCCCCACAAATATTCAGAATACCCCTATTCAGAACCATTGCTCTAGAGTCTCAAACAAAGATGAAGGATTAATTCAGATAAGAGATGTGAATTGTTTCAAGTCCATTTTGAATACTTTTTATTCAAAATGTTGAGAGCCTCTGTTTCATTTTCAAATACTAGAATCTTATAAGACCCTAAAATTTCTGCATCACCAGGCCATTATATCTCCAATTCATAACTGAATTGTCAATCCAGGTACAATATAAACTGGTGTTATAATGAGGGTTTTTTTCTTTGTTTTGTCTCACATGTGAGGATATAGAATTAGAAGCAGTGCCTGGTATAGGTTAATCATTTAGTAAATTTTAGTGATGGTATTATTATATACTGATAGGTAAATATGTTATTTCTTCTCTTGTCTCAATAATGAATATATAACAGAAAACTGCTACAGTATTTAGTGGTCTTGAGTGGTGCCTGGCCATAATATCCTAAGGCTTGGCAGCAACCACACGCAAACTGTTGTCCATAGACACAGTGTTGTTTATACTCTATATAAACTTTCGAAACAAAGCCCTTAATGGACACCTAGCACAGCTCATAGTTCTTTAGTTCCTTTTTTTCCCATCACAGACAGATATAAAAGGTTGATTCTTCACTCCATCCCTATTTTCTCCCCTTTTTTCTTTTTCTACACATATGAACAAATTTATCCTCCATTTCTGGTCTTTTTTACAAATTTTACTCAAGATTGATTTGGGGGAGAACATTATTTTCTATTGATTTACAAATAAAAAATACTATAGCAATAAATTTTATTTATTCATTAAAAAAATAATTATTAGGTACCTATTATGTGCCAGGCACAGTTCTAGGTTCTGGAAATTTAACTGTGAACAAGCCACACAAGCAAATGCAAGGACCTAGAGGTGGGAATAAGTTGTTTGGCCTGTTCAAGGAATAACAGCAGACAAGGCAGAGGATGTAGGGTATCAAATTGGAGAAATGTTGAGGATGTTTGTGGGACATTGTTTCAAATGCTATATAAATTATGGTGTAAGATGAAAAGCTAAGGTTGACAATTAGATTTGGCAAGATGGAAAATGTCATTGTTCTCAACAAAAGCAACTTCAGTAGCACTGTGAAAACAAAAACTTCTTTGAAGTGAGGTAGAGAAAAATTTTGGAAGATAAGGAAGTGGAAATTTTAGGTAAAGACAATTTTTTTTTCATGCAGTTTGCTATGCAGATGAGCAAAGAAATGCACCAATAGCCAGAGAGTTTGTAGTATCTAGGTAGAGTTATTTTTATTTTCTTTCTTTAAGATAGAAGAGACAATGGCATGTTAATATGATAATGGAATGATTCTCAAGAATGGGAGAAATTGTTGGTGTAAGACAGAGAAGAATTAGAAAATCAATTCTCTTGAGTAGATTAGGAAGGTAGGAGGAGGCAGGGATAGAGAAAGGCAAGAGTGTTTTTGTTCTGTGGGTTAATGAATTTATCTTGGGAAAACACTAACTGTCTCTGATTGCAGCTCTTAGCAAAGTAGATGAGATCATGTATAGAGAGTGACATTGGGGAAGTGGTGTTGGAAGTTTGAGAAAAGAGGGAAATATGTGAAATAATCAACTCAGACTGAGAGGGACTGAATTATCTAGGAAATACAGTAAAAATTCAGAGATGAGTGTCTGCCTGGGGTTAATGGTCATAAATTTAAGGTTAGAACAATGCGAAAGATTATGTTTATGCAGCACAGACATAAAATCAAAATAGAGTTGGGTTTTACCAGAGTTGGAGTTTTTTAAGAAAGGGCGACAGAGAGAAGAACAAATGAGGGCTTTTACTGATGAATAGGGTGGGAGGGATATGAGGACTTAAGGAAGTTGAAGAACTGTGAAAGAGTGATGGGTCTAATGAACCAGAAGCTCTGAAGAGTTATTTGAGTCCTAGTACCAGTAAGAGTGATTTGGAAAGTTAAGAGGAAGTGTAGGACTTAAGGAAGTTGAGGAACTGTGAAAGAGTGATGGGTCTAATGAACCAGAAGCTCTGAAGAGTTATTTGAGTCCTAGTACCAGTAAGAGTGATTTGGAAAGTTAAGAGGAAGTGTATAGAGAATGAGATACTTTGAATAAAGATTTCTTAGAAGATTAAGTAACCCTTCCTCCAGCCACGCCTGACCTACCTGCCATTAACACACAGTCAGCCCATTCAGACTAGGATGAACTGTTTAGTTTATAGCCCTCATAATCTAATTATTTTACCTCTGAATATTCCTGCATTAACACCATATTTACACCATATGGGAAGGTACTGGGGAAGTTGCCTCTAGGGCCTATATATGTGATTGCCATGCCTGGGCCATGGATAGTCATGTTCTGAAAACTCTGTTTTGATCATTGACAGACTGCATGTACAATGGTGATTTCATAAGACTGTATTGCCTAGGGACATTGTAGCCATCTTGGTTTGCACAAGCACACTCTGTGATCCTCACACAATGATGAAATCACCAACCACACCTTAGAGTGTTAAGTGATGCATGAGTGTACCAGTCAAGGGAGCCTAACTAGCCAAGCTACCAAGAAAACTGCCAAGGGAGGCTGTGAAAGGAAGTATGTGGACTATAAAAGTACACAATCTATACACAGAACAAAAGGGGATTAATGGAATAAAGAAAAATCACCTTTAATAACCTAAAAATTCACCCATTAAAGATTAGTTAGAACAACTTTGTGTTAGTCAGCTTTTTGTTACTGTAACCAAAATACCTGACAAAATCAACTTAGAAGAGGAAAAATTTATTTTGTATTCATGTTATCAGAGGTGTCAGTCCATGGTGGGCCAAATCCATTGCTCTGAGCTCTAGAGGAGGCAGAGGGTATGACAGAAGAAAACTGTTCTGCTCATGACAACCCAGAAGCAGAGAGTTAGTTCGAGGCACCATGCACAAAATATAAGACTCAAAGGGACCTACTTCCTCTAGCCACATCCTACCTGCCTATAGTTACCCTTTAACACAATAATCCTGTCAAATTATTAATCCAGCAAATGGATTAATCTACTGATCAGGTTATAGCTCTCAAAATCTAATCCTTTCAGCTCTGAACATTCCTGCATTGTCTCACACATGAGCTTTCAGGGGATATCACATATCCAAACTATAACAAATTTCAAAATAAGAAATTAGCTAAAAAAACGAAATGCCTAACATAATAAGGGTAACGTAAAGATACTTCAACCTTATACATAAAATTGAAATATAAACAAATACACAGGGCAAACAAGTTGTAACATGAATTTTAAAATACTTAAACTAGAAAAGATATCATGAATTCTCTATAATCTCAGATGTTGGTAGATGTTTATGACATACCTATATGTTTCATTTTACATATTACCAAAACAGTGGATGCTTATTTTAGAAAACAGAAGAAACCAAAAGAAAAATTAAATCAATAATTCTATGTAAAGAGGATGACTATTCCACAATGGGATGTATGTTTTCAGAATCTCTTTCCTTTATATACATAAATCATATATTATTATTTTTGAGAAAAATGGAATCATTGTGTACATGATGTTTTATAACTTACCATAATTTTTGTAAGTCACCCACAAATTCTGAATATTTCAGTTTTCCAGCATATTCCTATTATGAGCCTTTAGTTTTGTCTGGCTAATTATTCATTTACCATTAGCCATTAGGTTGCTCTAACTTTTCATTATTGATAGCAATATGAATAATTGGCCAAACATGAATTTGGAATTATATGAGAACAGAAGTAAGTAAGTCAATGTATTTTAAACATTTAAACCTGTTTAGGGGAAGTTCTCTTAACCAGTTTCTATTTAATTGACTTGCACAATCAGATTACCTGGTGGTATCTGATTCCTGGTTCCTGTAAGTTGTGGTGTTTGACACCCATGGGAAATTGAACTTAGATGATAGCTACTCTGGAGTACATATTTAACTGGAATGTCACTTTTGTCAGAACTGGGATTTTTGTTTTGTTTTATGATGTATTGTATTTTAATACAATGCCCTACATTTATTGAATTGGTACTGAATAAATGAATAAGGAAAAATATGTAAACATCTAGAATGCTTCTGTTCACAAATCACTTCTGCATTAGCTGTTAAATGAATTGACATTTTACTTTGTTTTTGTGAAACTGAAACTGGTTATCTGAGATTGGTGGTTCTCAAACTTTAGCAGGTTTCAGAATCACCCAGAGGGTTGGACTCCTCCTTGGAATTTCTGATTCAGTAAATCTAGGGTGGGTTCTGAAAATCTGTATTTCTAATAATATCCCTGGTGGTATTGATTCTATTGGTCCAGGGTACACACTTTGAGAAGCGCTTTATCAGATAATACCTAATGGATGTGGTATATGCAAAAAAACAATCATGAACTTGGGTGTTGGACAAATTACTGGTCTCAGTTGTTCTAAGGGTGTTTCAAACAAATGGTTAATCAGTTATGGAGACAGTATCATTGAATAGTCACAAATAATATTTTGGACTGATTTTTTTCATTGTTTTAGTTGTTCAAAGCAACAGAAACAATTTCTAGCCAGAAATTGGCTAGAAATTTAAGCAGAAAAGGAATTTGTTGGAAGGCAATTAGGTAGATCACAGATTTGCTGGGGAGGCTGAAGAACTAGGTTTGAAAATATGTAGGAATAGAGAAGGCCAAACACCAGATCTGCAGCTAAAATACCATCCCTACACTAGTTCAACAGATACCATTGCTGCCATTGTCTCTCCTGGAAAGTGGCTGATAGAATCATTGCCTGAAAGAATTCTTTTCCATCCCTGCAAAGTTTTACCTTTAGCTCTGGATTCAGAGTTTAGGGTAGGACATTTGAGTTTAGGGTTGGCCATGTGTCATATCCAAGCTGGTCAGGAAGGCTGGCAAGTGAGTATCTGGACTTTTCAGTTTCTGTAGCAGGAGATGGATTCTGTACCTCCTTTCAGTCATTAAAATGATAAAAATATCCCTAAATATACTACACAGTCACTGGAGATGAGTTTTTTTTTTAACTTTGGGTAAAAGGAAGATGATAATGCTACTATCAGAAATATGGATGGCGACATGGGTTAGATTAGAAACCACTTGTTTGATCCTTTTCACCTATTAGTTATGGCTATTTAAGTCTATCATAAGAAATTCTGGAAGTTTAGGCAGTCACATTGTCTGATATCAAATGGGCTGGTTTAATGACTTACTTGTAGTCATCTTAAGACAACCTTAGGATAGGCCTGAGCAAGACTTCAGTTCCAGGTCTTGGTAATTGACTTCATTATGGCTCTAAAATCCTCTTGATGGAAGTGGGTTGGTATGTAGGTGGGGCAGGGGGAGTCAGTTGGACAATGAGGAAGCAAAGAAACAGATATATTTTCCAGTTTCTTTTTCTAGTATTACAGATTGCTTCCTTTCTTTTAACATTACTAACAATCTCAAAATTAAATTTTGTATGTCTAAAGAATTTACCAGGATTTATAACAACTGAGCAGGATCCATGTCTCACACACAAGGAAATAGGTTTGATGAAAAGCCTCATAAAAGTATATCACAGAACGTATTTGGAAAATACAATAGAAGGAAATGAATATGTAACTTAAATTTCCTATTATTCAAATTACTTTGAATACACAAGTAGCTCTTGCAACAAAAACAAATACAAATAAAATTACTGAAAAATTTCTCTCTGTAGGAAGACATTTCCATATTCCAATTTCCACATTAAAAATGACCTAATCAAAGTGTCCAAAATTATACTGAAATGACCACAAATACCATAACAGGATTGATTTTCACCTGGGACTCACTATTCCAGTTGTTCACAGCCAGCATCTGTTTTAATTGTTTAGCATCTGCGCCATGCTGATTATTGATGTTTTTATTATCACCTCTTCTAGAGTATGTATATATTTGCCAAATATCAAAAAGTATATACAAATTAATAGGACAGGAATGGAAAACAAAAAATTATTTAATCTCGTGGTACTTATCATTGTCATTCTTGTATGTCTCTTCCCTTTTGTGCCCTTTTCTCTATTGCAGCAAATCGTAAAGGTGACTTTATCATCACCTTTGTCAGGGTCACAGAATTCAAAAGGACTTTTTTTTTTTTTTTTTTAACCCAGGGCCTTGCAAGGCAAGCACTCTACCAACTGAGCTATATCCCCAGCCCTCAAAAGGATTTTCTTGAGGGAAATTTTTGACAGACATCTTTGAAGAGATGTCTAGGGAGATTTGGGGCCACTGGGAGATATTTTAGGGAACTGAGCAAGAATAAATAAATTTATGGTAGTATTAGAAAGTCTGTTAAAGTCATCTCTTTAGTGCCAATTTTTGTGAAGCAAGAAAAAATATTGACCATTAAATTATATCACTATAATACAATGATCATTTGTTAAGTGATATGATCTTGGTAAGCATAGAACTGTTGGGACTTCCTGAAAATTATTTCATAATTGTTTGTATTAATAGTAAGTTACAAAGATTCATAGCTCTTTAGTAACAAACTTATCTGGTGAGAGTTAAAAGAAAAAGCTGGTTCTGAAAACAACCATGTTTTCTCAGTAAAACCCACTGAAAATTTGACATGGCAAAAAAACAAATAAGATTTTGGTTGAGGATGAGATAAATTGTACAAATACTAATAATAGGCTTCATTTTAACACACATTTACTACTCTTTTGTGCATTCTGCATGCAGTTACTCATCAACTTCTCACAACCATTCTATGAGGAAGGAACATTTAATATGTCCATGTTGACAGATGCAGAGACTGAAGCATGGAAAGGTCAAATAACTTGCCCAAGGTCACACTGCTTGCAAATGGCCAAGCTGGGTTTCTCCTGAAGACAGTCTGTTCCAAAGCCCGTAGTCTAAGAAAATTTAAAATTATATTATGATTGCATTTAGTAAGCCACATTTTCACTACTGTAATCTGCCTATGCCTTATAACATACATTTGTGAATCCAGATAATAACCCAGCCCCTACCTGAGGGAAATAAGAACCTCTTCAACCCAGCCATTGGTTCCTGCAACACAGCTTCACCTGTGCTCAGTGTTTTCTTTCCAGCCTTCTCACCTCCTGCTGCAACTGCTGCCATCTCATCCTCTTAGGAGATTGCCACTGTGACATACATAATCATTTTTTTGGATGCAGCTATCTTAATGTTCCCACTCTGACCTCAGGGAAGACGTGACTTTCTACAATTCCCCAGAGTTCAATTGAAATTAGTTAGTGACTTTCAATAGTTCTACTCGTATGCCATTTACAATGCCAGTATCTCAATCGGAAGCATCTGTAATTTGATTTTGCTGAGTTCATAACATCATCAGGGAAAAAGCAAAAAGTGCTTAACAGTTGGCTCACTAGAAATGTCCTTCTCAGAATCCAGAGAGAATGTAGAGCCCTAATTCTAATTGCTATCTTAAAAGATATAATATACTTACAACTCTTAAAATGATGTTTTCATGGCTTCCTAATCTTGTATTATAAATACTGATTTACAGGTATTTTTTCTGTAGTTAGTCCTAAAATAACTACTGTGTTCACCTTTGTAACCACAGAATCCAGTACATACTAGAGATTCATATGTCTAGATGTGAAGAGATGACTGAATAAAAAGTCACAGAAAGGGGGTTGGGGATATAGCTCAGTTGATAGAGTGCTTGCCTCGAAAGCACAAGGCCCCTGGGTTCAAATCCCCAGCACCGCAAAAAAAAGGAAAGAAAAAAAAAAAAAAAGCCACAGAAAGGAACAGCTCTTTGGTGTAGAATGTTCTGTTTTGAACTTGTTCAGTGTAAGATAATGATGAAACATTCAATACACAAATGTTTCAAGTAACTAGAGGTTAGGAGATGGATATTGGATGTCAGCACTACACATATAGACATTCATATTCCCAATAAAGAATTTCAAGATAGACATTAAAGAGATAAACATTGGAGGGTGGGGAAGCAAAGAGTCAATCTTGAAGAACACACAAAGTATGGGAGAGGAGCATGATCAAGCAAAGGAACTGTGAAGTAGCACTCAAAGAGTTTAAAAGCAATTCAGGAACATGCATATATCAGAAGCTAAGAAGGAAGTAAGTGGCTTCAAAAAGTTACCAGAAAACTACAAACAAAACACATGACCAGTAAACAGGGTCAGAAATATAAGAAAGGTCAAGGAAAATGAAGAAGGTCAATAGATATGAGGGGGAAAAAAGTTACTAGAAATCTGTAAAAACACATTGTAAACGTACTTTATTTCTTTATATTTCTGACTTATTTATATTGATTTTCATAATAAAAATTATTTCTCAATATCTACCTAGCCTTTTATAATTTGTATAAGATAAACTAGAGAAATTTACTAATTAGATGTAAACATTTGAGTTGATCCCAGGTTCACTGGAATCATTTTTAGAAATTTCTCCCCAGTAGCACTGTGTAGACAGTACATTCTTTAACAGGGTATTGAATTCATTTTTTGTAAATACTTTACATAGCTCAAAGGAATGAGCTGTTCACATAGCAAACATTTGCTGAATGTTCTATGGCTACAAGGGTGAACACAACAAAAAATTTCTAATTAATCAATGATGTTGTTAAAGACTGTGCTTGACTTTCTTTTGACAAATGATGAGAACACCAGATATCGAAGAATTAATAAGACCTCCAAAGATTCAGGTGTATTTTTAAACACGTCATAGGAATTTAATTTTAGAAACATAACTTGAGTCTTCTTTGAACTGTTAAAATTTAATATCTTCTATAAATAATTGAAACTTCTGATTAAGTCTATTAATAATTATTGTTTGTTCTGTCAGCTGTTATTCTTCTAAGGCTTACAGACAAATTATTTAGCCAATTTTCAGAGCATCCTGTGGACTAGATTGCAAGAAAACACCCAAAGGAACAAAATGGTTTTAAAGCAAACAAAATGAACTTTCCTCAATGAAAGAACAATATATGAAATAACAACTATTTGTGTATATATCAGGCACAGCTATAAAATGTTTGTATTGTGAACAAATACCCCCAGAGCTTCTTTTTAATAGTCTACAAGCTCTTTCTTCTCTCTCCTGTTAGAATTTAGGATTGGAAAAGAACCTTCTATCACCCATTTCTAACTTAAGTTTAATATAAATCCTCCCTAACATATTTATATTTTAAGCACCTTTCTATTCATTCACCCGGGAAATATATGTTGAGCTATCAGCACAGTACTTGCTTCTGTGAAAAATATAAGGTAAATAGATATTCAGCTATTTTTAAAGTAGCATGAAGTATATGCAATTAACTGTGGCCTAACACTTAAAAAAAAAAAAATGAGTAACATGTCCCATGAGAGGCACAGGTTTTCTGGAGTTTAGGAAAAAGAGGAGCCTCTTCAAGCTCAGATTGGGAAAGTGTTGTGGAAAAAGAGGGACTTGAGAGGGTAGCACAGTATGATGATTAAAAACAGGGGATCTGGAACCAGCCCTGCCTGCTTGTTTAAATTCTGTCATTTACTTAATGATATCAGACAAGTTACCAAGTAAGCTCTCTATGACTCAGTTTCCTCATCTGTGAAATGAAAATAAATAGTGGTGCATACTTTAAGGCTCTCTCATAAGTATTAAATGATTTATAGTTTGGAAAGCACTTAGAATAATGTAGGCTATGGTTTTAAAACAAACATTTTATGGAACTAATCTCCACAAAAATTAGTTATTATTCTTTAGACTTGACCTTGAAAGATAGAATAACTAGGATTGAGACATGCAAAAACAAGTTAGTATGAAATAAATTTCAAAAGGAGCAAAGATTAAAACAAAACCACAGAAGTGCTAGAAGAAATCTAGATAATTTTTATTTATAATTTCACATTGGGGATGGTTTTCTAAGGTATGACTCCATACTTAGAAGTTCTAAATGAAGGGTTGATAAATTTAAACTTTTTAAAAATTGCAATAAAAACACCATAAATAACACTAAAAATTGGGGAGTTGTTTGATGTTGGGGTTTCCAGGACCCCCAGCCTTGGGCATGGTCAAGATGGCGCCTGACGCTGAGCCAAAAGCGGCCAGCTATACAGTAAACAACCAGCGAATTCCAATGATTGGCTAGTTAACGATGTGACTAGAGCATGCCCCCCTCGTGTACCTATCCTATGCTTGCAGCTGTCCGCGTTTACCTCGTGTACTCTCCCCTGATTGGTTGAAGTGTATATAAGCCTGGTGGGTGGGAGAGTGGAGAGGCAGAAGCAGAAGAAGCGGCGGAGGCGGAGGCTGAAGCTGAGCTGGAAGCTGAGAGTGCGCGGAAGCTGGGAGAAGCTGAGAGAAGAGAAGCTGGGAGTGCGTGGAAGCTAGGAGTAAGGGAAGTGTAGGAGAGGGACTGTACATAATAAACTTCCAAAGCTTCAGACGTTTGTCGTGTCTCTCTCTGCGGGCAGAGGGAGCGCGATAACTGGTGCCGAAACCCGGGACATGAAGGGAAGATGAAGGCCTTATAAAAGAAAACAAGGTAAGATATTTGAAAAATTTTTTTGTATACAAGTTGAACCGGTTGTGGAAAAGTTGAAGGGTATCAGGATACGCTATCGGCGGTCCTGGGGACACGCGGAGTGCGGTCCGGTTGAAGGGTATCGGGACGCGCCATCAGCGGTCCTGACGCGTAGAACGCGGGTTAAAAGGTATCGGGATCCTGACGCGTAGAACGCGGGTCAAAAGGTATCAGGATACGCTGTCGGCGGTCCTGACGCGTGGAACACGGTCTAATTAAAGTGAAAGTAGAAACACGTTTGAAGCGGTCCAATTAGGGTGTAGGTAGTACGTGAAAAGCCGCTATAAAAATTCTAATGCACACTTGATAGTTTTCCTTTCAGTAATCTCGTTGCTCCTGGCAGCTAGGCCACTGTTTGTTATTGTAACTGCCATAACTAAAGCTATTTAAATTAGTAACAATGGGGTCTGAAACATCTAAATTCAGAATGCAGCAACCCCTCAGGGAGTTATTAAAAAACCATGGGACGCCATTAAAGGAAAAAACAGCTAAAGTATTTCTTGATACTATGGAAAGGATTTCCCCTTGGTTTTTGGATGAGGGCCTTTTGAATACCCTACAGTGGGAACAGCTGGGGAAAGACCTTCGTGTAGCGGATAGGCGGAATCCTTTGCCAGTAGGCACTATGGCTATTTGGTCTCTTATTAAATCCTGTCTGCAAGATAAAAACAAAAAACCTTCACTCACCGAGCCTTTAGCTGAGGGAAGACAGGTTTTGGAAGAAATAAAAGAGGAACGCTCATATCTTTCTCAAAATTCAGAAAAAGGAACTAACTCAGATGAGGAACTATCGGAAGGGGAATTATCAGGAGAGGAACTGGAAAAAAGAGTACAAAGATTAAGACTAGATAAAAAGCCCCCTCTAGTGCCCGTGTTGCCTAGTGCACCTCCCATAAATAGGGAACCCCCTCATGAAGCGTCCGGTTTCGGGTTACGCTCAGAATGGAGTCATCTTGGATCTGTAGCGTATCCTGTTTTGAGGATGCTCAAAATCAAAGATTCCACCAACCCTTAGACTTTAAAATAGTGAAACAGTTAAAAGAAGCAGTTAGCACATATGGTCCTCAGTCAGCTTTTACTATAGCCTTAGTAGATACCTTGACATCATTAAACTTAGTGCCCCAGGACTGGACTAATCTTGCTAGGGCTGCTCTGTCTGGGGGACAGTACCTTATGTGGAAAACAACATGGCAAGAAATATCTACGGATACCGCCCGCCGAAATGCAGCAGCGGGGAATCCCCAAATCGATAGGGACAGGCTTATGGGCGTAGGACCTTATGAAACCCTTCAGGCACAGCTTAATTATCATCCAGCAGTCTATGCGCAAATTGCCGTGGCTGCACCCAAGGCCTGGAAAACATTACAAGGAGCAGGAGATTTGCAGGGCCAGTTGTCAATGGTGACTCAAGGGAATAGTGAGCCCTATGCGGATTTTGTCGATAGGCTAATTCAAACAGCATCACGCATCTTCGGAGATGCAGAGCAAGCCATGCCCCTAGTAAAAACAATTGGCTTACGAACAAGCTAACAGGTGGTGTAGGGAGGCCATAAGACCATGGAGAAACAAAGACTTGTCCGCCTACTTAAAAGTGTGTAGAGATGTAAATGATACTTCGGCGCAGAGCAGTGCCTTTGTAGCAGCCATAGACAGACAAACCACCTTGTTGTCTGCTGCACTTGCACAAGCCCAGGGGAGGTTCCCTTCAAGAACTAATAAAGAGCCTTTAGGATCATGTTTTGTGTGCGGACAGAAGGGACATCTAAAAGCCACTTGTCCAAACAAAAGGCCACCCTTTGCCCGGGGTGGGAACATCTATACAAGGAATAACCTGGGAACCGGACCTGGGCTATGTCCAAGATGCAGAAGAGGAAGTCATTGGAGTAGTGCCTGTCAGCCTATTAGAGATAGGGAGGATAATTTCCTAGGGTTGAATCCTAAACTTCAAAAAAACGGGAGATAGGGCCCTCCCCGGGGCCCGCAACAAATATACGGGGTAATTCAACAAGATCCCCAACGGTGGTATCCTCCCACAGAGAAGGGGAGCGCAGAGCCACCTCAGGAAGTGCCGGATTGGACATCTGTGCCACCTCCAGACTCATACTAACCCCAGATATGGGGGTGCAGATGATTGATACTGATTGGCATGAAAAAATCCCACAGAACAGTGTAGGACTATTACTAGGTAGAGGTTCCTCAACACTAAAAGGACTTATAGTACACCCAGGGGTTATTGATCCTGATTTCACTGGACAAATAAAAGCCTTGGTCTCTTCACCAAAAGGAATTACGGTCATCTCTCCAGGGGGATCGCATTGCACAAATGCTTATATTGCCCAGTCGGCATTCTTTGTGGCCCAGTAAAAATACAAATAAAAGACAAGGAGGTTTTGGATCAACAGGAACCACTTTAATAAACCTTACTATGGATATGGGACAGAGGCCCCTCCTAAAATTAAAAGTGGGAAATATGGAATTTACAGGTTTATTAGATACGGGAGCAGACAAAAGTATTATTAGCGCAATGGTGTGGCCAAAGCACTGGCCATTGATCACAGCAGCTCAGAGCTTGAGAGGCTTAGGAGTAGCAGAAAGCCCCAATCAAAGTGCTTCCTCATTATCGTGGAAAGATACAGAGGGACACACAGGAATATTTCAGCCATATGTCTGTAATGTTCCTATTAGCCTATGGGGACGAGACGTCCTGCAGCAAATGGATATGAAACTCACCACTGATCAGACTTACCAAGGGACTCCTGTAAGAAATATGTTACAAAATATGAACTATGATGATAGAAAAGGATTAGGAAAACATAGTCAAGGATCTACCCAACCACTGTCTTTACTTCCACCAAAAAATGATTCTCATGGATTGGGTTTTTCCTAGGGGCCACTGATAAACCATCAATCCCTATAATATGGAAAGATGATAAGCCTCGCTGGATTCCACAGCGGCCCCTAACAAAAGAGAAGCTAGAGGCAGCTCATAAGTTAGTACAAGAGCAGGTACAAGCAGGTCATTTACAACATTCTACCTCTCCTTGGAATACTCCAATATTCTTAACAAAGAAAAAATCAGGAAAATGGAGGTTATTACATGATTTAAGAGCCATAAACGAACAAATGTACCCTATGGGACCCATCCAATGTGGACTCCCTCTTGTCACTGCACTACCAAAAAATTGGCCTACTATTATTCTGGATTTAAAAGATTGCTTTTTCTCTATACCCTTACACAAAAATGATTGTTGGAGATTTGCTTTTACTTTGCCCTCTCTTAATCACACTCAGCCTGACCAGAGATTCGAATGGACCGTGTTGCCTCAAGGTATGGCTAACAGTCCTACTATATGTCAAATATACGTAGATAAAGCGTTAACAACTACTAGACAAAGTTTAAGAGATTGTTGATTTATCATTATATGGATGACATACTTATTTGCCATCCAGAAAAAGAAGTTTTGTTAGAAGCATTACAATTTATAACTCAAGCATTAGAAAAGAGAGGACTAACGATAGCTCCTGAAAAATTACAATTAGAGGAGATCCAAGAATATCTGGGTACAAGGCTCACTGCTACTACAGTCAGACCAACAAGGTTGACCATCAGGACAGATCAATTGAATACCTTGAACGATTTTCAGAAACTCTTAGGTGACATTAACTGGATCAGATCCTATTTAAAATTATCCACAGGGGAATTAAAACCTTTATTCGATATGTTAAAAGGTAATCCTGACTTGAATTCCCCTAGGAAACTTACTCCCGACGCACGGATATCCTTACAGCTAGTAGAGAATAGACTTCAGCAGTGTTACGTTGATCGTTGTGATCCTACTCAACCATTAAGTTTAATCATAATCTCAGAGAAGCATACCCCTTTTGGCATAGTTTGGCAAGGAGGACCTCTGCAAAGTATAAATCTCCCTAGCTCTCCGGCTAAAACATTGCAATCATATCCCCAAGCTATTGCTCAGGTAATATTCAAGGGAATAGAATCTTGCATTACTGTTTTGGAATCCATCCGTCTATTATTATAACTCCTTATTCCACTCAGCAAATTCAATGGCTAATTAATAATGATGATGATTGGTCAGTATTATATTGTTCCACTTCAGCTCAGTTCGATAACCATTATCCCCAACATCCCTGGATTCAATTCTGTAAAAATACTCCCATAGTTTTTCCAAAAGTGACTAGTGTCCAGCCTCTTAAAGACTGTGTAACCATTTTTACTGATGGCTCCAAAAATGGAGTAGGTGCAGTACTTATCAGTAAACAACTTCACACCATAATAGTTCCACCCAACTCCGCACAGGTTACTGAACTTGCAGCTGTAATATTAGCCTTTAAATTAGCAGATAATCAGCCATTCAATCTTCTATCTGATAGCTTATATATCGTTAACGCTTTACAGGTTCTTGAAACGGTACCTCATATTTCTTCCATGTCCACGGTAGCTTCTTATTTTACTACGCTACAAAACCTTATCCTACAGGGTAAACATCTATTCTATGTAGGACATATTAGAGCTCATTCTAATTTACCAGGACCTTTGGCCAATGCTAATGACTTGGTAGATATGGCCACCAAATCAATTTTTGTTTTTTCCATAGAGGAACAAGCAAAACTCTTTCATGAAAAATTCCATGTAAATTCCACTACTTTGAGCAGAAAATTTCCTATATCTAAATGTATGGCTCGACAAATAGTAAAAAATTGTCAACATTGTGCTCCTTTAATCCCAGTACAATCCTTTGGAGTTAACCCCAGGGGACTGCTGCTGGTCATATTTGGCAGATGGATGTAACCCATATTTCTGAATTTGGTACTGTTAAGTATGTACATGTGTCAGTAGACACTGCTTCAGGGGTCATTATGGCTTCCGCTCATTCTGGAGAAAAGGTGAAAGATGTCATTCAACACTGCCTACAAGCATTTGCTGGCTGGGGCATACCTAAGTTATTAAAACAGATAATGGTCCTGCTTATACTTCCAAAAGCTTCCGGTTGTTTTTACAAACATTTAACATCCAATCAGTCACTGGCATCCCCTATAATCTCAGGGACAGGGCATTGTGGAAAGAGCACATCTTACTTTAAAAATTGTCTAAATAAACAAAAAGGGGGAATAGGAGCCTCCTACAAGTCTCCTAAAGATAAACTTAATTTAGTTCTTTTCATTCTAAATTTCTTAACTCTGGATAGGGACGGCCATTCTGCAGCTGATCGACATTATAATCCCCATAATACTCCTCAAGTATGGGCAAAATGGAAAGATATCCTGACAGGTTGTTGGAAAGGACCAGATCCAGTCCTTCGTTGGGTCCGAGGGTCTGTTTGTATTTTCCCACAGGATCAACAGACTCCAGTCTGGATTCCAGAAAGGCTAATCAGAGTTTTACAGCATGCAAGTGATGCTGCTCCTCCTCGCAATGGCGAGTCTGAGCCTTCCTCCAATAACAAAAACTCAGACGGAAAGGCAAACCCGGAACCTATGGGCCATTGTTAGCCTGGCCATATTTTTCACTTCTAACTAACACATTTTTTATCCTTTCTTTTCTTGCTTTTCACCAATTCCTCTACAAGCCTGTCAATTCTACTGATGATTTTTCAGGTCGTGCTGTTTTTGGTGACAAGGATATCTCTAGTCTTTCTTTGCTTTAACAGGAGGAATTTCTGCACTTTGCCGTTGGAATCATACTACAAATCAGACCCAGAGTAGAGCAACTCGTTCTGCTGACCCTAGCTGTAATATTGCTTTTCCTCCCACGTCAGCTTGTGTATTTCCTCCCTTTTATGTTTCTACCAACTAACATTTCTAATAACACCTCTTAACTGTTCACTAACCGTGTGCTATCTCTCACAATGCTGGAATGGTTCTTTTGCCACCCGTGCAATTTGCACATTTCTATCTTCCTACCAGTCCTAGTTTCTGTTGCAGATGTAGAATTGCCAGTGCTATTGTTGAGAAGCAGAAGAGGCTTTGACATTGCAACAGCCGTGATCATTGTCATCACAGTCCTTGCAGTAGCAGCATTGACACAACCATAACAACGATCATTTGGCCAAGAATGCAGCTGCAGCCTTGCAGACCATAGAGACTCTATCAGAGAGTGGACTCACTATAAGAACAAGTGGATACCTTGCAAGAACTTTTGGGACTGGGATGCGTTTATTCCCTGAGAGCTGTTTTGTGTTGCCCGTATTGTAACTCTACTGGGATGTATATTGTTTCTGTATTTAATATGGCTATATGGTTTTTCTTCTGTTATAGATTTGTCAAACAGCGGGCAGGCTTAGGAGCTATCGTGGTACTCCTCTGCCTTGGCCTCCTTCTCTTCATTCGTTTGGCATGCATCTACGAGCTAGCCAATAGAGAGATTAAATTATCTTTCATCAGGCCATGACCGCCCTAAAGGCCGACAGCCCCCCATTAGTATGGCTCTTGATGCTGGACCGGTAGTCAAAGAGGGTAATGAAGGAGGTGGCTGTGTACCAACCTAAGACAGGAGCTGCAGCATGCTCTACAGGCTCTGATGACGGGTAAGGACATATGCTGACCACTCAGCCTAAGACAGACACGGTCCCGAGCCTTAGTTTAATAGTAAAGAAGGGGGATCTGTCGGGGTTTCCAGGACCCCCAGCCTTGGGCATGGTCAAATGGCGCCTGACGCTGAGCCAAAAGCGGCCAGCTATACAGTAAACAACCAGCGAATTCCAATGATTGGCTAGTTAACGATGTGACTAGAGCATGCCCCCTCATGTACCTATCCTATGCTTGCAGCTGTCCGCGTTTACCTCGTGTACTCTCCCCTGATTGGTTGAAGTGTATATAAGCCTGGTGGGTGGGAGAGTGGAGAGGCAGAAGCGGAAGAAGCGGCGGAGGCGGAGGCTGAAGCTGAGCTGGAAGCTGAGAGTGCGCGGAAGCTGGGAGAAGCTGAGAGAAGAGAAGCTGGGAGTGCGCGGAAGCTAGGAGTAAGGGAAGTGTAGGAGAGGGACTGTACATAATAAACTTCCAAAGCTTCAGACGTTTGTCGTGTCTCTCTCTCTGCGGGCAGAGGGAGCGCGATAGTTTGATGTGTATTGAGTTTCAGTTTTGCAATATGAAAAAGTTCTAGAGACCTGTTACCCAACAATGTGAATATAGTTAGTACTACTAGATTGTGCACCTAAAATGGTTAAGAGGGAAATTTTTAGACTGTGCCTTTACCACGATTAAAAATATTTTTGAAGTTTTAAGTAAACTGAATAATGTTGAAGGTGAGTGGGAAAATATTTTAAATAATTGACTTTCCTCAGAATCCCATTCTTTCTCCTTCACTTGGGTGTTTAAAGTTTATAAACCAACAAATGCCTCCTCAAAAACTATCCTCCACAACATAACACCTTCCTTTGTGCCATTAGGAGGATGTGCCATTTCTAATTGCTCCTTTTACCATCTTAGTCATTCATTAAATGTTTTTTGAACACATATTATGTGCTAGGTTCTGTTCTAGACAATGGGGACTTAGCAGTGAACAGAACAAAACCCCTACACCCATAGATTTATATTCTGATAGGATAAATAACAAATAAATATATAATGTGCCAGATGGTGTTAAGAGCTTCAGAGACAAAGCAAGGTGACGGGGAAAGGAATGCTGGAACTTAAGTGGAGTAATTACTATTCCACACACTGTATTCAGGGGACGTATCACACAGAAGTTGACATTTGAGCAGACATCTGAAGAAAATGAGGAGCTTGAAGAGTGAGTATCTGTATGTAAGAGAGATTTGGGTTTGGGACCAGGGGCCAGTGTAGCATGAGGAGAGTGATCAGGAAGGAGAGAGAGAGGGGCAGATCAGAGAATTAGTGGGAGGCAAGGAATTGGCTTTGTGGGTCATTATATAGACTGGTTTTTTACTTTGAGGGAGATGGGAGTCACTGGAGGATGCTCAGAAAAGGAGTGACACTAAGTTAGGAACTAGATGGTATCTCTAGTAACTGGGTGAATAATAGACTAGAAGGAAGAAGATGCAAGATGAGCAGGAGAGAGACGGTGGTGGCTGAGACCAACTGTATCAACAAGTTGATATAAGAAGTGGTCAGATTCTAGGTTCATTGTGAAGGCCAGTGGGGATTTCTAATGGATTTCTAATGGATTGAATGGAAAGTGTGGACAAAAGAGAATCAAGAATGACTTAAAGGTTGGAGCCCAGGTGGCTGTCTAGATGTAGTTACTGTGTATACTAAAGCCTATCATACTGCAAAAGGAGCTTTAATTGGATGTGTTATATCTCAGATGGAAAGTAAGGCCAGGCAGATAATTTGATATATGAATCTGTAGCCTAGTGAAAAGATCAAGGGTAGAAATAAAAATGTGAAAATCATCAGCATATAGATAATTTTAAAGTCAGAACTGTATGAGGCCAGCTAAGAAGTAAATGTAATTGAGAAAAAATCTAGAGTTCTGTGGACTGAGCCCTAGGGTGCCTCATTTTAAGGTAGGGATAATAAGGAAGACTTCTAGGAAATATCCTTTTACAAGTGAATTTTTGATTATCAAATGAGTTTGATCAATGCTACTCTTTCTATGGAATTTTTCAGTTGCCAGAATGATCTTTAATCCTGATTGCTTTTAAATGATAAGATCAGTGTACTAGGTATTTGCCCACAGTGTTTTCTTCATAGATCTAAAATATTTTCTTTCCTTTTTGAATGGATCACCAGCTGTTATGTAAGTTACATATGGCAAGTGAAAAATATGATGTTTATCCAAAAATATGTGATGTATTACACATATCATTTAGAGATGCAGTATTTGTTTGTTAATAGGATGCAAGTCAACTTTCTACATCATAATCATCACAATGAAAATAATGTTTAAGAATCTCAGTTCTACTAAATTGTTACCTAACCCCTCTTTTCATTCATCGCTCACCCTCAGTAGTCAAGAACAGCCTTTCTGCAGCTCCTCTTAAAATGCAGTGAACTGATTGATTTCACTTGTTACTGCATCGCTCTCCTTTGCCTTTGGCCACAAATTAGTCTGAGTCAGAAAAGGTGGTGAGATAATAAGGCTATATATAGGCTGTCCTTTTCTATTCCTTCTAAGAAACTTTTAAAAAAATATAACTAGAAGATGATAAAAACTTGTAGAACCTGCTACACGCTATATGCCTTATTGAAATCCTTTGTTCTTTAAAACCTAATATTTGGTTTACCATAACCTGTTAGTTAAGCACAGGAAGCAGTGTTAACCATGATTTAGGTTTTCCTAAAAGTATATTACAGAGGATGTTCAAATTCATTGTGCCATTTAACAATTATTTCTAACATCAGCTCTCAAATGTAAGATATTGTTTTTATGTTTCTATTCTCTAAGGAACAAATTGACACTGTGGGCTCATTAAGCCAAATAACACTGCTTTCCTTTTCAAGTCAGGATTTGTAGTAGCAGTACAAACTAGTAAAAGGACTTAACTCTTGTCATATCTCTGGTCTGGTCTTAATCTTTTGGTTCAGGATGTTTGAGGGTTTATATTGGACTTCGTATAAGCAACTGAATTCTAACACTCATGGAACAAAATCAATATGTCTAGTTCCTCTGGTACTATGCACAGACAATGACACTTCCATGTATAGGAGCTGGCAAAAAAGAGAGCTACTAAGTTCAGTTGTAAATCAGGAAGCAGTAAGTCTTCTAGGTGTGTGTGGAGGGCAGTTGGTGGAAGTATAAGAGGAAGTGGATTGGAACATTTTTTAATGAATTCTATAACACCACATATGCCCCCACACACACTAAAAGCATCATAATATACATTTTTATTTGGTCATACTCTTTTTTAATTAATGATTATGGATTCTATTGGAGTTGCTTCAAAGGTTTTAGCAGTCTAACTACTACCCTGTTGGCAGAGCCCATTTCATTTGTAAGGTAATGCGGGTGATCCTTCTTTCACTTCAGAGCCCCAGACTAACTGGAAAGCCGGGGTAGTTATTGATAGGACACCTCTGTGAAGTTAGCAGTGGACTGAAATATGAATGTGCCTCTGATGTGTGCAAGTTCAAATCTCATTGCCAGGGCCTAGAGATAATCCAGTGTAGTAAAAACAGTTTGTCAAATGTGATCTGAAATCCTAAAGGGGATTTTCCAGCAGATGAATTCTGTTAATACTAGTGCTAACCCAGTTGATCTGAAGATGCCAGCCACATCTCTAAACTGGTCATTGCTTATATGCTTCAGCTGCATTCACTAATTAAATCCCCTGAGTTATCTCAGGACACCTACCACCTGGGACCCATCTCCAGACAAAGGCTTTCTTGTGGCACACAGCTGCGCCAGGTCTGAGCCCTTCTGTTTTATGTCAGAATAATATTTTAGGTCTGAGACTTTTTGTCCAAATTGCATTTGGTGGTTCTCTTGTTTGAATTGCTTTAACTGTTCAGCACAAATCAGTTTACAAGCTAGCTGATGTTTGGACTAGCTAATTAAAACCTGCTCAGTGTACAGGCATATCCAAGCTAAATACTGCCCTACACAGAACTTGTTTTTATTCATTAGAACAGATATCCTTTGTGAGTTATTCCAGCTAATCTGACCCTTACTTTTTAATTGCATGTGTTTGGGAAAGTGTAACCTAGCTTTGAGAAGTGAGGAGTGCCCAGAATTCCCAGTTTGGGGTAACTCCTATGGAAAGGAGAGTTGTGACCTGAGTGTTTCTAAAAATAGTCTGCTGTCACCTTCATTAGTGGCAGGTCACCAAAAGATGCAGTTATATCACATAGGACCATTTGGTCTCAGGAGATACATGGAGAGTCACTATTGATGCTATTTTTTAAAATCAAGATTTCATATAAGTGAATAATTAATTATAGACACTTTGCCAACATTGCCAAAGGAATTTGGGAGCACATTAGCTGGCCAATTAAAAAATAAAACGGTATTATCTCTGGTAGTTAAGTGCATTAAATTGTGATCCCTATCAACATCAAACATGTACCCACTTATGTGGCATTGCATGGTATTGTTTCTAGGAGAGGCCTGTTTTATTTCCCTAAGGAACTCACAGTCTTGTGGATAAAATAGATTTTTAACAAATAATCCCACTAGAACATGCTAAGTTGTCTCAGATTTCTAAATTAGGTAGTGGGTGGATGATGATGCTTCAACCAATATACAGAACCTGAGGAAGGAACAGGTTGAAGGATAGGGAGAGATGGAGGTGTTAAATTAGGTTCAGATGCTCACAGGCATCCATGTTGAAGTGTCTAATGGCATTTCCAAATAGAGCTTAAAAGATAGATGAGGAACTGCATTTGCAGAAAAATATTTAATCATGTTCCCTATTATAGGGCAAGGCATAATACAAATAGGCTTTGATAGGAGAGAAGGATAAACAAAAATGTTGGGAGTGGAGGCCAGCATGGTAGGGAACCAGATTGGGGGAAAGTTAATTTTTCATGGCAACTTTACTAATTCCCTATTTTATTTAGGGCTCTCAATTTAATAGTATGTCCATGGTTTAGAAACTTTCTCAGAGACTGGACCAGTGAATGAGTCTTTAAGAGAACAGCACTTCCTCATGGATTTTTATTAACTTAAGGGATAAGACTCTTTTTTTCAGGTTCTTAGAAGAGATATTTGGAGTGTTTTCCAAACCTAAACACTAGTCACTTTTTTATTTTTCTTGTTTATGCTCATCTTGCCAGATCATGAAAGAGCCAATTTAAAATATTAAATTGATATTTCTAGCTGCAAATGATTGGGTTTGTGAACTGTCCCATTATTTATAAAGTAGAACTGTAGATAGAGGTGATTTCCTGTTTTTTATTTTTGCATGTGGACTTCTTATAAAGGAAATTAAAGTGTGTATCTATTTATCTTAAGAGTGAAATTCTCTCCCAAATGATTCCAAGTTAAAGAACATTTTAAAACTGGTGCCATGGGAAATTTGAGGGAATAGAATGTCACAAAATGCAATAAACAGCAAATGAGCAGACCACCAAGGAATTTGAGGGAGATTAGATTATAAAGAAGTGTCACATTTTCATTTAGACCAATTTTGGAATCTGAGTATCTTGACTCAACTAATTATGCTGATTGATTCTTCAGTAGCATTTTTATTTCCTTGCCACATTTCCTATTCTTCAAAGACCTCTAGATTTTTAGTACTGAGTTGAAATGAACTACTTACTGAAGGTCCACAGTGTTCCATCCCTGGAAGTAAATGCCAGTCTCAGAAGTAAGTGCCTCTTATGCCTGTTGCATTTTACTAAGCCCAGATTTGTCATAGAAGATTGAAAACATTTCAGAGGTCAAAGGAAGGGCAGTTTGCTCATTTAAATCCTTCTCATATCACCATTTTGTCCTTGGTGAAAAGTTGCCAGCCTGTCTTTATAAGAATAAATGGCATGCATCCATTTGCCAGACCTGGAGCAGATATTGTCAGCTGCAAAGGTTTTTCCCATTACAGATGCAAGAAAAAAGTGTCTTCCTGCAACCTGTCTGTCTGATGTGGTAGCAAGATTGAATGGGAGAACACAGGGGAGAAACATGGAGAAAAAACTTTTGCAAATCAGAAATAACCTTGGACATAGGCTTTCAAGAGTTGGGATGTTTTAGCTATAATTGCAAATACTGTGGTATTTAAGCAACTAAGAGAATAGCAAAATGATTACATTTGTATTTTTTGAACTCACAATATTTTCTTGATAATTTCTGGATTGATGCAGTGATGCTTTGTTCCTTTCGTAATTATAAATGAAACACGTTTTTCAGTGTTTTCTAAACTTAAAATCTACTTGGTGAAATCAAGTGGTTGGAACACTGTTTTGACTTATATCTCAAGCACACTGTTAATCGAATGTTTCATTGAGGAAGCTTTCAATCAACTTGATATGCTTGATTCTGTAATGAGCACAGCACCTAATGTTTTGACTTGCTCTGATGTGAGGACCTGTACTCAAGATAGATTTTGTTTTCGAGCAGTACTCCAGTAGATTGGTAATGTTTGTTGGCTTGAGGTTTGATTTTTATTTTGTTTTTAAAACATTTTTTTTCTTTCCCCTAATAGTCTTAAGACTTCTAATGTTGAAAACTTGCACAAATTTGTGTGGAACAAAGCCTAGAGAAATGAAAACTGTAGATGAATAGAATCTATCCTAGTGTGATAGAAGAGAGAAAATTTTGGTTCCATCATTCCTCTCTTCATTGGTGTTGGACTTAAATCAGTTGAAACGTATTTCTGTAACACAATTTAAGCTTCATAAAAGTGTGCTTACTTAAAAAAGAAAGAAAGAAAAGAAATAACCTTGGAACAGTGAAGAACCTGTTGCAAAGCCTCCTCTAAGGGAAAACCTAAAATTGAGTTTATAAGAAGTCTGAAAATTTTCCCTACTACCCTCACCTGGTGAAGCTTCAAATGAATGAAAAGCAAGCCATGGACTCTTCAAAAAACAACAAATGGGCATACAGTCTGGCCTTATTTAATTCAGCTATCAATCTTAAAAGAAACTGGACATATAATAAGGCAGATTAAATTTGCATTCTGACTATGTGTCATTGTGTTAACCTCCTCAGAGATTACCCTGTTCTGTGAAGAGGATCCTCAGCAAGAACCTTCTGTATAGAAGAATTCTCCATGGCAGGTCACAAATACAAGATGTTCATTTACACATAAAAGACCATAACACATCAATTTTTAAAAAAGCTCTTTTTATTTTACAAACTAATTGACTCTAAGAACATTTCAGATAGAAATCTTCAAGTATATTTCATTTAGTCAACAGTAATAATATCAAATGGTTTTCATATCTTGTCATCTTTTTTTATTTTTAATTTTTTAATATTTTATGAATAGAATTCCAGAATTATTGCCTTGGGATTTTTTTTTAATTGGGTTTAAGATACCATATTATGTAAAATGTTAAACTACATTTGATGACAAGGAACATTTAATTAGTACTTAGCATTTCAGTAAAGTTGAATCATATTTTTTTAAAAGGAATTTTGCTGTTGTAAGATTGTGAATATTTTTATTGTAGAATGCATTTATTTTACATTGTCCAATTATTATAAAACTGATAAAATTAATCCAAGAATAGTATTTCTTAACAATATGACCTTAATCAGAAAAAAATAAGCAAACAAAGAATTTTGTTGCTGTAAGAAGCTGATGATAAGAGAAATAGCAGAGATGCACTTTTTCCAACATATGTCTTGGCACCTAGGCATTCCAAATACTCTGGGGGAAAACATTTGGTATACCACAGTCTCCTGGGAATCCACCATTGACAAATACATTAGATGCTTTGCAAAGACTGATAGTTTAACTGTTTAACTTCAACCAGTTGGTATTCCCAAACATGAACCCATTACGTCCACTGAATTGGTACTCCATGGAAACTAATTTGGGAAACCATTGAAGTAGAAAATAGATGTTTGAGTCTGGCAATTGGTTATCAATTTTAGATAGTATTATAGGTGATACCCAAAATCTCAATAAAAATTTAGATATCTTTGATAATTTTATTCTTAAACTACTAAGATAAATTCTAGACAGTTTTTGAGTAGGTTTGTGTTATCTGCAACTAACATGCCATCAGTCAATCATTTCACATTTACTGAGCATCTATTACATGATCTAAGTGTGATAGGATCGCAGTAGCATATCAACAAGATGATGTGTTACATAACAAGTTGGCCATAATCTCTAAAATTGTTATAGTTAGCCAAGCTAATTATAAAATGTTGTGATAAACCTAGGTAAAAGCAAGCTATCTCATAACTCAGTTGTGTATGCTAATGTAATTCAGCACTTCAAAATATTTAGGTCCTGTAGTCAAATTTTTTCACTATTTCCCTTTGAGCAGGATATCTACAATAATACCCCATTTTCCTCTTAATTTATAAGTGATTGAGAAATAAGAGGAGAATAACAGTTTTATTTCTGATAAAGCTGATTGAGGACCCTGACTTTTTATAACATTAGCAGGCATTTCAGAGAAGAGGAAATACGAAGTCCATTAAGAAGATGCTGAACCTTATCAATTAATCAGGGAAATGCAAATTAAAACCACCATGAGTTATTTAGTCCACATCAGATTAACAAAAATTTAAAAGTCAGCAATATAAAGGGTCACTGAGGATCTGGAGCAATAATAACTGCAGTTGAGCCTATGATTTGGTAGAGTAAGTTCTGAAAACAATCTGACATTATCTCATAAAGTTGAAACTGCATATGCCATACCCCAGCATATCCATCCTTACTTACATTTCACAGAGAAATTTATATATTTGCATCAGAAAATATGTACAAAAACATACTTGGTCACTTGTTTGTAATTAAAAAAAACTGAAAACAAAAATATTCATCAGCAGGAAAATGGATAGATAAAATACAGTATATGCAAAGAATAGAATACTATAATTAATGAAAATGAATGAGTTATAGCTACATATATCAACATGGATAAATCTCAAGAATGTCATATTAAATGAAAAAACAAGTTGAATACATAACTTCTGCTCCTGTGATGTTAAAACATGATAAAATTAAGTATAATGCTTAGAGAGCTGATCGTGTGCATGTATGATTAAACCATAAAGAAAAGCAAGAGAAGGATAAACAACTTTAGCAGGAAAAGGTCAGAGCAGGGCACACCTAAGGCTCCCCAGTCCTCTACCATGCATTCTTGGTGGTGACTGGCACACCATGCTGGTTTCATATGGTATTTAAGTTGCCTTTTGTAGCTTCAAGGCTGTAAAATTGATGTTTTTGTTAGATCTTAGTACCTATGATAGGAAGAAAAAAACAGAATTTTCTTTTGTCTGGGTACAGAGGAGTTTCATGTCCCACAGTCTCAGAGCAACTAACTACCCAACATTTTATTGCTTTTGTTTCTCATTTACCTAGAGTTTTCCCATAAATGAATGTTCCTATTTCTAAACTATACTCAGAGAAACTATATTGTAATGATTAATAACAATTTGGAACAACCACAAGAGAAAAATCTATGTACTTTTCTATTAAAGTGACTAATTAGTCAGCCCCTTTTAGCACTTGCCAAAATCTGCTGTGGTAGCTAGAACTCTTTAAGATGACCCTGAAGGGTCCAGTCCCCTAGTATATATCCCTGTATACCAGGGGTGGGGTTGGGGGCTGGTAATACATTGGGCTGATGGATCTCTTGATTAGATTGTGTTTTATGAGCAAGATGATGAGAGGCAGTCATCCAGTGAAGGTGTTGTATTATATAAATCTCCTGCTGGTTTTAAAGCTGCCATATTATAAGATGGCTAGGAAAGGTGGAGGGTTGAGATGATCCCTCTACCCAAAGCTAGCAAGCAAATGGGGATCTACTACTTCAAGGAAGTAAATTTTACCAACAACCTGAATGAACTTGGAAGAGGACCTCAAATTCCAGATGAGCCATAGTTCTGCTGATACCTTTATTGCACTCTTGGAAGACTTGGCAGAGGATCCAGCAAAACTGTGTCCAGACTCCTGGGACCCATGGAAATACTGTGGTAATAATATGGGTTGTTTGAAGCTAGTAAGTTTGCTGTAAGTTATCACATGGCAGTAGAAAATGTATATGCTCCCTAATATGTCTCACTGAGAAGCAGCTTTGGCTGCCAGCCTGGTTTAGGCCCTTTCTTTCTTCCCTTTTTTTCACATTTCCACAGGGTTATCAGTTTCTAGGTGTGGGCTGGAGTTATTATTCTCTTTCACCATGGGGGGAAAAAAAGAAGCTCTTGACAGTTTACACCTGCACTCTAGACTGTCCTCCCTCCCTATCTGGCCAAGAAAAATCCTCATTGAGTACCAGAGATGGGTTGCTGAGACTATGACAGCAGTTACTAAGAAAGACAAGAATCTGTCCTTCCTTCCCAAATATTTATTGAGGCTAGACTATGCTATATTCTGTGCCTACAGGGATAAAAAGCCGTCTTTTTCTTTGAGGAACTCACTACTTAATAGTGAGACAAATTACCAGATGGTAATTACTCTGTTCTTGGACAGGCAGCTAAAAGGTGGGAGGGAGAAGAAGGTAATTATGCTGAAATCTCTTCCTTTCCCTGTATCTACACACCCACTCTCCATTCTCTCATTCGCACTCATCAACATCCATAGATAAATAATACCTTTGGTTTCAGTAGAGGTTGAGCCTATGTTTAAATCATTAAATTGCCATTCAGAAATGACAAGCATCTTTTTAAGTGGTTTGTGAATCATTACTTAGAAGGAAAGAAGTAGTAGAGGAAGCTGCTTTGGTCTTTAGGTCTGCATTTTCCTATAAGTTGGAGCCAGGCCATGGATGATTTCTTTTGTGTTTTATTTTCCAAGTGCAGCATTTGTTTGTCCTAATAGTTGGTTGATTATAATGTCAGAAACACCATCCTGAAACATTAAAAGTGCCAGGAGTACAAAACAACCATTTGTCACTAATGCCTGCAGCTGTTTTGGTGGCTGATGCTTCCTGTGTTTTATAATTAAAGCATTTTACGCTTGCACCACTGCTCATGTCTAGAAATGGCTGTGTTAAACACAATGTTGATAATCTGCTTTTAGCATCGGCACACCTGGACAGTTTTAACCAGGGACAAGATTAGATGAATATAATGAAAATAAGTTGTAACCATCAGAAGGAATTTGTTTACAGTGTTTAGATTTTCAAGTAAAAATAGTCCTATAAAAATCTGTGGGTCACAGCTAAAGAAAAGCAGGTAGAGAGCTAAGCAAATGCAAACATTTCTTCTACTCTTCTAACCTATATTTAATCACTTATGGGTGGCATTTAAAAAACTTTAGAAAATGTGTGTATGCCCTTTACCAATGTGTATAGCTGTCCTTATGCCATTGTTCAGAAATGAATCACTTAATACCTTTATGGGATAAACATTCAGAAGACAAAGAGTGTGCCCCACAGGCATCTTGCTTAGGAATTAACTTTCCTAACTGCACTTAAGATTTCACGTAAAAGTTCTCTAATTCTTATAATAAATCTTTTATTTCATTTCACAATGATCATTTTGCCATCCAAACAAGACACTCTTGTTACTGATCTTCCAATCCTGTACTGCTCTTCTCCATTCAACTTAAATTGAATAAATATGGTCATGCTCTACTAGACATGCAGAGACTAGAACAAAGGTGAGAGAGAGGAACAGTCCAGTTTAAGGGTGACCACTGGAATGGTCATTGTGAACAGCTACAAAAAGAATGAGGTAAAGAAAGCAAACTCACACAGATGCACAGCTGGAGTGCTTAGCTTCTAATTTACAAGATCATTACTCCTGCCAGATTTAGTTTTCTAAAAGAACAAATTGTGGATGTCTGACTTTTGCTTCTTGGAAAGAATTATTTAGGGTCTTAGGAGATACTGGAGAAATTTGAAATATACATGCTTGTGTATTCACATATATAAATAGTTATAAATAGATAAAACAATTTTTTTAAATATATAAATTACCAAAAATTCATGCCTCTAATGTGTGCATTTAGTGGTTTGTGAAAAATTCACAAAGTTATACAACTATTTTAGAATATTTTCATCACTCCCCAAAGAAACCCTGTATCCTTTAGCCATCACTCCTCATTTTCCCAGTCATGGTAACAATTGCTTTCATTTCTTTCTGTATAGATTTGCCTGCACTGGACATTATTTTCATATTAGTGAAATCATACAATATGTAATCTCTTATAACTGATTTCTTTCATTTGGAATGTTTTCAAGGTCCATCCATGTTGTAGTATATATCAATACTCCATTTCTTACAGCCACATAGTATTCTATTGTATGGGTATACCCAATTTGTTTATCTGATGGACATTTGAGTTGTTTTCATTTGGGGGCCATTGTGATGAATATGAAACATTGCCAAATGTACATGTTTTTGTGTGGACATATACTTTTATTTCTTGTGGATATATATCTTAGATGATAATTGCTTAATTTCAACGATAACTAACTTTCTGAAGAACCACTAAACTTTTTTTCAGCATGATTGCATCATTTTACATTCCCACCAGCAAAATATGAGGATTCCAATTTCTCTACATCTTTACCAACACGTTTTTTTTAGTTGTTGTAATGGTTCCTCATTGTGAATCCATGTTTCCCTAGTGACTAATGATGTTGAGCACCTGTGTATGTTTATTGGCCACTTGTGCATCTTCTTTGGACAAATGTGTATTCAAATTCTTTGCCCACTTTTAAATTGGGCTGTCTTTTTACTGTTAAGTAGTAAGAGTTTTTTTATTATTCTAGATACAAATCCCTCATCAGATAAATGACTTGCAAATATTTTCTCCCATGTTGTAGGTTATGTTTTCCTTGTTAATGGTGTCCCCTGAGGCACCAAATTTTAAAATTTTGAAGTCCAATTTATCTCTCTCTTGTGCTTTTGGTGTTATATCTAAGAACCAGTGCTTAATACAGATTCACAAAGATTTACACCTGTGTTTTTTCTTAGGAGTTTTATAATTTTATAAAAGTTCTTAGGGCTGGGGAGATAGCTCAGTTGGTAGAGTGCTTGCCTTGCAAGCACAAGGCCCTGGGTTCGATCACCAGCACCACAAAAAAAAAAAAAGTTCTTAAATTTAGGTCTGTGATCCATTTTGAATTAATTTTTGTATATACCTGAGGTAGGGATCCATATGGAACCACCCCTTTTGCATATAGTTACATAGTTACACCAGTACCATTTTTTTTCCTTAGTTAAATTTTCTTGGCACCACTGTTAAAAATCAGTTGACTATATAAAGTAAACATTTTTTGTTTTGTTTTCAAAATTTATTTCTTGGTTGAAATACTATTTGTATATATTTCTGAGGTACAGTGTGATGTTTTGATTTGCATATACATTTGTTAGCAATATTCAGGTTCATTTGCATATCTGTCACCTTAAATCCTATCATTTCTTCATTTATTATATTTTGCTTCATGCATTAAAATTATATGAGCTAGGCTGGGGTTGTAGCTCAGTGGTTGAGTGCTTGCCTAGCACATGTGAGGCCTTGGGTTCAATCTTCAGCACCACATAAAAATAAATAAATAAAATTAAAGTATTGTGTCTATCTACAACTAAAAAAATTTTTTTTAAATTTTATGAGCATTTATTTTTGAACTCTCAATTCTGTTCCATTGGTTCATATGTCTATACCAGTATCACACTGCTTTGATTACTATAACTTTTGTAATAAGATTTGAAAATGGGAAGGTTGAGCCCTTCAACTCTGGGCCCTTGTAATTACTATATAGATTTTAGGAGCAGCTTATCAGTATCTGCATAAAAAGCACTTGGTTTTTGACAGAAATTTGGTTGAATGTGTAAATCTTGATAATACTAAGTGCCATCTTGATAATATTGTCTTCCAGTCCATGAATATGGAATGTCTTTCCATTTATTTAGGTCTTTTTCACTTTCTTTCAGCAATGTTTTATAGTTTTCAGTGTATAAACCTTATTCTTTTTTGTTAAATATGTTCCTAAGTATTTTAGACTTTTGATGATTATATATGGAAATGTTTTCTTAATTTCATTTTCAGGTTGTCCATTGCTAGGGTCATTTTTTTTTTTTTTTTGTAGATGGATGCAATATCTTTATTTATTTATTTACTATTATGTGGTGCTGAGGATTAAACCCAGTGTTTCACACATGCTAGGCAAGTGCTTTACCACAGAGCCACAACCCCAGCCCCATTGCTTGTGTCTTAATGTATTGATCTTGGCCCCAGCAGCCTTGTTCAAATCATTTATTAGTTCTAATTGTGTGTGTGTTCCTTTGAATTTTCTATGTATAAGATCATGTATCTCTGAAGTCTTTTCCAGTCTAGATGCCTTTTATTTCACTTATTGCCTAATTGCCCGGGCTAGAATCTCAGGCATAATGTAGAATAAATAGAAGTGTCAAGAGTGGGCATCCTTGTCTCGGGGAGCATTCAGTCTTTCATCATTAAATATGATATTGGCTCTGTGTTGGTTGTAGATATTCTTTACCTGCTTATGAAAGTTCTCTTCTGTTCCTACTTGGTTAAATGTCTTTCTCATGAAAGGATGTTGGATTTTGTCAAGTGATTTTATTCAGACTCCATTTAATGATCATGTGATTTTTCATCTTCTATTCTGTTTATATGGCACATTGCATTGTTTGATTTTCATATGTTGTGCTGATATGATGAAATCTTGATCACAGTATATAATCTATTTTATATACTGCTAGATTTGGCTTGCAGGTTGTTTTTTTTTTTTTTTTAAGATTTTTACCCTTTTAACAAGGAATTCTAGTCTGTGATTTTCTTTTCCTGTAATGTCTTTGAATAATACTATCCTCATAAAATTAATTAGAAGCATTGCTTCCTTTTCTATTTTTGGAAGGAGTTTGTGAAGGATTGCTATTAATTCTTATTTGCATGTTTGGCAGAATTTGCTGGTAAATCAACCTCAAGACCTAGACTTTATCTTTGTGGGAAGTGTTTTGATTACTAATTCAATCTCTGTTCTATAGGTCTATTCAGATTTTCCATTTCATCTTCAGTCAGTTTCATTATTATACTATCTTTTTAGGCATAGATCAATTCCATCTAGGTTATCTAATATAATTGTTCATAGTATTCCCTTATAGTCATTTTTTATTTCTATAAGATCAATAGTAACTTCCCTTTTTTATTCATTATCTTAGAAATTTGAGTGTTTTGTTTGCTTCATCAACCTAGCTAAAGCTTTGTCCATTTTGGTGATCTTTCCAAAGAGACAATTTTTGTTTTTGTAATTTGTCTATTGTTTTTCTGTACTCCACTTATTTTTGTTTTAATCTTTATTATTTCCTTCCATCTGCAGGGCTTAGTTTGTTCTTCTCTTTCTCGTTTCTTAGGTGGGAGCTTGAGGTTTTTCATTTGAATTTTCTTCTTTTTTCAACATGGCTTTGTTTTTGGGTTTTCTAGAGGAACAGAATCAACAGGAAGTATGATTATAAAAAGGGGATTTATTAGGTTGGCTTACTTGACCAGAAGCTGGATAGTCCACAATGGCCGTCTGGAGGCTGGAGAGCTGGATGAACTAGTGACTGCACAGTCCAAGAGGCTGAAGCCCCAGAACAAGAGAGATCAGTGGTGCTACTCTAGTCTGAGACTGAAAGCTTCTGGAAACTCCCTGGAGAATCACTGGCAGAGTCCCCTTTGGAGGAGTGAAGAAGGGGATGTCCAACATCCTCAGCAGCATTCAAGAACCCGTTCAAGAAGAATAGAGCTTGCATCTGCTGATGTTTCCTTGTTGTTCTAACTTTTATTCCATCCAAGCCACCATCCTATTGGACAGTGCTGCCCACACTTAGGGCGGGGTTCCACTTCAGTTAGCTATCCCACCTGCCAGTCATTCCTAGACACACCCTCAATGACATACCCAGAAGCCTCCAACCAGCATCTCTTAATTCAATCAATTTGATAATTCAAATTAACAATTACAATAGCTATGAAAGACTTCAGTTATGTCACCTAAGTTTTGGTTGTTGTATTTCATTTTCATTGATCTCAAAGTATTTCCTAATTTCCCATGTGATTTTATCTTTAGTACATCAGTTATTTGGAATTTTGTTTATTACTTTTTGCATATTGTTCAATTTTCCAAACTTGTACCTGTGATTCTTTTCTTTTCTTTTTTTTTTTAACTTTTGGGTTTTTTGTTTTGTTTTGTTTTTGTTTTTGTTTTTGTTTTTGTATTAGGGATTGAATCCAAGGACCCTTTACCACTGAACTATTGGCTATTTTTGTTTTTTATTCCGAAACAGGGTAGCACTGCATTGCTTAGGTTGGTCTCAAACTTGCAATCCTCCTTCCTCAGCCTCCCAAGTACCTGAGATTACAGGCATGTGCAAGAACAGCAGTTCTGTTATTGATTTCTTGATTTTTCTATTGAAAACAAACTATATAACTTTTTTTTTTTTATTGGAGTTTGTTGGAGTTTGAACCCAGTGGCATTTAACCACTGAGTCACATCCCCAGCCCTTTTTATTTTTTATTTTGAGGCAGCAACTTTCACTAAGTTGCTGAAGCTGGCTTTGAATTTGTGATCCTTCTACCTCAGTCTCCCTAGCTGTTGGATTACAGGCATGCCACCACCACTGTACCCAGCTTTGTTTTATGGTTTAACATGTAGTTTGTCACTGAGAACGTCCTGTGTAAAATGTATAAGAATTTATATTCTGCTGTTGTTGAATGGAATTTCTATAGATATCTGTGGTGTATAGTCTTGTTCAACTCGCCTATTTCCTTCTGGCTAGTGGTTCTAAATATTATTGAAAGTACAATTTTGAAGTCATCATCTATTACTGTTTAATTGCTTATTCTCTCTTCATTTCTGTCCATTTTTGCTTCATATGCTTTAGAGCTGTTATATGTGTATATATTTATAATTGTTTTATCTCCCTGATTGATTCACCCTTTTATCACTTTTAAATATTTTTGTCTCTAGTAACAATTTTTATCTGAGTGTTTTGTCTAATATTATTACAGTAATGCTAGTTCTCTTTTGACTATTAAATTTTAAGTGTATTAGACTTTTTCTTTCAATCTATTTGTGCCTTTGAATCTAAAGTATTTTCTAAACAGCCCATAGTTGGATCCATTTTAAGAATCCATTCTGCTAATATCTCCTTTATGATTAGATGTTTTAATTCATTTATGTGTAATGATGAGGTAGAATTTGTGTTTATCATTTTGATCTTTGTTTTCTGTATGTCTTAATTTTTTGTTTCTCTTCATGTTTGCACTGACTATACAGTTCCTGCTTTAATTCCATTGTTGTTTCTTTTACTATATTTTTGTTTTACTTTCTTAATGGTTGCCTTAGAGATTGCCATTTGTATCTTTTTTTTAAAAAATTTTTTTGAGTTGTAGATAGACAGCATGCCTTTTTTTTAATATGTTTATTTTTATATGCAGTGCTATGGATCAAACCCAGTGCCTCACATGTGCAAGGCAAGCTCTTTTACACTGAGCCCCAGCCCCAGCCCCTGCAATTTGTATCTTAACTTGAAAATATGTAGTTTATATTAATTCCAACAAACTTTTAATTTTATACAAAAACATTGCCTTAATATCATTGCATTGGTGAGCATGGTGGCACATGCCTGTAATCCCAGTGACACGGGAGGCTGAGGCAGGAGGATTGTGTATGAGGCCAGTTTCAGCAACTACATGAGGCTCTAAACAACTTAGTGAGACCCTGTCTCAAAATGAAAAATAAAAAGGGGTGATGTGGCTCAGTGGTAATTCACTCCTGGGTTCAATTCCCAGTACCAAAAATATAAATAATAAATAAATAAATATGGGAATATTTATATATATCACTCCATTTTCTCTCCCATCATTCTCTGTGCTATTATTGCTTTATTCATTTGTCTTTCAATTTATATAGGACAAAAATGTTTTAAAAAATCTATTTTTAATCATATATAGTTAGTTACACTTATACATTTACATAATAGATGGTTTCCATCTATTGATGTGGATTCAGATTACTGTTTAGTGTCTTTTTGTTTCAGCCTAAATGATTCCCTTAAATTTTTTGTTTGTTCAGGGCTTTAAATGACAAATGTTCTTTTATTCTTTTTTTTAAATCAGGAAATATCTTAATTTATTCTTAATTTTTGAAGGATAGTTTTGATGGATGAATTCTTAGTTGGCATTCTTCCTTTCAGCACATTAACTATATTGTCCCACTGATTATTGACTCCCATGATTAGCAGCAAGTAAGCTGTTAATATCTTTGAGGATTCCCTTATACATAATAAATTGGTTTTCTCTTACTGCTCTGAGAATTCTCATTAACAGTTTGAGGATTGTCTATATAACAGTTGATTGTGATATGCCTTAGTGTGAATCTCTTTAACTTCATACTACTTGGAGTTTATTGAACTTCTATAATGTACAGATTCATTCTTTTTTCTTTCTGTTCCTCAGGCTGGATAATCTCAACCATCCTATCTTCAAGTCTTCTGATTCTTTCTTTCGCTTCCTCTTATCTGCTCTTGCAATCTTATATAAAAGGAGGGCCTTAAATTCACAATTGGTGGGGAGAAGCTGGTAAGAGTTCAGGGGAGGTAACATTTCAGCCAAGTTTATGAAGGATGAATAGAGTTGGCAAAGAGGTAGTGGTGTACTTGCCAAACCAGTTTGTAGTGGCTGGAACTCAGGAACAAGGTTGTGAGTGGTAGAGAGAAACCTTGAGGGTTATACAGGTCAGGCTGAGAACTGGTTTTAAATCTGGAGGCTGTGTTTCTATTTGAAAGATTTTAAGGTGGGAAATGACAGGGGTAAAATAGCAGTGGATGTGGTGCCTAATATCCTGGGGGCAGCAGAGCTAAGGACTAGAATCTTGTTACAAATTATGACTCTAAAATGTACTACCATTGTGACCTTGGGAAGTTATTTACACTCTGTTTCAGATTCCTCATCTATAAAATAGAGATAATATTATCTACCCCAGAGCTATTCTCAGATTTAAATAAGTAAATTTATGTTAAGCATTTAGAGCTATCTCAACCACATAGTAAGTGCTAGCAATTACTTGGAAATTCAAGCAATTTTAATGTGAAGATTGAATAATGTTTTAAAAAGATGGTTTTGATAGCACTGTGAAGAAGGGATGGAATCGGGGTAGGGAAATTATAGGCCAAGGAACTTGAGGTTGTTCATGCAGTTAAGGTATAGGCCTAAGAGCTGTAGTCAGTAGGAACTTACTAGAAATGCAGATTTTTTGGAATGGGGGTCTAACAATGTAGGGTTCAGGAAAATTTGCAAAATCTAGTTGAGCTGAAAATAAATGAGAAACAGAATAAATCGTGACTATGTGGAGGGCTCCCATGGACCAGGTACCAAAGATTAATTGATTTAAACAACAAATTATGTTATTTCTATTTTACAGATGGAAAACTGAGGCTTAGAAGGTCTGAAGTCCTTGCTCAGCTATACAGCTGTAAGAATGTGACCCAAAGCCTATGCTTTTAACCACTGTGCTCATATCAAAATTGGAAAACAACCAAGAGAAAGGAGAATTTCAGAGATCACAAAGTGATAGAATTAACAACACTTACTGGGTAATTATCTATGGGAATAGACTCTCTATTATAGGCCAAGGAACTTGAGGTTGTTCATGCAGTTAAGGTATAGGCCTAAGAGCTGTAGTCAGTAGGAACTTACTAGAAATGCAGATTTTTTGGAATGGGGGTCTAACAATGTAGGGTTCAGGAAAATTTGCAAAATCTAGTTGAGCTGAAAATAAATGAGAAACAGAATAAATAAACAGAATAAATCGTGGGTGTCAATGTTAACTCCCAGGTCTCTTAGTTTGGATAAATTATGTCATTTTTAGATGCAGGCTATATGAATAAAAAAACAAGTCTAGAGCAAATATTTTTTTCTGACATAAAGAGTTGGAAGTCCCTGTAGGCAAATGGAATGCAGAGGTCATGTAGGTTGGACACTAAGGTTGCAAATACAGATTTGGTAGGTAGGCATAAGTACCCAGGTGAATGTGGCTGTAGATGTGGACACGAGTGAGACTATCCCAGGCAAGTATATGTAGGAGTTCAGAAAGGGAACCAAGGACAGAACCCTGGGGCACAAGTGGAGGAATAAGCTTCTGCAGAGTAAACAGTAATAAGACATTGAGCAGAAAGAGATAAAAGAGAAAAGGAAATAGAGGGCCCATAAATCACGGAGAAAATTGACTCAAACTCAGCTCAAAAAGTAGCTGGGCCAGTATCAACTGTTGTGGAAAATCTCAGCCATACTGCAAGTCAGAATTTCATTACCTTCCCTTTTACTACCCTCCTTTCCATACGAATGAACAGGGATCCTTGACACCAAAGGTAAAAAGCCTCTCCCAGACGGCAGAATGTTAGAAAAGGGGACCCCAGGTCTTCTGTAGTCATTAATAAAAGCTTATCAGGATGCTGACAGGATGCCAGTGTGCGTGCCCTATGAAATTTTAATTAGTAAAATTGTACTCCTTAACATGCAACTCAGTGTAAAAGAAGTAATCTTGATGAACTTTGGTCAGTGTGGATTCAGGAAGGTTATCTTACTACTAGAAGTCTAATTCATCATATTTAATGCACTTGTGGTTTTACACCCCCCAAGTGCCTTTAAGTATTTATAATGATTATGATACTTATTGTTGCCTCACCTCAATTCTTATGTCAGAGCTAGCATATATGCAATCCAAAATCCTAACTGTGCAGTCTGATGGCAGCTCATATGTAAAAGGGCAGATGTGGATTTGAATCCTGACATATAAGAAAAGAGCTTTTTTGAGTGCTCATTGTGATCAACATTTTGCATTTGTTGTTTCATTTTATCCTGTCAAGCACCCTCTGATGTACTTATAAGAGTCAGATTTAGTGAACAAATGAGGAAGTTGAGTTTCACAGGGCTAATAACTTTCCAAGGTCCTACAGCTAGTAAGTGTGCAGCTAAGATGTGAAACCCCTGCCCATCTCATCTCACTCCAAAACCCATATTATTTCCATTAATGATACCAGAATAGAATTAGATTAATATAAGGATGTCATAAAATTCAAATAAGTAAAGCTAAATGAAAGCACTTTAAAATTTTGAGAAGAAAAAAGCTATATGCAGGCAGGCTACTTTTTATTTTTACTATTAATATCAGAAATTATGTCTGAAAATTCTTGGGCTGGTGGTGTAGCTAAGTGGTAGAGCACTTGCCTAGCATGTATTAGGACCTGGATTTGATTCCTCGCACTGAAAAATAAAATAAAATCGCATGCTCAGTAACAGCTTCTCAGAAGAAACCTTTAATATACTACATTTTTTGTTTATAAATGCCTCTACAGGCTCATATTTATATACTTACTACTTTATAGAACTATCTTCCCTAGACCATTACTCGTAATATGTATACACAACACACACACACACACACACACACACACACACACACCACATTTCTCCCTTCTTTGGTACTCTTCTGCTGGGATATAGAGCAGTTCTGACAGAGAAACTAAAAAAGAGCAAACCTTTAACTGCTCTGCCTAATTTTTTTGTAAAACAATGTGACTTGGTTATATTCCTTGTATCAGATAACCCCACCATCCACCGTCCTATGACCTTCTTAAAGCTCTGGGAAACCATTGAGAAAAGAATGAACTTAAGCTGGTCCATGGAAACTTGGGAAACTTTCTTGACCTCATACCTGCCATAGGAGCAGACTCTGAACGGTTTCATGCCAATTTCAGACTAATCTTTGCAGGCTCTCTTTTCCATTTTACAATAACTTCTCCCATCCTTTCCCAATCAGCAACTACTATAGTCTGAATGTATCCCCTCAAAATTCTTATGTTGAAACTTAACCACCAGTGTGGTATAGTACTAAGTGGTGGGACCTTTAGGAAATGATTTAGAATGGGATTAGTAACTTTAGAAAGGAGGTTGGAGAAAGTGCGCTAGTGCCTTTTGCCCTTCTATCTCTTCTGTGTGGGAACACAGGTTGGTACCTCTACACACACACTAATTTTTTTTTTTTCATCATTCTGTCTTTTCTACCATGTGAGGATACCATAAGAAAACACTGCTCAGAACTGTGAAAAATGAATTTCTGTTCTTTTAAGTTAACTAGTCTAAGACATTTTGTTACAGCACCACACATGGACTAAGTAGCCTCTGTCCCCATTATATCCATGTCTGTTATTCAAGAGATACAGATGTGAGAATTTGAGTGTTTTGTCAATTAGAGAACCATCAGTAAAATCAGACTCGTGGGTGAGCCCAAGCTCCCAATATGCATGCTTCCAAATGTGTTTTTCTAAGCTTTCCCCATCTTTAGCATCCAAATATCAAAATCTTACATTATGTGAAATAAAGAAAGATGTCCTTAATGTACCTACTATAGCCTAATCACAACAGAGATTATAGGTACAATCTCCCTTGAGCAAAAAGGAAGGTTTCACAAGTTCTTTCTGTAATGAATTCCTTGAATATAATCCACCAAACCTTGGGAAAGAAATGGGATGTCAGAGGTAACTTCTAAGCAGTAAGGGGAAGAAATTTTAGGCAAGTGGGTCCTGATCCCAAAGTATACTTCCCACCCTCCTTCCTGAAAGGGGTCCCACTATGGTTCACCATCATTCTGTTTTTTAATACATTCAGAATGGCTACCGATGACTAATAAGTTCCTTTCCTGCAGAAATTCAGACAGGTCAGATAACTATATTTCTGATAAGTGCCAAGGTTTGGAAGAATCAAGATGTCCTTTGTCTGATAAGGCAAGAGGTCAGATACAATTAAAGCAGAAAGTTCAGAAAGATACTACAGGTGCATGCTGATAGTAGAGGTTATGGTGGCCTTGTAAATTCCAGTGACTTGGAAAGAAAACCACAAAAAACGATCATTGACAAATGATTATGTGCTTTAATATATATTACTGAAACAAATTGAGGGTACATCATTTGTCTGAAGGAATTTAGCTAGAATTACAACTTCTCTCTCTCTTTTATGTTGTTGATGTAGAAATACTTGCTGAAAGAGTATATAAAGCCAGGCCTAGTGGTACACTTGTGGATTCCCAATGACATGGGAGGCTGAGACAGGATGATCAAAGTTCAAGACCAGTCTCCACGTTTTAGCATGGCCCTAAGCAACTTGATGAGACGCTGTCTCAAAATAAAAATAAAAAGGGTTAGGAATGTAACTCGTGGTAGAGCGCCTCTGAGTTCAATCCCCAATATTAATAGATGCAGATTTAAAATTACATGAACATGATAGGAAGTACAAGGTTAAAACTTAACTCATGTGAGAATGATTGGTTTATTTGCAAACTAAAGTCAGGTCATGTGTGATTGTAATGACAATCCTTGCCAGGAACACCAGTTAAAATGATTTTAAGGCTGTTCTGATTTTACTGGTTCCTAGACATTCCTAATAAGTGATTTTACTATCCTTAGGACATTCTTGTGGTTTAAGTACATTATGTCCTTTTTGTAGTGCTTTTCAATTTATGGCCAAACATACTCAGAAAGGGTCATGTTTAGTTCAATCCACTGATTTCAACATTTTTGGTTGCCTGCACTTAATAAGCTGTGTATCTGATGTCTTCTTTTATTTTCATTACCAGAAACCACAGAAATAAAGGGAAAATAATATAACAGTAATTCCAAATCAATCTCTGACATAGCTTCCTAAGAAAAAGATCAGACTCTGCTTTGACCTATTCTATCTTAAATTTTAAAAATCACATTTGAGGCAGTGTTAATTATGCAAATTGGTGTGCAGAAATCTCAGATCTTCCCTGTCTTCTTCATATAATATACTTACATATTGACATATTTATATTGATATACTGTTCATTTCTGAAGAAATGGCTCATTATAAGTGTGTATGTATATATATGTGTGTGTGTGTGTGTGTGTGTGTGTGTGTATATATATATATATATATATAATATATATATATATATATATGATATTAACATAGGAAAAAGAACCTAAAGGAAATCTGGTCCTGCAGAATTAGTAATATAGACCTTGGAGCTAGAGTGACTGGACTCATATCCCATCTTCTGTCCTTTCTACCTTTGTGACCTTGGGCAAATTATTTAGCTTCTTTGTGTCTTAGTTCCTTTATACGTGAGATGGTAATACTGAGAATATTATTTAGAATTGGTATGAGGATTATGTGAGGGGGTATTTGTAAAGCGCTTTGAACAATGCTTGGTACAAAACAGATGCTCAGTGAATAGCTCACAGTAAATGTGAACTGCTGTACTTGTCCTTCAGTAAATGGTAAATTTTACATTTATAGTTGTACAGTTTAGTTCTTAAGTCAAGCCAGCTGCCATTCAAGACATCACAGAGCTATGAAGTTTTTCCTGAGTGCATGTTCCTTCATGTTTATCTGGGATTCTCCTGCCCTCCTTTTTAATGTTACCTTCAGTCCCCTTATGAGGTCATTAAAAACCTGTGGTCACCAGTCAGTCACTTGCTCCCCACTTGCTGGGGATTGATCCACTTGCATTTAATGATGCAAATTCAAGGTCACTTTCAGAGCAGAGAGCCGTGATTTTAAGAGATTTCCATTGAGGCTTTAAAAATATATACTTTTTTTCCTGCCAAGAGTCTAAGTGGCTTCCATGAAATTCCATGTGATTGCATTTCTTGATCTGATGAGGATTAATGTTGTAGGAAGCTCCTCATTTTTAAATCCTAAAAAAGGTCAGTATTCCTTTTTAAAAATCCTTGTGAGCCCAGATTTTTATTATCTGGTTTTATGGTAACCATCAGCTTGGTTTTAAAGTTATGTTCACAGATTCTTGGGTACTTCTCCCCTTAATTCATCTCCCCTTGAGTGTCACTGGACTGAGTCATTCCCTTGTAGTGAATGAATATGGTGAAAGTGATAGGATGATACTTTTTTTTATTAATTTTGTAAATTCTAGTTAGTTGCACATGACAGTAGAATGCATTTTTATGTTTTGATAGATCATACATAAATGGAGGGATACTTCTGATATTAGGTTATAAAAACACTGGGGCTTCTGACCTACATGTGCTCTCTTGCTCTTCTTTGTCTGGAATCACTCGTTCTGGGGGAATTCAGTTGCTATGTTATAAGGACACTTAGGAAGCCAATGGAGCGACCCATATGGTGAGGAAGTGAGGTCTGCCAAAAGTCATATGAATGAGCTTGGAAGCATACTCTCCCCTAGTAGCTTTGAAATGACTGTCAGCTTAACTACAACTTCACAAGAGACCATAAGACACAAACACCCAGCTAAGCTACTCAGGATTCTTGACCCTCAGAACTATGTGAGATAATAAACATTGGTTATGTCAAGCATCATTTATGAAAAATAAATCTATGTGTCCATTTCTTCAGCAAGACCAAGTAACATTGCCACACACAGATTTACAATAGAGGGATGGTTACATGTTGTATATCATAGTAAGTGTAGTAAGAGTTTTATTTTTCTTTAGTAAAGCAAAAGTGACCCCATCCTGATATCTTTTTCATTCTTTATTGTTGGCACATCTCCTTGATATGAAAGGAGCCTAGTCTCCTTTCTCTAGTAATTGTATGAAAATCATTTGTAAATCCTTCCATTTTCTTCAGTGGTTCTGCCTCTGAAGAAATCAACAAATTGAAGACTCTCCTTATGAAAAAATTAAGGTTCTTGGTGTTTTGCCTTATTAAAAAATAGAGTGGCTGAATGTGGAAGCAATAAGAAGGTGGCATATATTTTTTCATCTGAAGCTATTCTAGTACTGAAACCACCAAGACTCAGTTTGTCTTAGAATTTTATGAAGCTTATACCTCATCATATTTTAAATTATAATAAATAACTTCTGCTATTTGGCAGTTTTAGGTAGAAAGCATTGAATGAAACTGCTTTTCATCTATTGATAAAACTGGAGTCTGAATCAAATAAACTTCAATATAAATGCTACAATCTGATTTCTGCAAGTCTTTGAATATTTAAAAACTCTCTTCTAAAGCTGGTCCTGGATCTCAGGCAACAGCTACCTCCTTTGGAAATTAGATGTAAATCTATTATGTTTAGGTCAGAGATAATTTTGTGTGCCTTCTCTAAGGCCTTGCGAATTTGCCACAGTCCATGATCATAGTTTGGAAAGCATTATCTGGTCAATTGCTAATACTTAGTGAAATGCATTCTTTTATCTCCAGATAACTTCACTTTTTTCTTTGCATTAAGACATTTCATTCAAGAAATGACTCTTGATAATTTTTTAATTAAAAATTTTAAGTACAATACATAGTTTGGTAATCATTCCCAAATTATTGCTTAGAGATTTAATTCTTAAGTAGTGCTAAGACACTCCCTCACCTTTTTAAATGCTCCTCAGCTGGATGTTATTCAGCCATCATATCAAGTGACTGATATAACATGTGTTCTTAATTTAAGATCCTTATGGCTTGGAATTTTCTGTTGCACATTAGTTTAAATTTGCAAGCAAGTAAGAGTAACATATTTCCTGATTCTCCATAAGGTTAAACATGTGAACTGAAAATAGAATAAGAGAAAATCAAGTATGGTAATTTACTTTCTGTAGTACTATAATTGGGCACTAGAGCATATGGTCAAAATCTTCACTATTAATTAAGTAATCACAGAAAATTCCATATGGATGATTTGTGAATGTTCCAAATTCAGACTGAGAATTTGCTTCTTTTTCATGTTTTCTTCCTAAACACCATTTTCTTAAATGGTATATAGATCTCTGTTAATATTTGCAACTCGGTAATGTTTAAGAGCTTTGACATTTCTTAATGTCAGTAATTTACATATTGAGATTTGACATATATTTGGACTCATGTTAAGTCAACTGTTATAGTCATCATCATTTAAAAAAATTAGAATAGCCTCTCTCAAGTATGAAAGGAAAAAAGTAATTCCTTCTCATTCGTTTATTTTTTCAGATTCCCACCCTATCAAACATACATGCATATACTAATACCTACACATAATGGAAGCTTTCCTTCTCACTTTGTTTGACTTACTCCTATTCAACAGTCAAAACTCAACTCAGATACTTCCTCCTCCTCCTCCTACCATTGCAGATTGATTTCTGTACTTGCCTTTGCCAACTTCAACCACAATGGAATTGTTTTTTTATTCCAATCCCCTATTCCATTAAACCATGACTTCTTCACCTTGGGACTGCATTTTTTGTTTCTGAGTCCCCAGTACCTATGCCTGGCATAGCCCAAAGTACTAGTGAAGTGCCTCAACAAATAACTTCACCCTCCAGGCTAGCTAGAAGATGAGTTTAGATGCTATTGTGAACAGCTTTTTTCTGCTATAACTAAAAGTCCTGAAAAGAATAATTTTAGGGGAGAAAAAGTTTATTTCAAGGCTCATAGTTTCAGAGGTCTCGATCAAGAGAAGACTGACTCCAGGTAGAAACATCATGGTGGAAGACTATGGCAGAGGGAAGCAGCTCACATGATGATCAGAAAACAGAGAGAGACTGTACTTACCAGACACAAAATACCTCAAAGTCACACCCCTAGAGACCCATCTCCTGTAGCCTTACCCTACCCGTCTTCAGTTGCCACTCAGTTAAACCCATCAAGGGATTAATTCACTGATTGGGTTAAGGCTCTCCTAACCCAATAATTTCTCCTCTAAACCTTCTTGCATTGTCTCACACATGAGCTTTGAAGGAGCACCTCACATCCAAACCATAACAGAGGCTGTTTTATATCATTCATTAAATCAGCAAGAGTCTCATTGCAGCCAGAATTGCAGAAACCCAGCAAATCAGGAACAATGCTACTCTGAGGCTTATAACTCCTCCAGGGAGTTATACAAGCCCGCATACAAACTGGGGAAACCACAAGCTCAGGCATCCTCCCTCCCCAAATCCTTGCTGCCTAACAGTTTTGTGCTATCCGTGGGCCTCGACCAACTCCATGTAAGGGAACCCTCCAAAACTTTTTGATTAGAAGAACTACAAAAAGCAAAATATGTAGACAAATCTCTAAACAAAATTCAATTACATGAATCATGCTTAGTGGTTAAAAACATTACTTTTTTACTCAAGTGAGAGGTTGGCTACATTTACCTGGAAAATAGAGTAGTGACAAGTACAAAAAATACCTCCGAAGTCAGTTCAACAGAGTGGGTCCAGAAGAGCAGTGTGCAGTGGGTCTGTGAGAAGCTTCTCTTCTCAGCTGTCAACCAGAAGGAGGACTTTCTAGAGATCCTGGGGGTAGGGTTTAAATAAATGGAGGTTGTGCCCCTTGAAGTACTCTTACTTTTTAGTCCAAAAGATGCCATCCCTATGCATAGCAGTTGAGGTCAAAAGAATATTTAGATACACTTAGAGCATAGTCTTCCCTGTTTAATTATAGAATCTCCTTGTTCTTAACTGGCCTGGCTAGCTCCTCTATCAGTTATGTTCATGTAGCTCATGCCTTAAGGGTCCATTTAAACTCTTGGGACTGTGTTGCTGCCCACGGCAATTTGTTACTGCCTGCAGCAACAATTGCACGGGTATTTATCGGAGGTGGACTGGAAACTGAGCTACTTTTATTATCTTTCTCTTTAGTGCGCTGCTTTCTTGCTTGTTCACTTGTTCCCTAGCTTATAGAGGAAGAAAGGCTTTGAGAGGAGAGAGAGAGAGACTACACTTTCAGAGATTTATATCTTCTTAAAGTCCTGCATCCTGCAAACTAAAGGTGCGTGCTATCACTGCGTGCTAAAGGCGTGTCTATGGTGCATCCCGCATACTGTGATCTGTGATCTATGATCTGCCATCTGCCTTCTGCCTTCTGCGATCTGCGATCTATCAGAGGCACTGCTTCTCCGTGTTTATCACGGTGCTTCCTATAGGTGCGTGTCTTATATGCCTAAGGCAGTCAATCAGCTTAGGATTAGCACGATTGAGGCACGCCCCTCGGTACCAATCAAGAAAGAATGAGGAATATCTGTTGACCATTAGTGCAGAGGAGACATTAACTAATCAGGCAAAAGTAGATCACACCGTGTTAACACTAACTATGCGCCACCTCTTGGCTCAACGCCAGCCGCCATCTTAGGGTTACCCAAACATGTCTTCTGCAGGACTGTAACTCATAAGACTTTCTTTTCTTCCTTGGAAAATATAAGCCTTTTCATTTTATTCATCAGAGGCTCAAACTAGCAAAGTGGACTATACTCCAGTTTGTGCCCAGAGTTTTGGACTGAGCAGTTGATATGCAGCTTAAGTTCAGGTTCCATGGCAAACCAGACACTATTCTTAAATTGGGTTTTCAATTCCTGAGCCTTTTTCCTAATTTGATAAATGAAAATTAGTAATATTTGCTCAGGGTCCTTGGCAGAAGTATTTGGTATCACTTTACAAATTAAAAACTGTCCAACACCCTCTCTGGTGCACTGGAAACATGGCATTCTAAATACCCTGAGCCCTTTAGGCAATGATAGTCTCATGAAACTAGGAGAATATTTGTCTGATAGTATGTTTCTCAACTAGGCAGCAACTCTCTCCTTCACTTATCTCTTAGGCTTTTCACTTCCTTATTGTAGTTGGTCTCCAGGGAAATCACATGCTTTTTCTCCTGTTCAGCCATGTTTTTTCCATTTTTTTAAATTTATTTTTCTATTTGTTCTAATTAATTATACATGACAGTAGAATGCATTTTGACACATCATACATAAATGGAGTATAACTTCTCATTTGTCTGGTTGTACATGATGCAGAGTTACACAGGTCATGTAATCATATAAATGGGATGGAATCAAAATAAAAAGCTGGAGGAGCTTAACCAGTGAGCAGGCGAGGAAGGGGCGGGTGCTGGAGTCCCAGAACCTTCTAGAGAATGAGCTAAAGGAGAAGGCAACAAGGCCTGAGTGCTGGAAACATGGACGACAACACACGGAAGTGCTACTCTGAAGCAATTAAGTTAGATCCCCAGAACACATGCTCTATGGCACTCGATCTGCAACCTGTGCCAAGAAAGGAGACTACCAAAAGACTTATGAGGATGGCTGCAAAACTGTTGACCTGAAGTCTGACTGGGGCAAGGGCTATTCACAAAAAGCAGCAGCATTTGAATTCTTAAACCAATTTGAAGAAGTCAAGCAAACCTATGAGTAGGGTTTTAAAACATGAAGCAAATAACCCTCAGCTCAAAGAGGATTTATAAATATGGAGGCCTGGTTGGCAGAGAGGAAATTCATGAATCCTTTCACATGCCTGATCTTTATCAGAAGTTGGAGGGTGATCCCAGGTACGAGGGCACTGCTTAGCCATCCTACCTACCCAGAACTGATAGAGCAACTACGAAACAAACCGTCAGACTTGGCCACGAACCACAAGATCCCCGGATCATAATCACTCTCAGTGTCCTCATTGGGGTTGATCTAGGCAGTGTGGATGAGGAAGAAGAGCCTGCAACACCCCCACCACTACCTCCCCCCAAAAAGGGAAACCAAGCCGAGCTGATGGAAGATCTCTGAGAGAATAGGAAGCAGCCACTGAAAGAAAAAGAGCTGGGGAATGACGCCTACAAGAAGGAAGACTTTAACACAGCCGTGAAGCATTACAACAGAGCCAAGGAGCTGGACCCCACCACATGACTTATGTTATGAATCAAGCAGCGGTACACTTTGAAAGGGAAACTACAATAAATGCTGGGAGCTTTTGGAGAAGGCCATCAAGTGGGAAGAGAGAACTGAGAAGACTATCGACAGATTGCCAAACTTATGCTTGAATTGATAACTCCTACTTCACAGATGAAAAGTACAAGGATGCCATCCATCCATTTCTACAAGTCACTGGTGCAGCGCCAAACCCCAGAACCCAGATATGCTCAAGAAGTGCCAGCAGGCACAGAAATCCTGAAGGAGCAAGAGTGACTGGCCTACATCAACCCGGACCTGACATTGGAGGAGAAGAAACAAGGCAATGAGTGTTTTCAGAAAGAGGATACCCCAGGCCATGAAGCACTATACAGAAGCCATTAGTGGAATCCACGAGATGCCAACTGTACAGCAATTGATGTGCCTGCTACATCATACTCCTGAAGTTTCAACTTGCACTCAGGATTGCAAGGAATGTACCAGCTGGAGCCAACTTTTATCAAGGATTACACACAGAAAGCAGTTGCCCTGGAAGCCATGAAGACTACACAAAAACCATGGATGTGTACCATAAGGCATTGGACCTGGACTCCAGTGGTAGGAGGCAGCAGATGGTTACCAGCACTGCATAACAGCGCAGTACAACCAACATGACATTCCTGAGGATGTGAAGTGACAGGCCACGGCTGACCCTGAGATGTAGCAGATAATGAGTGACCCAGCCATGTGGTTCATCCTGAAACAGATGCAAAAGGACCCCCAAGCACTCAGCAAACACTTAAAGAATCCTGTAATAGTGCAGAAGATCCAGAAGCTCATGGATATGGGTCTGATCGCAATTCGGTGATGACTTGTTCATCTCTTCCCTTCACCCTCTTGGAAAGATGAGCTGGGATGGCGGCAAGCAGCCTGGTGCAGGGAGAGAGGGAGAAAGAGCAACCTGTCTCTATATTTATACTTGCCTATATGAAAGACTCATACAGCTGCTGCCTTGGTCCCTCTGAGCACTTGCATGGTCTCTCACTGCTGCCCTTGGGTTCCATGTCTCCTTCCGTGCTCCCTCAGTCGCTATCTCTGCTACTCCCCAAAGTTAGTTATTTTTTTATTTGGGGCAGAGGGCATATGTGGGGGGGGATGTTCTTTCCAACCTGGGGTCCCAGCCATCTTCACATTGTTAAATCCACGCCTTCTCCAATAAAATAAGCCAATCAGGTGTGGTAACAAAAAATAAAAAAACAACCTAAAAAGCTTCTTCACAGCAAAACAAACAATAATGTAAACAGAGCCAACAGAATGGGAAAAGTCTTTACCACATACACCTCAGATAGAGTATTAATCTCCAGGATACACAAAGAACTTAAAAAACTTTAAACACTAAAAAATCAAATAACTCAATCAATAAATGGGCTAAGGAACTGAAAAGACACTTCACAGAAGAAGAAATACAATCCATCAACAAACATATGAAAAAATGTTCAACACCTCTAGCAATTAGAGAAATGCATATTAAAACTACACTGAGATTCTCAGTTCAGTCAGAATGGCAATCATCAAGATACAAGCAACAATTAATGTTGGTGAGGATGTGGGGAAGAAGATACACTCATACATTGCTGGTGGGACTGCAATTGGTGTGACTACTATGGAAAGCAGTATGGAGATTCCTAGGAAACTTGGAATGGAACCACTGTTTGACCCAGTCATCCCACTCCTAGGTTTGTACCCAAAGGACTTAAAAATCAGCATGCTACAGTGATGCAACCACATCAAAAGCAACTTTTCAAAAGTACTTTATGCAGCATTTGTATACTATACCAGAAAGATTTCTTTGACCATCTAGTTTGTATACTTACCCCTATGATATTTAGTGCCATAAGCAAACATAAACTTTAAGAATCCTTAAATAAATTTTTTTGCTGCCAAAACTATCTTCTCTCCATGCTCTTAATACAGTTTGGTATCATGCAGTTTAGAGTATCAAACTTGGATTCAAAATCTCGCTTTTCTGCTCAAAAACTGTGTGATCTTGATTAACTTCTTGTTTCTGTGGAATGGGGGATGAGGAGTAATGATAATAATCATATGTACTTTGTTGAATTTTAGTGAAACTGAATGAGGTCAGGTATGTGTGAGCAGCAAGAGGAGGGCCTGGCTCATTGGGAGCTGTTTAGTTAACATCATTTTATTGTGACTTGACATCTGGTTTGAGATTTTGGCACCCTGTAATTCCACACTACCACTCCCGCACCCCATGAACCTATAACATGACATCCACTCAGCAATTATCCATGGCAGGAATACACTCAAGCGCTGCTGCCTTCAGGAATTGGCTCTCCCTGGTCAAGGCTCCCTGTGTAGCATGCTTCATAATTAATTATTCCTGCAGTCCTCTGCCTTCCATAGTCATCTTCTGCCCCTTTCTGAACAGCAGCACCCAATCATGTAGTGTAGTGCTGTCACAGAAGTGCAGTGTCAGCAAACCAGAGCTTTCTAAGCCTTTCATCATGAGTCTAGGGCCTGCTATGCCCTGCTTCCAACACTGGGCCTTCTTTCCTTGAAACTGTTACCCAAGGAGTTCCCTGAGAGGGAGACCTTGATTCAAAAGGGAAGTCCTTAAAGTACATGAAGGTAAAGAATTTCAGTTGGTAGTCAGTAGAGGCACAGAGATTTATTTAGGAAATAAGGGATACACATTCAAGAGAAAATGCAGGTCATGGGGATGGGAGAAGAGAGAGAAAGGTACATAGGTTCCTGGCCCACTTATTTTATTTTATTACTTATTCATTCATTTATTTTGGGGGATTAAAGTACTGGGGATTAAACCCAGGGGACCTCTGCCATGGAGCTAGATCCCCAGTTTCTTTTTTTTTTTTATTTTGAGACAAGTTCTCCCTAAGTTGCTTAGGGCCTCACTAAGTTGCTAAGGTTGACCTCAAACTTGCTATCCTCCCACTTTAGCCTCCTGAGTTGCTGGGATTATAGACATGTGCCACTGTGCCCAGCTCCTGACTTCTCTTTTAAAGGAAACTTGGTCCAGAGTGGGCATAGAAGGTATGTGAGGACATTAGTGTGGTTGTTCTCAGGATCCTTAGGTTGACATGATCTCCAATATCTGATAAGTAGATAATCTTGGAAGTCCCCTAAATTACAAGTTTCTTAAATGTTTTTTACTTAATCTGTTTATTGGTGGGCTGATTAACAGTTCACAGGTAACTTTTCGTAAGTGGGTGAATTTATGGTTAACTTTAAGATTAACAGATTTCCCAGAAATTTGGGCATGAAAAAATAATCTGAGAGAGAAACTGGATTAGAGAGTCACAGGCCTAGAAAGATATATAGAAACTCAGATAAAATTATATTTTCTTGTCCTTTCTTATTTTTCCTTTTTATTTTTATTTTTTAAAAATTTCTCTGTCCTTCTTCAGAATTACATTGGCCTAAATGTGGAGGAAGCAGTACAGTTTATAAATAATTCATTTGCAAGGCTGCAGCTTTAAGTACTAAATGACAGGTTGATGCAATGAGGAAAATCAAACAAATAAACAAAATTCTAGTTTTGTCCAATTCTATTGTAAGACCATGGCAAAAGACCCCTAGGTAGGAAGGAGGAGACACCTAAAATCAAGGAATGCAAAACTAAAAAGTCTTAAGTTTAGCAAAGCAAAGTTTCTGTAAATGAGTCACATTATATGATAAAATTTGAAAAAATATTTTGAAATGTTTTAAAATTAAGGTAATATCCAATATTATCTTTTTGTTTCCTTCTAATATTTTGGCATATATTTATACACATATTTATTCAAGTAAATGTAATAGAAATAATTTATGTGTAATCTTTTTGAGTAAAATTTTTAATATATTTTTAAATAAGTACAGTTTTTATTTTATTATTGATAAAACATATCATGAGCACTTTCCCATGGTAATAATACCTGTTCTTCAGAAACGTATTATATACTATCCTTAAAGCTTCATATTTGGGTATTTCATAATGCATTTATCATCCTATTTCTCCTCATTTTAGCTAATTTCATTGTTTTTCTGTTTTCAATAATTCTGTGAGATCAATACTGCTATATAAAACTCTGTTCACATCTCTGATTATTTCTTTAGGATAAAATTCAAGAATTGGCATTATTGGGTCAAATATTGGCCCTATGTTATTATTAGACACAGGAGCTAAAGGTCAGAGAGAGAAAGAAAGATGGTCATTTCATGGAGTATCATGGTCGTATTTTTCTCTATTATAGATGTTTAGATGGGATATTGCTTTGTTGTCTGTGTACAGAGAGGCCAGATGGAATTAAATTCAGGATTTTATCAGGTCATTGGAGTGCCAGCCTTCCTGGAGGAAAAACTTTAGAGTCACTTTTTAGTCTACTGAACCTAAACAAGCTGGATAGTTAATAATTATTGGGTCAAATTGGATGCAAATTTATTTAAGATTTATCTATCTTAAATGCACATAATTGCACAATCTTTATTTTGTTCCTTTAAATGGGGATATAAGTGTCTATGTTCTGTTTGATAGAAAGGATCATCTGGAAATAATTTGTGTGAAACTACAGAACACGCCCATGGCATGCTTCACAAGGGCACACACAGCTCTGGAAACAATTTTGCCTTCCAGATGGACTTCTCTAATAACGGTTTAGTGCTAACAAATTCAGTGGTCAAGGAACTCACGTTTGGTTGTGTGACATTTTTGGTATTTGTTATAGCATTTTTAAAATTGGATTTCAGAATTTCTAGGCCAGGAAAATTCAAGATATCCAAAGTGCAGTAGAAACCCATACATGCATTACACAGCTACAAAATAAATGTGTGCAAATGTAACTTGATTTATCCCTCTAGAACTGAACATAACTTAGCTATTCAGTCCACAGTGGATCCCATACTAAAATTTTGTTCCATTCATTTCAATGTATATTCCATAATCTCCTGGTTTTTTCAGTTTCTTTTGTGAAATACCAGATCAAGTTCATATTTTATCATCCTCTTTCCCCGGGAATGACCTAAGTATCAGGATGTTGTTACTGTCCTGGCATCTACTGTGATGATCAGGGTTTCCATGACCTGCGGTTGAAAGATCCACTCATTCGATCTCTGAAGCTCCCAATGTTACAGAGCTGGGGGCCTGCCGGGTTGAGCTAGGGCAGCCACCACAGTCCTTGGGTGCCAGTTCTTGTGACTTTGCCAGAAAGATTTTGAGTGAAACAGCAAAAAGTTTAATGGAGAGAGTGAGAAATGAGGGTTACCTACAGTATGGGGAGGAGAATGACATTGTGCTCACAGGGCTGGAGTTTTTAAAGAAATTGAGTCCTTCGTTCTGTCCCCTCTTAAGTGATTTATCACCCTTTGGATAGCCCTCAGTAAACTTCCTTTGTGAGGTCTGACAGGGTGGTTGTGACACAATTTTGCTATATGGGAGGATTGGTTGCAAGAGATGGTGATGGCATTTTATCAGGAAATCATAATGAACTTATCTGTTTTAATTAAGGTATCTGGATTTTTAAATAATGATTCCCTCAAGGGATTATAGTTCTCTACAGCTTGGGGAAGGTTAGACCTTCTGGATGTCATTTCCAAATGCTGGCCTGTTTAGATAAGCTGCTTGCTTTCAGTTTTGTGGCTCCTGGATTTTTCTGGGTGCCTAGGCCTGATGTCTGTCTTTCACTGTCCTTTCCATGGCTAACTAACCTACCTAACATCAAGAGTTACCATTCCTGCCTTGGGAAGCAGCTGTTCTCGGCAATTGTCGCTCACACTGACTGTCCAAATTAGCATCTCATTCACCCATTTCTTTTATACTGGTGGAGGTTATGATTTCTCAGGCTATATCTTGGGAAGTATAGTCCATCTTCTCTTCCTTCAGCTCCACATAATTCTTGGAGATCCACAAATCAAAGATTCCCTCTTCTTTTTCTTCATCTCCCTTTCATCTCCCACTACTATCACCCTGCCATCTGGCAAGCTTTACTGGTCATGGAGAGTAGGAAGAGAAGACTTATGGGCAGGAAAACTTGATGTTTGCTCCAGTTTCATATGCCTATGAACTAAAGAGTTCAGAACTTTGGCTGATAAATACTCAAAAAAATTTTTCCCTTGAGAATATTGTCTCTTTGTGAGTTTCCATGATCTCCTTGAAACTCAAAAACTAAATATAACTATTTATTTCTCTTTACATTTCAGCCATAGCAATCCTAATCTACCTTGTGGTAATAAGTGCCTCAAACTGAACTGAGGAAGGTCATGTAAATGAAAAGGAGCAGAAACTTCAATTAATATCTCCAAATATCATCCCATGAATACCTATATGTGTACATAGAATTATAGCTCTATGTAAAAAAGTTAAATAAGTATAACTCAGTAACCTCAAAGACCAGGTTTGTTCGTAGTTGAAACTGTAGGGAAGAGGGTAGATTCTACACTAAAAGAAAAAAGGTCAAAGAATGTGTCTTGTTTATAGCTTTTTTCTCTCCTTTTCCTCTGTCTTCTTTCTCTTCTCTGCCTTGTATTAAAAGGCAAATGCCCCCTTTAAAAAAAAAAAAAAAAAAAAACCTCCATTTTGGAATTGCCTGTTATACTCCCACTCCGATGACATTTATAAAAAAGCACAGTCAATACTTGTAATTTGCTGGGAACCCTAAAAAGCAGTGAGACTTCACACTGAAGATAATGCTCAAATAACATGAAGATTTAAAAAATATATAGCCAGTGCTTCTCTGGCTTAGGGAGAAAGAATCAAAGCAACCATGAAATTAATTTTATTTATTATTAACAGATACTACACTTAGAGTTCAGGTTGTGGTTATGTAATAATAAATTAATTTCAGAAGCTTGTCATAATTGGAACTAAATGTCAGAGATAGTTATGAGCAGTATGTTAATGAGTATTACAAAAACTTGTCTGCTTGCTTGTACCTCCAAAGAGTCATGCCCAGAGGGTATATATGAAGGTTTCTGCAGCAAAAGGACCTACTTTGGCTTGCAGAGACTCCCCAGTTCATGTGAATAGTTTAATAGGAAGCTCTCTTAAACATGTTCATACTTAACTGAAAAGGAAGGACCAGTGCCCACAGGCTGCACCCAAGTGTGAAATAAACATTACTGTTATAGCAGTTGAAATGTGAAGTTAAACATTTCAGATTCAAAATAGTGTTCATAAAAATCAGATGACAATCTATACTTAACTCTGATGAATGTGAAAATTAAATGAATACTCCATCTGATTCTGAAACTTGAATATGACTGTCCCTTCCCACTAATTTTTTTGTCTTGTTTATGTACTTAAGGTGGCACACCTCATTTGTGGAAAAGATCTTTCTGTACTCATACACTGGTTCTCATTTCTTCTGGTCATCTTATTGATTACTATGTTTGCTGGGAAAGAGCCCCAGAACAACTAAATCAGGAATTAAATGATATAACAGTAGAGTTTTAAATAATAGAATTGTCATCCAGCTATTGTCAAACTCAATGGTTGATATTTTTGCTTATGCAGAAATCTCAAAGAGGAAAAGAAAATTCTCATTTGTAGTAGATTCTTACAAATGTTATTCTCAGCCTGTGGTGAGAGAAAGCATCTTTGATTGCAAAGGAAGACCCAAGGAAGCACCATGTGGGGGACCTTGGTCTGTGCCTAGTTCATAAGCCTCCTTGCTAATACTGGGTATGTCCCATTACTGCTTTGTGGAAGCCCACAAATATGATTTGCCGCCTCCTTGCTAATACTGGGTATGTCCCATTACTGCTTTGTGGAAGCCCACAAATATGATTTGCCGCCTCCTTGCTAATACTGGGTATGTCCCATTACTGCTTTGTGGAAGCCCACAAATATGATTTGCCATCCTGGTACCTCAGGTCTTGATGAAAAAACCTTAATTTGTTCTTAGTAATACCCTCTGGCCTCAGATGTGTTGTTAATGTTCTGTTGGAATTCCTCACAGACCAACCCTATCCTGTGGTATTTTTGTTCCTTGAATCAGTGGGGGCAGAATACAACTACAGGTAGTATTGTCCATATCTTTGTGTATGTTTGGACTACATAGCAGTAAAAGGCACCGTTCATACTGATCATTGTCAATATGAGTATGCATTATGGCCATTTAGGGAGATATATTTTTTCTGGTTTACAAAACATTAAATATGAGCTAGCAATAGTTGGAAGCAACACCCTGGCAACAGAGTGGTCAGATTCTCCTTCTCACTAGCTGTGTGACCTTGAGCTAATCACATAATCTCAATCTTACCACCTGTAAAGTGGAGATAATAATGGTAACTCATTGGCTGTTACCAAAATTAAATAAATTATATATTCCAAGAACTCGGTATATAGCCTGACACATAGTCTTCAATTGGCCCATACACATCCTTGTCATTCTAGTCACTTTCCATCACCTTCTTTTAACATAAATTAATTTTCAGACTTATAACTATGAGACGCGTTACAGTGGTGCTCTCAGTTTGTGGTATGAATCATTAATTAGTATTAATTTAATAATTTCATGCACAGAGCCAGATTAACGTGTCAGGTGATTATCTTGACTGAGCCATACACATTGATATGACTCTGAAGAGGGCCTGCTTCTGAGAGAATTTGGAGCAAGGGTTGCAAGAACTTAGTCAATAGAGGAGAGAAAAAGAGTGAAGAAGAAGATTAGAGCTTACCGTTTCATGTTTCAAACCAGATATCCTCCCTGACAAGTCTGTCTGTGCCATGGCATTAATTTTATTAGAGGAAAGACTGGCGAAAAGCTCTAAGCAGGTGGAGCTTTGTGGAGGGCTGAAAGATTATGCAGACAGGGATGGGGAGCCAGGGGTCTTATCTGAGAGCCACCTGGTGCTTTATCTGTGTTGCAGGACAGAGCTGACCACGGTGTTGGCTGTGGGGTTGGGGCTGCAAACTTCTGCTGACAGTGAGCTTATCATTCCTACATGATACTTTCATGAGTAACTGGCTTCAACCACTCTTTTTTCAATATGTTGTGCGCCAGTATAATTTCTGTCAGCTATCAGGCCTTGATGCACCCAGGTCTTGAAATTATGTTATTGAACTAACATTCATTGTCAAATCTTTACCAGATAAACCTATTTTATTTCTCCCAACCCTATAAACGTGGATTCTCCTATATTGCATATAATGAATGGTCCTTTGTCCTGTAACACCTTCACTGAAATCCTTGAAATAAGTGTGTGTGTGTGTATCTGTCTGTCTCTCACCCTCCACACTTTTTTCTCTTTCTTAAGAAAGAAAAACATCAATTTTCCTTAATCTCATATAAGAGATAGGAATCACTATTAGAATGAGCAGTCTGGCATTGTGTGGGTGAGTGTCCACGTGCATTATTAAGCAAGGCTTATTTGGTGTGATATTTCCACACAGCTTTCTTCACTTTATCTAGCTTCCTACCCCCACACCACCAACAATGAAATATGACATCACCCACAGTAATGGTTAATTGGAATTGTGGCTGATTGAATTAAGAGATGTGGATGATTGATTAAGAGGCCTCTGGTGTGTCCATGAGGGCGTGTCTAGGAAAGATGATTGGAATGTGGGATAGTGAACTGAAGTGGAGCCCCTCCCTATGTGTGGGCAGCACCACCCAAAACGATGGAATAAAGCTGGAAGAACAAGGAAGGAGATGCACATGCAAGCTCAGCTCTTCTTCAATAGGTTCTTAATCGCTGCTTCCATCATCTGAGGATATTGGACTCTCGCTTCTTCCTTCTTCCAGAGCGAACTCTGCCAGTAATTCTCCAGGTAGTTTCTAGAAGCCTTGGTCTCGGACTAGGGTAGCTTTGTTGTTTTTTCTTGTTCTAGGGCTTCTGTGTCTTAGACTGCACAGCTGCTGGTACTTCCAGCTCTCCAGCTGCAGACGGCCATTGTGGACTATCTAGTTTCTGGTCGTGTAAGCCAGTCTAATAAATCCCCTTTTATAATCATACTTTCTGTTGATCCTGTTCCTCTAGAGGACCCTGATTAATACACCCACTTAAGAAAATATTGCTGCAAGGTAGACATTTATAAAATAAAAGTTCTTATTACTTAATTTTTAAATTATAGTTGTTTGCCTAAAGAAAGGGTGGAATGGGGTATGTAAGAAAGTGAGGGTAAAGTGTCTTGATTGGCACCCAGGGCAGACTGTTCCTTTGGAGTAGAAGAATTGAGCAGCACTGCTCAGAGATGTAGCATAGCCATGCAGAGGGAGCCTAAAGACAGCTAAGGCTCATTTGTCTGTCATGAAGATACTGATGGATAGTCACTGATGGTTGAATGTGAACCTGAACTTGAATTACTGAAAGTGCTGCTGACATCATTGTCACCACTATTCCTCTTGACTTTTTCTGTCTGTACCATCTTATTCTCAGTAGCCTAAATTGTTAGTTCTCTTTTCTTCTGTTTTATATCTTGTATACTTTGCTTTATGCAGTAAATATGCTCCTGAAACATTATGAATAAATTGTGGTTTTAAATAGCATATAATATTAACCTTGGCCTTGGGGATGTAGTTCAGTGGTATAGCATTTGCCTCGCGTGCATAAGGCCCTGAGTTCAATCCCGAGCACTGGAAAAACATATTTATCCTAATAATAGAAAAGTATAAAGAAGTCAACAAAAAGGCCCCCACTCCCTTTATCTAGATAACTTAACATCTTAAAGTAAAAATGTAGCTATTTCATGATTAGAATATATAATACACATGTTATATTTAGGTAGTATCAAGGTACAAATTTAATATCACTCCCATTTTTCCTCACCTTCTTTCCAATCCTCAGCCCTGAGCCTGGCATTATGAGTCTGTGCATTGTACAAAGCACTATTATAAGAATACAGCAATGAATAAGGCATCATTCTGATCCTAAAAGGGACTTTCAATATAATGGTCAAAGAATAATAAACAACACGTTATGTGATATGCAGTTATGTGACATGCAGTCATTTGGGTGTTATGCAGCCATAAGATATGATGCAAAACAAACATTGCCCTTAGCTGTGGAACCCAGGTAACTGTCATCTCCTCTCCCTTCCACTAATCATGTGATCTTAAACAAATACCTAAGATCTCCTTTTCCCAGCTTGTGCATTTATAAGTTTTGGGTGGGGGGGAGTGCTGGGAAGTGATCTTGGCCAAATTATATTGTTATGTTGTATCCATGTACAAACATGTAATAACAAATCCCATCATTATGTACAACTCTGATGCACCAATTAAAAAAATGTGGAAAGAGAAAAAAAGTTATGTGTGATCATTTCAGTCTGATAAATTTTGAGAATTGAGCAGGTAAGAAAGCACTTCATAACCTGTAAAGCAGACCAGAAGTATGAGATTTCATTGTCATCACTACTGTTAGGCACAGGTACACTATGGAGAATCATTTTTTAGGAAGCTGAAGAGTACAGGATCACAAACTGCTAGCCCAAAGTTGACCCACAGTTGCCTTTTGTTTGGCTTGCACTATTTTTTTTTTTAATAAAACTTGTCAACATTTAAAAATCAGAATAGTTTTCATAGAAATGGCTTCCTCTGAAAAATCCAAGACACAGTTCACACAGGCCTGCATTCCTACATGGCAGCCATCTTCATTGCTAAGGAGCTGCAGTCCCTCTCCAGTTTGCCTTACTCCCAACCACTCCCACCACTCCCAAACACTGAAGTATGATGTCAGTTGCCACTTACCATCATGTTTGCCCTTAGAATAGAAAGATGTTTTAGAATCCCCATTTCTTTCAAAAGTAGTAGGGAACATTATTCCTAGAAAGTCATGAGATTCTTATCTACATCTAACCCACTTTCTTAAAGACATTGGAGTTTGCAGTTTCAGTTCAATACACAAATATTCAAGTTGAAAGAGGCCAGCAGTTTAACCTAACCAAGCCTCTTGTTTCCAGAGAAGTTATATAATGTAAATAAAATGTTTAACATTATAATAAATGCTTAAGCAGCAGGCAACCTCTATCATTGTTACTATTGCTAGGGTAATAATTCTGGATTCCTAGAATAAGTCCAGAATAGGTTTTCTTGTATATCCCTATGTTCTGTGTTTCTCACAAGTTAAATCAGAAGAAAGAATGCTAGTTTAAAAGAATAGACTGATGAATAATTGACATTGATTGACATTGATGAGTTTTCCCTATATAAAATAAGAATTACCAAGATAACACAAAAAGTGCCTATTTTGCTGGACTGCAAATTGAAGTGCAAAGCAGAGACAGATTTTTTACATAAAGACCACCATGATACACTTTTATTGTTCACAAGGTGCCATGGCTTTGGAAGGTGTGGTGAGGATGAAAGCTTTACCATCTTTCCTTTGCACTGGATCAGGATCCTATACTAGAGAAAAGAGCTTGGGATACAGCTGGGCTGAAAGTCTTCTCCTTGTACAAGCAGTGTGCATAGAAGCATGTGTTGTACTTGTACAGGAGGTCATGTTTCATCCAATATATCAAATGTATTTTGCTACAACAGAATAACTACCCATATGGCACTGTGTGGAGATGGTGTTCAGTGTACTATTGAACTGGGTGACCTATCAGAGCAAGGCATCAGGAGATTAGCATAGTGTTAAGTCAGGACATTATGTGTGATTGCTTATTCATTCATCTCTTAATTTATTCAACAAATATTGAGTGCCTTTAATATTCTAGACATCAGCATTAGAGTAGGGAAAACAAGCAAGAAACCCCCCTACTTTGTGAAGTTTATGTTCTGTGGGGAAAGAATAACACTAAAGAAATATTTTAAATAAACAAGGTGTCTACATAAATGTGTAATGAGGGCAATAAAGGAAATGAATAGGAGACAAGATCCTTGTTAGAGAAGCCCTCTCTGAAGATGTCATACTTGAACTAAGATAACACCAAATATGTAAGTCAACCAATGTCAAGGACAGGGTAAATACCAAGCAAAGGGAATACCACATACAAAGACCCAAAGATGACAAAAGACTTACCACATTTGAGCAACAGAAGGGAGGCCTCGAGCAAGAGAAAGAGTGCATTGGTCCATTTGGTGGGTGCCAAGCCACACAGGACCTACCACCATTGTTTCCCACCTGGACTACTGAATTAACCCACTGGTTGAAATTTCAGTGACCTGGACTAGAGTCATGCAGTGAGAGCAAGAGACTGGAAGAGTGTAGGATACATTGTGCCGGTTAGAATGATAGAGCTTAATGACCATGTCAGAAATGAGGAAAAGAGAAAAACCAAGGACACCTCCTAGGTTTCTGGCTTGAGCAACTGAGGAGATTATGGTGCCATTTTTCTGAGCCTTCCAAAGCCGAATAGCTTAGACCTCACTTAGCCAGACCTCACTTAGCTAAGAACCTGAATTCTAATCTATATGAACTCACTTTTTAGAATTCTTTTTTAAATCTCTGAGGTGGCAGGTGTGGCTACACCTATAAGCCTAGCAACTCGGGAGACTGAGGCAGAAGGATCACAAGATCAAGGCCAGCCTCAGCAACTTAGTAAGACCTCGTCTCAAAATGAAAATTTAAAAGGGTGAGATGTGGGGCTGGGGAGATAGCTGTCGGTAGATGCTTGCCTTGCAAGCACAAGGCCCTGTGTTCGATCCCCAGCACCCAGAAAAAAGGAAAAAAAAAAAAAAAGGGTGAGATGTGACTCAGTAAAGCACCTCTGGGTTCAATCAGGTTTGGTACCAAACAGAAAAATATAAAAAAATCTATGAGACGAGGTTATAAAGTTAAATTTCCAAGGTCTTTTCCAGAGTCACAAATAAATTCTCATCTAGATTAAATTGTTAATATGGAAATATTCTGAGGTTCAAAATTAAGCAATACTGGCAGACCTGTTTTGGCTGTTGTTTTTTTTAGGTTTGGTTCCCAGCCCCAATCCTGTAAAGAAACAGTACTATAATGGACTGAGTCATTTACCTCAAAACAATAGTCAGAATACTGGGGATGTTTTTACTCAGCATACAAAAAAAGTGGTTTTCTGAATTTTTTTCAACCTAATCCTTTTGTGGAGTTTCTCAGCAACAGAGCAGCTTATAAGAAAGATTAGATTATAAATTATGTCTTATAAATCTAGACTAAGACTGCAAAGTTCAAATAATAAGGTGCTTGAATAAAGCATCCTGGTTTGTTTCTGATTATTCTTGGTTCTCCCCACCTCTGTGGCTTTGCACAGATTATTTCTCCAGACTTACAAAGGCCCCACCCGGGAAATGGACAGGATTTTTCTGCAGAGAGAAAATGGAGACATTTTGGGTGTACAGAACACTGCCTGTAACCATTTCTGCCATTTGGACTCAACCATTGTGGTCAGGTCGAAGACTTACTAACATAGGCAGTCCATTACTAAAATCAGCATCATGAAATAGATCTTAACTGACCCATAGAAACAATGGAATTGTATTCTTAACAAAAGCAGGTCATAAATCTTAAGTATGTCCAACAGCATGTGAATACAGCAAAGCAGCCACACTCTAAATCTCTCATCAATAAGCCCCTTATAAGACTCTGCCCCTGAATCAATTAGAGTATATAACAAACCAACAACAAATCCAACTCAGAAAACCTCTCATAGAAAAGGCACTTATTGTCTCACAGAACAAAGAAAATGGTTCCAGGCTGGTTCTGCACTTCCCTGATGTCCTTAGGGACTCAGGTGGCTCTTTACCTCTTTGCTTTACCAACCCTTGCTCTTCGCCATGCCTCTGAAGCACATCCCCTCACAGTGGCAGGAAAAGAGAAAGCCTTTTCTAGAAACCCCTCGTAGACAACCCCTTGAGTCCTTGTCCATGGAGCATCCAGTTTCCCTCAGTTAGATCCAACAGCATTATTCTCAACTTTTCCTCTTCTCTCTTATTTCCCTCATTCTCTATGACCTATCTATTCTCGTTTAAAAATCTTCCTCCTGTGTTTACTACATTAATTCAGATCCTCATTACCTGCTTTCATGACTTCCAGTTTATCTGTCTTCTACATTGCCACTGGAATGGTCTTTCAAAACACAAATGTTATTATGTTACTATCCTGCTTAAAAACCTTCAGTGATTCTTAATCACATATAGGATTAAATTTCAAAATTTTTTTTCTAGCTGCAGTAATGACTCCTCTTCCCCACCTTTAAAAATAAGAAAAAAAAATCTTAAATGATGACTCAATGTAGAGCTACCATGATTAAAAAGTGGGTAGGGAAGGGACCCATACCTCAGCCAGGTAGATCCCTTTTCTTCTCTTACGTGGAGGCCCCAGAGCCTTTCCTTCAAACAACAGGTAGAAAGAAATGCCTAACAAGACATATGGGCATGGACCTCAGGAGTGTCAGCCAGGTTAACATAGCAAATGGTGTGGAATCTGAAGTCAGGATCGTGCTCACCCAGAGAACACAGAGAAGGATAGAGGGCCCTAGACAGCTTCAGGAGTAATATTGATACAATACTCATAAGCCATGTAACACCCAATTGTATCAGACAAGTTTACCCAATCAGATACTTAAGAATAAAGTAAGGATGGTTACAGACCAAAATGCAACCAGTATCAAAACCTGAGATTAACAATTTCTAGTTGTTTGATTTGCGGTGGCCTTTTGGTTTTGGCACTGGATATTGAACCTAGGGCTTCACGCATGCTGGGCAAGAGTTGTAATACTGAGCTACATCACAGCCTTCCTATTTGTTTGAAATGTGCTTGTGTTTACATTTTTGTTCGTATAGCTATTTTTTTTTTTTAAAAAGAAGTACAAAATTGCTATGGTAACCACTGAGAATAGTCTGTCTGTCCTCTATTTTCACAAGGTTGTTCATATTAGAAATTCTGAGTTAACCAACATTTCATGTCTTTCCATTTCTGATCAAGATAGTTTTTAGTGAATTTTTTTTTTTTTTTTTTTTTTTTTTTTTTTGGTGCTGGGGATCGAACCCAGGGCCTTGTACTTACAAGGCAAGCACTCTACCAACTGAGCTATCTCCCCAGCCTCAAGGTAGTTTTGTGTTCAGTAGGCTTAAGAATAAAATATCAAACAAATATGATAACCACATATATTAGTTACCTTAACTATTCTCCCTACTCCTGAGATCAACCCAAATCTATTCTTTATGTTTATTTAAGGACTCAGTAATTTTTGTTTTGTGAAGACTGAACAGTTATTTAGATGCAATTTACATTCTTGTTATGGAATATAACCTTCTTAATGAAGAGGGAAATGTTAATGAAGACTAATTAATGAATAATTTTAACAAGTAAAGGAGTTGTCAATTTGAAGCAAGAGATGAATGATTGTGCATTTTACAACTTACTGACAGTTGATATCATCAGAATGGGAGGGAGGGTGGAAAAAGAAGGGAGTTGGTCATGACAGGTTCCCACCAGGCCAGACTAACTACTTGCTTTCATTCATTCCAGTTGATATCATCAGAATGGGAGTGGAAAAAGAAGGGAGTTGGTCATGACAGGTTCCCACCAGGCCAGACTAACTACTTGCTTTCATTCATTCCAGTTGATATCATCAGAATGGGAGGGAGGGTGGAAAAAGAAGGGAGTTGGTCATGACATGTTCCCACCAGGCCAGACTAACTACTTGCTTTCATTCATTCATTCTCAATTCAAAGAAGATTGAGGAAAGCTTGTTCTTAAGTATCTTGTGTGGGCCCCAGACTCTGACCACCTTCAGCTCTACCTCCTGTCCACCTAAGCCTCATTCCTTCCATCACCATAGGCTTTTCTGTTTCTACCTTTATAGCCTGCCCCATCACACCTGGAGTTGACCTGTTTCTTGCCACCATTCTTTTGCTGTCAGATTTTGCATAGTCAGGCTCAACCTTTCCTGACAACAGCAGCTCCACTGAGGCATCACAAGGTACATCTGCCATTTCCCATCTTTTCCTGCAACTCCACCTGAGGAGCCCACCCTACCCGCAACTTTCTCACATTTGTCTGGGACTTCTCAGAAACTGAGCACCAATCAGAAGCTGAAAATATGTACCAATTGTCTGGGGCTTCCAACTGATTTTGATTTTCTCCAAATCCTTTTAAACATGATGTTTTTAAATTAAGAATAACAGAGACAAATGATTTAGGAAAATGATAATGTTATCCTAGCATATTTCAGTGCCACTCTAACATCGTTAAGAATATTGACTGTCAGATTTGATCCATGTTGTTGAAATGAACCGTGATCATTCCCAGAGTAGAGTAAAATTCTCACCCAGCAGGAGCAGTTTTAATGACTGAAGAATAGTAACCAAGAGAAGCAACTGAACCTCAATGCATTGCTGACCTCCTACCCTGCCTCTCTTCTATTTTTCAGGCACAACATGTTTGATTGCTCTACTATCAGATAAAGACCTCACTGTGGCCAACGTGGGTGACTCACGAGGAGTCCTGTGTGACAAAGATGGCAATGCCATTCCCTTGTCTCATGATCACAAGCCTTACCAACTGAAGGAAAGAAAGAGGATAAAGAGAGCTGGTGAGCTGTGACCACCTCCAGAGAATGTCTGCCATCTTGTTTGGTGGACAAAGTACTTGCTTGGAGAGCTCCTGGACTGTAAAATATTCAGTTACCTAGAAATTAGTGGGTCACTAAAGAGGCCGCTACTGAGGTAGCTGTGACTTTGTAATGTTTCCTGTCAAATAAATGGCCTCTGAATTTGCCACTCTTCATGACCAAAGATTCTAAAAGGAAGCCTTTTTCCAGGTTAATAAGATCTTTGGGCCCCGGCTTCCTGCCTTGTTCTCATTTTTTACCATACCCTGCTTCTCTTCAGCCATGCCAAATTGCTAGCCATTTCCCAAAATGAACCTTGTTTCTGATACCTCTCTGCCTTTGCAAGTGCTATTTCCACTCTCTAGCAGGTGACAGTTACTTGACCCTTGAAATTCAGATTCAGAATGTCCTTTTGGAAGCCTTCCATGTCACTGTGGCAAAGGCTCCCACAGTCTGGATTAGGTATACCTTCTGTCTTTCCACAGCATCCTAAGTGGACCTCTTGGATCACCTGTCACAATGTATACACATACACATGTCTGTCTCATGTTCCTGACTGAGCTCTTCGAAAGCAAGAACTTGGTCTTGTTCATCTCCACCACCTAGCTCAGTGACTGATAAATAAATAAATAAATATTTCAGAACATGTAGAAAGGTCCCTTATTATTCAGCATACCCCCTACCCAAAGAAATCTCTTATGGAGTTCACATTCTGAAATTGGCCTAGGGGTGGGGAATGGATTAAGTAGACATTAACAAAAAATAAATTAGTAAAAGTAACCAAGTTATATAGAATATTACAACGTGATAACTGCTATGGAGAGACATAAAGCTGGTAAGGGAATGGGGAGTATCAGGGAGTCCATATAGGCTTCACTGAATTGACATTTGGATAAAGATTCCAAGGAGGATTATCAGTTGATTATTCTATTTTCATAATTAGATTTGGGAAATTCTGCAGAAGAAAAGAATTCTTTTGCTGCCCAGACTGACAACTTCATGATGTACCAGGCAGCAGACCAGCTGCTGGAGGGGAATGCAATGCTCAGGCACACTAGTCTCTAACCAGCATGGGCCCCTGCTATCTGCAGTTTGACTCTCAATCTCTGCAGGTCAGCTTCTGCCCAATGAGTAAATGAAGTGAACCTAATGCACATTTGAATTTTCACAGTAGGAAGCTGTACTATGGAGTCAAAAAGTGTTGAATTTTATTACAACCCCTTGCTTCAGTGACTGCTTGAGATGCAGAATAATTTTGAATGAAAGCTTTGGTCAGATTTCTGTTGATGAGATGGAACAAACAATGATTTCAGAGCATCTATCAAGCCTTGAGGAGCTCCAGGCAGTATGAGCATAATACTCTGACTTCCTTAAGTGTGAAGGCAGAGCATCTCCCCATGGGGGCCTGCTGTGAGCCTGGATTTAAGATCCAGGTGGCCCACTCTTGCAGAAGCACAGACAAGGATGTGTGCATGGTACATCTGGAGCTGTCACCTTTGTATCCAGTACTCTCTTTTGAAATGTCAGTGCCAAGTCATCCTCTCTCCTCTTCCTTGTCACACCCAACACCTTCACCTACAGTGATTCACCTACAGTGATTCTACATAGAAGTAAATTTGGACACCACCTTCAAGGAGATTAATCTTACCTGCCCTGTTTTTTTATGTAATTTGGTCAAGGGTATATTTCATAGGGTCCTTAAAGAACAAGGATTAGTTTTGTAATTTATGTGTGTCTTCCCAGAGCAGTGTTCCCCCTCCTGCTTAGCATGACAATAAGCTCCAACCAGTCTGGGCCAAAAACTGTACATAATGGTTTTTCTCCATTCCTTATGCTGTTTCCAGTAATAACGTCAACATCAGCTGCCACTCATTTGTGCTCATTCTGTGCTAGTATCCAAGCCTAGAGCTTTATAGACTTTCTCTTTAACTATCTATGAGGATGATAATCATGTCACAGCCAACAAACTTACACCTAAGAGAAGCTTACGTGTTCAAGGACTCACAGCTAGTGAATGGGAGGACCAGAACTGAAATGAAAACTGTTTGACTCCATAGCCCATGCTCCTGCCTATTAGACCATGCTTCCTGGAACATTATCCTGCATTACTGCCCATAGAAATCCTATCTATCATTCAAGCCCAGTTTTAACACCCATTCCTCCATGCTCATCACACCCAGAAATCATCTCTCTGTCCCCTCTGCTTACAGTGTTTAACAGATACTGTTCTCTCCTGAAAGAATACTACTTTGTGCTTACAGCATTTAATGTGTGTCTTATCTCTCCTGCCAGACTATTTCTTTAGAGAAAGGTCTGGATCTTATATAATTTCATATCCTGCAAATTGCCTTCCATGGAGTAGGTATTTAATAAATACCTGAAAAATATGTGAATGAACAGATTTTAGCTCCTGTAAAGAAAAATAATAGATGACATTATTAAGAGCTTATATTGTTCAGGCACAGTGCTAAATGATTTATATGGAATAATGCCTTTATTTTTCACAAAAATACAATAGAGTAAATACTGTCCCTATTTTGCAGTTAGACCAAGGATCAGAGAGAGAAAATTTCATCCAAAGTCACACATAACTACAAGTGACAGGGTCAGGAATCAAATCCAAGCAGTCTGACATGAACCTTCAATGTGTATACAAAAATGTGCTTTTCCTTAATCCCAGTCCTTTTTTGGGGGTAGGGGGAACAATGAGCTTTTTCACCACTGTGACCCAAAAGACCTGACAAGAACAATTAGAGGAGGAAAAGTTTATCTGGGGTCTCAGTTCATAGATGGCTTGTTCTATTTGCTCTAGGCCCAAGGTGAAGCAGAAGAGTGGTGGAGGAAAGCAGCTCAGGACATGGCACCAGGAAGCAGAGAGAGAGAGAGAGAGAGCTTTTCTCACCACAAACAAAATATATACCCCAAAGCCAAACCCCCAATGACCCACCTCCTCCAGCCATACCTTACCTGGCTGCAGTTATCACCCTGTTAATCCCTATCAGGAAATTAATGCACTGATTAGTTTAAGATTTCACAGCAATCATTTCATCTCCAAACTTGCTTGCACATGTGCTTTTGGGAGGCACCTCATATCCAAACCAAAACTGCTGTTTTTAAATGTTTATAGGGGCAACCAAGGGCAGCCATAGGCTAAGTGATCATTCCAGTGATGTCTCTGGTGTCTGTCTACCTGCCTTTCAGCACTCCCTTGCCACTCTCCTCCAGTCCCCATCCTGTGCTCTCTACTGCAGTCACTGAGCTGCCACAGTGTTGTTAAAACCCATTCCTCTCCTTTGTGTGTACCCTATTCTTAAATACTTTTAATCGATATACTCCTGAAGGCCTTAGAGGTGTAAGGATGAGGGTATGAGGATCTCCTGAAAGGGCATCAAACTCCAAGCCATGCAGCAGGATGCTACTTGGTGAGGGGAAGTATTGTGGCCCAGCTTACACATAGTAGGGCAGCCTGTTGTATATTCTCACAGATTGTGATAGGTGTGAGAGATATCAGCTGGGCAAACTAATGGGCTTCTTCTATCTTTCCAGGCGGTTTCATCAGTTTCAATGGCTCCTGGAGGGTTCAGGGAATCCTGGCCATGTCTCGCTCCCTGGGTGATTATCCGCTGAAAAACCTCAATGTGGTCATCCCAGACCCAGACATCCTGACCTTTGACCTGGACAAGCTCCAGCCCGAGTTCATGATCTTGGCATCAGATGGCCTGTGGGATGCCTTCAGCAATGAAGAAGCAGTTCGATTCATCAAGGAGCGCTTGGATGAACCTCACTTTGGAGCCAAGAGCATAGTCTTACAGTCATTTTACAGGGGCTGCCCTGACAATATTACTGTCATGGTGGTGAAATTCAGGAATAGCAGCAAAACAGAAGAGCAGTGAACCCTTTAGGGGTCTCAGCTGCCTTAGACTAAAGGACTTTTGACACACTGGTCTCTTTTAATGTAGTGAAAGGTGTGGGAATTGTAATTAGGATCATCCATCCCAGACACTGAATCCCTGCCCCGCTTTCAGTGATGAACAGAGGATACCCCTGGCCAATGTAGTTGAGAGACTGAAAAATGGTTTCTTTGTGTTTCCCCAACTCTTAATGTCCAAAGCATATAAATAGGTAGCTATAGATCCCCATGTATGAAGTAAATGGCAGATGTGCCATATATTCTCCTTCTTAGGATTCTTTTCAAGATCCCTTTCAGGGTCCTCCAGGCATTAGCCATTATGTCTCCTCTGGAAATATGAGTGGGACAAGCCTCCCTTGCTATGGGGGACAGGCCACTGTGACCTGTAAGTTAGGGGCTGATGTTCAGCCAGAGGACAGAGTGGTCCTAGAATGTATGGTCCTCCTGAGTCCATGTTTTTTGCTCAGCAGCAGCCTGGAAGCAGATTTGGAACTGTTTATGATTCGTGGGCTGCTTTTGGAGAATGAGGAAAGCTGGGAGGATGGGTGATTAGTGGCAGCACCTGTACAACAGAAATAACCCTTTTCTCTTACTCCTTTTATTAGTTAAATAGATTTGTTGTACCGCCTGACCAGCCGATGTATGTTTCTCCTAATCATGCATGACCTTACCTTTTGCTTACACCTTCCTGTATGTAATAGGCAGCTGTTAACTGCACCACCAGACACCATTATTTTTTTGTCTTAGTTTACCAAGAAATCATACTAGGGGAAATGAAAACAGCAAATCACAATGCCATCATCCCCTTCCATCTTTAAGAACAGGTTGAAGAAAACTATTGAATAAGTCACAGTGCCCCTTGGAAAGCTGGCAGTTTGCACTGGGAGTGAAAGGAGTGAGCAGTGAGATTACCACCCTGAAGTGAGCTCCAGATGCCAGTTTTTGTGCAGTTTTTCCCCACCTCTAGCTGAATAGCTTTCAAGTATCTTTCAAGCAGTGTTTGGAGAAACAACAACTCAGAATTGCTTGTGTTCATTGAAACCAGAAACATGTTCCCAAACTTTGGAATTCTGTGGTGAACTACTGGGGCATGCTTCTTTTCGCCAATGAAAAGGATGAAGCTTGTCACATTTGTTTGCAAAACTTTGTCCACACTGGGTAGCCTTCCCTCCTCAGGCAAAGGCAAAGTGCCCCATTTAGCCTGAAGGAACTCATGGGGGACCTGTATGCAGTGGCAGCAAAGCTGGATGAGAATTCAGACAAGAACCCACATTGATAAGTGGCCCAGAGTTATTTGGGGGCCTGGCTTTGCTGTTCTGTTTCCTATCACCAAAGTCACATTTTTTCCAGCTTCAGCATTTTATAAGTTAATTTATAGAAAATGCTGGTCATCCTCTTTGCCTGAAGGCGGCAGTTCTAACAACTAAGCAAGACTTCTGTTGCATCCCCACCCCCAGGCATACCTGGTTTTGTTCTTTCTGAGTGGACATTTGTCCTTAAATTGCCTGTTCACTGGCCTTTCCAACCCATGGTGCCCTACCCTCTCTTCCCCTTCAGCTGCAGAGCTTTTCTGAAGCAATTTCCAAGAAACAACTCAGGAGAATGAAAAGATTAACTTGTGCTGCCAAGAATTGCAGTTTGTCTGGATACTTCCAAGAACTTACCTATCTTTGACTGCAATGAGAATTAATAAGGTTTCCCAAGAGTTTGCTTACTTTTGTATTCTGTATTTTCCAACATTAATGTTAGAATTTTGGTTACTGTTTTTTAGCCATAGAATGTTTTGGTACAAAATATCTGCTCCAATTTTAGATTTAAGCAGTTGTCCCTTGAGAGACACTGAACATTTGGATGTGTGTATTCAGGGCAGAGGTGGGAACAGAAATGTGGGAAACAAATTATTGTAATCAGTGACAGGCAGGCAGACCAGATGGCTGCGTTTGCTTGGATATCTAGGATGTTCTGACTCTGGAGTCAGACCATCTAACTGAAGGTCCAACATTGTACAATCATAGTAACTTCTTTCCTTTTTTATATTTTTGCTTAACACAAAATGCATAATAACAAGGGAAATATATTCTAGTGTCTAAAATGAAAATAGTAATGCTTTGGTGAAGATAAAAAAAACTACCAAATTAGTAACTCAGTACTTAATTATCAAGCTAAATTTTTTAACAAATAGTGCTGAGTGCACAAGGTACATGCCTTTTTCTTTAAATTGAGTTCACCGGCATCTTCTAAATTTTGCTTTGTAGAATTAATTCATTTCTGATTTTAACCAAATAGAGTGTAAATCTCACACTCCTTTTCTGCCTCTCCCCCCCCACTATGGTTTGTAATTTTCTAAATGTAGACGTTATAGGCAAAATAGTGTTTTGATTAATTGTTATGTGTAAAATCATAGTACTCTGTTCCCTTCCCCCATCCTCCTTGAGCACTCTTTCCCTGATCCTTTTCCAGTTGTCAGGGGTCTGCAGACAGCACACCTGGGCTGCCCTGTGGTGCACTGACTGCCCCCGCTTCTCTAGAAGTTCAGGAAGGTTGAATCTAGCCTATAGGGAAATTGAAAATTTTGCATGTAAAGCTTCCCTAAACAGCACTGCCAAAGCTTTGGAATTGTCATCTGACACTGCCAGACTCCCTAGCTAACCTGAGTTCGAATTGCCAATAATCCCCATGGTGCCAAATTTTGGGATGGTTCTACAGTCTTTTGGAAATGAAGCTGGGCATGCCCATGTGCTCCTGAGCCCCCAGCAAGATGCCAAGCCCAGATCCTCATTAATGCACTGCTCTGCCGCTGCTCCCCTGGCAATTTGTACTCATTAAATGGGTTAGAAGTGGGGTGAGGGGAAATTTTTAAAATTCAGTGTATTTGCAATTCTTTAATCATAGGAATAAACTCTACTTATATAGAAAGCTCAACAATAGTCCCCCAAGACCTGAATTTTTTTTAATGTGACCAACCTGTGCAAGGCAATTAACTCTGAGTCACTGTTCTAATGCAACATGACTATATGCATACATACTCATTACTGGCAATGAATGGCTACATTCTAATCCTTGTTGTGGATTGAAGATATTGGCCTCTTGGGTCTTGCATATGTGGTGTGTTACACAGAGTATTAGGAGCATATGCAAACTGGATAATTTAAAACACACCTTATTTCATACAAGTGTAATGACTTTGACATTTTGCACAAATGGCAAACAGGGCTGCATGACACCATTATTTCAGTCCTCTCTGACTCTCTGAAGTGGTTCCAGGAAACTGATTACGCTATTGGAGTGGGTCACTGTGGTATCTGGAAATGCATGAGGGATTGATAAAAAAAGGATCACTTTTTTCCTTTGCTAGGTATACCTTGATTTTCCTTTTCTTTTTTTTTTTTTTTTTTTTTTTTTTTTGTGGTGCTGGGGATTGAACTCAGCACCTTGTGCATGTGAGGCAAACACCAGCTGAGCTTTATCCCCAACCCCTTGATCTTCCTTTTTTTTTTTTTCTTTCCTGTGTGAATTGTTGGCAGACATAACTCTCTTGCAACTTTCATTGTAAGGCTTATATTGAGACAGACAAAATTTCATTGTACATTTGAAAGTATAGGGAAATACACTTGGTAGAAAACTTTTTTTCCCAATGATTTCAGAAATTATTTTTCCCTTCTTTCAACCCATCATTAGACTGATCTTCCCTTAATGGTCCCCCAGAATTGCCTTTGCATGTTATACCAATATTCCCAGTCCAGCTCTGGAAAAAGGAAATGACTGATAGCTACTAGGCTGGGGCCTGTTTAATTGCATCTGGATTAAATCATTATCTGAATTTTTGAGCTTGTTAGCTGCACACTGCAAAAATAGTAGAATCCAGTGTTCCCCAAAGTGTGTTCCAAAGAATCAAGTTCCAAAGATGCTTTTCCAAATATGGGGCTTCAGAGTGAAAAAAGTTTGGGAAACAATGTTCTTAGAAAGTGCACATAAGGTCATTGAAGCCTTTAATTTAAATATTCTGCAGTGGAAGGGAAAACATACCACATATGTAATTTCTGTTAACTCAATCTTTCCCAGATTAATTTGACCATAAAATAACAACCTAGTAACATTCCAAGGAACACACTTTGGAAAATTCTGGTATATTGAAATATTGTTTCTCATTCACCATGATTCTTCATAGTAGCAGTGCAGTTTGCACTTGAGTAGCACTAATCCTTTCATGTAAGAGGCTGATTAAATAGAAGCAGTTTAAAAGTAGTCTTATTTAATGTGACCACCAGCAGCCTCACATTGATAGCAGAAGTTTAACAAGTTTTCCCTCATGTGAATAACAAGAACTATGCCATAGCCAGGCTGTTCTCAAATTCATTCCAAGAGCTTTCAGTTGCTTTTTTGCAGTTATATTTGCTCTCCAGGTCGAATAAAATGTTTTTATGTTTCATCACCATGTGATAGTTAAAAATACAGAGAAAATAATAGAACAGGAAAAAGTGCATATTTTAATTTACTTTTGAAGTTTAACTCGTTTTAAAATTAACTATATTGAATAATATTGGAAGCATAAACTTAACATGTTTACTCTTTTCTCTGTTCTCTCCAGATTCAATGAAATAACTGAAAATCAGCTAGAGCACCTGTGTCCTAAAATTTCTGTCCTGTTACCCTACCTTTCATATTTTGTGAATATATTAAGTTTAGCAAGTTATCTCTTGGCTAACATGTAAGGCTTTATCATAGTTCTATAATAGCCACTCTCAGTCTGGGCAGTGTGTTTGGGAAGCTATGGCAGATAACCCCCAAATAATGGATGAAACATGGTACAGAGTGAATTTAGGGTAAAATTATACCCAATATTTAGGAATCTGCCCATCCTCTGGACTTATCTAAAATAATAAAAATCAAAAGGTCAGATCCCTTATCCTAGGTGGCACATTGCAAAGGGCAAGGGACAGTCAGTACCTTGAAGCTTTCATTGTTTCTGAATATGTTTATGAATATGTAAATTTTTGCTGATTCTAGTAATCTTAATGCTCTATTATTCTTTTTACAACTGTTAAGCTACAAACTACTACACTGCGGGTTGATTATGATAATTTTTACATGTTTAGTAACAGCCACACCATCATATGTACAATCACTTTAATAAATCCAAGTTAAGGACTTTGAGGAGAACACGTAACTGTTCATCTTGAAAAATCATCACATAGTAAGTGTTCATTTGAAAAATCATCATAGGCATTTTCACTGTCGAAAACTTCAACAAAAAACAAGCATGAAGCAGAGGAATAGGTTATATTTAAAGATGTACACAGCTTAATTTATTCTAGGAATTTTATAATCTGGTATTGTTTAACCATAAAATCCTGCCTGCCATTTGCCAATTTGTGTGTGTGTGTGTGTGTGTGTGTGTGTGTGGTTACTGGGAATTGAACCCAGGGCCTCGCACATGCTAGGTAAGTACCATTGAGTTACACCCTCAGCCCTTTTTATTTTATTTTCAGACATAGTCTCACTAAGTTGCACAGGCTGGTCTTGAATTTGGACTTCTGCCACAGCCTCTCCAGAAGCTGGGATTACAGGCATGCACCACTGTACCCAGCCACATTAATTTTAAAACCTCCAGCCAGTAAGGACCACCATCCCTAGCTCTGAGCACAAGCAGAATCTTATAAAAGCTCCAGTGGCTGATTGTGGGGTGGGAGTTGGGGGTTGAGGAGAAACAGGAAAATCTGCCTGGGTCACTTGCTACTTCTACAGAAGCAGAACTGAATCAGCTACACATTCTCTCATCACCTTCTAACATGAGTCAGTCCAGAAATTAAATGTGATCGATTACCTCAAAATATTTGTATTTCAATTAGACAAATTATTGTTTAAAATTTGTTCATGGAGAAGCAAAGGTAGAAGTAATGGTCAAGGAATTGGAAGAGGGCAGCCTTTGGGATACCCAGACATGAAAAATATAAAAGTAGGTTATCAGAGATATAAATTTCCAGGGTTTTCCCATATAAAAGTTGTGTTCAATAGTGAACACCGCACATAGATCAGTAGGAGGCAGTTGTACTTTTCAAAGCATTCATCAATACTCTAAAAAAAGGGAAGTCAGTGTTTTTTCAGTAGTGTAAAGTAGTAAAATTATATTCCCTGTTGCATTTTCCCCCCAATGAAAACAGATGTGGTCTCACTTTGCTGTCCTAAACACTTTTACTGTCCTAGGCTCTATTCACTTTCCAAATCTTGGACATGGTTTTACCCTGAATTCTTAAAACATCTGCATTTTCAAAAAGGAAGTACTCCTTTCTAAAATTTTAAAAGACACTAAAATACACTAAATGGTTGACCTTTCATTTTAGAGTGCCTGAATAAAAATGAAATCAGATAAACACAGTCACAGTCACAATTGAGAGTGTTTTAGCATACTGGTAATTTTCCAAATGCCAACAAAAATACTAGTGAGTACTCAATTTGTAACAGTTTCACAAAATGAACCACATGATAATTTAATGTTCTTGCTTTGTATAATGAAAAGGATCATGTTGCTCATATAATTTTTTTAAAAGTAACCCTGCATAAATGGTGCATTAGACATCTCTAATTCAAGAGAATTGTGTCTCTTGTATACGTTATAAATTCCCTTCATCATAGTGTATGAAAGAAAAACTGGTGACTGCTGAGTATAATTGTGAAAAGATAAATTGTACTACATGGGGAAAATCTAGAATCTACCTTGGGACATTAAGCAAGAATATTTTTCTTATTTAGCCTCCAAAGGCTATAACCAAAAAGGCTTTATGTATTTATCATCTTGATTATCCTTTTATCTCAGGCATATGTTCAGAAAGTGGAATAATAGATGCAACAATGGAAAAACCCATAACTTTGGCTTCTATTCTAAAAAGCAGTGTTTGCCCTTTTTCATTTATCTGAAATAGTTTCACATTGAAACATTAACATCTACCATATCATTTTTCAATTTAATCTTCAATTACTAAATTTTTACTTGTAGTGCTTACACAACTTCAATTCATATCATGAAGTTGAAATCTATTTAGTGACATCTCAACATTCTTTTGGGCAACCAGAAAAAAGAATAAAAACAAAAAGAAATTTTAATGACTTCAGAAAATGATTGCTCTCACAAACCTGGAAAATAGTCATTAAACAGTTAATTCCAGAAGACTCCAAATTTCACTGGGAAAGTCACTATTTTTAACTATAAGCAAGTCTGCTTATATATTTTATTCTTTCCTTTGTTATTTTTTTTTTTTCTGAGCACATACGATGAGCCAGACTATGACTAAGTGAATGTATGCTGTGGTGACCGCTCAAGTGTCCTCACTGCCTTCTTGTGGTTTGCAGTCTAGTGGGGACCCTTACAGATTTGAAAACACTTAGCATCGGCTGACTGGGGCGAAAGTTAGCATATTTCATGATTTTCCAATGAGCTGAGATTCGTAAGGATAGGACAGAATTAGAATAATTCTATCGTACACGTAATAGTAAATTGTAAGAGATTGGGAATATCTTGCTCACAGCCAAGCACACTGTGTTAGATAATTATTTTATATTACTAGATCATCTACTTTCCCAAGGATGGAGTGGGGACCAGGACAGAGGGTAGGACTGTCCCAGTGTAGGGACAATATAACCTATGTGTGGTAATTTCTGATAACCTATTTTTCATTTTTAATGTCTGGGTATCCTAAATGTCCCCCTCCCCAATTCTTTGACTATTACTTCTACTTTGCTTCTGGATGAATACATTTTAAATTATGAATTATCTGATTAAAATAGAAATTTTTTGAGATAATTCATGATAGCACATTTAACTTCTGAGCTGCCTTATGACAGAAGGTGATGAGAGAATGTGTGTCCCCAGAATCCTTCACCCAAATGGGACAGCAGCTATGCATGGGCTCCACAGGTCTGGACAAATAGGCTGTCTGTCCCTCTGGAAAAGAATGGGAGAATGGAACATCTCTTCATGGCCTATTTTTATTTTTGTTCCCAAGAGACTATAAAGTGTACCACTCTCATGCCTCAGAAGAGAACCCAGAACTGAAAGTATTATCAGTATTCCAGAGTATAAAAATTGGTGAATTTATTATATAGAAAATTAACATACTTCAGGAGTAGCATTATTTCTCAACTTCAAATGCAAACAGAAGACTAAAGCCAGATTTTTTAAATCATAAATTTGGTATTCACAGTTACTTTACACATTCCAAGATCTAGGCATGGAATTTTAATTTTATATTTTGCACAAAAATAGCGACATCTATTTTCTGTATGGAGAAAAACTAAAATCCTAAATATAAGATTTTTATTTTTTAAACACAAAAGTTATGACCTCTTTCTAAATTCTTGGCCTGCTAGTCATCTTCCCTAGACCACGAGTATTCTATTGAAATAGAATACTTTTTTCCCTAAAAATAGTGCATAGTAAGAAATGAGACTATATCATGGTGATCAAAATTTGACTTTTTGTTGTTGTTTTGTTTTTAATCATGATAATTTGTAAAAGAAAATTCAAATTAATACAAACCAACTGATTTGGTAAGATTAAAACTATAGGTGGAGCCGGGTATGGTGGTGTACACCTGTAATCCCAGTGGCTGACCTCTGGAGGCTGACGCAGAATGATCACAAGTTCAGGGCCAGCCTCAGCAACTCAGCAAAGCCCTAAACAACTTAGTAACTTATGACACCCTGTCGCAAAAAAATAAAGAATAAAAAAATAAAATAAGCGGAGTTCAGTTATTAAGAAAGGAAAGGAAGAAGAAAGGAAAGGGTTGGGAGAGAACGGGAAAAGGGAAAGAAAAAAATGCCATAACTGAATTGTATTTTTTCATGAATGGTAGCTTGAAAGTTCTGATCTCTTATTCCGTTGAATTTAAATATAGTAACTTTATGTAAGCTCTTATTTATACCCATTTTGACATTAAAATTTTTTTTTCGGTGCTGGGGATCAAAATTGAATTTTTTTTCATCAGCATTTTCTTGCTACTTTAAAAATTGCAAGGGCTTGTTTGTTTATAAAAAGTTACCAGGATTACAATTTATTAGCAATATTTTCTTTTAGGAATCTTCAAATTACACTTAATAATTAAATCACAAGTTTAAATCTCAGGTCAAATGACTGCTCACATCAATCAGGCTTTCTGATTAGTTCCTCTTAAAGTGCATTCATGATAAATATAACAGAATCTTGACAAAACTTCATTACTCTTGGCACTCTTCTGTTTTTATTGGTACTATTTTGCACTTGTCTCTTAGAATCATTTGCAACAAAGTTGCAACGTTGGTTTGATGGAGCATTATTGGCAGTTGAGCTCAGAGTGTGTGGCTTCCATGGTCACTCGATGCATGGCACGTCATTCAGGTCCCTTTGATGTGTGGTGGGGTACAGTTAGCATTGTAAAGACTAAAGTGTTCATGAGATCACTAATTCTATGTTGTATACAAAATGAACAGCTAAAAATTCACCCTTGACAATAAGATTAAAGCAAAAATAAACACATTAAAGTTATTAAACTTTACACACTGGACTGTTGATACTTTTTTCCTTTGATTAAACTTACCCTTTTACATTCTAATGTCTCCTGGAATTTTACACTTTGAGTTGAAGTAACTGTTGGGTTCAGGTTCTATGTAGAAAACAGAAAACCAATTCATGGGCAGAGGACAAGACTAAAATATAATAGAAACAGGAGACAGGAAATACTAAGACTTTGGTGCTTTCATTTGGAACAGAAAAGTCTCACTGCTTCAAAACAAGGTAATTTTTTTAATGCATACAAATGTATGCAACAAATGTTATTAGCATAGAACAACTTTTGCACAGTTTTTAAATCAGTATTAGGGGTTAGATTAGCTATACATGTATGTAGACTCCAGTAGCATGACCTGCCATACCTTTGAGAAAAGTATTCAAAATTGAATATCACCTGCAAAGGTTTTCCCAAGATGCAGGAAATAGCACTGTGAAATTTGAATGCTGACTGAAATAAAAGGTGTACACAGGCACACATGTAATCCTATTTTTAGTATTCCAAAGATGAAATGCTCAAATATGAACAGGGTCTGGGATCTTGCTGAAGAATAATAAAAGTCAATTATCAGACTGCTGAATTTGGAATTGGGTATAACAATGCAGGAAAAAATGTGGCCTTTGATTCTTTGTTTCATTTTCATTAAAAATAGTATTTCATATCCCTTTAGTTTCTTTGGTTTGTCTAATTGCTCTGGCTAGAGTTTCAAGGATGATGTTGAATAGAAGTGGTGAAAAGAGGGCATCCTTGCCTTGTTCCAGTTTTTAGGTGGAATTCTTTCAGTTTTTCACCATTTAGAATGATACTGGCCATGGGCTTAGTGTAGATGGCCTTTACAATGTTAAGGAATGTTCCCACTATCCCAATTTTTTCTAGTGTTTTGAGCATGAAGGGATGCTGTATTTTATTGAATGCTTTTTCTGCATCTATCAAAAAAATCATGTGATTCTTGACTTTAAGTCTGTTTATATGGTGAATGACATTTATTGATTTCCGGATGTTGAACCAACCTTGCAACCTTGCATCCCTGGGTGGTGCACTATCTTTTTAATATATTTTTGTATGCAATTTGCTAAAATTTTGTTTAGAATTTTTGTGTCGATGTTCATTAAGGATGTTGGTCTGAAATTTTCTTTCCTCGATGTGTCTCTGTCTGGTTTAGGTATCAGGATAATATTGGCTTCATAGAATGAGATTGGGAGGGTTCCCTCCTCTTCTATTTCATGGAATACTTTGAGGAGTATTGGAGTGAGCTCTTCTTTAAAGGTTTTGTAGAACTCAGCTGAGAACCCATCTGGTCCCGGACTTTTCTTTGTTGGCTTTTGATGACCTCTTCTATTTCATTGCTTGAAATTGATTTATTTAAGTTGTGTATGTCCTCCTGGTTCTGTTTAGGTAATTCATATGTCTCTAGAAACTTGTTGATGTCTTCGAGGTTTTCTGTTTTTTTGCAGTATAGATTTTCAAAATAGCTTCTAACATTGCCCTATGTAAATTTATGATTACACAAATGGTATGCCTTTACTCCATGTACAGAGAAACAACATGTATCCCATTTGTTTACAATAAAAAAAATAGTATTTGATACCCAGAATGGAAACTATATCCCTCTAAACCTGAGCTTTCACCTTTCTCTTGGTAGAAATTTTCTAATATAGAAATGAAGAGTGTGATTAGAGATTTTTGTCATTCAGTTAGAATAAAGATTATGGACTCCAATACCAGCCACAGAGTCCATCCCCTGGGGGGGAAAAAAAGGAATTAAGAGTCATATTCTACCTTCATTTATAATTTATAGTCATAGGTTACTCATATTCTCTCTCTCTCTCTCTCTCTCTCTCTCTCTCTCTCTCTCTGTCCTTATATCTTTCCCTCCCTCTTTCCCATCCTCCCTTTGCTTTACTTTGGAAATATAGGAGTGATAATTTACCTTTTATTTTTTTCTTTTTTCTTTTCTTTGTGTGTGTGTGTGTGGGGGGGGTAATACAATAGGAATTTGGGGATAAAAAAGGTTTTCTCTTCCAGCTGTGATGGATTGGCTGCTATTGTGTTAGGCCAAACACTGTGAGCAACTGTAAAGTGACAAAATGTATTAGCTAACTGCTTTGGGTGGTGCGAGTGGTGTGAGACAGCAATCCTTGAGAGAAGAGATCATAAGTTGTCCCATGGTCACCTTGGCTGTCTGTGTAGGGACAACTTCCTGGTGTGGCAAACTGAAGTCCACGCAGAGCTGGACTGACCTGAGGACATAGAAATCAGAGCCAGGGGCAAGTGAAACAACTAGAATCTGTGGAGAGATATATAGAGGGGGAATCTCAAAAGTTCATGTATGGGTTCCTCATGAGTCCTTAGCTGAGGGCTTTACTCTCTGTGCTCAGGGTCAAACTACCCAAGGCTTAGCAGAAAGTGGCTGCTATGAGATTGAGAAAAGAGTAGAAATACTAAAGGTTGAGCATTGCTAGGGAATAACGGGTTCTGACCCAAGCAGAGTGGAGGGACTTCACAAACACATTTGTTAACAACCTAGTGTCACTAAGACACTTTGAGAAAGGCTGTGCCTTAGCAGTAAGGACCACTGTCAGGAATAAGGCCTACTACAGAACTACCCCAACTGAGCCTAAAACCAAGTACTGACAAGACCCTCAGGGGAGGAAGAATTGTGAAGTTGGGTGTGGTGATGCAGGCCTCTAATCCCAGCCATTCCGGAGGCTGAGGCAGGAGGATCACAAGTTCAAAGCCAGCTTCAGCAATTTATTGAGGCCCTAAACAAAATAGTGAGACCCTGTCTCAAAGAGGGCTTGGGGAAACTCCTTAGGCTTTCACTGCCTAGGTTGAACAAACTAACCTCCCTGGATCCCAACACCCCAAAACCCAAGGTCACAATGGTAGCTAATACCTGAACTTCATAGAACAAAAATCAAACTTTTCAGAGAAAGATACTAGAATCCAGAATATTTATATATTTGCAACAGATTACTCCCATTGCCCAGGATAATATACCATTAAGAAATTAACTGACAAGCTGACTTGCTGGCACATGCTTGTAATTCCAGAGACTCTGGAGGCTGAGACAGAAGCAATACAAGTTCAAGGTCAATCTGGACAACTTTAGTGAAGCCCTTGTCTCAAAATAAAAAATAAGGCTAGGGATGTAGCTCAGTGGTAAGGCACTCTAGGTTTCATCCCTCCCTAGTAACACAAACACACACACACACACACACACACACACACACAGAAAAAGAAAGAAATTATCAGACATGAAAAGAAACAGGAAAATGTGGTTAATAATTAAGAAAAAACATGAGTTCCCTCAGAGTCCTACAAATTGAAAATTGTAGACTTTATGACAGCCCCAATAAGCATGTTCAAAAAGGTAAAGGCAACTATAGTCTTACAAAACAGATAAAGCATCTCAGCAGAGAAATGGAAAACTAAAAATGAAAGTTCAGGAACATAAAAACAACCGAAATGAAAAATTCACTGAATGGGTTTAAAAGAACTTAGAAATGCAAAAATAGGGGTCAGCAAACTTGATCAATATAAATTACCCATCTTTCTGAAGAAAAGAGAAAAAAAGAATGAAGGAAAATTAACAGAATGTCAGGGACTTGTAGGATACCATAAAATAAGACACTTGTCCAAATGTCAGAAAAAGAGTAAGAATAGGGCAGAAAAATATTTAAAGAAATAATGACCATACATTTCTCAAATTGTATGAAACACAACATATGGAACCAGGAAAATCAGCAAGTCACAGGGAAGTGAAATACAAAGAAAGCACATCCTGCAAATAATAATTTTGGCCCAAAATGTCAGCCACATAGATTGAGAAATCCTGCCCTAAAGCAATCAGATGATGATGAAGATGATGATGATGATGATGATGATAATGAGATAGCAAGAGAGGAAATTAAATGAAAAACTAATGAATAATTAACTCAAAAGAAGACAGGAAAGAACCATAAATATTAAAAATGGAAATTATTAACAGGTGATTCACTTAAACTCAATCATATTAATAATTACATTAGATATAAATGGAGTAAACACTCCTCAATGGGGAAAATCTTTTTTAAAAATGTTGCTGGGGCAACTGGGTACTTGTGTGGAGAAAATGAATATCAAACTCCTTCTCAATCAGAATAAAAATTTAAATTTCAGATGAATCATAGACCTAAATGTAAAAACTAAAATTATAGAGCTTCTAGAAGAAAATACAGGAGATCTTCCAGATCTTAGAGTAGGTAAAGATTTCTAGGCTGGGCACAAAAAGAATGAACCATAAAAGAAAAATGATATGGGGATGTATAATGGTACAAACTTTGAGAACTGTTTGACGTTTTGTAATACAGTTAAATACACATTTACCCAGCACAGTAATTCCATTCCTAGGTATTTACACAGGGAAATAACATAAATGCAAAAAACAACTGGAACAAAGACTTTCATGGCAATTTCATTCATAATACTCTTGAATTAGAAACAGCTCAAACAGATTAATGAAGTGCTTACTCATAAAATGAAATGATAGCCAACAATAAAAAAGTAAATGTCTGATGTAAAAACAAATAAATTATATTAGATCAGAAAAGAAAGACTTAAAATAATACATAGCGAATGAATACATTGGCATAAAATCTCAAAGAGACAAAACCATAGTGGTTGTTCTGCAGTGGGGTGAAGTTGAGTTAGGGATTGATTGGAAAGCAGTATTTGGAAATTTTCTGGGGTGAAAAAATGTTCTGGCAGCCAGGAAACAGGGCGGGGGGGAGAGCGAGCTACCTTAATTATAAAATACCATTTATAATAGCCTCAGAAATGTAAAACACTTCGGGATTATTCAAATGAAAAATGTGCAAGACAGTTATATTGAAATCTTTTGAATATTGCTGAAAGATATTAAAGAAGACCTGAATAAATAGACCACATTCATCAACAGGAGGAGTCAATATTTTTAAAAATCCTTTCCTCAAGTTTTTACTCTAATGCAATCCCAAACAAAAGCCTAGAAGACTCTTTTATAGAAATTTAAAAGCTGATTGCAAACTTTACACTAACTTGTAACATTTAAATCAACTTTGCAAAAAAGAACAAAAATAGAGGACCTGACTTCAAGATTTACTAGAAAGTCAAAGTGATCAAGACAACTTGGCACTGATATAAAGATAGACTTAAAGAGTTATGGAACAGAATTAGAAAATTTAGGAAAACATTAAAATATGTATAGTCCATTTATTTTTTCCCTCATGTTCTTCTGCTTAGAATGTACTACCTGCTTCCAACCTCTGTGTTCCTGACTTCTGGTGGACTTTCCAGACTCTGGTCCAGGAAGCATCAGCAAAGTCCTCTTCATCATGTCCTCCACTCTATTTCTAATCATCCCTTAGAACTAAGTGATGAACTCGTGACATTCCCAATTGCTGGGCACCTACTGCCTGCTGGCTCCTTCTGCCTGCTGGCTCCTTTATGTTTACCACTTCAGTGAAGTCTCACAAAAAGTACTACACTCCTACTACCTCCTTGCCACTTCTAAATGAGGCTTAGAGAGAAGAGTAACCTAGCTAGTGAGAGGTAGAGATAGAATTTGAACTCAGATCTGAAGACTCCAAAGCTGATGCAACTATTTCTCTTAGAGCTAGAGTTTCCAAGTCCAAACCATTTAACTCTCAACTCCTGAACCTCTTTACCAAAGGACTCCAGCTTCTACACTTTCCTTTAGGATTAGGAATTTATTGTTTCCTGAAGCGAAAATCTCTCTCTGATTTTCTCTGTTCCTTTGCTAAAATCTCTCTCCCAGCTACTCCTTCCACTGCTCTTTGTTCTGCTTTCTAGGTCTTTCTAGTTAGGACTGCTTTCTCTTCCCTGGGCACTCCTCTTCTCCAGGCTAATAGCCCCAACACCTTTAAATATCATTTCACTTTTAGAAGAGAGTGACAATTACTTTCCTTCTTTATAGATGAGAAAATGGAGATCCAGGATGGAGAAGGCTGGTAAGCTAGTTATGGAGCCCTGGGTTTGCAAACACAAGTCTCTTGAAGATTCTGGGTCTTTCATCAAACTTTGGAATTCTAGATATAAAGGCAACCCTGTCCTTTATCCTTCTGGTCCATACCTGGTCCACCTGGTTAGGAGGTCACACTAGGGTTGGCATTTGTGAGAATCCTTGCTCTCACATGCAGAGGGGTCATTCTGAACATGGGCATCTTCTCTGTTTCTATGGGTAAAACTGTACTTCTATGAACCCAAGACTCTGAAGATTTCTCCAGTTTCAGTCTCCACTGAAAGTTTGAAGAAGGCCCCAGTCACCAACCTAATGCCATCTTGATTCCATCCTGCCTCAGACTAATTTTGTCATTGAGGGAGTTCCTGGAGAGGAGAAACCCAATTCAGGACAAGTGGGATCCTTGGCATGTATTTCAGCATGTGCCAGTCAGAGACACAGATTTATTTAGAAGAGCAGATATACATTCAAGGACAGGCTATCTCAAGGGAGAAACATCTTTGGAGGTAAACATTAGAAATACACACTTCAAGGGAAAATGGAGCTCATCTTGAGTGAGAAACTTTGGGGATAGATCAAAGAATTCAGGGAGAATGTGGGCCATCCCCTGAAGTAGAGAGAGTGCCCTTTGGCATGGGGTGCTAATATGCACAGAGAGACAGTAGTTAGGGGCTAGACTACCGTGGACCCAGGGAGGGGTAATGGCAATTTCAATCCAGTTTTCCCTAGGCTTGCACACTGCCTTCAAGTTCCTTTTTGCAGGCAAGTTCATGGGCCAAGGGCAGGGGCTAAGGACAAGTGCTGGGTTGCTCATCAATGTTTTATACTTCGAAGGTTCATAGGAGTTTCCTGCATTCCAATGGCTCAGAGGTGCTTTTGAGACATTCTTTTTCTGTATCCTCATCTTCCTAATTCAGTTTTATTTATTTTTTCCTCCTAAGTTCTCCTAAGCTATTTCCTTCTGTAATCACCTTGGATTTCAGGAATAAGGGGGTCTGGCGGAGAAACAACTTGTAACAAGTTAACACTATGCTTAAGGCAACAGTAACTTTCTTATGCCAAGAAGGTCCTGCCTAATCAGTCCTGAGAGAATGATGAACCAGATCACACTTGAGCAAGATCACCTGGTGTGGCAAATGTGAAAAAGCATCCAGCTATGCCAACCCCCAACTCTTGGCTCTTATTCCCTTTTCTATGAAACCTCAAAGTCATTGTCAGCCCCTAGAAGACAGAGTTAAGGACATGGATTCCCTTGTGTACCTGATGTTGCTACACTTATTAAGGTTCCTTTCTTATTTTTCACCATTGGTTTTTGAGGGCCAAGTGGCCAGACATGATGTGCTGGATCCCTGGAGTCAGGCCTCCGGCCAGGGGCTCTGATAGCAAGTTCACCAAGAGTCAACTCTGGACTCTGAATGATAATGTGTTGGTGTGGTTTTGTCAGGTATAATATCTGTTCTGCTCTGGTGCAGGATGTTGATAAGGAGAGAGGGTGTGCTTATGTGGGGGAAGGGGCTTATGGGACATTTGCATATATTCTGCTTGATTTTTATGTGAACCCTAGAACTATCATTTAAAAAGCATATTTAATAAAATAGCTAATACCACACAGTGGTAAATGCCTACCATCCCAGTGACTTGGGAAGATGAAGCAGGAGGATAGCAAGTTTGAGGCTAACCTTGGCAATTTAGTGAGACCCTGGTTCAAAAGAAAAAATAGAAAGGTTGGAGATGTGTAGCTCAGTGGTAGAGTGGCCCTGGGTTCTGTCCCCAGTATTATAAAAAACGACTGGGGATGTAGCTCTGTGGTAGAGTGCTTACCAAGTCACACACACACACACACACACACACACACACACACACACACTTACCATAATACCAAAATTTCCCATTTGAGAGACTGCCTGGACTTAGTTTGGGTCGCTTAGTTCTAATTCTAAATTGAGATGGACTGTGTCTACCCAGGGAGTCAGGTGGGCCAGGGCACTGTCTCCAGGGCTCTGGGGATCCTGGGAGAGGAAAGGGGAAAGTCTAGGTGACTCGGGCCACACTGTGCTAACATGGCAACTGTATTAAACATGTAGACGGAGTCAGCAGTTGAGACAATTCTCAGATGTTGATGTTTCTAGAAAATGAGGTTGTTCAGCAGACAAAACCAATAACTGTCTACTCTACCTGCTTTCAATTTAAGGTTGAAAAATATAAAATTTTATTTCTACCTAAAAAAGTCTCTTATTTTTTAATCCGTGCATTGTAGTTGTACATATTAATGGGATTTATTGTTACATTTTCATACATGCACACTAAAATGCTCTTTTAAAATATGTTGTGTTCATAAGTTAAGGTTCACTAAAGAAGAAAAACAATGTGCAAAAACTTTGAAGGTACACATATGAAAAGAAGTCCAATAATGAAAGTGAAGTAGTTCTCATCCTACTATTCACTGAGCTGTAAGACAGAATTGATTTTCACTCAAACTTTGAATGTCAAATTAACCTCTATTTACAGTTTTTAAACTACTCTTGTTTTGAAACCCTGAAAAACTTCACTTTGAATAAACTGATTATGGTAACGTGGAGGACATGAAGCACTTCAAGATCCGTAACCACAGCCCTAGTCATTGCATTGTGAATTGCCCGTAGACCCTCTTCAGCGTCGCCTTTATGAAGGCTGAGTGAATACTGTTACTATCTGGCCTGAAACCTTTGCTGATGGTATTCAGTGAGTAAGCTGTGGAAGGCAAGCAAATGGCCTCTGGCCTCTCCTCTTGTCCCAAATGGGAAAACCTGGCTTGGTTACTGAGCAATGTGTCCTCGGTTCTTGTCTTGAAAGATTTCAGCCAGGAGATACAGAATAAGCATAAAGGGTTTATTTAGCCAAGGGAAAGTACTCTCCAGAGAACACAGAGCAGGCTGTACCAAAAGAGGAGGCAGGCTGGGGTTTTCCACCTGGTGGGTCTAGAACCCTCCCTCCTGGTGTATTATGTATTTGGGGCAGTAACTGTAGTTCTCTCCTGTGTGCAGGTGCTGATTTCACCCCATTGGAAAATTTCCCATCACTACCTAAGCAAAACGCAAGGGTGGGATGGTCAAAACTACAAGGTGAATGGTATTACAATGAACCTGGGGTCACCCAGAGAACTGTGCCTTGGTGCTCTGGGAAGGTCCCATAGTTGGAAAGTTCTTTTGAGGTTCCCTCCCACGGACACCACACTGGGGATTGAACCCAGGGTTGCTCTACCACCCAGCTACATCTCCAACCTATTTTTTATTTTTATTGCTTTGACACAGGGTCTTACCAAGTTGCCCCAGTTAGTCTTGAAATTGGGTTCACCCTCTGAGGTAACTGGGATCACAGGAATGTACCACTGTGCCTGGTAAGCTCTTTTTAGTTTTAAGAAGGTAGTACCTGGCTGCAGAGGAGGCAGTTTATGGGCATGTTCTCCACCTTGAGGTGAAGTGATCTTTCTTCACTGAAGATGGAGAGAACACTATTCTCCCTCCCCCAACCCTGCCCCTCTGCTTGTGTCTGCCTATCTTCCAGCTCTAACCGCTCCCCACTGTGGCGGCTTCACTGGCTAGAGCTAAGCAAACTCTTCAGGGCTACAGCCTACAACCCATGTCTTGTGCTTCTTCCTCCTGCTCTCAGTGGATGTAACTGTAGACCTTGCTGCCTAAAATGGAAGGCAATCACTTGTGGAAGAGTGAGAGGATCCATTTCTGATTTCTTCTATTTCCAGTTCATGGGGCAGGGAGACTGCTCACTATGACTGGGGGTTCCATCTTCCTACAGTATCTACTCAGACCTTTAGAGATTGCAGATCAAAAATCAGTTGCTTTCTCTCTGCCACACAGAAAATTGGGTTTGATTTATCTCTTATCACATTGGTTCACTCACCACCACTGGAACAGTCCCCCTGGGAAGAGAAACTGTTCCTTATGTCCCTACGATAAGGATGTTCTACACTGTGGAGTAACAGATGACTGTAATCCCAGCACACCTGTAATCCCAGTGAGGAGGCTGAGCCAGGAGGATTACAAATTCAAGGCCAGCCTCAACAACTTACAGCTTGTCTCAAGATTAAAAATTTAAAAAGGGCTGAGGATGTGGTTCTGTGGGTTTAATTCTCAGTACCAAAGTGGGGGGAAAACAAATAAAAAACAAGCAAACACATCACTGGGCTTACCAGAATGATTGCTTTTTATACTCAGGGTCTGGAAGTATGTGGGTTCAAGTCCGTCATCAAGGACTAGACTTTAGTTCTCTTTATGGATTCCTGCAAAATTTGGAATGCAGACATCACATCTGGCCAAAGGAAATGTTTTTCTCCTTTGTCTTTTTTCTTAGGGAGGAGAACTCCAGAAGCTCACCAGCAGACATCCCTGAGTCTCGCGAGCTGCACTGTTCACATGCCTAACTGCTATGGGAGGCAGCCCCCTGACAACACAGCATGCTGGGCTGTGGCTCAGTGGCAAGCACAGTCTCTGACCCATCCTGGCCCCAAACTCTCCATGAAATTCTCTGACCCTGCTTTTTTTCTTTTTACCTTACCTAAATATGTCAAAACATTTATCTTATAGAAATAATTTATCTTTATTGTTGAGAATGAAGCAATAAAATATACTTTAAAAATAAAAAAAAAAAAACCTTCAAAAGGCAATTCCTATTAACACTGCAGTGTTTTCATCTTGTCTGTTTCTGTACAGGTTCTGCATATGTAGCAAGACAAGTGACATTTAAAATGTCCTGGCCTGGCAGATTCTGCAACCTTTTAAGAGAATGGCAACATTTATCTTTAGACATGTAACTTTTTATCTGGGAAATGCCTTGAATGGGCTTCTTTCAGAGAGAATGTAACTACCATTCACCTCCAACTGCCTCCCACTGGTATGAAAGGCAAGAATGAAACAAACGGGGTTCAATTGAGACCTTTTAGAAATTCCTCATGGGCAGCACAGAACAGAGGTAGGATACATGAGTAGAGATGTGTCAGATGTGAGGAGAAAAGGCTTGGCTCTAGGCACAAAACATTTCCTTGACCAGAAATATTTTCATTTTCTATGCATATCAAACCACCCCCAAAATTGGTGTCATAAAGCAAAATTTATGATTTCTTAATTTTGTGAGTTAACAAGGATCCACTGGGAGGTCCTCAATTGGGGACTCATGCAAACTTGTCTGGACTTGTCTGAAGACTCCAGAAAGAGTTCTTCACTCCACGTCTGGTACATCAGCTGCCTCAGTGGGAGCACTGGGGAGCTGGCTGGGCTTCTCCCTCACACACAGTCTCCCCATGTGGCTGACCTGGGCGTCCTTGCAGCACAGCGTTTCAGGGCAGTTAGACTTCTTTTGGAAACATGCACTCCAAAAGGACAAGCTATCAGCTGCAAGATTCTTTTGCCCTTCTCTTGGGAGTTACACAGTGTCTTTTGTCTGAAAGTTTCAGTTGATTACAAGGGGATTGCTCTGAGTCAGCATGGGTGGGATCTATGTAAAGAAGCACATCAATATGTTCACTGGAGGTCTTACCTTTCAAGACCATTACAAGAAATAACTGGCAAGTTCCTAGAAGCAGCAATGTCAGATCTTGAATTTCCCTGGTAGTAATTATTCTTTATGACTTTCAAACTATGTTAAATGCTAAAATTCACAGCAATCTTGTATTAGTGAGGCTTTGGGAGGGAAATAAAGGTAGGTGGGGTGAAGCTGAGGATCTCTGATGAAGAAAAACTCATCTGTATTATAGATTCTGCAGACTGATTGACCTCAGCTGAATAGAATTATCCTGACAGTGGAGAGATGGACTGCTGTAGATCAAGGGCCAAAATTATCTTTGGCTATCCTAGTCCCTTTAATAAAAGTCATTTGCTTTCAGCCTCTGTATCTAACCTAAAATCTTCCTATTCAGTAAAACTCTCAGAATGTCTGAGCTTAGCAGACCTGTAGCTTCCGCCAACCCTAAAGCTAAGAATGCTGTAATATCTAAAATCTACAGAAAAGATTTCTCCTCTTTGCTGTAGCCTGTCTGCCTAAGGCTTCCACCAATGTGTATGGTCAGTACTTTTGTTCTGTGGTTATGAAAGTTCACGTTTTCCATCCGAACACATCATTCAGGGTTCGTTGAATCAATGTTCCTGAGCAGTGGTCATTCATATTTGTCTCAGAATAAACTATTTCCTTTAGTTATTTGATATGGACAATATCATCATCTAAGAGAAGTAGGGGACGAGGTAACAGAGACACAGGATACAAGGGCCACAGCTAGAAAGGGTGATGGTAAAGAGGCAGGCTGTGGCAAGGACTAACAAGAATCATAAGCCACTTCCTTACTCTTCTTTCTTTGTGGCTTGTGTAGTACATGGGACTGAAAACTATTCTATTAGGTATTGAGAGAGGAAGGATCAAGGATTTCGTTATACGTAAGGGCACACTGAGCTCAGATCACATTACACATTTACCTCTCAACTTTATATTTTAAATAAACTTGGGGTCATAACAAAAAATCCTATAACTTAATAAACACCAGAATTTGCCACCTATTTTGATGGACTCCCCATATTAACCACACATAGGAAAATCTGAGCAAGGGAGCGTGAAAGAGTCCCAATGAGAGTTGGTCTTTTGCTCACAAAAAAATCCACAGTTGGTTTAATGTAAAGGATATGAATTCTTAGTGGATTATAGGATACGTGAGCCCCAAAGATGGCAGGATGGGCTTGCCACATTCTCCATATTCAGCTTCCTATCGCCTGCTCTCCATCCTGTCTACCAGACCTCAAGAAAAGTAACTGCATCCCGCCTCAGGCTCAGAAGTATTTTTGTTATAAGCAGTTTGGCATCTGGGGAGTTCATGGAAACACATAATGCCAAGACCATTTAGGGTAAAACTAAGGAAAGATTAAGGAGGGTTAAAAGCGAGCTCTCAGAGAAGAGTAAATTCCCAAAGCACCAATTCCAAGTGGGCCAGAAAAACTTCTACTTGACCCAGCTCAAAATCTGTTAATTTTCTATTGCTTTGACAAAATACCTGAGATAATTAACTTAAAAGGAGGAAAAGTTTATTCTAGCTGACAGTTTCAGTTCATGGTCACTTGGTTACATTGCTTTTGAGTCTGCAGCAAGGCAGAATATCATGACAGAAATATGGAGCAGAGAAGCACTGTTCACTTCATGGTGGCCAGAAGCAGAGAGAGAGGGGTAGATCCCTATATCCGCTTCAAAGTCATGCTCCCAACGACATAACTTCCTTCCATAAGACCTTGCCTTCTAAAGACTCCACCACCTCCCAACAGTACCACAGGCTGGTGACCAAGCCTTTAGGATATAGGCGTTTCAGGGACATTTAAGATCCAAACCCTAACAGAACCACCCTCTCTCCTTTTCTCACAGTAGGTGTAGATTACAATGGTGCACCTGATTCATCACCCATGACTGTAGTTACTTCCCGTGAGAATAATACACTTCTCCATCCCTGTCACTGGGCTTAGAACTGGATTTGTTTTGGCAAGTTGATGTATATGCCACTGTATTTCACCAGCTGCTTTTTTCCTTTCCTCTCTAAGAATGGTGTGTTCCAGACAGGGGCTGCCCTTCAGCCTGTACCCTGGAATGAGAAGACACAGGGACCAGGGCCTCCGTCAATCACGGGCAACCAGTGGCAGGCAATGTGGGTCTAAAGAAAACATGATGGTCCTCACCTCCGAGACCTGGGAGTTCCTGCAGCATAATCTAACAAAAGCTAACTAATATGCTAGGGGTCACAGAATCAATGCACACAGGCAAAGTAAGTAAGTGAAGCAGACAGTGTGTAAGACCATGGGGTGGCCAGGTTGTGGTAGCTGGGATGCAAGCACAGCATAGGGGTAGATTCCAGTATTAAACTAAGTTATATGAGTTGAAATTTAAAAAGTTGTTGATTTGGTTAGCTACCACAGGGTTACATTTACTACTTGAAAGGTTAAGAAACATACTGGTAAAAATGAAAAATATAATGACCCAACTGTTTTTCAAAATTGTTTTAGAGATCTTCTAAAACAGTTCAGAAGGGACAATCCTTTAAATTTTGGGTCAGCCACCCAGGGTCTTAGAATGAAAGGAAATTATTTTTTATTTTAAAAGTTCTAAAACTCCTGACTTAGCTTCTCAAGCATCAATGTAGTCTGCAACACTGAACAAATCTAATCATCAGTCTTAAAGAACGTGACTTCCACATAGTTGGGGATTAGCAAGGGTACAGACTAATTCCACAAAGCATTTCATTTAACTGATTTTATCATAACTGAATCAGGTCTAATCCCAGGGAAAAAGAAATAGCCTCGTTATAGAGAACCACGCATTATAGCAGCTTTAATTCAGGTTAGATTTTTCACATTGGTGAATTATAAATATCTCCGTATTACAAGAGCTGACTACATACTTTCAAACTTTTATTTCCTGCCAAAGGGTTTGATCTTTGCTCTCTTATAATTAAAAAGAAAGGAATTACTTGTCCTAAATCAACTCTAATAGAAAACTGTATAATCCCAGGAATATAGGGACAAGAACTCCTTTTTGACCAACTAGTAGCATTTCCAACAAAGGGCACATCACTGTTTCTACAAAAGCACATGGGATTTAAATCAGACTAGACTTCAGACTAGACATGGGGCCCTTCATCTCGATTACAAACACTAACAGCAGCAGCTTTTCTTTTTTTTTCCTTTATTCACAAATTGATTGTTAATGAGAAAACACATGGGGTAGATTAACATTGCAACTTGAATCTTCAGTCTTGTTTTTCCAACCCAAATACTGATAAATGACACTCTTCTTATAACATTCTGTCCATCAAGTCCTCTCCCTCATTTTGTGCCTTCCGAGTCCTTTCTAAAAGGAAATATACTGCCTGGCATCCTATATAATTCCTAGATTCCAGGGCGGGGAAATGAAACAGCTGAAGTGATATCTAAAAACACTGGGAACTATATTTTTAAAAACAAGACAATAACTCATGTTTTCTTGCTGTAATTATTCTTTACATTACCACAGTAAAATATAAAATGAAGTCCAAGAGATTACTCATACTCAATAAATGACTTATGACTTCACATTAATGGGGCTATCAATAATAAACTGATCAATGAAGTAACCAGAACAAAGCTCAAATATAAGAACTGATTCAATATTCTATTATACGGTATTGAAACCACCATAACATTTAAACACCCAGAAAGTTTGAAGTAACATTAAATAATAACTGGTAACTCCAAAATATTGCAACATCTTTAAATGTCTTCTGAATGACCAAAAACAGATATAATTTTGTTCAGTACAACATCAGTGAAGTATTTTTTACACAGAACTATATATTTTTTAAAAGTTGGTAATCCATGTAAAATACATCCTAAACCCTTAAGTGACTAGACCATTCAATAAACAGAACTCCACGTTGTTTTGTTTTTATGAACTAATGAGCTTATAAATCAGGAAACCCTTTTAAGAAATTCTAATCTATAGAACAACATGTTCAATGTTTGGCCCTATTAATTTTACAGACAAAAACCTCTGATTACTTTACATTTAATTCCTCTGAATACCACTTTTAAAGGACCCAACTTGAATTTTGTCAAAATAAATCACTAGTAATGTTTGGCCCTCCAGTCTCTAGTCCATGGGTTCTCCATGACTTCAGTTCAGTGTGAGCCAGCACACTGACTTTTCTGAGTTTTCCACAACACCAACTTTAAGACTTTCCATGAAGTACCCTGCCCTTCTCCAGATTTTTGGTAGAGTGTAAAGTTAATAATGGCATGTGGTGTTCCTTAGCATAACCTGCCAAAAGGTGATGATTTCCTTGGAAGAAAAGCCATGGGCTGCAATCACACGTCTGAGTTGGCAGACATCTAAATGGATTCTATATAAAAAGAAAAGGTTTGTGTCTTCTGGAATATGAATGTCCACTTTTAACAAATTCAAACAGATCCCAACATAAACATCTTCAAACTTGATGGGTTTTACATGACCCATCATTTCATAGATTCTTGGCACCAAATCTCTGGACATTATATAACCCAACCCACTACAGTAGGGAGGGAACACCTTGAAAGGATACTCCTGGTACGAAATATGGTTTTTCTGGTAAAATCCTCTATAGGAATAATTGTCAATTAGAGGATAACCTGTGAAAAACTTCTCTGAGTGATTTAAATTTAAAAGATACTTCACTAAATTGCCAGTATTAATGAAAACATCAGTGTCTGTCTTCATGATGTACTTGGCATTGGGGCAAAACTCAGTTACCCACCTGAATGCCATAATGGTTTTCAAGGTCAGGTTATTATATGTGTCTAAAAAATCTTGTCGTATTATGTCACCATAAAGAAGGTGCTCGTCCTCTAAGGACAATGCTAACATTTTATCTTCCCTTTCAGTTTGCTGGCCTAATAAGAAAAATGTAAGAACCTCATATCCCCACCAAGACTTTTTTTCACCCCAAGTAACCCTAATGGCCTGCCTGGCTTTCACATCTGAGGGGTGCGAGGTCACCAGGATGACCAGAAATGGGTTTTGATGAGAACAGTTTGAGTGCTCTCGAAGTGTAAAGCGAAAGTCTTGTCTGTAAATTGGCTCATACTCGTAGAAGTACATCCAGTTCACACGCTCTATCACGTTGTAGTGAGGAAGGCTGAGGTACCACATCACGAGGAAACTCAGGAGCGACAGCAACAAGAGGCTCCATTTGAGGGATCTCAGTGACATCCTACTAGGAAGGGCAGTCAAAAGAGTCAGGGCCATCCACAGCAGCTGGGGAGCACGTAAGGCACAGGTTCTGGAAGATTTATCAAAAATCAGGTTAGCACTCCATCATTCAAAACATATTTTCAATTGGTATCTGAAAACAAAGGCTGTAAAGCAAAACACCAAATCCTGACTTGAATGACTCTACTTAATGTCATTTAACCATAAGCAAATGGATACCAACAAACCAAAAGTCAGCTTTTACATCAAGACCAAGGTTAAAACACATCTTTTAATTACTTTGAAATGAATACTTTTTATTCTATACAAATAACTATCTTCTCTGAAATATGATATTTTTCTTAGATGCCTGGAAGGACAGAAAGAGATGAGTAATGATAAGTTTAAAAATTAATCTACAGGGGTTGGGGATATAGCTCAGTTGGTAGAGTGCTTGGGTTCAATGCCCACCACTGCCCCCCTCCCCCCAAAAAAACTACAATAAAAACAAACAAAATTGTGTTTCTTCATTTTTTGCCATTATAGAAAAGAAAACAAAGTAAAGGATTTAATGCAAGGATGTATTACTAGCAACATGTCCAAGTGAACCAAGGATCTTTCTCATCTGTGTGATCTTATTCTACCAAATTTGGAGTAAGAAAACCCAATAGCAATAATTATTTTATTTACTTAATTTGTTCTTTTGGCAATAATTATTATGGTGGCCACTGATATGGGGGATCAGATAAAGGTGGAAACTTCACCTGAAGGTGAGTCCGTCAGACACACAAATAGGATAACATTTTTCTTTCTTTCTTTTTTTTTTCTTTCTTAGACTAGGAAACAGCTTTTACTTGCCCAAAACACCACCCCAGCCCCCACTTTACCTCACTGGCTAAACTCAATGCTCAGTCTAGAAGCAAGTGTGTAAATAAAAGTCTATCTTTATTCCTCCATGTGTCCCCTCTTTGTCGGGTCTCACTTTTCTGTGCCTTCTGCATGTTGGGAAAGGGTCTAGGTGTCACTGCTACTCATGCTTAGAAACCACTGAAAGCCCCCAATGAAGCAGCCAGTGGGGGAAAAAAAAGTCTGTCTTTGGTACTGAGTTTTCACATTTCCCATTCCAATCTATTCAGACACCACACACCAGATCAGAATTGTGCAAGGGGCCTTCTAGAATACTTGCTTTTACCAAAACCTCCAGTTGAGACAAGGGAACAGAGCTATGTGACTCAGCACCTTCAGACTGGGGATGACAGGCTTCAGCTCTGTTCCAGACCCCACAGGCCTTTGTGTGCCGAAGGACAGTCCAAGGTCAAGAGTGCCTAAGTGTTCACTGGACATGGTCTATATCAACAGACTGCACCATTCCACTTCCAAAGGAAGTAAAAGAGAGGAAGAAAAGAAAATCCCAAGGCAACAGTTCCATATGGTAAGAGTGTGCAGTACAGACTGCTTACATCAAAAGCTAAGGAATTTCAGAGTAAGGGGCAGAATGATAACATGAGGAGAAGACTGAGGAGGCTTCTGATAGCTGTCCCTTCACCAACAATTATCTGGGCAATGGCTCTTGGGAATTCACAATTTGCTGTATAAGATGAACATTAACGTCAAGGGTTCTACCTTGGAATGACCTTGGGGTGTGTGAACACACAGCTCTTCTGCCTCTTTATACAGATCTCAAGATTCCTTTCCTTCTGGATCTGGCCATACTCACTTGCCTGATTATTCTGGACATGAAAATCTTTTCTATTTCTAGTGCTTTCTCCATCTGAAGTTACATACATGTAATGGAATGTTTCGGCAAACCGTCCCCAGTTTGGTTGTCTTGCTTCCTGACTTACATTCTATTGACTTTGTTGGCAAAAATAATTTTTCTCAAGAGTCAACGTGCAAGGCAGAAGAAGGCCCGCAGGAGTGCAGTGGCACTGACATACTATTTGCATTTGAATAAGAACACTATGGTAGGTCTGTCCATGCAACTCCCACCCTCCCCTAATCCCTTAATAGCCATAAATAGTCCCTGAAAGAAACATGATATATGATAGTTCTAGAACGAAAATTTTAGATGTAATTAACACTATGTTTACACGTTTTTTTCCCTCACTTGGCTACTGGTCATTGCAAAACCCTTAGGGGCAACATTTACATTTCATCCACTGACAACTTGTAAATTTATTAGAATAGTTGTCAGACGCCAGTCTTATGTCTCAGCCTAACAAATCAGCATATTATAACAAACATCATACAGACAAGAGGAAAGTGTACTAAGGTGTACTGTTTATAACTGCGCATGGGCGATGGAGACCCTGCTACTCTTCAATAATGGGAAGAACTTAAATAGCAAATCTTAATATAAAAAGTTATTTTTATATATTCTATAAGCCATGGTTTCTAAATGTGAAAATGTTATGATGGTTATGATGTTAACAGATGTATGGGCCCAAGAAGAAAATAAAACAGCAGAAAAAGAGGAGAAACTATCCAACTCAAAAGTGGGGGAAGGTCTGTAATGCACTGGCCAGAACAGACTTTCAGTCACTAACAACACAGGTGGCCTGAAGGCAGAAAGACCAGAGTCCACACTCCAGCTCCGTCCTTTACCAACCAGGGCAGTGGGGTGTGTTATGAACCTCTCGGAGCCTTGGTTTCCTGTCCCTCTGCTGGAGTCATTAGAACAGTGCAAATGAGGGATAAAACACGCAGGGCCTCTGGGCTGTGTTAGGTGTTCTTCAACAGAGACTTACCATCTATGCCGTCCTATCTGTGTTCTATACATTGATTTTTATGTCAAAAGGGATTATCCTAAAGAAATAATGTTTGAAAATTTTTTATTACTTGAATGATAGTACATTTAAAAGCCACAAATACATTTCCATTTCTTACCTTCTTGATGGACCTTCAGTTTCACCCAGTGAACATTCAGCAGAATGTAGCAGTCAAGAATAATGCTTGAAATTTCTATAAGATATGTAAAAAGCCAGCATTCACCTATAAATCAGGAGATTAAGAGTCAAAGAGCAGGGCTGGGGTTGTGGCTCAGTGGTAGAGTGCTTGTCTAGCATGTGTGAGACACTGGAATCAAGCCTCAGCACCACATAAAAATAAACACAACTAAACCTTAAAAAAAAAAAAAAAAGAGTCAAAGAGGAGAAGGAAAAGATTCTGCACTCCACATTCCTTTCTGAACAAAGAACATTCCTTGAAACAAAATTAAAAAAAAAAAAATACTGCTTTTTACAGAATTCAAAGTCAATGGTATCTCCATGGCAAAATGACACATGGTATTCAAAACCAGCACAGATTCAAGACTTGAATACATATGTAGGGGTTGGGGATTTGCTCAGAGGTAGGCTGCATTGCATGAGGCCCTGGGTTTTATCCCTAGCACTGAGGAAAAAAAAGTTCTCTCATCCTCTGATATCTTCTGTCACCCTACCGCTGCCCCACTTCTTTGATAAAGAACCGAGGTCATTACAAGAAGTAGAATAGGCCAACTACTGAGAGACACTCCACTTGTGTCTTCTCTTTCTCTGTTCCATAATCAAATTCAGAGAAGGCAGCCCTGAGCAAATGCCAATTACCCCTCCACAGTGCACTTCTGCCCCTTCAACCTCCTCCCCACTCATGAAAACTCAAGACACATTAATAAATGAACAGGCAATGAGGCACAATTAATCCACAATTAAGTCTGCTCGGATCTTTTTTTTTCTTTTTTCCTACTGATCAAGTTTAAAAACCAGAGGTGGATATGAGGAATGGGGAGGCACTGACATATATCACTTCTTATACCAAAAAAATACTCCACAAGCACTAAGAGTCAAAGATGAGAGAAAGAAAAACCTGTGGAAACACCAAAAGAAAACATGGAATTCTCATCAATTAAGAAAAAGATAAAAACTAAACGAGAAGAAATGGCCAATGGCAATGCTCAAAAGACTACAAAGGTTACTAAAGTAAGAAAAGATGTTTGTGACAGTTTGGATACTGAATGTGTCCCAAAGGTCCGTGTGTTAAAGGCCTGGTCCCCAAACTTTAGTAGGTGGGACCTATTAGAAGGAAGTCGGGGGCATGCCCTGGAAGGAGACACTGCAACCCTGCCCTTCCTGTCTCTCTGTTGGCTTCCTAGTCGCCATGAGGTAAACAGGCCTCCTCTGTCATGTGCTCCTGCCATGATGTGCTGCCTCACCAACAGTTCAAATCAACAGTCAAATGACCATGAACTAAAACCTCTGTAACTGTGAGCCACAGTAAACCCCCCACCCTCATTTTTGGTACAAGAGATTGAGCCCACGAGTACTTCACCACTGAGCCAGACTTTTTAAAAAAATTTTTATTTTGAGACAGGGCCTCCCAAAGTTGCTGAGGCTGGCTTTGAACTTACACTTCTCCTGACTCAGCCTCCCAAGTTGCTGGAATTACAGGCAGGTGCCACACTCCTGGCAAACTTTCCCTCCTTAAGTTAATTATTGCAGGTATTCTGTTAGTGATGGAAAGATAACACAATGTTCAAATGCAATGAGAAGAAATATTCTAACAAAAAAATCTCAAAGTAGCAAATTAAAAAAAAAGATACTAAATAGTATGCATGAGGGGAAAAGAAATTCATGTGGGCATTCTTATATACTTTCTAGAGGGGAATTTAAAAACATTTATTAAAACTTTAAAATTCTTCATTTTTTGTGGATGTATTTGTATTTGTTTATGGTGTACAGTGTTGTAATTCAATACATCGATACTACATGTAATGATCAGATCAGGGTTAAAGGCAGTTTCTACCTCTTCAAATATTATCATTTCTATGGGCTGGGAACCTTCAAATTCTTCTCATTTATCTTGAAATACATAATTAATTGTTATACTATACTTATTCCACTATGCTATAAGGCATCAGGATTATTTGCCTTCTCCAAATATACTTTGGCACTTATTCACCTTTCTATCCTCCTCCCTCCTATTCTTCCCTTCCTCTAGTGATCTCTCTTCTACTTTCTACTTTTTAAGTGACCAACTTTTTTAACTTCCACTCATGAGTAAGAACATGCAGTATTTGCACTATGCCTGGCTTCTTTCACTTAACATAATGCCCTCTAGTTCCATGCATGTTGCCTCAAATGACAGGGCTAAATCCTTTTTATGGCTGAATAACATTACACTGTGTACATGTACTACATTATTTTTATCTATTCATCCATTGATGAACTTCTTGGTTTGTTCCAGGACTAATGTAAATAGTGATATAGTAAATAGGCAGGTATCTCTTTTCCTCTGGATATACTGAGAGGTAGGATAGCTGAATCATGTCTAAATAAAAACAAAGCCCCAAACCTAGATATAATACCTACATGACTCAAAGTGCCACTTAATGGTAGTGACCTTAAGTAGGAGTTAGGATCCTGACTTTTATCTTGTCCTAGTTTTCCCACAAAACTCTGATCACATATAATTCATAACATTTTATTAGTTATATTCTCTATTATTTCAGTACAGGAATTATTTTTAAAAAACCCACTCAAAACAGTATAATCTAACAGTGTGTCTCTTACACACACACACACACACACACACACACACACACACACATGAACAGGTATAACAGTTTATAAAATGTTAAATTTATTTTCCCCCCAATAATCCTGTGTGGTAGGTGAGATAGTTTTATTATACTTATTTTGTAGATGAATTTTAGAGAATCAGATGAAATAAGGAGATTTCAAAAAGATTAGGACTTATAAAACCCTCATGTTCTTGCTCAAAGAAGTCCTAAAGAATGTATTTTAATATGAAGAAAAATAAACTTGGGGAAGAAATGGAATGCAAGAACATTATTAAAAATTTATAAATTATTTTTAAAAATACTGAAAACTAATAACCATAGAAAACAAGGAAGAATAAAGAACAAAAATAAATTTTTGTCCACATGGTTAAAAAAAAAGTGAAATCAAAATTAAAAAAATGATACAGTGCCTGCAAACGATGTTTCAGAGGAAAACCAAAATATGCTGACTGGCTGATTCAGGAGGAATAAGGATACTGATAAGCCTTAACATTTTGCTAAAAAATTCATTTACGAATGTGTATTAAGCTGGGTCTGGTGCTGTACACCTATAATCCCGGCAATTCAGGAGGCTGAGGCAGGAGGATTGTAAGTTCAAGGCCAACCTCAGGAACTCAGCAGGACCCTGACTCAAAAGAAAAGGAGCAGGGGCAGTGGGGGAGCATGACGGCAGGTTCAATCTCCAGTACCACAGGGGAAAAAATGCATATTAACCTTCAGATTGAATACTGAATGAATGAATTTGGAACATATACCTTCTAACCTGAGAAAAGAAATAAAGCAAGTTAACTATTAAATGGAAGGCAGGAAAAAAGGAAAAAACCCAGAGAAAATGCATGGCCAATGGAAAACAAAAGATGACAGGAGTAAATTTAAACATATTGTTAACTAAGGTAAATAACTCATCTACTGAAAAAGAGACTTCACAGACTGGCTTAAAATTCTGCCATACCATTTGCAGGCAAATGGATGCAATTGGAGAATATCATGCTAAGTGAGATAAGACAATCTCAAAAAACCAAAGGACGAATGATCTCACTGATAAGTGGATGATGACACATATAGGGGGTGGGAAGGGGGCAAGAATGGAGGAAGGAGGGGCTCTATAGAGGGATAAGAGGGGTGGGAGGGGTGGGGGGAAGAAAAAAAATAACAGAATGAATCAAAAACTATTACCCTAGTATGTATGATTACACAAATGGTATACCTCTACTTCATGTACAGAGAAACAAGATGTATCCCATTTGTTTACAATAAAATGAATTTTTAAAAATTCTGTCATACACTGCTAATAAGACACATGCCTAAAACAAAACAACACAAAATGTTTAAATATTAGGAAAAAGAAAAGTATAATATCAGCCAAAAATGCCAACCAAGAGAAAGCTGCTATAGTTAACTTTAAACATCACATATTTTTACAAATTTTTAATTTGTTCTTTTTAGTTATATGTAACAGTAGAATACACTTTGGCATATCAGACATACACGGAGTATAACTTCCCATTTTCGTGGTTGTTCATGATTAACATCACATATTTTAACTGAAGAGCAACAAAGGGAATTATGTTACTAACAGAAGGAAACATCCAACAAGATAATTTACCAATCAAGAAGCTATATAACCATAAAAATAGCACCAAAATATAAAGGAAAACCTGAAAAGTATTGTATAAATGAAAAAAATCTATAATCCTGATGGAAGATTTTTAACATAAAAGTGTTATGAATTGAATATGGTTTGTTTCCAACAAAAATCATGTTGAGCCAAGTGCAATGGCACATGCCTGTATTCCCAGCTACTCAGGAGGCTGAAGCAGGAGGATGAGAGTTTGAGGCCAGTTCTCCTTCTCTTTCCTTCCTGGCTATCATGATGTGAGCAGTTTTCCTCTGCCACGCCCTTTGGCCATGATGTCTACTTCACCTTGGGCCTAGAGCAAATCTGCAGTTCATGGATTGATCCCATGAAATCATAAGCACAAATTAACTTTTCCTGATTAAAAAAAAAAGGAAAATAAAGTTTGAAGCCAGGCTGCCCCTGGGTTCTAGAACCACCACCAAAAAAAAAAAAAAAAAAAGGGAGTGGGAAGAGTTGGTTACTAACATAGCAGTGTTTCTAGGCTGGATATGGTGGTTTACACCAGTAATCCCAGTGACTTGGGAGGCTGAAACAGGAGAATTACCAAGTTTGAGGCCAGTAATGGGCAATTTAGCAAGAAGACCCTGCCTCAAAATAAATATAAAAAGGGTTGGGGATATAGCTCAGTGGTAGAGCACCCCTGGGTTCAATCCCCAGTGTTAGGTAGACTGGGGGGCTGGTAATTAGGTCAGGGGCTCTACTCTCATGAAGGCATTAACATAGTTCCCGAGAGTGGGAGAACAAACTGTTACTCCTCAGTCCCTTACATATATGCTCCTCCCGTAAATGTCCATTTCCACTCCCACTTTCCTACTACACATGGATCAACGTATGGCCCTCCCTAGAAGCCAAGCAGATGCTGGCATCATGCTCTTGGACTTCCAGAACTATGAGCTAAATACATATTTTCCTTTAAGTGTTATCCAGTCTCTCAGAAAATGGCCTAAGACCCTAAGTAATTGATATATCAAGCAAAGAAAAAATTAAGAATATGTTTCAAATATTATTATTAATAATCTTGATCTAACAGAAGTATTTAGCACCTTTCTTTCAATAAAAAGAAAATACAGTAGGCCATCCACATCCATGGATTCCACATACATACAACTAACTGCAAACAGAAAATATTAGAAAAAATGTGTCTGTGCCAAACACGTACAGACTTACTTATTCTTTTTGTCATTACTCCCTAAACAGTCTAACAACTATTTGCACTGCATTAGGAATATAATTTACAAATTATTTTAGGTATACAGGAGGATGTGTATAAGTTATACAGAAACACTATATAACTATATGTAATATATACTATATAATTATATAGTATAGAAATACTATACTATCTTATATATGGGACTTGAGCACCAGAGGACTTTGGCATCCACAGGGGTTCTGCAACCAGTCCCTCACAGATACTGAGGGACTACTGTATTTGTTTCAAAGACTGTATGAAACATTTATTTATTTTTACTTTTTTTTACATTTATCAAAAAACTGGTATTAGATCACACAGACCACTCAACAGTTCTAAAAACGCAAGTGAATATAGGCTACATTCTCTAACCACAATATAATTGAAATCAACAAGAAAAATGTATGAAAAACATTTAAAAATTTGTTTAGGGGAGGGGATGTAGCTCAGAGGTAAAGTACTTGCCTAGCATTCATGAAGCCTTGGGTTCAATCCTTACCACTATAGAGAAACAGCTTGGGTTAGAAACTTAAAATCACATACACATAATTCTGGCTTAGTCCACAAATTTAAAGAAAATATCACACTGTAAATTTTTTCAAAAATCTGCAACTGAACGGCGACAATGCAGTATATCTCAATGAAGCAGGTATTACACCAACCCTTAATCTGAAAATTATTGGTGAGGTGGGGAGACAAGTATTTTTTTTTCTGTTTTAAAGAATGATCTACAGAGGAATAGTCAAAGGGAAATGAAAGGAAAGGAGTGGGGAAGGGATAGGGAAAGTCAGAATAAACCCAACCTAACTTTCCTTTGTATATATATGAATATCTGCAGTGAATCTTACCATCAGGTACATCCACAAGACACTAATTTTAAAAAATCTATAAGTAAATAGCAGAAAGATTAGTAGAATAGAGGGAAGAGAGCAGGGGTGGGAGGATGGGAGGGGAAGGAAGTACTGGGGACTGAATTAGAACAAATTATAGTCCATGCTTTTATAATTATATAATAGTATGTTCTACAGTCATGTATAACTAAAAAAAAAACAAAACAAAAAACAGTAAAAAAGAATCATCTAATGGGCACAGGGGTGCACACCTGTAATCCTAGCTACTCAGGAGGCTGAAGCAGGAGGACTGCAAGTTCAAGGCCAAAAGCTCAGTAAGACCCTATCTCAAAATAAAAATTAAAGGACTGGGATGGTACTGGCACCAAAATAAACAGGTAGACCAATGGTATGGAGCAGAAGACACAGACAAACCCACATAAATACAGTTATCTCATACTAGACAAAGGTGCCAAAAACATACAATGGAGAAAAGATAGCCTCTTTAACAATTGGTGTTGGGAAAATTGGAAATCCATATGCAGTAAAATGAAATTAAACCCCATTTCTCACCCTGCACAAAACTCATATCAAAATGGATTAAGGATCTAGGAATTAGACCTGAGACCCTTCACCAAACAGAAGAAAAAGTAGGTCCAAATCTTCATCACATTGGCTTAGGACCAGACTTCCTTAACAAGACCTCCAGAGTGCAAGAAATAAAAGCAAGAATCAATAAATGGTATGGATTCAAACTAAAAAGCTTTATCTCAGCAAAGAAAACAATCAATAATGTGAAAAGAGAACATACAAAGTGGGAGAAAATCTTTTCCACACACACTTCAGACAGAGCACTAATCTCCAAAATTTATAAAGAACTTGAAGACTTTACACCAAAAATACAAAGAACCCAATCAATAAATGGGCCAAGGAACTGGACAGACACTTTACAGAAGATCTACAGGTGATCAACAAATATATGAAAAAGTGCTCATCATATCTAGTAATTAGAGAAATGCAAATCAAAACCACCCTAAGATTTCATCTAACTCCAATTAGAATGGCTATTATCAAGAACACAAGCAATAGTAAGTGTTGGTGTGGATGTGGGAGAAAAGGCACACTCATACATTGCTGGTAGAGCTGCAAATTGGTGCAGCCACTCTGGAAAGCAGTCTGGAGATTTCTCAGGAAACTTCGAATGAACCCACCATTTGACCCAGTTATCCCACTCCTTGGTTTATACCCAAAAGACTTAAAAGCAGCATACTACAGTTCACAGTCACATCAGTGTTTATAGCAGCTCAATTCACAATTGTTAGATGTCCTTCAATTGATGAATGAATAACAAAACTGTGGTATATATACACAATGGAATACTACTCAGTCATAAAGAATATAATTATGTCATTTGCTGGTAACTGGATGGAGTTGGAGAATATTATGCTAAGTTAAATAAGCCAAGCCCAAAACACCAAAGGCTAAATGTTTTCTCTGATAAGTGGGTGATGATACATAATGGGGGTGGGAGATTGGTTGGGGGGTAAGAGAAGAATGGAGGAACTTTTGATTGTTTAGAGGGAAATGGGGCAGGAAGGGATGGGAAGGAAAGATAGTGGACTGAGACAGACAGACATTATTACCCTATGTACATGTATGATTACATGAATGGTGTGAATCTATATTGTGTATAACCTAGAAATGAAAAGTTGTACACCATTTGTGTACAATGAATCAAAATGCAGTCTGTAAAAATAAAAAAAAAAGAAATAAAACACTGCAAGTAAAAAAATATTAAAGGGCTGGGGATGTAGCTCAGTGGTAGAGCACCCCTAGGTTCAATTCTTAGTACTACAAAAATAATCATCATCATCATTATTTGTAGTTCAAGGGAAGCAAATAGCTTTGGTTGAAAAACAATTACAAATGTAGTTGGAATGACAATAACAAAAACTGTCTCATTTTGCAACATCTCATGAAATTAGTGATTCAGTGCTGATTATTCATCAGTTTTTTGATCATCAAATTCAAGGCTGATGAAAAAATGAACATCTGTGTGGTACCAAAGGAATACCACAAAGATTATGTTTTTTTAGATGCAAGAACTGAAAAGATATAAACTTTACATTGTAGGATGAGGGTGTCACAACTCTAACCCAATGATCAATCTTAACATTATCAATGGTGGAACAATACATATTATGTGTCTCCTAATGAGATAAATTGTACAATATTACTTGTGATGCATTCTAGTTGAAAATATCTGATTGGAACTTAATCAAGTTTTACAAGAAATACAAAAGACAGAAAGACAGGCTAAGAAATACCACAAGAAAGCAATCAAGGGAATCCAGGAGGTAGGCTTTTATGAGACCACGAGCTCCTTTCTTCTGTTGGTAGTGCCATGAGAAAAAGGAATGGCTCTAGATTAAAAGAGATCCAGGGACAGATACAAGTGCAATGCATGGCCCTGGCCTGGATCCTGCGGAAGCTGAAGACAATCTAGACATTAGGTGATGCAAGGAGAATTATTTTGTTAAGTGGGATAATGTCAACTGGCTACAAAAGATAATGTTCTTGAATAAAGATGATGGGATACTACTCACCTGTAAGAAGCAGTGTTCTAGTACATCCCACAACAAATATCAGTTTTAGAGTTCTTAAATGCATGAGTCTCAAAAACCAAGTTAAAAAGTTTAAAAAGTTTAAAAAGTTAGACACCCCACAACATATATTGTATGACTCACTTTAAATATTCAGGAAGGAAAAAATTGGGCGGGGGGATACTAGGGATTGATCCCAAGGGCATCTACCATTGACATACATATCCAGAACTTTTATAAAAAAATTTTGTTTAATTTGTTTTGATATATCATATATAATGGAGTATAATATCTCATTTTTCTGGCTATATATAATGTAGAATTCCACCAGTCATACAATTATATATGTACCTAAGGTTAATAACATCTGATTCATTCTACTATCCTTCCCATCCCCATACCCCAACCCTCCCTTCACTCACCTCTACCTAACCCACAGTAACTCTACTCTTCCCTAGCACCCATTCTTGTGAATGAGCATCTGTATATCAGAGAAGAAGATTACTCATCCCCAGAACTTTTTATTTTTCATTTTGAGACAGGATCTTTCTAACCTTAAACTTGTAATCCTCCTGCCTAACCTTAAACTTGTAATCCTCCTGCCTCAGCCTCCCGAGCTGCTGGGATTACAGGTGTGCACCACAGTGCCTGGGCAAGACAGAAAAGCTGTCAACACGAGGTCAATAGTTGCTTGGTATGGGACTAGGGTGACTGCAAATGGGCATGTGGGATGATGACATTTTAAAATTGAATTGTGGCAATGACTGAGCATATTGAAATTCAGTGACCATTACTGAACTGTTCACTTAAAATGAAATAATTTTATGGTTATGTCCATTACACATCAAGAAAGCTGTTAAAAACTATTTTAAGTTTACTATTTTTTGAGTCAAACACTGATGGGTTTAGGACCAGGATTTCAAGAAATCTGTATCTACTTTAAAATAATTCAGAAATAATAAAAGAATAATTAAGAAAAGATAAAAATTCCTTTTCACAGTTCTGTTGGCACATAAAAAGTACAAACCTTCTATGGAGGACAATGGAAATACTCGAATGATAACACATTCATCCTTTTATTAGTAATTCTGACCCAGGAATTTATTTCAGACACAACCACATATGTCCAAAATGATGTATGTGTATGAGATTATTCACTGCAATGCTGCTATAGCAAATAATGAAACCCCAGAGCACCACTCATAAGGATTTCTTACACCAGCTATGACACAGACATCCTCACAACTGTGGAGCTGTTTTAAAGAAAAAAACAAGAATGAAGACTGATATGGGAAGGTTTCTAGAATATACTAAGGGAAGTGAGATTTGGAACAATGTTTATAATGTGCTAGTTTTTATGTTAGAAAGGAAGAGGAAATAATAAGTATATGCGCATGAGAAAAACGACAGAAAAACACACATGGTGGGCAGGGAGGAATGGGGTGGATTAGAAAAGGGACAAGGGCAAGACCCTTTAATGTAACAGCTTTTTATATTATTTTGACCCTGAAACTATTTTTAAAAGTGCTACATATAAAAACACACTGGACATAATTTAATCAGTCCTTCTAGAAAATTAATAACCTTCTAAAAACAAAGTAGTTCTTAAAAAAAGGAATTACTTCTTATTTTACATTTTTTTGCATATTTATTGGTACATAATTCTACATACAGTAAAATTTACCCTTTTTATCATGGTGTGTTGTAAGTTTTCAGTCACATAACCAGCAGCACAAGAAGACAGAAACAGTTTCATCACAAAATTCTACTTGTGGTCTCTTGTAAGAAAGTCCCAGGAAACCACTAATCTATTTTGGTTTTTGCTGCTACAGCTCTGCCTTTACCAGAATGTCACATCAATGGAACTATACAGTATCCAGTATGTAGATTTCTAAGTCTGGCTTCTTTCATTACCAAAATAAGAATAATATACTTTAAAAAAGATATATTGAAAATAAATGAGTTAAATATTTAGCTCAAGAAGTTAAAAATTACAATGTTATTTCAAAGGAAATAAAATGAATAACAAAGAGAAAATAATGAAATAAAAACAATAAAGATGATTTATCACATAACAAGCAAACATTAGAAGGGAAGTTCCAAAACCTGTTAAAGAAATCATAGTAATCACAACAATCAGACTTTAGAGATATCTGCATTATGACCAGGAAAAAGACAAGGATGCCCAATACCACCCCTACTCTTCAGTGTACTCAGAGACCCCCACTATCCATTAAAACAAGAAAGAAAATGAGACCAAAAAAACTGTTTAAAAGGGGAAAACACCTCATTACTTTCATGTAACATAATCATCTACACAGAACACTCAAGGGAGGAAAAGATAATATAGAGAGATGAGTAGGTTTACCAATAGGCTTAGAGACAATATACCTCAATATACAGGTCACAAACATGAAAAAAATAAAACTTAATAGAAAAAAATCACAAAGGCAACAAAAACTAAAGTGTCAAATTAAGTTAACAAAAATGTGCATGACCTGAGGTAGAAAACTAAAAACTAAGAAACTTTTCTGAAAAATGTAAAAAAGAAAAATGTGAATAAAATGTGAATTCTGTAGAAGGTATAAAAGAAACTGAATAGAGATAAAATGTTTGGGGATAAGAAAACTCCAAAGTAAAGATTCTACTTCCCCAAATTAATCAATAAAATCACAGGATTTTGGTAGAAAATTGACAAACAGAGCCCAAAATACTCAGGACCATAATTATCCAAGAATAATCAAGACAATTTTGAAAATGAAGAATGAGGTTGGAGTTGGAAGGGGATTATAAAATCATATCAGAGCTACAGTAAATAAAACAAAGAAGAGAGATTAAATAATCAAATAGCAAGACCAGAGGCAGAGCCACACATGCATGGGGATTTGACAAATGTGGAGATGACATCGCAAACACTAGGACAGGACTCAGTACCTGATATAAGGCTAAACACGGAGAAGTAAACTATTACTACAAAGTACATCAGAGTATATTTGTGACCTCTGTAAGGAAAGCCTTCACAGATAAATCACAAAAAGCCTGTCTTAGAAAACAGAGGGAAAATACACAGTACCATGTTAAACTAACTATGTAACTACTATCAAAGGACAAGACACCATAAACACAGTTAAACTATGAGCTACAGACTTAGGATATTTACAATAAAGAAAACAAGGACTGGTATCCAGAATCTCTTTACGAGATTTTTTATATGGAACACATCTGTAAAAATCTGTGAATATTGTTTAATAGGTTTCTATAAAGTTTGTAGAAAATTTACAAGTTAAAAAGAAAATGGGTGACCTGTAAGAAGTTCACAGAAAAGGAAATCAGAATGGCCAACAAACATGAAAAGAGACTCAATCTCACCAGTAATGAAAGAAAATCAGGTAGAGATACTAAAATTTTAACCTGTCAGACTGAAAAATATCAAAAAGCTTAAAATTAATCAGGTACTGGGGTAAATGCTACCTGTCATACAGTGGGGCAAACCACAGTCATTCCTTTTCTCAACAGTGCACCCTAGAAAACTTGTACACGTGTATCCTGGAGACAGGTACAGGCATGCTGATTACCAGATCACAAAAGTCAAAAACTCAAGGTTAACTAAATGTGTTATCTGTAAGAACAGACAAATGAAACTTGGTATGTCTTCTAATGGAATCATTTATGGTAGCTGGAAACACACACACACACACACACACACACACACACACACACAGGAATTGTACATTGTACTTCAACTTGAATAGATCTCAAAAATAAAATGCTGCGTAAAGACCATAACACAAACCATATGTGTGTGTGTGTGTGTGTGTGTGTATGTCAAATGGCATTTATAAAATAAATTTAAAAACCACATATGAGAAATGATGGACTTTTAGAAGTAGCTATATATGTTACCAGAGTCCCAGGCCAGAGCCTGACTGGGGATTCAACAAAACAGGCCTGGCTACTAGCACCAAAAATCAAACATAAAAGGTAAGGGTGAAAAGCCTGAAAGGAACTTTAATCAGTGTAACTGCATCAAGACAAGAGGACACATGTGTCCTTGGCCCTGTCTAATAACTTTGAGATTTTACAGATAGGAAATAAGGGTAAAGTTTGGGGCTTTGCACAGCTGCAGGCACGGCACAGCTGCCAAGGCAGGTGATCTTGATCAGGTGTTATCTGGTCTATCTCAGGATTGGTCAAGAGGGGACTTGGCCTAAGAAACTTTCTTTGACCCATCACAAGATGTTTACCCAACGAACCTGCTGCTGGACTCCAAGGTGATTCAGAGCAAAGGAGGCAGATGCAAATAGAAGCAGAGATGCCACATCTTCAATCCTGCTTTTAGCCAACTATCAGATGTTTGCAGGCAAAAGTGAGGAGTCAAAATACTTCTTACAATTGCAACCTTGTCTTTTGTCCATTCCTCAATCTGAGGGATTTAGGGTGTCAGCCAGTCTGGCTTTGCAGGTTTCTTGGCCTAGTGGTAAACTAACATTTAATGTCTGAAGCCTATAAGCAATAAGGGTCAGATGCTTAAGCCTAAAAGTAGAAATATCATAATAAATTACAGAAGGGAGACAAAGTCAGAACACATCAAACTAAATAAATCATGTAGGGGATTCTTCCTCCTTTTAAATACCTCCATGACTATGGACTTCTAAAAAATACATATATCTGGGATAAGGAAAAAAAATCGTCATTTTATTGTTTTTATCTAAACTGAGGGCCCTTGTCTGAGCTATGTGGTCCACCTTTCGTGTGGAGGTGCCTGGTGGAAGGGCTTTAGTGTCGGACAAACTTGCACTAGAACCCCAAGTTACATTTAAAAGGGCCACTGTCTTTCCTTTTAATTGTCCGTGAATGACTGTTCTTTGACTTTTCTTCCATCCTCACACTAGTACATTTGTCTTTGATTATATTTCCCTGATGAATGTTTGAGTCCAAGCCAAAAATTAATCTCTTTCCTTTTAATGCTAAGTTCTGGAGATACTCCTCATGGGTTACTTTTAGGAATTTGTGAGGACTCTCTTGGCACCTACCAGCTATACCATCTGCCAGGATGGGTCAGGGTCTTGACCAACACATGTGACTTCCTTTGAAGCACTGGGGAGAGTTCCCCCCTCCAATGACTCTCCTCCTCTTTGCAGAATACACACTGACATCCCGTTCTCTAGGGCCCTCACACTCCCCTTGATTAGGAAGTCAGGCAACTAACTCAGAGTTGCAGGACCTTTAGAGGGGTCCCACCTTTCCCTGGGTCCTAGCTGACCTTGAAGGGCAACGGGTAAAAATATTAACTATTATTTTTTCTCAGCCCTTTTATTTTCCTTGACTTTGTTCTCAGAGTCTCAGTTGCTGAACACCCAGAGGGTCAGTTCTACCAGTGATGAAGTAGGAATAGTCAGTCCTAATTTTAACTTTTGTAATTTTACAGTTACTCCTTCCATTTAATTGGGGTTCAGCATTAGTATGAAGAGTCAATGTTACATGCTGTCTGTCCTGTAGATGACGGCTTATTATTTCAAATTGTTAGGTTATTCTGTTAGAAGTCGTACCTCTACAAAAATTAACAGGTGACATTTATAAAGTTTTACAAGAGACACCCACAACAAAATTAACAGCAAAAACATATTTAGAATGTATGATAGCTCTGAACCAAGAAACATACTTTTTATAACACTAATACACCTTTGTTATCTCGTTATCCTCTATAAAAACCAATAAAAAACTTATCAGCTCATTCATGTGTGATATCTTTTCCAACTCCTCTATCTTTTTAAGACCTTTCTGACCCCTATCAGAACTTCACATTGGGGGTTATCCTAACAAGAAGCAGTGAAAGAGGCAGAGTCTTAGCCCAGGTGAAGCTGGTCTTTTGACAAGTGTTAGCTGAAATTTTTTACATTTTAAGCTAATATTCTTGTCCCCACTCTTTAAATATCATTCTATTTAGAAGTAAAAGAAAACAGCTCTCATGTATTGAATCTATTTGAGGATGAGTTAACATAATATAATCACATTTGAAACCTGGATCCAGTGGAAAGGTTAACAAAGTTCTTAATTTCCCTTTTTGCGTGGAAAAACTGTCTAAAGGCAACCTTAAAAATCAGTCAGGTTCTCCTTACTGTCATTCCAAATATACGTTTAAATTCCCACCCTCGTGTAACGAGGAACACAATTCTCCCCATATAAATTATCAGGAACAGGTAACTTTTAGCCAATTACAAAGTATTAAGTGACATAAATGAATCCCCATTTAATTCTATCTCAAGAATAAATGAAAAGTTTTAAAAAATAAAATAGAATGTCCTTATTTACTGATGTACTTCTTAGATGACCAATGTCCAATTCTTTTTAATTATCAGAGTAGCACAGTTTGGATGCCAAGTGTTTGTGAATATCTAACTATATTTGCTCAAAGAGAACATTCATAATAAAAACAAGAGCACACAAACATGTACCTGAAAAAAAAGGCTGTCCCAACAACTTTAGTTTGGAGGACACCAGTTTGATAAGGTGTTTTCCCTAACTTTGCATTTTAGAATACAAATATACTTGGAGAACATAAATGCATTTAACATACAAAGAAGCCAGGAATAATTAGCATCACACCAACACAGAAGTTCCCCCCCCCCACCCATGCACATGTTTATATGGCTAAACTTCATAGTTTAGTAAAGTAACTCTAATATTGTAGTTTTGCCATGAGTTGTGCACTGTAAAGAGCACTTCACAGTGTGTATCAAACCGACATAACTTTAACTTTACAAATTCATGTATAACATTTAGACAAAGCAAGTTTAGCTTTCAGATTAAAAGACTCCCTCTGAAACTAAGGGTAACTTCCTGATTGCTTTCTGCACGATATGAAACAGCCCCTTTTGAAAATAAAGTTCCAAATTGTTTTAACTTCTAAACTTCCTAATACTGGGAATAAAAACTTCCTCCTGCTTAGGACAGACCCCATGGAAGCTGAGATAGACAGGTTCTCTGGGTAACTAAATCTGCCTACATCTCTTGCCTTTTGTCCCACTTAGCCTCCTCTTCTCTTCCAAATGCTTTCCTCATGTTAAGCTCCCTTAAGATGATTATTTCAGACAAAAAGTCTCTTCCTATCTTCCTTAGAAGTTGGCTTTGAATGAACCTATTTTCCTGACAATTTGGCCCCAGAGTATTTGTGGAGCACAATGAACAGCAAAGCCTAACCTCTTGCCCCTGCTCAAAACAAGATGCATACAAGTCTCTAGTCACAGACACACAGGTGTCAAATATGTCATAATAACCTAACATTGTTACTTAATTAGTTATAAAGTGAAAAGATTTTACAATAGAAAGGTACTTAAACCCCAATTCTTTTAAGATTTAGTTTCCTCAAGTAATGAAAACCTAATTAACACAAGAAATTATCTTGAAAAAATACAAAATTTTTGTTCTTAAGTCAGTTTCCTTTAAATGTCACTAAGAGTCGATCAATGTTCTAAGAAAATCTTATTGTTTTAAACATAGAGAATCAGATTCTGGTTTTATAACAAAAAAAATTAAATTTTGACCTCAGAAAACCCCTTACATAACCTTATCTAATTACATTAATTATAGCCTTAATTACACAAATTTCCTATATCTTCCACAAACCTTTTGCAACTTCCTTAGACACTCTATATAACTTGTTCACATCCTTAGTTTTGTCCTCTCTTTTACCCATCGTGGACTTCAGTACAAAAATCTTACTTTACTATACAAAAGCCTTTCTCATCCAAAATATTCCCCCAAAATATGTCCTCATAATCTTCTTTCTTTCTTTTACTCGATTATTTTCTGCCTTTTTTCTTCCTTCCTTAAGTTTACAATTTAAAACAATCCTTAAAAATTTCTGAGTTTAAGGAAACTAACCTTTTATCAATGACATAAAATACTTCATGCTTTTTTTTTGTCAAAACAGAAGTTTTTTTGTGTTCTTTGCATACAGAATTACATGTTTTGTGACTTTGTTTTTTAGTGAAGAGCAGAAACAAAGCAATCAAACTATTTTTTTCAAATACCAATAATTCATAAAACTACAATTAACAGACCCAACATATATGTATTCTTATGGGATTTAAGTCAAGAGTACTTGAACTTATACTTAGCAATTAATGTTTCAATATTTTAACTTATACTCAGATGTTTTCTCTAACACATACATTTAAAAATGTTTATTCCATTTACAGCTATCTAATTTACCCACTTCAACAGCTATTTTTAATTACCCAAGAAAACCAAGATATCAGTCAATATTTTAAATTATTATTATTAGTAATAGTATTTGCCAAAGAAAAACCCTAAAAGCAATAGATATTGTATTTTAGACATCTTAACAGAGGCAAATACAGTCCTGATTGGCTAGCAACCTAAGTAAAAAAAAAACTGTGTGTTCATTATTCTAAAGACATCTTTACTTTTATCTTACTAACAAATTTAAATTATTTTTAAGAACTTACAAAAAGCTATGTGAACTCAAAGTTATACATATTTATGTCCTTTTAAATTTATGAGTGCTTATTTATGTGTAAGCTAATTTGGTACCATGTAGGCACAATGTACAATACACACATGTACACAAACATATATAAAAATGTTATACTAGGTAGACGATGTGAGCGGGGGGTTGGGAGAAGGAAGAATAGGGCTCATTGCATCTTGAGTGACAAGATCACTCCACTTTGTGTGATGGAAAACCCCACCCATAAAACACCACTGTCACAGATACTTTTTTTTTTTTCCCCCAGTATTAGGGATGGAAACCAGGGCCTCATGCACACTAGGTAAGTGTTCTACCACTGAACTACATCCTCAGCCCTAGACACTACTTCCTTAAAACTAAAAAGAAACAGGACTTTCTTACTTATGAGTATGCACAGAGCCATTAGGCACTAAGTCGTAGCAGGAAGCCAAGTTAACTTCCTGGAGTGGGAGGATCCCGAGTAGACCATAAAATCCCACAGTGCAGAAGACATAAGGCCACTTCCTTTCTTGGAATGATTGCTTCATGTTCTCCCTGGGATGTTAGCATTTGGGTTTTTTCTCCAGCCACTCCATTATGTAAATTAGTCTTTTTGCTTTTCGACTTTCTCCTGATCTTTGCAGTCTTGCCCCTTTTGGTCCAAATAAACGTTCACCAGTTAGCTCAAAAGGTTGTAATTTTGAAGGGGCACCTCCATTAAAATGGGGAACAAATTCAAGGAAGGAGAAAGTGGAGAAAAACCCCATCTGGCACTCCAGTTGGTTTCATGTTTGATGATTATGGTGCCTCAACTTGCAAGTCCTTAAAAAAAAAAAGGGAAACATTTGCTATTTCTAATTTGATTTTCTCAAGTGCTGATCTTGAGTCCTTAGGCTAAGAAAAACATACAAAAGAGTTTATAATAGTACACTATTTGGGACAGACCCAACAATGGAAACAGCGCAAATATCCACCCCACAGTAGAATAGAAGAGATAAATATGCCATATTATCCATAATGAACAAACTACCATCTTGCATGGTATCATAGAGAACCTCAACCATGTTGAGTGAAAGAAGACAGACATATAAAGAATAGATACCCTAATTCCATTTATACAAAGTTCAAAAGCAGGAAAACTATAATGTTAGAATTCAAGCCATGGGTATCCTCTAGGGAGAGGGAGGAAATATAACTGACAGAGGATAAGGGGGCTTTCTGGGGCTCTGGCCATGCTCTATTTCTTGACTTAGATGGGGCTACAGGGTGTTCACTCTGATAATTCCTCTTAAAACTTGTGTACTTTTCTTTGGGTAAGTCATACTGTACTGAAGATGTAAAACAAGTTGGGCAGTCCAGCTGACCAATCTGCACTCTTTATTGCTACAGTCAGTGTGGGCAGGTGTTGACACCCAGGGTGAGTATGTGGTGAGATCAACAGTAATTGCTCTCAGGCACCAGTTCATGTACTCTTCGTGAGTACCCCACAAACTGAGGTGCTTTTACAATATATATCTCCATTCAACAGGTGAGGAAACTAAGGCTTAGGGAGAGCAATAACTTGCCCAATGTCCCAGAATGGCTGATGGGTGGAGGAAAACTCAAACAGGACTCCAAAGCTCATGTTCTTGGTCACCAGATCAGAGGGAGTCTGCTGCATGGCCACTGTGCTCCCAATCTAGGGAGACATTATAAACACAGCTGCTTTGAGATTTGGCTTTAATTTATTGCAGCCAGTGAGCCTGATATAAACAGCATCAAAACTTGACTGTCTTTGCACTGAAAGACTAAAAAGATTTCCTCTCAAAACCTGATATATAAGGAATTATTAACAAGAATTATAACTAGGAACCTGTCATTCATGCAGATGTATACCTTTTTATTTTGCATCAAAAATATGCTGACACAAGAAAATACACAGAGGCAGGGAATGAGAAACAAACAATGGTACAATTATTTAAGCCAAAATAACCTGAAATTCTTTCCTGGGGTGCAAAAATGCTGGCCATTTTCTGCAAAAGAAAATCAAATTTACTTCTTTGACAAATATATAAAACTTTTACTTTTTTAAAAATTTTAGTACTGTAAATTTAACCCAAAAGCTCTACCACTGAGTTATATACCCAATGATGCCCCTTCTTTTTTTATTTTTATTTTTTTAAATTTTGAGACAGGGTCTTGCTAAATTGCCTAGACTGGTCTTCAAATTCCAATCCTCTGCCTCAGTCTCCCAAGTGGCTGGGATTACAGGTGTGCAGCACTGTGCCCAGCTACTTAAAATTTTTCTCAATGCAAATGTAGTACATGTTCATTGGAGAAAAGTTAGTGAATGCAAAAAAGAAAGAAAGAAAGAAGCACGAAGATAATGAAAGCTGTAAAGACAACAATGTTTACATTTTTGAAGATCTTCCAAGTGTCTCACTCAGGAACACACAAGCCCTCATTTCATCTGCTACCCCTTCCCAATCCTATTCTTTTCCTTCCTTGAGGAATCTGCCACTTGCTCTTCCACTAATGAGTTCCTGAAAGGTTGGCTTCTCAAACTTTAGACATCTGCAAAATGTCACTTAGGAGACTCCTTACCTGACCCCTTATCTCAATAAGTTCCCCCAACCCTTGTTTTCTTTTTTAATTTTTTAAAAATTTTGTTTTAACTAGTTGTACATGACAGCAGAATGCATTTACATATTCTGATAAATCAGGTATAAATGAAGTGTAATCTCTCATTTTTCTGATTATACACATATTGCAGGATCACATCGGTCATGCAGTCATTCACGTACATGAGGTAATAATGTCTGTTTCACTCTACTATCATTCCTTCCCCTATACCCCTTCCCCTCCCTTCACTCCCCTCTACCTAATATAAAGTAACTCTATTCTTCTGTATCCCTCTCCTCCTTATTGTGAATTAGTATCAGCATATCAGAGAAAACATTCTGCCTTTGATTTTTTGGGTTTGGTTTATTTCACTTAGCATGATATTCTCTAACTCCATCCATTTACCAGCAAATGCCAGAATTTCATTATTCTTTAAAGCTAAGTAATATTCCACTGTATGGAAAAAGGTACACTCATACATTGCTGGTGGGAATGTAAACTGGTGCAAATCAAAACTACTCTAAGATTTCATTTCACTCAAATCAGAATGGCAATTATTGAGAATATAAGCAACAATAACTGTTGCCAAGGATATCAGGAAAAAAGTACAGAACCACCATTTGACCCAGTTATCCCACTCCTTGGTTTATGCCCAAAGGACTTAAAATCAACATAGCACAGTGACACAGCCACGTCAATGTTTATAGCAGCTGAAGTCACAATAGCTAAACTATGGAACCAACCTACATGCCATTCAATAGATGAGTGGATAAAGAAAATGTGATATATATATATATTACACATACACACACACACACACACACACACACACACACACTAGAATATTACCCAGCCCTTGTTTTCTATCACATTCTTCTTATTTCCTTTTAAGCACTTAACCCTATCTGGATTTTCTTAAAAAAAAAAAAAAAAAGTGTTGATTATCTATTCCCTTCAAGAGAATGTGAGGTTGGTTGGGAAAAGACCTGACCAATCCTGTTCCCTGCCATAGCCCCATTGTCTAGCACGTGGTAGATGCTTGGTGGATACTGGCATATAGTGCAAATAGTTTGGTAATGAACTTTTTTTTTTTTTTTTTTTGACTGGGGACTGAACCCAGGGATGCTCTACCACTGAGTTCCAACCCTAGTCCTTTCATTTTTTTACTTTGAGACAGGGTCTCTCTACGTTACTCAGGGTCTCACTAAATTTCTGAGCTTGGTTTTGAACTTGTGAGCCTCCCAAGCTGCTGTAATTACAGATGTTGCACCACTGTGCCTTGCCCTTTTGAATTTTTTGAGACAGGCTCTTGCTAAATTGCTTAGGCTAGCCTCAAAGTTGGGATCCTTCTGCCTCAGCCTCCTGAGTTATTGGGACTACAGGCATGTACCACTGTGTAGGCTGGTAGTGGACTTTTCATCCATTTAATAAATATTCTCAAGAATGAACTGAATCCAAAAGTACACTCCTGAATTTGTTAGATTATGTTTACTTTTCTCCAGGTATCTTCTGATAACAAAGCATTATTCTAACAGGCATCCCTGATTCTGATCACATGCATTTCAAAAGGGCCAGACAGGAAAAAAAAAAATTAAATTTAAGCCCAAGCATGCTAGATTGGGGTCATTCCAAGAAAACACGTGTAAACTAAACCAGTGACAGTTGTGCAACATTCCAACTTTTCTTCTACATAAAAGAAACAATGCTACAAAGGGGATGGAAATCCTAATTGCCTAATAAAGATCCTGTGAGTATTATAAAGGAGGGGAAAAAACCCCACATATCAATATATATCCTTGAGGGAAATTTCCTTAGTAGTACCCTCTCAAACTAAACACATTAATTCATAAACAAAACAATATGATACTCTATTATTCATTAGACTCAGTTAAACACTTAATTTTCTTCACACCCCACCTCTGCTTTGTGCTTGATGACTTCTGATTACATTAGAAATGAAGCCAATGACAGTTGGCCACTACTTTTTCACTCCTCTTGAACCCAGAGGTACTCGCTTTGCCACATACATATTATAACCTTCTGGAGACCATGAAAAACACTGAAAACTGCACACCCCAAACCACTGAACCAGTTTCCGAGTTTGGTGGGGCTCAGGTGACGTTATTTTTAAAGCTCCCAATGTGCTGCCCTAGCCCCTCACCACTCTAAAGTGCAGTACATGGATACCAGCGGGGGCATGCTAGGAATGCAGACCTTCAGCCACCTGCCCCTAACCCTGACTTCATAAATCGGGAGTCTTTTAAACAAGATTTCCAGGTGGTCTGTTGACGTACTGGAAGTGTGAGAATCATCAAATACCCACTTGGGAAAATTAACCTTTTAAAGCTTCAGTTACCTCATCTGTAAAACAGCAGCAATAATACCTTCCTCATGGGCTTACTTGTGAGGACTAAATGAAATAATACATGATAAACATAGAGGATAGGGCTGGCACAGAGATAGAATTGCTGTTATTAAAGTCCATACTCTGCTTCCTCTAATTCATTCTTACTTGCCTACATTGGGTCCACAGCTAGTTCTCAAGTGTGTACTATAATACTGTTAAATATACAAATAAACCCTAGCGGATCTAGCTTCTCCTTCCAATCAATAATCTCCTAGAGTTCAAGGATTCTGGTTCCTTTAGGCTGTCAAATACCTGATGTCGTTTCCCTGCAGATATAAGTTCCTAGGCACTACTGACAAGAGGTCCACCCTGCTGAAGGTAGACTTTCTGGTTTCTTCTCTCATATGCTCTCCTCTGCCATAATCCTTCTATCTGCCCCATAGTCTTCCTGCAACTGAACTTTTATTTTCTAGGTATGACTTGTACTGTCCAAAGTCCTATAGTAGGCACTTATAGCAACTAGTAGAGAGCTACAAAATACATGAAGCTTTTCCAACTGAAGCTTGAGATATTAGTGTCTCATCAGGTTACTTTATTTGAGGGCTATTCGTATTTGATAAGTTTTACATTTTTCTCCTCATTTTGGCACATGAACAGACACACATAGGGAAATTAAATTCTATTTACCAAATGAACAGAAACTGGTATGTTTGCAAAATTTAATAATTCTTGAAAATGCAATATGCTCTATTCTTGTTGGGTCAAGGAAAGGCATAATATTAAAAAGAAGTTGCTTTCAATTTCTTCTGGCAAACTGCATACTAAAACATATTAAAAAGATAGTGCAACCAGGATCAAGTGGGGTTTATCCCAGGGATGCAAAGTTGGTTCAATATCCAGAAATCAATAAATGTAATTTATCACATCAATAGATCAATAAATGTAATTTATCACATGAGTATTTCAATAGATGTAGAAAAAGTGTTTGATAAAATACAGCACCCCTTCATGCTTAAAACACTAGAAAACTAGGGATAATAGGAACATATCTCAACATTGTAAAGGCTACCTATGCTAAGCCCATGGCCAACATCATTCTAAAAGGGAGAAAAACTGAAAGCATTTCCTCTAAAAACTGGAACAAGAGAGGGACGCCCTCTTTTACCACTTCCATTCAACATCGTCCTTGAAACACTAGTCAGCGCAATTAGACAGACCAAAGAAATTAAAGGAATACAAACAGGAAAAGAAGAACTCAAGCTGTTGCTATTTGCTGATGACATGATTCTATATTTAGAGAAACTGAAAAATTCCACCAGAAAACTTCTACAACTAATAAATTAATTCAGCAAAGTAGCAGGATATAAAATCAATATGCATAAATCTAATGCATTTCTATTCATAAGTGCTAAATCCTCTGAAAGAGAAATTAGGAAAGCCACTCCATTCACAATAGCCTCAAAAACAACAAAATACTTGGGAATCAATGTAACAAAAGAGGTGAAAGACCTCTACAATGAACACTACAGAACACTAAAGAAAGAAATTGAAGAAAACCTTAGACGATGGAAAGATCTCCCATGTCCTTAGACAGGCAAAATTAATATTATCAAAATGGTTATTCTCCCAAAGGTGCTATACAAATTCAATGCAATTCCAATTAAAATCCCAATGACATTCCTCATAGAAATAGAGAAAGCAATCATGAACTTCATCTGGAAGAACAAGAGACCTTGAATAGCTAAAACAATCCTGAGCAGAAAAAGCAAAGCAGGAGGTTATCACAATACCAGACCTTAAACTATACTACAGAGCAACAGTAACAAAAATGGCATGGTATTGGCACCAAAACAGGCAGACCAATGGTACAGAATAGAAGACACAGAGACAAACCCACGTATTAAACAAAGGAGCCAAAAACATATAATGGAGAAAAGATAGCCTGTTCAACAAATGGTGCTGGGAAATCCATATGCAGTGAAATGAAATTAAACCTCTATCTCTCCACCCTGCACAAAACTCAACTCAAGAACTTAGGAATTAGATCAGGACCCTGCAGCAAATAGAAGAAAAAGTAGGCTTGAATCTCCATCACATTGGCTTAGGATCAGACTTCCTTAACAAGACACCTATAGCACAAGAAATAAAAGCAGAATCGATAAATGGGATAGATTCAAACTTTTAAAACTTTTTTTCAGCAAAGGATACAATCAATAATGTGAAAAGAGAGCCTACAGAGTGTGAGAAAATCTTTCCCACACACACACTTCAGATAGAGCACTTATCTCCAAAATTTATAAAGAACTTACAAAACTACACCAAAAATACAAATACCCCAATCGATAAATGGGCCAAGGAACCGGACAGACACACTACTCTTAATATGGTCTTTCCACCATAATAAGTTTTTCATATTTCCATTTTGAGATGATTAAAACAACTTTTTAAAGCAGCCACTACTATAACATTTCTCCTCCAGCTAAGGAGCTTGAGATTTGATGATGTGCTCCTTTGGATCTAGAGCCCACAGAGCACCATTGGGTACCCAGCCAGACTCAAGCTCCACATGGAGTCTGTAGCCACTGCAATACAATGTTTCCCTCCTAAACTGTTTTTTCCCCCTGGCCTGGCATCATCATACTTTCTTCCAAATAGGATAGACACCTTTGTTCTTCCTTAGGGATAAAGGGTTCTCAAAGCTGACTCAGATTCTTCAAACAAAGGGAAATAGTGAATACAGACACCATTCAATCTCCATGGACGTCATGCTTAGCATGACGAATTCTCACCCAATTTTCAACAAGCTTCCCTTACAAGGTCACTTTTCTTTTTTTCTTTTTCTTTCTTTTTTTTTTTTTTGGTAGTGATAAAAACATTTATTAAGAAAAAGTCTACAATACTAGTTATGTGGATTATTCTATAGGCTCCATGAATGCCCTGTTCTCTGTGCGTCATAGATGATTTTGATAGTATCTTTCAAAGAAAGGCTTGCTGTAGACAGATGAGAAATCCTGAAGAGGCAGAGTTCCACTGGGGGATCATACGGCTGATCAAGGAGCCCTTTCAACATCCTAAGACAAGGGCATCCTTGAGACAGGCATAAATTATTGAACCCCTCATATATTTATATCCTATTCATGAAAGAGCCATGGAATTTATATGATACTCTTAAGTCAGTTAACGTAAGGAATATTACCCATTTCAAAATGTCTCATAATAATTGCATTTCTACCAATTATTTCATGTTATTCCAGCTTAATGTTATATATTTGGAAGCTTGGTTCTTTGAACAAGGTCACTTTTCAACAATGGAGAAATTGCTAAATGGAATAATGTTAATGAATTTATATCCCAAATAACCCTAAGTAAGTTACTGGGCTTCTGTAAACATTTTTAGTAAACAGACACAAAAGTAGTGCCATCAGGAATTAGAAGAGACTAAGAACCTCCTCCTCAGACTAAATTCATCCCCATTTTCAACAGGGTTCCTTCACCAGAAAGTCAAGGGAAGCCTTAAATAACACTCGAGAATTAGCTTCTGGAACTGGGCACTGAGACCAAATAGAAAGTCTACTGACAGTGAGTCTAATGACAAAGGCTAGTTGGTTTCAAAACTGGCCAATTCATTATAGCCAGGTTTCATTTTTGCATAAATTTATAAAAACTGTTCAACTTCTATGAGTGAATCTGAGGAAGTCATCACAGGTCCTGAATGGTCGCCAGCTGCAGTACCCAAAGCCATGATGCCACAAGGTGGGACCAGACCTCACACCAGCTTCTGTGCAGTAGAAGCCACTCACCTTCCCCACTCCTAACCACAAGCCAGCCTCAGGTCCATCAAATCTTTCATCACCATGAAGATTTATTTTTGTGCCATTTCAGAGTCCTCCACAGCTTTCAGATATGAAGGAATGCTTATATATCAAGAAGAAACAATAGGGACACTGCTGAAATAAGCTGAATAGGTTCCACATTGACCTTAAAACAAGCAGATTTCTTCAGCATTGTTTTTATCCTTTGAAGGAAGTGAAAGGGTACTTCTGATCAGAAATAATTCTTCTGTTTACTCAGTTCTAAAGAGCCGGGACCAGTATAGAGCCAGCGGGCAGAGACTTTCATGCTGCGAGGTAAGACCAGAGGGCCAGGCCCAGACCAGCCAGGCCCAGACCAGCCAGTCCCCAGCAGTGCCCCTGCAGTTCACCGTCTGTCAACACATGGAAGCGCCTCTGCCCACTAGCAGGGAACATACCCCACCCGGAGGCCACCATACCTAGAGGGGCAGCATTCTTTTTGGGTCACGGCATTAACAAGTTCCTCCAAGACTTCAGGCTACTGAAGACCAAGAGATGAGTTATTAGAAACCTGCAGAGACACTCTACGACTATGGCGGGAAACTGTAATACCACAGATTTGCACTCCTAGAGGGGAAGATACATGAGCAATATGAGAAAACAAGGGAAGAAAGTGTCCCAAACAAACCTAGATGCTACATCAATAAAATCCAATGACAGCATGGCAGAAGAAATGTCTGAAAGGGAGTTCAGAATGTACATAATTAAAATTATCAGAGAAGCAAATGATGAGATAAGACAGCAAATGCACGCATTGAATGATCGCACCAATCAACTGTTAAAAGACCAAATGCAGGAAGCAAAGCATCATTTCAATAAACAGAGATTCTGAAAAACAACAAATTCTTGAAATGAAGGGAACTATAAACCAAATTAAAAACTCCATAGAAAGCATAACAAATAGGATAGAACACCTGGAAGACAGAACCTCAGACATCGAAGACAAAATATTTACTCTTGAAATCAAAGTTGACCAAACAGAGAAGATGGTAAGAAATCATGAACAGAATCTCCCAAGAATTATGGGATATCATGAAAAGACCAAATTTAAGAATTATTGGTATTGAAGAAGGTACAGAGATACAAACCAAATGAATGAACAATCTATTCAAAGAAATAATACCAGAAAATTTCCCAAATCTGAAGAATGAAATGGAAAATCAAATACAAGAGGCTTATAGGACACCAAATGTGCAAAATTACAATAGACCCACACCAAGGCACATTACAATGAAAATATCTAACATACAAAATAAAGACAGAATTTTAAAGGCTGTAAGAGAAAAAAAAATCAAATTATATTCAGGGGGAAACCAATATGGTGAATATCAGCAGATTTCTCAACCCAGACCCTACAAGCTAGAAGGGCCTGGAACAGCATTTTTCAAGCTCTGAGAGAAAATGGATGCCAACTAAGAATCTTATACCCAGCAAAACTTACCTTCAGATTTGACAACAAAATAAAATCCTTTCATGATAAACAAAAGCTAAAAGAATTTACAAATAGAAAGTCAGCACTACAGAACATTCTCAGCAAAATATTCCATGAGGAAGAAAGGAAAAACAACAATGGAAGTCAGCAAAGGGAGGAACTATCCTATAGGAATAGCCAAATAAAGGAGAAATCAAGTCAAGTTAAAAACCAAAAATAAGCCAAAATGACCAGGAATACAAACCATATCACAGTAATAACCCTGAATATTAGTGGCCTGAACTCATCAATCAAAAGACACAGACTGGAATACTGGATTAAAAAGAAAGACCCAACAATATGCTGCCTTCAAGAGACTCAGCTCATAGAAAAAGATACCCTCAGACTAAAGGTGAAAGGATAGGAAAAAACATACCATGCACATGGACTCACCAAAAAGCAGGGGCATCCATCCTCATATCAGATAAAGTGGACTTCAAGCCAAAGTAGTAAGAAGGATAAAGAAGGACATTTAATACTGCTTAAGGGAAGTATAAATCACCACAACATAATAATCATAAATATTTATGCCCCAAACAATGGCTCATCCATGTATGTCAAACAAATCCTTCTCAATTCCAAGAACCAAATAGACCACAGCACAATAATACTAGGCAATTTTAACACACCTCTCTCACCACTGGACAGATCTTCCAAACAAAAATTGAACGAAGAAACCACAGACCTCAATAACACAATCGATAATTTAGACTTAACAGACATGTATAGAATATTCCATCCATCAATGAGTGAACACACTTTCTTCTCAGCAGCACATGGATCCTTCTCTAAAACAGACCATATGTTATGCCACAAAGCTACTCTAAGCAAATACAAAAGATAGAGATACTACCTTGTATTCTATCAAATCATAATGAAATGAAATTATAAATCAATGACAAAATAAAAAACAGAAACTTTCTTCAACACCTAAAGTTAGTTAATACGCTACTGAATGATGCACAGATAACAGAAGACATAAGGGGGGAAATAAAAAAATTCTTAGAGGTAAAGGAGAACAAAGATACAACATATCAAAATCTCTGGAACACTATGAAAGCAGTACTAAGAGGAAAATTCATTTCATGAAGCGCATTCAATAAAAGAAGAAAAAGTCAACAAATAAACGACCTAACACTACAGTTCAAAGCCCTAGAAAAAGAACAGATCAACACCAAAAAGTAGCAGAAGACAGGAAACAGTTAAAATCAGAGCTGAAATCAATGAAATTGAAACAAAAGAAACAACTGAAAAAATGGACAAAATAAAAAGTTGGTTCTTTAAAAAAAATAAACAAAATTGATATACCCTTAGCCACACTAACAAAGAGAAGGAGAGAGAAAACTCAAATTACTAAAATTTGGGATGAAAAAGGAAATATCACGACAGACACTATTGAAATACAAAACATGATTAGAAGCTATTTTGAAAATCTATACTCCAACAAAATAGAAAATCTTGAAGACATCAACAGGTTTCTAGAGACATATGATCCACCCAAACTGAATCAGAAGGACATACACAATTTAAATAGATCAATTTCAAGCAATGAAATAGAAGTCATCAAAAGCCTACCAAGAAAGGAAAGTCTGGGACCAGATGGATTCTCAGCTGAGATCTACAAGACCTTCAAAGAAGAACTCACTCCAATACTCCTCAAAGTAGTCCATGAAATAGAAGAGGATGAAACTCTTCCAAACACATTCTATGAAGCCAAAATCACCATGATACCAAAACCAGAGAGAGACATCGAGGAAAAAAAATTTCAGTCCAATATCCCTAATGCACATAGATGCAAAAATTCTCAACAAAATTTTAGCAAATTACATACAAAAACATATTTAAAAGGTAGTACACCATGATCAAGTGGGGTTCATCCCAGGGATGCAAGGTTGGTTCAACATCTGGAAATCAATAAATGTAATTCACCATATCAACAGAATTAAAGTTAAGAATCACATGATTATTTCGATAGATGCAGAAAAAGCATTTGATAAAACACAGCACCCCTTCATGCTCAAAACACTAGAAAAAATAGGGATAGTAGGAACATTCCTCAACATTGTAAAGGCTATCTATGCTAAGCTCACAGCCAATATCATTCTAAATGGAGAAAAACTAAAAGCATTCCCTCTAAAAATGGGAACAAGGCAGGGATGCCCTCTTTCACCACTTCTATTCAACATCATCCTTGAAACTCTAGCCAGAGCAATTAGACAGACCAAAGAAATTGGGATATTAATAGGAAAAGAAGAACTCAAACTATCCCTATCTGCTGATGACATGATTCTATATTTAGAGAAGCTGAAAAATTCCACCAGAAAACTTCTACAACTAATAATTTAATTCAGCAAAGTAGCAGGATATAAAATCAATATGCATAAATCTAATGCATTTCTATTCATAAGTGGTAAGTCCTCTGAAAGAGAATTTAGGAAAACTACCCCATTCACAATAGCCTCAAAAACAATAAAATACTTGGGAATCAATGTAACAAAAAAGGTGAAAGATTTCTACAATGAGAACTACAGAACACTAAAGAAACTGAAGAAAACCTTAGAAGACTGAAAGATCTTATGTGTTCTTGGATAGGCAGAATTAATATTGTCAAAATGGCCATACTACCAAAAGTGCTATACAAATTCAATGCACTTCCAATTAAAATCCCAATGATGTACCTCACAGAAATAGAGCAAGCAATCATTCCAAATGCAAGCAAGCATTTGGAATAATAAGAGACCCAGAATAACTAAAGCAATCATTAGCAGGAAGAGTGAAGCACAGACTAGCAGAATACCAGAACTTCAACTACATTACAGAGCAATAGTAACAAAAATGGCATGGTATTGGCACCAAAACAGACAGGTGGATCAATGGTACAGAACAGAGGACACAGACACAAACCCAAACAAATACAGTTTTCTCATATTAGACAAAGGTGCCAAAAACATGCAATGGAGAAAAGATAGCCTCTTCAACAAATGGTGCTGGGAAAACTGGAAATCTATATGCAGCAGAATTAAACCCCTGTCTCTCATCCTGCACAAAACTCAACTCAAAATGGATCCAAGGACCTTGAAATCAGACCAGAGAACCTACACCAAATAGAAGAAAAAGTAGGTCCAAATCTTCATCCTGTCAGCTTAGGATCAGACTTCATTAACATGACTCCCAAAGCACAAGAAATAAAAGCAGGAAACAATAATTGGGATAGATTCAAACTAAAAAGTTTTTTCTCAGCAAAGGAAACTATCAGCAAAGTGAAGAGAGAGCCTACAGAGTGGGAGAAACTCTTTGCTACACACATTTCAGATACAGCACTAATCTCCAGAATCTATAAAGAACTCAAAAACTTTATACCAAGAATACAAATAACCCAATCAACAAATGGGCTAAGGAAATGAGCAAACATGTCACAGAAGATCTACAAGCAATCAACAGATATATGAAAAAATGTTTAACATCTCTAGTAATAAGAGAAATGCAAATCAAAACTACACTAAGATTCCATTTCACCCCAACTAGAATGGCGATTATCAAGAATCAAGCAACAATAGGTGTTGGCTAGGACGTGGGGAAAAAGGTACACTCATACATTGTTGGTGGGGTTGCAAATTAGTGCAGTCACTCTGGAAAGCAGTGTGGAGATTCCTTAGAAAACTTGGAATGGAACCACCATTTGACCCAGCTATCCCACTCCTTGGCCTATACCCAAAGGACTTAAAATCAGTATACTACAGTGATGCAGCCACATCAATGTTTATAGCTGCTCAATTCACAATAGCTAGACTGTCAACCAACTTAGATACCTTTCAGTTGATGAATGGATAAAGAAACTATGGTATATATATATATATATATATATACACACACACACACACACACACACAATGGAATATTACTCAGTCATAAAGAAGAATAAAATTATGGCATTTGCAGGCAAATGGATGAAGTTGGAGAATATCATGCTAAGTGAGATAAGCCAATTCCAAAAAGCCAAAGGCCAAATGATCTCTCTGATAAGCGGATAATGATACATAATGGGGGGTAGAAGGGAGGCAAGAATGGAAGAAGGATGGATTGTATAGAGGAAAAAGAGGGGTGGGGAAGGGGGAAGGAAAAATAACAGAATGAGACAAACATCATTACCCTATGTACATATATGATTACACACATGGTGTGACTCTACTTCATGTACAACCAGAGAAACAAGTTGTACCCCATTTGTTTACAATGAATCAAAATAAATAAATAATTAAAAAAATGAATGTGAGGTACTGAGTTTAAGGAGGAAAAAAACTCACATTGAGTACCACTCTCTGTGGTTCTTACACATTTTCAGTAGATAGTGAATATAAATTACCTTCAATCCATTGCCATTTCCCAATTTTTCCCTTGAAATTCCCGCTGGCTGCAGCAGTACCACTCTCAGATGAATTCTGAGATGTATGAAAGAATGTCTTGCGTTCAAGCCTCAGGGAAAGGGAAGACTGCTGCCTTGATATGCTGAGGTAGAAGACACCTGGGTTTTTAAAGAAACGTTTAAAAAATATATTATATACTGTTTACAAACAGAGTACTACTTTCTTGTGGTAGAATGGTCCCTATGTATGAGAATCTTTTATAGATTTGGGGGTTGTGGCATGCACATTCATTGGCCTGAGAAAAATGAGGAACAACCAAAAGCAAGCAGAAGAAGGAAAATTCAGTTGCAATTTTCTATTTGCTTCTGCACTATCTGCCCTTGCATCCAACAGCAACAAAAAGCCAACTGTTAATAGTATACAATAAATTGGAGTTTTGTGCAAGAGGTTCATTCCTTCATTCTTTCTTCCTTTCTCTCCTTCCTTCCTTCAAAACAAAGTATGCTGCTGAGCACTACAGAAATGCTACAGAGCCCTTCTATAGCAATTTATAAAGTCCAGTTTTCAACACCAAACAATGGGTATTAGTACAATCCTATTTTTCAGAAGCTTTGTACAGTCAATCAACAGGTAGACCCAGAACCCAAACTCAAGCCCCTTCAACTCCAAATGCAGTACTCCTGTTAGAGCACAGTGTTTGCATGGGAACCCAAACTCACACCTGATCCCACAGCCATGAGATTCCTTGGAGGGCAGAGAGAGAAGTGTGGAGCAAAAGCAGACACACCTCTGCACTCAGGGGTGGACAGTCTGAGAATACCATGTGACCGGGTAGCCAGTGGGAAAGCAATGATTGGATGATGGAGTCAGGGAAGCTAGGAAAACTGAAGCAAACAGCATACAAATCAGATAGAACAGCAGCAATATTGACCCAAAAGCTGGCCTTTCTGTCCCTGTTTTGTTATAAACAGCTTTACCCACTGGAAGAAGATGTCAGAGGAACCTGCACTAGTAAACATTTCATTCCCTCACTGCCCTGAACTGGGAATGTTACAGATCTTTATCACTCTGTCAGGCTGAATCATTAACTCCTGTCCCCTTAGTTATTTCACTTATTCATTCATTCCCTTGAGATCTGTGTGAGAGGCTAAGCAGCAGTGAGGATGACAAGTCCTGCCCTCAAGTTAAACTGAACTGCATGAATGAAGCACACCTGAAGATGGTGCAGGGGTGATCACCCAGCTCAAATGCCTCCAAATTAGTGACCAGAGTCCTGGGCAGGGAACTGAGTATGCACTCCCAGAATGTGCTGATGTCTAATAAACAGGATAAAGGAACTATTTAATACTGTAAAGAGTCAGTGATACATCTTCAAAAGCAAAATCCATAACCAAAATACCAAATACAGTTCTACATAAAAGACATAGTTTGAGTCCTTGCTGTCACACTGAGGGTAAGTGACTGCAGAACTATGAAAGGTTTTAACAGGAATGGTGCTTCTTTACACTGGAAGAGTCTGTTCAAAATGTGTAGGTTGGGCATGTTGCAGAGATCAATGTTTTAGCCCAAGGTGGGCAAACTCTGTTTTCAATAAAAGCCTAGATAGTAAGTACTTTCTTTGTAGGCCATATATCCTTCATCTTAGCTATTCCACTTCTGTCTTTGTATAGAAAATACAGTCATAGAAAATATTAAACAAATGGGTGCAGCTGTTCCCTGTAGATACTAAAATCCATGGATGCTCAAGTCACTCACAAAATAGCATAGAATTTGCATATAACTTCTGCATATCCTCCCTCACACCTTAAGTCATCACTAGATTACTTATAATACCGAATGCAATATAAATACTATGTAAATGGTTGTTATAATGTATTGTTTAGGAAATAATGACAAGAAAAAGAGTCTACACATGTTTAGCACAATTTTTCCCCAATATTTTAAGTTCATGGTTGGCTGAATTTACAGATATGGAACTTATGGACCCAATGGGATGACTATACTTACACAATAGGCACTAGTCTGCAAATGTTTGTTCCTGTCCTAAGAAATGGAATACCTTGCAGCAACAAAAAATTCTCCCCAAATCTGTCTTTCCTTTGTTTTCTATAACTCCAAAGGGCCATGCTACTGAAAGGGAGATCCTAGTCAAGCTGGTAACATGTTCCCTTATGAAATGGTTCCTGGAGAGTGGGCATGGCTGGTATTGCCTGGGTTGTGGATGCAACAGAAAGGCAAAATTTCCTTGGCTTCCTAGTTTTTACTACCTGTGTTAGGGGTCAGAAACACATGGGATGGGAAACTTAAAATCTGCTCTATCTTTCCAGTTTTTATTCTTTAATGTCTCAGAGCTTTAGGGAGCATGAATCTTTCATTTGTCAGTCTTTCAGGGCCCTGCCCTAGAGATGTTCTGCAACTTCATCTTCCTCCCATACGACCCCTACAAATCACCATCCCTTCATCTTCCCTTCTCTAATTCACAATGTGCCATTAACCCCAGTAACAAAAGCAGATCAATATTTATTATATAATTTTTAATAAAATAATTGTTCATAATCCCAGAAGAGATGTCTGACAAAGAGCCTACAAAACTGCAACTTTTTTTTTTTTTTTAATGTGGTACTGGGGATTGAACCCAGGGTACTCTACCACTGAACTACATCCCCAACCCATTTTTATTTTTTATTTTGAGACAGGATTTTGTTATGGTTTGGATATGAGATGTCCCCCAAAAGCTCATGTGTGGGACAATGCAAGAAGGTTCAGAGGAAAAATGACTGGGTTGTAAGAGTTTTAAGCCAATCAGTGATTTAATCCTCTGACAGGGATTAACTGAGTGATAATTGAAGTGATAGGGTGTGGCTCGAGGAAGTGGGAACTGGGACATGGCTTTGAAACTGATAAGTAAAGACTCTCTCTGCTTCCAATCTCATGTGAGCTGCTTCCCTCTGCCACACACTCCAACATAATGTTCACCCTCACCTCAAGTCCCAAAGAATGGAAACAGCCTTCTCTGGACTAAGACCTCTGAAACTGTGAGCCCTCAAATAAACTTTTCCTCCTTTACAATTGTCCTGGTCGGGATCTTTAAGTCACAGCAGGGAAATATAACTGACTAAAACAGTCTTCTTAAGTGATCCTCCTGAATCAGCCTCCCAAATTGCTGGGATTACAGATATGCACCACTATACACAGTCTGCAACTTTTGAATGCATCTGTTACACAAGGCCATGTAAGAGTACCCTGTTTGATCCCACATATTGACCTCAGCCATGACTCTTTACCATATAGTGGGACCTACTATACACCAAGCAACAATGACCAACAACACATGCAAAAGATGTAACAGAAAAGTGTTCTGGCCTGGACATTATATAGTGGTGAAAAGGAGAAAGGTATTTCCTAAAAGGAAGTTCTACCTGAATCATCCAATGGTGGACAGAACAAAGATAGAGGTTGGGCACAGGGAAAAGGCAAATCATTCATCAGAAGGGAAAGAAAAAAGTATTGAGTGCATCATTTTCTAAGAGATAAAGAGAATTTAGTCTGAACTTAAGTTGAATACAACCCACCAAATTAAACAGAGCTTAAATCTTGTACTTCTTCAAATCTTCTGGGGAAACATGCAAGAATATACTATAACAAAGGATGCAGCTGCATCAGTGACATCTAAAATCCAGTAAAAGACACTATAATAGGCACTTTTCATCAACTAAGATAATTTTAAATTTTAAAAATAAGATAAACTTACCTGTAGAATTTCAGATGAGATTAAATCAATAGTTGAAGTTTTTTGTGGTATTCTGTATTCCATTCTTTAATTAAACATTCAGATTTGCTGTGAACTACTTAACAGAAAAAAATAAAAAGATTATATTGTGACAACACTGGCACTATGACATCTAAAATCAATGCTCTAGACCTGGCAAACTGCTATAGTAGCAAGTAATTATGTATTAACACTTTTTTCATTTTTGGAGAAGCACTGATCCCTTTTTCTGCCTCCTGGCTCTCAAATCACCTTATGCTCTAATATAAAATGATATCTGGTCACTGATAATACACAATTTTTAGGGTTAGAGTTACACAATTGACATTCATTTTGAATGAGGCTTTTAGTCTAAGAGAAAAAAAACAGAATCTTATTTATTAAATAATTCCGTTTCTTCAATAATTTGTGTTTTTATCAGTCATCAACACATTCCTAGAGCAGGAGCTCAGCTCCCTGCTTGAGCCCAAGACACCTGGGGAGCTAGGGAGAGGAAAACAAACAAACAAACTTGTTTCTGGTTGAAGGCTGACAACTGAAATCTTCCTTACTTCTCTGAAAAGGAAAAAAGGACATGGTTTGGCAAATTTTTTTTCCCTAACAAAGCAGTCACCTCCTAAAGGTTGGCACAGTCGAAAAAGACCAGTTCTGCTCTACAAAAAAATCTCTTGCCTAGTTCAGAAGTGAAAAGAATAAACACTGAATGCATGAACTACCCATGCTCGCTGTTGGCATCATTCCTTACTGCTTGGAAAAGTGAGACTCCATTGCACCTCCAAGATTTCTTTTAAAATGACTGTATACTCGTTGAGAACGCCTCTTAAGAATCATGCAGCCCCAGTCCTTCAGGGTTTCCTTTTCTCCTTTTTTCTCTTTCTCTCTTTCTCTCTCTCTGCCCAATTCCCCCACTTCCTTCCTTGAGTGCAGATTCTTTCCCCAGTCCTCCCCATGAAGTGCCCTCCTACAATCCGGCCCACCGCCTCGGAAATGCGTTCGCCCCGGGCCTACTGGAGATCCACCAGTACCATTAACACCGTCCGGTCTTCTCCCACGCCGCAGAGACAAACACCCTCCCTGGTGGCTGGAGCAGCACCGGACGACCAAAAGGCAGGGATTGCGCCGTGGGGCAGGGTAGGGTGAACAACCTGCGGCTGCGGCCTGGGCCCGCCACGCGCACCAGCGTCTCTCCGTGTTGTCCACCGCCCCCCAGACCCCTTCTCCCGCGCACACAGCAGCCAGGAATTGCCGCCAACGAGGCCCAAGACCCCAGGGCGTGGCGGCTCGAGGCGCAAACAGAGCAGCGGTTTGTAGAGGGCCGGAAAAAGTGGGCGGCGCCTCCGGGCCTCACCGCCTGGATTTCGGCTTTCCCAAAAGGGTACGTCCCGGGACCACGCCCGCCAGCCAGCCTAGGTCTCAACCGCCTCCGGGTGGATACAGGGCCCCTGCCTCATACTCACCTCCCGCGCGTAGCGCCCACTCAGCTCCAACGCGGGCGGCGTTCCAATCCTGCGCGCACACAGAACCTCCCGCAGCCGCACGCACGCTCGGGCGCGCGCAAGCCTCGCGTTGGGGCTGCGGCGGAGCTCCCCCAGCTCGCACCCGCTCCTAGCTCCACGCGCGGGTCTGGGCTGCTCACATCCTTGCGCACTCCCCTTGGCACGCTCTCTTCCAAACACTGTGGTGTTACGAATGCTTTTGGTTGTTGTGACTGGCGGAGGTTAGGCAACTGAGTGACAGACTTCAGGCTAGGATTTCTGTTTAAGACCTGCTCCTCTGTCTCCGTTGTCATTTTTCCAAGCTGCATAAATGCACAGGAGGTCCTGGAGGAATTTTCTTGTTGAACTCTACACAAAGCTCCAAAAGAAGAAACCCTGGGGGGAATTCTTTGTTTTCTAAGAATGTGCATTGTCCTTTCAGAACTGATGGGGAATAAGAGGTAGGTCACCATCATATTACAGTGATCTGTGTGAACTGGAGTCCCACGGAGTCCTGTGCTCTCCGAGATGTCTCTTGAAACCCACAGTCTTTGACCTGGACAGTTCACGGAAGGTTGACTCCACCCTGGGTGGTACCACTCAAGGCTCCCTGGAGTACTGAAGGGAATTTTCAGGCAGGAGAGCTGGGTGTTGGTATAGGGATTCTGGTCATGCCAGTCTTTGGGCGTAGTTGGTTGAATTAATAATAAAAAAATAACAATAATACGTCTCTTAGGCCGCAGGACCCCTGGAATAGGGCCATCTGAAAACAATTCCTCATTCCAGTCCTTTGGCTAGAGGACTGTGCAATAGCTTGGCCTCAATATCACCACAAGAAAAGCTGAAAGAATAGTTCAATGAACACCCATATATACATGTGTCCAAGATTCAACAACCATTTACAATTTACTATAACTGCTTTCCCCCTCTCTCCTAAATACTTCAGCTTGCATTTCCCGAGACTAAGGCTTCTTCTACACAACCACAATAAATCATCACATTTAAGAAACAACTTGATAGTATCATCTAATAGCTAGACCATGTTCAAATTTCCCCAGTTGTCAAAAAGGTCATATATATTGGTTTTGTAGAAAGATGATCCAATAAAGATTCATGCATTGCATTTGTTATGTTTGTCTCTTTTTATGGAGAACAGCACTCACCCTTTTTTGTTTTCATGGCATTAATTTTTTGAAGTTTATCAATTTGTCTTTTTTTGCTTTCTTAGTGTTATTTAACTTTTCTTTAGTGCCAGAATTTCCTGTAACCTGGAAGAAGGTGTAGTAGCTTGATTTGACAATGAGAATCCTTCATAGGTTACATGATAATCTTCATATATGTTCCCATCAGGGAGAATATAACATTAAATATTAAGCACATAATATCAGTTGTCCTGATACCAATGATAACTTGGGTAAGGAGGTATTTTCCAGATTTCTTTATTATAAAGAATTATGAAAAATGTTTCTTTTTTGTAGTTAACAGGTGCTATATGTTAGGTTGAGGCTTTGAAACTCTTTGGGGAAGAAAGTTTAAATTCCTACAAGAACAGGGGTTATATAAGATCACATTCCCAAGAGTATCCCAAGTTGTCACTCACAGGAAAATGTCTTGTTAATGGGCTAATATGACCAGCCTTGGGCATGAAAACCAGTCTTAGCATATCTTTAATTCACTCAACTATACAAGGCAACAGGGACATATTATGGAATAGGACAGACAGAGACCCTTTAAAATTTATTTTCTTAGAGGGAGATAAACAAGTAGACAAGATCATTTTTGAGGTTCTTATGTGTCAGGAAGTTGGTAGGATAGAGGGATAGGATGAAGATGGTGCTACAAGCAAACCACAGTGTTGATGTCACTGAAGAACCACTAACATTGTTAAGAAAAAAAATTACTTGTCAGCTTCAGTCAGTTGTCATTTACCTGGGCAGACATGGTCTAATCTCCTACATCAATTTTAATAACAGAAATAAATCAAGAATATATAATTTAGCATGTGATCCTTGTCTTTGGTCATCTGGTATCTAAAATATCATAAATATCTATAGGTGGAAGTTTATCCACTTAAGCTTGTAAGCTCTGCTAGGCAGGAGATCTGTCCAGTTTTTTCTATATAACAATGACCATCCTACTTCCAACAAGAGTTCTCAAAGGACATCATCTATTCCACAGACAAATGTAGTGTCGTAAACAGCCTATGTCCCTTCTCAAAAGAGGACAGTTGTAAGAGGACCTTGTAAGTCCAAGTCAATGGATCATATTGAGGTTTTCATTTGCATCAGCAAATTAGCTTCTACTCTGACCCCTGCTAGTTGATCTGAACTTTATCAGACCCAGTATTCTGAGTCCAAGACAGAAGCTGTGACACAAAAGCTAGCCTCAAAGACCTACAGCCTCAGGACTGTTCAAGATCCAAAAGAAGGGGACTGGGGCAAGGTGGTAATCTTCAGGAGGTGAGGCTGAGGGGTAGGGCAGCTTTGTAAAACAGCTACCACACTGCTCTAGGTCAAATACAAGTTTGGATGTGAAGAATTGTTTATACTGGCCTTTTGCCTAAAAGCATGTAGGTCTGAGCATGTATTTAACTACTACCCAAGCCTAGCCATGACCACCATCCCAAGTTGTGACCCACACATTTGTGTCAAGACTATAAACATGGCCCATTTCTTTTTGTTTATAGACTCTTGGTTCAACTGCTTCTTCCTTATCAAAGCCTTTTTTTGTGACAAAGGGGAAAAGAATAGGGGAATGAAATATACATTTTTAAATCACTTACAATGATTTGAAGGTTCTCTGAAAATAATAGGGATAAATATATTCAATATGTGCATACAACAAAACTAAGTTTGGATAGGAACAGTGTACGTCCAGGACTTAGTTGGCACTGTGTAAATATTCAGATCTAAATCATGATCATCATTCTTTTCCTGGTTCCTGGTAGGTAGCTGTGCCCTTTGTAGATGGTAAAGTGATAGCTACTCTGCTGGATTCTTTTATCACAGCATATGTGAAAGCTCACCTCACTAAGTAAAGGAGGTCTATTAATAACAAAACTAGGTAGATTACATTGCAAATGGATTCATGTATTAAAAAAACAGACCTCTGTATTTGGAAGGATGTTTCAGGACATCAATAGTCTATTTTACAAATACTGTTTTTTTTTTTTTTTTTTTTTTGCAGGTATATATCACTACCTGATTCTAAATGTGATTCTTAAAAACTAACACACATATGAATTCAGAACTTCCAAAACCTCCCTAGAATGCAAAACAGACCAAAGAACACAGTTTGAAGGTAAAAACTTCTCCCAAATGAAATAGGTGAGAAGAAAATCTCCAAAAGCTTTAAGAGACTATTTTCTTCGAGGCAGTCTCCTTTTACTTTGTATAGCATTTATTGGCTTGTGATTCAGCTATCTATTGCTACAGAACAAGCCACCCCCAAATTTAGTTACTTGCAAATATATGAATTTAATATTTCTTACCATTTTGAGGATTGGTTGGATGGTTCCTCTTTGGTTTAGTCTGAATTCACTCACAAGGTTACATTCAGTTATAGCAATGGTTGAAATTTTTTCTGTAAAGTAAATACTTTAGAATTAGCCTCTGCTGTAGTTTGGATCTGGAATGTCTCCAAAAGGCCCATGTTAGAGGCCTGGTCCCCAGCCTATAACACTATTGGAAGGTGATGGAACCTGTAAGAGTAGAACCTAGTGAACAGCTCTAGGTCATTGGAGGCATGCTCTAAAAGGGGATTGTGGAAACTTAGTCTCTTCCTCTCTCCTCTCTCTCTCTCTCTCTCTCTCTCTCTCTCTCTCTCTCTCTCTCTCTCTGTCTCTGTCTCTCTTTCTTATTTCCCAACCATAAAGTGAACGGTTTGGCTCCTCTGTATATCCCCACCATGATTTGATACCTCAGCACAGGCCCCAAAGCAACAGGACCAACTAATCATGAAAACCTCCAAACCTACAAGTCAAAATAAAACTTTTCTTTTTATAAGCTTATTTATCTCAGGTATTTGTTAATGTAATGGTCTGAATATGAAGTTTTCCTGAAAACTTGTATATTGAAGCCTGGGTCCCAATGCAGCAGTGTTCAGAGGTGGGGTTTTGGGGAAATGATTGGATTATGAGGGCTCTGACCTCATCAGTAGTGGAAACAGAAAACTAACACAATTTCTATTGCATATTCTTGTTATTTATTTTATTTTGTAAACCATTAAAACTCCAAAACTATTCTTAGTTCAAGGGTCCTACAGAAACATGGCCATGACCCACAAGTTATAGTTTGTTGATCCCTGAGCTGGAGAGTCAACTGAGTTGAAGGTCCCAAGTGGCCTCACTCACATATCTGCTGTGGACTCCATGTAGTCTCTTATCCTTCAGTGGCCTCTGTTTTTGGTTTGTGGGTCACACCCAGTAGAGATAGAAGCTGTAAAACATCTTAAGCCATAGCCTTGGAAGTCAGACAAGATCAGATAACCCGCATTCTGTAAACCAAAGCAAATTACAAGGTCACTCCAGATTCAAGAACAGGCAAATACACTTTGCCTTTCAAAGGGAAGAGATGCATATATTGTGGTCACTGCAGCTGAACTAAGGGAAAGATTTCAACTATGTGCTCTATTAGAAATTTAAGTTGTTGCTGACCTCAATGTTAGATTGAGACCTTATCTCAGAGCTTTATTCAAGTAACTTCAAACTGAATCATAAAACTTCAAATTACTATCTGTAAAGACAGCTATTGTTCTTACTCTCTTTTCCCCATATTGTCTCTTATCCCCAGCCTGTTTATAATTCTAGAAGCATTCACTCACTTCCCTCAGTATTTGTTTACAGGTATCTCTGCCATAGGATTTCAAGCTCCCTTAGGGAAGAGACCAGGGCCCTACCATTCTAAAATGCTGTGCTATATCTTCCATAGATATGTATGGAATTTAGTGGAATAGCCTTACTGAAGTATGAAATCAGGTTCTTTTCTAAGTTCACAAAAGCAAAACAAATTTAAGAATCCAGCACTACTTACAAATTCTGGAAGAAAAGTTCGTCTGTCAAAGGGTTAAATTTCACTCCCACATACTGTCTGATCAATCAATGGTTAAACTTCCTAGCAGTTTTCCAAACATATAATCAACTGCATCTTAATGATAAATTTGAACTAGCAATCACCTTTTAGGAAATATTATATTTTAACCATAAATTTGTCCGTAGATGAAAGTCAAATGTAATAGAAGTTTGTAATATAGGCAGTATATGTTCTAAAGCAGAAGTGTTTCCAGAGAGGGTTTCTCATCTATAATGAATGCTGCTGCTAATTGCTCAGTTGAATTTTTCAATATGTGTTCTCTCCAAAATTTCATTGTAACTGCCTTCTTCCACTTGATGGAAAACTTTGACCATTTGTTATGTTTAGAAGCAGCTGGGGTGTGTTTCTAATTGATGATTTGTTATCTTACATTTCTTCCTTGACTATTCACATCTTTCATTCTCGTCAGCATTTTTCTCCAATACCTCCTGTCTTACTGAACTTGATGGATGGGGCTGCTCTTGTGCAAATTCAGGCAGTATCGTCAGTCTCTCCTCTGCCTCCTTCCTTTGGGTTACAAATGCATACAGGAGTAAAAACAGATAACAGGTATATGGAACTTACACATTGACAAAGCATACTCACATACATGACATCTGTTGATTATTAATACACCAGTCTCATGGGATAAATACTATCATTACCATCATTTGTCAGATAGGGAAGCTAGTGAATGAATGAATATTCCAGCAATACCTCAAACTTAACATGTTCAAACCAACCTCAGTACCTTCTCAGGAAATCCACTACTTCTCCTACTTTTCTGATTTGGTTCAAGCAGCCACATTTGTCAGTCATCCAAGTTTGATTCGTGATTCTTCCTTTCCTTACTCCTGTACATTCAGTTAGTTGCCAACACCCTTGAATTCTCCCCCTTTCCCCTCTCTCAGACCCCTGCTCCTGAGAAGTATCATTTCATTTGACTTTGTGTCACAACCTTCTATCTGCTCCCTTAACTTCACATTACCACTATGAAGGCCTTCTTCAAACCCAAACCCTAATTTTCTTTTTAAGTACTGGGGATTGAATCCATGGGTACTGTACTACTGAACTACATCCCTACTCCTTTATATTTTTTATTTTGAGAGAAGGCCTCACTAGTTTTCAAATCTGGTCTTAAACTTGCAATCCTCCTGCCTCAGCCTCCTGAGTTAATAAAATTACAGATGTGAACCAGCCCACCTGGCTCAAACCAACATATTTTCATGCACTCCTGTTTTACACTGGTGAGTAGCACCCCACAGGTCACAATCCAAAGAGCCAAAGAACTTGCCATAATGATCTGCCACAACCTGCAAACTTCTGCTGTTCTGGCTTTTGCTATGTGTGCATTTTCATGCACTATACTTTTGTGTCTCCTTCAGAATACAATTTAACTCTCTGATGATCTCTGTCCTAAAGCCACATATCTGATTGTCTCAAGTCCCTAGATTTGCTTCTCAAATCTAAACCTACATGAAAATCACTGGGGGATGTTGTTAAAAGGGAATTCTACTTAGTAAGTCCTGAATAGGGTTTGAAACTCTGCACTTTAACAAACCAATTGTGGATAGGATATTGCTGGTTGTTGAACTACATTTTAAATTACTATTTTATATTTTTGCAGTTCTAGGGATTAAACCCAGGGCCTTGCACATTCTGGGCAAGGACTCTGCCACTGAGCTACATCCCCAGCTCTTGAACTACATTTTGAGTAGCAATAGTCTATAACTGCATTGTCCAACAGGACTTTCTAGAATGATAACATGCTATGTTTTCCAGTATGGTGGGCACTAATCACAGCTAGCTATTGAGCAGTTGAAATAAAGTAGCTAATGAGACTAAGGGACTGAACTTTAAATTTACTTAATTAAAATTTCAGTAGTCATGTATGGCTAAGTGGCTACCCATGGATTAATATACAGAATATATAAACTGCTAAAACTCAACAATTAAAAAGCAAACAACCCAATTCAATATGGGCAAAGGACTTGAAAAGGCATTTCTCCACAGAAGGCAATACATATGACCGATTAAGCATGTGAAAATATGTCCAGTAATCATTAGGGAAATGCAGATCTAAAACCACAATAAAATACCACTTCAAACTCATTCAAATGATTACTAAAAAAACAAAACAGAAAACAAGTGTTAGCATGGATGTGTATATATTGGATCCCTTGTTCATTGCTGGTGAGAATGTAAAATATATCAGGCAGTCACTATGGAAAACACTGTTGGTGGCTCCTTAGAAATAATTAAAAATAAGATTGCCATATAATTTTAAAATTTTGCTGCTGGCACATACACAAAAGAGTTAAAAGAAGGAAGTTGAACAGATATTTGTACACTGATGTTCATAAAAGAATTATTTGCAATAACCAAAAGATGAAACAACCCCAATATCTATCTATGGATAAATGGGCAAATAAAAAGATATACACATGTAATAGAATATTATTTACTTTAAAAAGGAATGAAATCCTTTCATCAAAATAAAAATAAAGGAAATTTCAGTAGACAAAGGGAATTAAGGAGGAAGAGGAAGGGTTGGGAAGAGGGAAGAATAGTAGAAAGAATCTGACCAAACTTTCATATGTGCATGCATATGTGAAACATAGGGGTTATCCATGAGACGCTAATTTAAAAAAAAAAATAGAAAGTAAACTGTAAATGGATTGAAGAGAGATCAGTGGAGTGAAGGAAAGAGGTAGAGGGGATAGTGCTGGGGATTGAAGTGGAGCAGGTTGAGTTCCATGCTTTTGTGATGATGTCAGGGTGTTGTACATAACTGAAAAGAATAAATTTAAAAAGCAATGAAATTCTAATGCAGGCTACAATAGGGATGAATCTTGAACATATGATGTTAAGTGAGATTAAAGAGACACAAAAGACAATTATTTTATGATTCCACTTATATGAGGTACCTAGAACAGTCACAGAAAGTAGAACAGTGGTTACCAGGAGCTGGGAGAGTGGAACTTATTGTTTAATGGGTAAAGTTTCAGTTTAGGTTGGTGAAACATTTCTGGAGATGGCCATTGACTGATCCTCTGAATGTACTTAATGCGACTTAAAATGGTAAGTCTTATGAATATTTTACCACAATAATACTTTAAAAATTAAAAAAAAATGGAAAAGAAAGAAAAGCCGAAGTTTGACTTTGCAAGGTTGTGGAGAAATAGGCCCTGCTCATTGCTAGAATTTGGCAAAAATCTAAAAATGTCAAATGAATAGATACCCTTTGACCTAATAACACCATTTCTAAGAAATCTATTAAACATATTATACTTGAGAAAAAAAATGAAATTACAGGCATAAAACTATTCATGATGATATTATTTGCACAAAATTAAACAGAACTAGCCTCAGTTCTGGATGCTGGCTTCTCTAGGGTACTAGAACCCAATTCTGAGATTGAACCCTGGGCAGCCAAGTGCTCCAAACAGCAACAGATGGAAATAAACTCAATTTGTTTTGTCATTACTTCCTGTCCTGCTGGTCAGGCAGTCTGCTTGTGTTCGTGAGGCCAAAGATTGGCCTTTGGTAAGGAACATCTCATTTCTCATGGGCAAGGACAAAAACAAGGAACTTGGAACAGAACTCTGGTTGAGTTTCAGCTTAATCAATTTCTGTGGTGTGACCTTGAGGCACTTACCACACCTCTCTTTGTCTCAGTATCCTTGTGAGAAATATGTGGTTGTTATAGTGCCTTTTCCACGGAGGAATTAAATATAAAGCTCTTAGCACAGAGCCTGGCACATATTAAGTATCTAAAAAGTGTTATATAGATTTATTGTTTTTTGTTTTATATCACAAATAACCCATTTTCTTTCCAAAGGTTCACTAGGCCTATCAATAAAAAATTATATTCCATCTCAGAAGTATGCAAAAAAATCTTTCTCAAAAATCCAAAAATTGCTCAAAAATTGTATTCACAGGAAGGCTTTCTGTGTAACTCTTGGCCTTTGACTTCCTGGTTTCCATTGACAACCAAGTAGATACTTTCAGCTGTATCTGAGCAAAAAAAAAAAAAAACAATTAAAAACTACTACTAGATATACATTAACCCAAAAATAATTGGTTCCAAACTAAAAGAATTCTACTGCTGTATTTTACCATCACTTGTAGCTTATAATTTAAACTATGCATAGTTTTAAGAATCTTCTTTCGTGCCTTTAGAGTCTGTCATTCCTGCCATCCAACTTCTCTCCCACGCTTGGGAGTCCCAGATTGCCCTGCTGTGCAGTTGCTAAAGATCCCTAGGGAGCAGGTCTGGCTCCTAGTGCCAGGAAATGTTTTTCAAGCTGAGAAGGGCAACCTGACTAGGTCTACAAAAAGAAGAAGGAAATGACAGCCCCAAACTATTACTCTTGTGCACAATACATACCTCAAGAAAAAAATGGAAAGAAAAGGAATTGGGAATTGACAGCCAACACATATTATAGATAATTTTTGACAATAAATAATTTCTTAATCTTCCATTAAGAAGCTTTTTCCTTTTTTAAAAATACTTTTGTGTGCTAAATGGTCCATGGACATGTGTGTGTGTGTGTGTGCATAGATAGAAAGAAAGAAAGAAAGAAAGATAGATAGATAGATAGATAGACAGATAGATAGATGATAGATAGGTAGATAGGTATTTGTCTCACTCATTTCTAGCACTTTATTTTCTTGATTCTGTTTTTTGAGGACTAGGGAATAAAAATTATTTCTCAATAAAAACATTGAATGTAAATGGTCTGAACTCATAAATCAAAAGACATAGTCTGGCAGATGGGATTAAAAAACAAGACCTAACAATATACTGTCTCCAAGAGACTTACCTCATAAGCAAAGACATCCTTAGACTGGAGGTAAAAGGATTCATAGAGATCACCTAAACAAGCAAGGGTTTCTATCCTTCTATCAGATAATGTGGACTTTGAGTCAAAGTTAATTAGAAGGGACAAAAAAGAATATTTCATACTGCTTAAGGGAATTATAATAAAATAATGATCATAAATATTTATGCCCCCTAACAATAGAGCACTTACGTATATCAAACAAACCCATTGATCTATTGATCTATTTGATCAATTTCAAAGGTTAAATAGAACACAACACAACAATAGTGGGTGACTTTAACACACTTCTCTCATCACTGGATAGATTGTCCAAACAAAAACTAAACAAAGAAGCTTTAGAACTAAAAAATACAATTAATAATTTAGACTTAACAGACATATATAGAATATTTCATCTGTCAATGACTGAATATACTTCTTCTCAGCAGCACATGGATCATTCTCTACAATAGATCACATCTTAGGTCACAAAGTAATGCTTAGCAAATACAAAAAAAAATAGAGATGATACCTTAATATTTATCAGATCATAATGGAATGAAATTAGAAATCAATGATATAATAAAAAATAGAAGCTACTCTAACACCTTGAGACTAAATAATATGCTACCAAATGATCAGTGGAGAGCAGAAGAAATCAGGGATGAAATAAAAATTACTTAGAGGGCTGGGATTGTGGCTTAGTGGTAGAGCACTTGCCTAGCATGTATGAGGCACTGGGTTTGATTCTCAGCACTGCATGTAAATAAATGAATAAAATAATGTATATATATATGTATCTATATATACTTAGAGGTAAATGATAGCAATACAACATATCAAAATCTCTGGGACACTATAAAGGCAGTCCTAAGAGGAAATTTCATAGCACTGAGCACATTCATTAAAAGACTAGAAAGTTATCAAATAAATAACCTAACATTACATCTCAAGGATCTTCTTTCAATAACAGAAGGTTTTAGTGATAAAGAAATTTCGATTCCTTTAAAAATAGTTTTTGATATAACAATTGAGAATATTTTATTGAATCTACTTAAGTTTTTCCTGAATTTTTATTTATGCATTTTCAATTACGCCTGCACTACTCAAATACATTGTAATAGAACAATTCAAATAATGCACATAAAATGAAAATGTGAAGGTCCTTCTTAACACCATTCCTTCCCTGTGTTCCCCACCCCACTTGGCCTCCCCCCGAATTCCACTGCTTTCTGAAGGAACCACTACTATGAGTTTGCTGTGTAGCTTTCAAGGTCCTTTCCATGTCAGCCACAGATAATTGTATTTCTACATAAATGATTGAGGGTTACACTTAATAACTCTTCCAACCCACACAATGAGGCAAAAATGATGGAATGTTACTTCCAAGATTGGGTTACAGAAGAACTCTGGATTTTGTCTTGGTCTCTCTTTCTTACTATCTTTCTCTCTGAGCTTTTTACTCTAGGAGACACAAGCTATTGCTTTGTGAGTAACCCATGGAGAAGGACAGCAAGGAAGAGTTCCGTTTGGCCAACAGTCAGTTAGGACCTGAGAATAGTCACAAGAGTGATGAGCTGGAAGCTGATCCCCTCCCTCTGGAGCCTTGGTGACTGGCTATGGCCACCACAAACAGACTCCTAACAGACTCTAAGGTGCACCTGCTTTCTGGGCCCCAGCTGGGACACGATAAATGTTTGTTTCCTTACGTTGCTAGGTTTGGGTATACTTTGCTATGAATTACCAGATAGCTAATATACTCTTCTCACAAAGTACTTTGCCAGGGAGAGCCTTACCTGTCATGTGTATATCAACCTCATTCCTCGTAACTGCTACATAATATCCCTAGCTCCCTGGTATATCTAGTCATTTCATTTTTTGACCAACCTGTAAGCTGTTTCTACTTCTGCAATAGATTCTGAAGATTGCTGAGTCAGCTCTGGCCATTTACTTTCACACACATGAGAGGAACAAGTTGATGTCTTCCACAGTGAGAATTTGTTTGTCCTGTACCACAGATCTCAAGACAGTAGCTTCCATTCTTGTGCCTTTATAAGCTTATTTTGCCAAGAAAGGACATTGTTAAAAAGGCAAAAGAAAAGAAAAGAAAGCAAAATCAGAAAACTTTTATCCATTACCATAAAAATTCCACAAAATAAGGGCTATTTTAAAGACAACCTCAGAATAATGAATGGTCAAATTGAGTAAATTCAACTCCATTCAAAATTCACTGCATTGCCTTTTTGGTCAGCAAGTGCAAGCCTTTGCTCCCCATTTTAGTTTCCAATTGCTTTAGGAGCAAATACCCTAATATCCTCTGAGTTCTAAATTAACAAGAATGGGGAGGTTACCTGCTGGCAAATGGGAGTTTAAGGGTGCTTCCTTGGATTCTGATTCAGGAAATCGTTGTAGGATGAACTGGAAAGAATTCATACCTTGGTTCTTGAGACACCATCAAAAAGGGACCTGGGACAGAAAGATGAGCATACTCTGTGCATAGGGTTGATAGAGAAAGTTGAGCTGCATAATAGAAACCAAAGAGAACCCTAAAACAATTATAGGAACCAGGACTATCTATTCGGAAAATAATATCTGAACCTATTAAATCATCTTGGCTTTGACACATTTCTGTTTTCTAGCATTAAAATGGTGAGAAACAAAATTTATGTGATAAGGAAAAAATGGAGATTGTTTTTTAAATAAAAGAACCACTTATTGATTGAAGCAGTGATTCTGTTTTCAAACACAGGCAAAGAAGAGGGAGAAAAGCTAGTTCAGCTGAAAATTGGGTGTGAGGGATAAAAGAATGTAGAAGCACTTTCTGTGGTTAGAGAAGCCCCTGGAACATCTTAAGCTGGATCATCAGCTCAGTCAGGCTGCTTCTCCCCACTGTACCCATACTCAACAGGTCGAGACCCCAGCCCAGGAGGCTGAAGACCTGTCACTGAGTGAATTCTGCCACTATCAGTGGACCCGTTTGGCCTTACAGAGCCTTGGTACATTGTAGAAAATTATAGTAACAAGATTATTTTGTGATAAGAGATAAGATAAAAAAAAAAACCTCTGAAAATTATAATTTGCTATGCAAAAAAATCATAATTAACAAAACCCCAAGGATAAAAGGTGGGGAGTTAGTTGTATGATAACGATGTAAATCAGAAAAAAGCTGGCCCTTTAGTGGACAATCCTGCACGAAGCCTCACAGTGGGGTTAGTGGAACCAGGGCTGAATTTCAGCCCTAATTTGTCCCCTCAGGTTCATGCCCATGTGCAGTGAACCATTTGTAAAACTGAGCATGTGGCAGATATGGAGGTCAGGATTGTTTGTTCTGGGACTCAAGGTCAAGGGAGCCTCAAATTCTGACTTTCATTCATTAGAAATATATGCAAGAAATTAGGATGAAATTGACCACAAATAATGTTCTAAATGATATTCATGTAGCTAAATCCAAGGGGTAAGGGGCTTCATATCCTAAGGCTGCTTGGACTTCTTAGACTCTTTTAGAGTCCAATTATTTCATTTACTTTGAAACATAAGATGATATTTAGTTTTAGTAAAACTCATTGGTTAAGTAGCTCCCATGGCAATTTTTATTTCTATTTTTAATTTTTTAAAATATTTTTATTAGTTGTTGGATCTTTTTTTTGTACTTATTTATATGTGGTGCTGAGAATTGAACCCATTGCCTCACACATGCTAGGCAACTGCTCTATCACTAAGCCACAACCGCAACCCAGCAAGTTTTAGATGTAGAATAAATAAGAACATACACATATCCAATATGTGGTGTCTTCCCTTGGATGGTGTCTCATTTTGCCATTTGCCACCAGTATCAAAAATGGACTGAGCATTTTGTTTCATTTGGCTCCTCTTTTCCTCAAGTGCTTGCTCATTTTATCCCAGTCCTTGGTTAGACACACCAAATGTAGTACCTTGGGATATTTACACTTTCTGTTCCCCCTGCCTCGAAGGCTTTTCTCATTAATTTTTGCATAGCTCAGTTCTTTCTAATATTCAAGTTCCAGCTCTCATATAAACTCTTCTTTAGAGACACATCTGAAATGAGGTTTCTTCTAAGCTATACATTTATTTTCTTTTTTCAGCCTCTCTGAACCTGAGATGCATTTAACAATCACTTGTGTTTTAAGATCGTGACTAACCAGGCACCAGTCATGAAGCAATTTTCATTGCATGCGCAGATGCAAAACTGGATATTATTCTCTGTGGACCTGCTGGACACTTGCTCTCCTTTAACAGTTGTCAACAAACCAGGAACACCATGGACTGACTATAAAAGAGAAGAATCAAGGTGTTTTTTTCTGCCCTAAATCTACACCTGCTTCAGAAAGACTTTTTGTTCCTAAGAATGGTGAAGCAAATGACAACTTTCCTCAGCAAAAATGAGAAAGTACAAGTCATTCTCTGGAGGAATTCTCCTATGATAGAAATCCTATCTCAGATATAATTGTAAAATTGTATTATTTTTAGCCATGTAAATTCATATTTGTATTGTATTTATTTTAAATCTCATACTTGTTTAACTTTTTCATGTATAACAGGTATTTGCATGAATAAATAATATGGATATTCTCCAGGAAGATTTTATTAAGAATGTTGAGGTTTTTATTTTCACATAATTCAGATTTCAAAGCCTAAGCAGATTATTGTTGTTCATCTTAAAAATGAAAAAGTAGTAAAACAATAAATAAAAAAATCTCAGTGACAACTAACAGAATGTTGATTGCAGGATCTGAAACTTATATTCCTCTGAAAATAGGTCTTTTGGGGATTCAAACTTTTTGGGGATTGCTGCGAGTAATGTTGTCACTGACCAAAGGTATATCAAAGAGCTAATCTTTCTAAAGTGGAGACAATAACTTAACTCTGTAAAGTATTTGCTTCCAAAGTGTGCATTTTGCCTGTTCTATTTTGCTTTTATGAAATTCAGTAGCTAACCTCTCTGTATTCATTTACACAAAATATTTCAAAAGCTCAAATGATGAATGACTATCACATCTCCAGTTTACTGGAGAGCCTAAATTTTCTTCTGAAAAAGTAACAAAACAACTCTCAGCAGCATATCCTTCTTAAAGTTCAACATTGGCTCTGATTTGTTCTATTTTATTTTGTTGCTACTCACCCCCCAGGCAGCAATTTTATGTCATAGCCCTGATTTTATCATAGAAAATAAGGCAAGAGATGGAGAGGAATTGATCTCTTAGTTCTTACTTATTCTTACTCAGTCATTGAACCAGATTTTCTCACTCCTGAGTGTATGGACATATCATGTAAACGAGATGGTGATGAAAATGGGAATCTGGATTTCATACTTGTTTTGCTCTTTGGTTCCCTCTTTTCCAGCAACTGACCCTTCTCTCCACTTGCCCTGTTCCTCCCTGCTTTATCCTGCAATGAACCGAGTGTTTCTTTTCTACTGAAATTCATATGTTGAAATCCTATCTCCTGATGTGATGGTATTAAGAGATGGGCCCTTTGAGAAGGTGTACATTGACATTGATGGAGGTGAAGCCCTTATGAATGGGATTAGTGTCATTATAAAAGCAATCCAGAAGAGCTCTTTTGCCTTCTTTTTACCATGTGAGAATATGACCAGAAGTAGTCAGTCTACAACCCAAAAGACGGTCTGTACCATAACCAGACCATGCTGGGCTCGAATGTTCAACTTTCAGAATGGTGAGAAATAGATTTTTGTCATATATATTCCACCAAATCCATAGTACTTGATTTTAGTAGCCGAAACCCACTTTCCCACACTCAATGCCAAATCATCCACTTGATCACAGTAAGTGCCTCTGCTCTTGGCCATAGTGCTACACTCAAAGTGCTTGAATCAAAACTGGAACCAATCAGAATCCTTCTGCAGGCATTTGGAATGTAGACTAAGAAATTCTGAGCTTTTTCTGCCTAGTTTTTGGAAAAGAGGAGATGGAAATTCTGAATATATCAGTGAATATTTTCTACCTTGTGAACCAGGAAGTAAGCAAGCCAGTGTTCTGTAAGAAAAGAAGAAAAAGCCAATTCAGAGGGAGGAGCAGGGTTGAAAGCTGGGTTTGCAAGACTCCCTGACCTGGCTGCTCCTTGCTCTTGGGCAATTTGAATCACCTTTGCTTTCTTTTGATAAATCCTTCCCTTTCCTGTTTCAGTCAGTTGGAGAGAGATTCCAATGCCTATAAGAAAAATGTTAGCTGATACAGTGCTTTCTGCATGAACTTTTTGAATGGTTTCTCCTATTTGCTGAATTGTTTTTGTCAGTTTTAATAACGACCAGAAAAGAACTCTTCTCAGAGAAATTTTCTTCCATTTTTTTCCATCCCAGATTTACATATTTAGTACATCTTCCTTTCCTTTTTTCTTTGCTTTTTAAATTTTTAAAAAAATTTTTACAGACTGCGTTTTGATTCATGGTACACAAATGGGGTGCAATTTTTCATTTCTATGGTTGTACATGATGTAGATTCACACCATTCATGTAATCATACATGTACATAGGGTAATAATGTCTGTCTCAGTCCACTTTCTTTCCCCCAAACCCTCCCTCTCCATTCCCTCTACACAATCCAAAGTTCCTCCATTCTCTCTTACCTGCTCCCACTCCCCGCCGTTATATATCATCATCCACTTATCAGAGAAAACATTCAGCCTTTGGTGTTTAGGGATTGGTTTATTTCACTTAGCATGATATTCTCCAACTCCATTCATTTACCAGCAAATGCCATAATTATATTCTTCTTTATAGCTGAGTAGTATTCCATTGTGTATATATAAAACAGTTTCTTTATCCATCCATCAATTAAAGGGCATCTAGGTTGGTTCCACAATCTAGCTATTGTGACTTGAGCTGCTATAAACATTGATGTGGCTCTGTACTGTGGTATGCTGCTTTTAAGTCTTTGAATATAAACAAAGGAGTGGGATAGCTGAGTCAAATGGTGGATCCATTCCAAGTTTCCTGAGGAATCTCCATACCACTTTTCAGAGTGGCTGCAACTCCACCAGCAATGTATAAGTGTGCCTTTTCTCCCACATCCACATCAATGCTTATTATTGCTTATGTTCTTGATAATAGCCATTCTAATTGGAGTTAAACAATATCTTAGGGTCGTTTTGATTTGCATTTCTCTAATTACTGGAGATGATGAGCACTTTTTCATATGTTTGTTGATCACCTGTTTAATCTTCTTCTATGAAGTATCTGCCCAGCTCCTTAGCCCACTTATTGATTGGGTTCTTTTTATTTTTGATGTAAAGTCTTTTAAGTTCTTTATAAAGTTTGAGATTAGTGCTCTGTCTGACGTGTGTGTGGAAAAGATTTTCTCCCACTCTGTAGGCACTCTCTTCATGTTATTGATTGTTTTCTTTGCTGAGAAAAAAACTTTTTAGTTTGAATCCATCCCATTTATTGATTCTCACTTTTATTTCTTGCACTCTGGGAGTCTTGTTAAGGAAGTCTGCTCCAACATGATGATGTTTTGGGCCTACTTTTTCTTCTATTTGGTGAAGGGTCTCAGGTCTAATTCCTAGATCCTTGATCCATTTTGAGTTGAGTTTTGTGCAGAGTGAGAGACAGGGGTTTAATTTCATTTTACTGCATATGGATTTCCAGTTTTCCCAGCACCATTTGGTGAAGAGACTATCTTTTCTCCATTGTATGTTTTTGGCTCTTTGGTGTAGTATTAGGTAACTGTATTTATGTGAGTTTGTCTCTGTGTCTTCTATTCTGTACCATTGGTCTACCTGTCTGTTTTGGTACCAATACCATGCTGTTTTTGTTACTATTGCTCTGTAGTATAGTTGAAGGTCTGGTATTTTGTTACATCTTGCTTCACTCTTCCTGCCCAGGATTGCTTTGGCTATTCTGGGTCTCTTATTATTCCAGATGAATTTCATGATTGTTTTCTCTATCTCTCTTTTTTTAAAAATTACATGCCATCTTTTTAAATTCTAATATTGTTGTACATTTAGAGTTGGAAAGTTAGAGATGTCAAAGGAAAAGTCACCCCAGGCAAAACAGTTCAAGTCAAACTGCAAAATGCCAGGTCACGTACAGAATCTCAGAGTAAAAGGATTCTCCTTCTCATCACCCTCCGAAGGCACTCTGGACCTTCACTAAGTCCCCTTTCTGGACACTTCTTCTCCTTGGCCCTCTGCTTCTTTTGGAACTTTGCTGCTTGTTGCCACTGTCTCTAGCATGGCTTTTCTCCTGCAAGTCTGGTCATACATTTTCCCACATCTTTTCCCTAGGATAAATGTTCATTGATGGCTCAGTTGGGAGCAGTTGTGGTGGTGGCTTCCAGTTTCTTTCGTGCTTCTCTCTTCTCAGCTCTGTGGAAATAGAGTAAGCAGAAAATAAGCTGGTTTGACCCTGTTGAGAGGAATTGTCTGGTTCTGGTCTCTAATTAAAACAAACAGGGCTGAGGATGTAGCTCAGTAGCAGCACTTACCCGCCATGTACAAGAACCCTGGGTGTTCCTGCTTTCTCTATTTCTATGAGGAACATCATTGGGATTTTAATTGGAATTGCCTTGAATCTGTATAGCACTTTAGGTAGTATGGCCATTTTGACAATATTAATTCTGCCTATTCAAGAACATGGGAGATCTTTCCATCTTCTAAGGTTTTCTTTAATTTTTTTCTTTAGTGTTCTATAGTTTTAATTGTAGAGGTTTTTCACTTCTTTTGTTAGGTTTATTCTCAAGTATTTTATTTTTTTAAGGCTATTGTGAATGGAGTAATTTTCCTAATTTCTCTTTCAGAGGATTCATCACTTATGAATAGAAATGCATTAGATTTATGAGTGTTGATTTTATATCCTGCTACTTTCTTGAATTCATTTATCAGTTCTAGAAGTTTTCTGTTAGAATTCTTTGGCCCCTCTAAATATAGAATCATGTCATTGGCAAATAGTGATAGTTCGAGTTCTTCTTTCCTGTTTGTATTCCTTTAATTTCTTTGGTCTGTCTAATTGCGCTGACTAGTGTTTCAAAGATGATGTTGAATAGAAGTGGTGAAAGAGGCCACCCCTCTCTTTTTCCAGTTTTTAGAGGAAATGCTTTCAGTTTTTCTCCATTAGGAATGATGTTGGTAGCTGCTAAATTCACAATAGCCAGATTGTGGAACCAACCTAGATGCCCCTCAGTTGATGAATGGATAATTAAACTGTGGTATATATATACCATGGAATATTACTCAACCATAAAGAATAATAAATTTATGGCATTTGCAGGCAAATGGATGCAGTTGGAGAATATCATGCTAAGTGAGATAAGCCAATCTCAATAAACCAAAGGAAGAATGATCTCACTTATAAGTGGATGATGACACATATAGGGGATGGAAGGGAACAAGAATGGAGGAAGGAGGGACTCTATGGAGGGATAAGGGGGGGAGAGGTGATGGGGAGAAAAAAATAACAGAATGAATCAAAAACTATTACCCTAGGTAAATGTATAATTACACAAACAGTATGCCTCTTCTTCATGTACAAACAGAGAAACAAGATGTATCCCATTTGTTTACAATAAAAATGAATTTAAAAAAAGGAAAAAAAAAAAGAAAGATGTTGGCCATGGGCTTAGCATAGATAACCTTTACAATGTTGAGGGAATGTTCCTACTATCCCTGGTTTTTCTATTGTTTTGAGCATGAAGGGGTGTTGTATTTTATCAAACGCTTTTTCTGCATCTATTGAAATAATCATATGATTCTTAATCTTAAGTCTATTGATGTGATAAATTACATTTATTGATTTTTGGATGTTGAACCAACCTTGCATCCCTGGGATGAACCCCACTTGATCATGGTGTACTATCTTTTTAATATGTTTTTGTATGTGATTTGCCAGAATTCTGTTAAGGATTTTTGCATCTATGTTCATCAGAGCTATTGGTCTAAAATTTTCTTTCCTTGATGCATCTTTGTCTGATTTTGGTATCAGGGTGATACTAGTTTCATAAAATAAGTTTGGAAGGGTTCCCTCCTTCTCTATTTCATGCAATACTTTGCTGAGTATTGGTATAAGTTCTTCTTTTTCCTTTTCTTTTTTCTTGCTAGTGTCAGAATTACATATCTTTCTATAAGTGGTGAACAATCTGCAGCAAATTCTGAAAAAGTTGGAATGCTCTGTATCATATACATCTTCTAAATAAAACTCCTCAAAAAGGAGAAATTTCTGGGGTAGAATTCACATTAAGCAGCATACAGAGAGCAAAAATCTGAGAAAAGGAACATCCTGATGAAATGTGGGGTGAAAATGGAAAGGAATAAAGAGTAAGGATGTCTCAAAATGTAAGCTGCGGGCTGGGGAGATAGCTCAGCTGGTAGAGTGCTTGCCTTGTAAGCACAAGGCCCTGAGTTCAATCTTCAGTATCGAAAAAAAAAAAAAAAAAAAAAAGTAAGCTGCTATATTCTTGAATACTTTGAAAAAACATCCAAATAGAGAGTTGTAGAAGTACGATTTGAATTGAAAATTATCAAAGTTTGGATAGAAAGTTAAACTTTAAGAAATTATCCAAAACAAGCCAGGTGCAGTGGTATATTTCTGTAAACCAGCTACTTGGGAGGCTGAGACAGAAGAATCATAAGTTTGAGGCCAGCCTTCACAATTTAGCAAGATTCTGTCTCAAAAAATTTAAAAATATTTAGAAAAGGGCTAGAGATGTGGCTTAGTGGTAGAGAGTTCAATCCCAGTGTCACAAAAATTATCCAAAGCCACATCTACCTCCTAAAAACTGAGAATAACTATTGTGACATAAGCAGTGAGCAATAGAAAAGATGGAGATCAAATTCCAACAAAGTTATAAGGAGAGAGTGAATAACAAACATTCAAACAGAAAATGAAAACAAGTCAAAAAGATGTTCTTGTAAAGGAGATGAGAGCTACACTCTAATATTTCAAAACAAGCTAGTAGACAATGATATAAGAAGTAAAAGAATAAATAAATCAGAATTTATTTGAGGTGATAAAACCCAGGAAAGAATCAAAAGAAAATTATTTTAAAATGTAATAGTGAAGTTAGGGAAAAAAATAACAATACTTTGAGAGAAATGGGAGCTGAAAAGAACAAAAAATTTTAATAATCCCAAAGGAGAGATATGAAAAGCATTCAAGGGTGGAAAGAGAGAGAGAGAGAGAGAGAGAGAGAGAGAGAGAGAGAGAGAGAGAGAAATGACAAAGAAAATGCAACATTTATATAGTAAGAATACCTGAAGAAAATATTGGCAAATAAAGAAAATGTAAAAATTTATAATTTGAGAAGCTGACATAAAATGAGACTCAAAATTAAATACTGGAGAGGGCACTTGATTTATTTGATGAAATTGATCCAGAATGACTATTACTGAGATATTGTTTAGCAAAGTTATTGCACTTTAAAGGAAAGGATATAAAAATTCCCTAGGTACCCAAGGAAAAATACCAAATCACTTATATAGGGAAGAAAGTCATATCACCTTCAAACTTTTCAACATTGACATTTTATGTTTTAAGAAAACTGAGTAATGTGTATAGGATACCCAAAGTAAGAATGAGGCAAGAATTTTATATCAATACAAGTTGTCATTAACATGAAGAATGCAGAATATTATTTTTAATGATTCAGACATATCAGATATATTTAAATCCATGATTTCATCCTGATACAAAAATTGAACTGGTCATTGTGATGGTTTGTTTTATGTGTTAATCTGACTGGAATATCAAGAGAGTTGGTAAAACGTTGTTTCCAGGTGTGTCTGTGAGGTTACTTCTGGTAGAGATTAGTATTTCAATCAGTAGACGGAGTAAAGAAGATCTGGCCTCATTACTGTGGGTTGACACCATCCAATCTGCTGGGGACTTGGAGAGAACAAAAAGGCAAAGGAAGGGTGAATTTATTCTTTATTCTTGAAGTGAGACATTCATCTTCTCCTGCCTGTGGACACTGAAGTTCTGATTCTGGGTTTTGGACTCTGGGACTTATGTCAGTGTCCCTCCTTTCATGTTTTAGGAGTTTTGGACCCAGACTGAATTATACCACAGCTTCTCTGGCTCTCCAGCCTGCAAATATTATCAAGGGATCTTTCAGTCTCCATGATCCTGTGAGCCAATTTCCATAATAAAGCCTTTAAAAAATATCTCTATCTCTATCTCTATCTCTATCTCTATTTCTCCTTTGGTATTTTAAAGGAAAGGAAATTAAAAATCCTTTAGGTACCCAGGGAAAAATATCAAATCACTAGAGTAACCTCATCATCCATGAAGGATATTAGGAACCAACTTTTTATTTTTGAAAACTCATAAATAAAATAATCAAACATTTATCATTTATTCTGCCTTTCCTATGTAAAGTGTACCACGAGGTAAACAAATAGTAGATGAGGTGAACCTTTTCTTCGTGGAAGTATTCCATCAAATAACTAATGAAGAAATAATAGGATTTGAATATTGACTTTTTTTATAGTCCTAAGTAAATTATTAAATCTAAACATTGAGTGTCAGTGAATGCAAGCATCACAAAAATACAGAAAAACAGACACTTTATACTTGGAAAATAACTATGAAGTAGTCTTGCCAAAAATCATCATCATCATTCTCATCATCAAACCTGAGTGTGATTCAGCCTGGAAACCCAGTAACGTGCTCTCTGTTACAGCATGAGATTCAAGTTACTGAGCATTCTTTTGGAACCTGAAAAAGCCAACTGTTTCTATTTTCCAGACTGAAGAAGGTTTAAGTATTTGGTAAAACAGCAGAGTTTCCAAAGAATGTGTCCCAATTGGATACATTCCCTAAGAGTGTTCAACTAGAAAATGGGAGCAAACTCACTAGAAAGAATAGAATTGAGAGTGTTATCTTTCAGATGGTCTAAATTAGCAATGGGTGATGGAGATGCAGAATGGAGAGGCCAGTAAGTAAACACTAGGTGTATATGTGAAAAATTATGTGTGGCTTTAGTAAGTTTTTTGTCCAGAGTGCTGGAGGATGCAGCCCCTCATCCAACAACCGATGCCCCTCTAGGTACCTCCCCATGTCCCACCAGGAAGTGCTTTTGCCCCAGTGATTCTTTCTAGAATCTGCAGCCTCCCCAAAACCATGGAAGGTATGCCCTCCTCACACCATGTCTACATATATATATTTTAATAATGGAAAGCAACATTTAAAAAAATATATATCTATAGAAAGTCTTTGGCTATGGTTCTCAAAGTAGACAAAAGTCCACTACACTTTTGACTAGCCACAATACTGAAACATTTCTAAATTATTAAGCATAACAGTTTATAAATTTCAACCCTTAAAATTCCCAGGCTCCAAATTCCCAGCAGGAAGTGAACCACAATAGTTGTGTCCCCTCAGAAAAGACATCTTCCCATATTACTACTTGAATGCAATCCTGGAAGAAACAGGCCAGGAAAAGCAACCCTCCTGGCATAATTTATGAATTTTTTTCATTGAGATGTTTGATCTATCTTAAATTTATTTTGGTAAAGGGAATGACATTATTTCAACTCACTCTTTTCTGCACTATTCTTTTTTCTTTTTCTTTCCTCTCTCTCTTTTTCCAGTACTGGTGATTGAACAGAGGTGTTCTACCACTGAACTACATCTCTAACCCTATTCATTCATTCATTCATTTATTTAGAGACAGGGTCTCACTAAGTTGCCAAGCCTGGTCTTGAACCGTGATCCTCCTGCCTCAGTCTTCCAATTCATGGGGATTATAGGCATGCACCAACATGTCAAGCTCTCACAACTAATTTTTTTTTTAACTGTAGATGGAATAATAGCTTTATTTATTTATTTATTTATTTATTTATTTATTTATATGTGGTGCTGAGGATCAAACCCAGTGCCTTATGTGTGCTAGGCAAGTGCTCTACCACTGAGATACAACCCCAGCCCCTCTCCATTAATTTTCAAAATACCACCTTTATAATGTTAAATTCTTCCATGTATTTTAGTCTATTTCTGAACTCCATTCTGTTTAAATGACCTATTTGTTAATGTGACACTACCAAATCTTTACAAATGGTACTCTGAGGCTGTACTATTGAATGAAATAGAAGAACTACTAAAAACACATCTGCAATGTCAGAAACCAGGAGGCTTTAAGGAATAAGAAATCTTTCTGGAATTCTGCCACAAAGGTGACACAGTTCTAACACCTCGTGTTCTGGGTGACTTTTAGTCCATTTCAAATTCTTTGGAAGGTAATTGCCTTATCTGACGTTGCCTATCAAACCCACAAAAATAATATGTTCTTAGAGTGGTCATGGGACAAATTGATATGGTATTGATGTGACCGCAGTGAGTCCAATGTTTTTAGAAAAACATAAAGCATTGTGAGCTGAACACTACTCCAATGGTTGCCCACTTTACTGTGCCACCTTTTCTGCCTCAATCTCATGAATCTCTGGCATGATAGGCATGAGCCACCATGCCCAGCTTGCACCACCCTTGGTGTACATCTGAAGCTTCTCTGTCCTATGTGGTTCAGTTCTCCTACTAGAATTGCAGTCACCCCTTTCCAGTAAGAGAGGGTCCAAACTCTAGTCCTTATATTGTTCCAGAGGCCATGTCATAAGAACCATTCAGCTCTAAACCAAGATTTCCTAGAGCATGTGTACTTCAGTCATTTCAAAACTTTATATAGTCTGCAGCCCATGAAACAGTCAGAAAACTTAATCATCATTAAGATGTTTTAAATAACAGTGGTTTTCACACCAAAGTGTAAGTACATTTAAGGGATGCCTAAAAATATTCTAAGGGGTACTTCAACATTGAAAATTTCAAGAGAATCAAGGTCTATAACCTTGGTTTAATATGGAGTTCCTTCCTTCCTTCCTTCCTTCCTTCCTTCCTTCCTTCCCTCCCTTTCTCTCTTTAATTGATCTGTCTGAGATGTATTTGAGTTAGAGGACTCTTGCCTCCCTGCTTCCATATTTCCTCTTTCAAAGCAGACTTCCTTACTTTCCAGGCATATCTTTATCCCATTCTGGATCCTAACTATGGTGCTTTTCCAAGGTAAAAAACTCAGGAAGGACAAACACGCTATTTTAGGCCATTAGAGTTTGGGAAACTTACTTCAATTAAGATACCATAAGTCCTTTGGAAAACTCAGCATCCTTTGCTATTTCAATTGAGGGTGAAACATGACATTAAAAATGATGAAAAACCAAAGGAAGAATGATCTCGCTGATAAGTGGATGATCACACATAATGGGGGGTGGAAGGAGTTAGTTTTAGGGTTAGAGTTAGGGTTAGGGAGGGGGGCAAGAATGGAGGAATGAAGGACTGTATAGAGGGAAAAGAGGGGTGGGAGGGGTGGGGGGAAGGGGAAAATAACAGAATGAATCAAACAACATTGCCCTATGTAAATTTATGATTACACAAATGGTATGCCTTGACTCCATGTACAAACAGAGAAACAACATGGATCCCATTTGTTTACAATTAAAAAAAAAGATGCAGTCTGAATATAGCTACATTAGGAAATAGAGAAACAGAAGAAATGACAGTTTTTTCTCCAAGACTCTTCCATTCTTCCTTCTGTGGGAGGGTCCCTTGAAAGCAAAACAAAGATCATTGTAAGATATGGAAGCTCTGGCACCTCTCTCACTCAGGTGACAAACTAATGACAAAGTTCTTTGCCTTGTCTATGTTGAATATTCAGGATGTGAACCCATAAAATTGGAAATTATCCATTGACTAAGAAGGAAACTCTCTGCACGAACACCACTCTTGGTTAGGTGAGTGGTTCTCAGGCACTTGTGTCTTGATGTGTGTCTGTGTTGCATGCTTTTCAAAATTTCAAGAAAAAGGAGGCAAAGAAGTTTCACATTTACTTTGGAGAGATCAATGTTATATCTTAGAAGAAAAGGAACAATGGTGAGTAGATGCTAGTGTTTTAACCATTAACTTAGGCTGGTTGAAGAAGCATTCTCACTAACTTTTAACAAAAAATTATTGCTTACTCCAAATCTCCATTTATTTTTACTTAAAACCAAGTCTATTGCTGGATATTCCTCATTAAACAATTCTCTGTTCATTTATTTATCTCTAATATGGACTAATTAGATCTTCTTTACAGATAGGAATACGTTTCAAATTTTACAGAAGTAATGCATTTAATGGAAGCAACTGAAGTAACTCAACACCTTCTCTTATTTTGTTGTTAATTTGTACAAAATAGAACTTGTCATTAATTTGCACAAAATTAAACTGTAGTCTTTGAAATCATAGTTTAAGCAAATATTCCTCAAATGCAACCAGGATATAACGTCCTCAAATAAATGTTTCATTCTATTAATTATTTATTTACCAAATGATGAGTTGCTATTCTAATTTTATTAAGTGCACAATTATAAACAATTGTTTGCAGTCATTAGATTGAATTGCATATAGAAGGACAGTTAAAGATCTATATATAGATATTTCTCAAAATCCATTTCCTTTTTAAGGTACTTATGAGTATTTCTTTTTTTTTAATTTATTTTTATTGGAAACAAATGGGATACATGTTTCTGTTTGTACATGGAGTAACAGCATACCATTTGCGTAATCATACATTTACATAGGGTAATGATGTTTGAATCTTATGAGTATTTCTACAGTCAGTAGTAAAAAAAAATGTGAAATTTCCAATTTAATGAGACCATTTTCAGACAATATTTACACAATTTTAGCTTGAAAGATGCTATAGTTTGGATCTGAAATGTCCCCCAAGGCCCATGGGTTAAAGGCTTAGTAACCGTCATGGTGCTATTGGGAGGTGATAGAAACCTAAAGCGGTGGAATCTAGTCAGATGTTTCCTGGTCAGGCAGGGTGTGCCCTCAAAGATAGCACACCCTGACTGCTTTCTGTTATAGTTTGGATCTTGAATGTCTTCCAAAGGTCCATATGTTGAAGGCCTGGTCTTCAACTTACGACGTTATTAGGAGGTAGTAGAAACTTTAAGAGGTGGGACCCAGTGAAAGTGAAAGGAAGTATTTTAAAAGTTCCATTTAGTCCAATAAGAGAAGAATATTCAATAATTTTTTCTTTGTTATTTTTTAATCAAAAAATTTATTCACACAAATGTGGATTAATTCAATCCAGAGACATTTTCTAACCTGAAAGTCTTATGTCTGCTTAGAGTTCATTTTTTACTTTTTTGGGGTGGTGGGGTTTGGACCCAGAGCCTCACACATGCTGGGCAAGTGCTCTACCACTGAGCTACACTCCCAGCCTGCAGAGAGTTTTAAAAGTTAATCTTTATCAACTATTAATCTATCACAGTATGTGAAAAATGATCAATAAAAGACACTCAAGCATAAAAATATATTATGATAAAGTTCTGTGGAGGGAGTGGAATGGAAATAAGAGTTCAAAGAGAAAGAAGTTACATAAAACTTATGTCTGTTAAAGAAGATCTTATTCATATTTTTAGAAGGATGCTGGTAACTTTCAAATTGCTATAGTGTCAAGTGTCTTTTTTCTTTTTCATGATGGTACTGGAAATTGAACCCCGGTGTACTCTATCATTGAGCTACATCTTCCATGCTTCTTATTTTTTATTTTGATATATGGTCTCACTAAGTTGCCAGTGCTGCCTTGAACTTGCAATGCCCTTGCCACAGTCTTCTAAGTAGATGTTAAATGACGATTGAATTCACTTAAAATAATGATGTATTTTATTTAAAAATCTCAGTATTTATAACATAGTACAAATTATAACAATTTAAACTTACTCTGAAGAAAAATTGTTAACTTCAAATTGTACAATAGGGTTTTTAAAGTTATTTTTGGAAATTACAGACAAAGAAATTTGAAGACTTCAGCCATAAACAACAGGTTAAAAAGAAGAAATAGGTCGGGTGGGGTGGTACATACCAATAATCCCAGCAGCTCAGGAGATGAGGCAAGAGGATTGATCAAAGCCAACCACAGCAAAAGCAAGGTACTAAGCAACTCAGTGAGACCCTGTCTATATATAAAATACAAAATAGGGCTGGGGATGTGGCTCAGTGTTTGAGAGCCCCTGAGTTAAATCCCTGGTTAAAAAAAAAAAAGAATAAAGATTTTTATTTCCATGATATGAACTATTAAAAAGAATGGAGAGAGAGGACAATTAACTATCTCTGGAGTCATACTCACATGCCAGGTGGAAGTTTGAGGTATAAGGAAAAGAGGGCAAAGCTAGCCACCTTCACTTTAGAGGCACTACCCAGACATTGAGTCCATCACTTCTATTTTCTGTTCTTTCAATTTAGTATTGAGCCATAGATACCTTTAAAGGAAAATGGAAAATATAACTCTCATTCTGACAGGTGACTAACCAAGAAAATAAAGTAGAGGGCTTGTTCTCATTTCTACAACTGGTCATACAACTTTAGTTTGGACTTAATGATTTCTCTCTTCCTCTACCCATTCTGTTGTTCTGTTCCAAAACCAAGATACGTGATAAGGCTGGAAGGAGCATTATACCACTATTTCACATGTTTTTCTATTAAATAAGTTTCTCTTTGGAGGCAATATGAACTAAGCATAGTGGCAGGTAGGATATAAAGTAAGTATGATGTTGATGCTGGCAGAAGCATGATGGGTACAGGAAGCCTATTCAGATGTAGAATTAAGTATGCATTCCTGCTATGGTCTCCTATATGACAAAAGGAACCTAATTAAAATCACCTGGCAATAGATAGTTATTAGCATCCTAGATGTGTGGTATTATTCTGGTGCAAAGGTTTGCAACTCATTGTGAGAAAATCTCTTGTCAAGTTCATACATATGCCATCTCCACAAGCAAAATTATTGGTACTTTGTTTATTAGGTAATTGAAGACATACCCACTAGGTCGAGGAAGAAACAACATTGATTTCCATAGAAACAGGTTTCTTGTATATGTGGTTATTAAGAGCCATTTTCTAGTTGGATGTGGTGGTGCACACCTGTAATCCCAGGTACTTGGGAGGCTGAGGCAAGTTTGCAAGTTCAAGGCCAAACTGGGCAATCTTGAGAGATCCTGTCTCAAAATAAAATAAATGGTCTGGGTATGTTACTCAGAAGTAGAGTGCTTGTCTAGCATGTGTAAAGCCCTGGGTTCAACTCCCAGTACAGAATTATAAAAAGAAAAAAAATCTTTCACCCCCAAAAAGTTCATGTGATGAGTTACACGGGGTATGTATCCCATTTAGTTAATATGTTTGCTCTGCAGTAAGATCAAAATTAGCAGTGCTAATGATAGAAATTTAGTTTTTCCATTAATAGTCTAGGATTAATTAGGTTAATGGATCCCTAGAATATTGCTTGCATGCTTATGGTAGAAAAGACTTAGCACTAGGTCTATTTGCCAGGTAGAAGTCTGAAGTCTTGAAGAAAGGAAAATAAAAGTTATTTGCCTTTTCTTGAGAGGTATGACCTGGAAGTTGAATCCATAATTTCTGCCTACTTTATATCCCACAAACCTTAGTATATAGCTGTAATAGCTACAAGAGAGGCTGGAAAGTGTAAATATCATTCCAATGACTAGACATCCAACTAAGATTTGAAAGTTCTATTGTTAAAGGAAAAAGGAAAATGGATATTTAAGGACAAAAAGCAGTCTCTCCTTAAGAAACAAACATGTACAGCTTTGACCCCATTCTGAGTTCACTTAAACTTCAGACAGATTTTGCTCTAATTCTCAATTTATTTTTTCAATTAAAAATTTTAATCATCTTACAATTAAATTATCAACTTGTTCCACATTTATTTCAAGGTGATATTTTAACTTACTCTGCAAAACCTCGAAAACTAAAGCAAAAGTGAAAATCTATAAATTTGGAGAAGCAATGGAAGTAACAATAGAAATCCTGGGATGTAAAGAAGTTTCTAGCTGGTATTATTTTTACCATCTTTGGTACTGGTATTCCAAATGTTATGGTTTGGATATGAGGTGTCCCCTAAAAGTTTACATGTAAGAAAATGCAAGAAGGTTTAGAGGAGAAATGATTTGGGTTGTAAAAGTCTTAACCCAATGGTGATTTAATCCCCTAATAAGGATTAACTGAGTGGTAACTGAAGTGGTAGGGTGTGCTGGCAGAGGTGGGAATTGGGGTGTGACTTGGGGGTATATATTTTGTATCTGGAGAGTGGAGTCTCTCTCTGTCTGCTTTCTGACCACCAAATGAGCTGCTTCCCTCTGCCATACTCTTCCCCCATGATGTTCTGCCTCATCTTGAGCCCGAATGAATGGAGTTGACCTTCTATGGACAAAGACTTCTGAAATTGTGAGCTCTCAAATACACTTTTCCTCCTTTAAATTGTTCTGGTCAGATCCTTTAGTCACAGCAGTTAAAAAGCTGACTAAAACACCAACTTTCCAGATAGGGAAACCATAGCATAGAGAAATTTAGTGATAGGTTTATTGTAGTCACAATTTGGGGGGGACAAAGCTAAATTATTATGGATCTTGGAACTCTTCCTAGGGTTTACAAACTGAAATGTCTGCAGGGCTCAAACTGGCAACATAAATACATGACATATGTCCTATATAATGCAATAGTAAATGATGGGGACCTTGGTCAACTTGAATAATTATACTCTAAACTGAGCATGTGGCACATGCTTATAATCCCACGTACTTGGGGGACTGAGGCAGAAGGATCACAAGTGAGTTGAAGGACAACTTAAGCAACTCAGTCATACCCTGTCTCAAAATAAAAAATAAAAAGGGCTGGGGATATAGCTTGATGGTAGAGTGCTTACCTAACACGTGTGGGCCTTGAGTTCAATCTCCCATACAAAATTCAACAAAAAAAAAAACCTCTAAAGAGTTTGTCCAGAGAATAGTCTCCAAATACCATCTCCTACTCCCATAAAGAAGTAAGGATCTTTGGGGAAATAGTAAATTCCAGGTCTGGGGCAGAAAATGTTTGAAATATCTTATGTAGCCAGAAAGTCAGGAAGCACTAAAAGAGTGACAGAGTCTGTTTTAGTTAGCATTTTGTCACTATGACCAAAATAACCTGACAAGAACAACTTAGAGGAGGGAACGTTTATTTGTAGTTCATGGTTTCAGAGGTCTCAGTCCACAGACTACCCACTCTGTTTCTCTGGGCCCAACCTAGATGAGGCAGTACATCATGGGTGAAGGGTCCAGTGGAAGAAAGCTGCTCAGCTGTTGACAGGGTGAGGAAGTCCAGGGGGGAAGGGACCACAGGGAAGAACCGTCCTTCAAGCGCACAACTCCAGTGACACACTTCCTTCAGTCATGTTTACCACCCAGTTCATTCAAACTAGGAAGAACAGATTAGTTTACAACTTCATGATCTAATCATTTTCCCTCTGAATATTCCTGCATTAACAGGAGTTTTGGGGAGCAACTCATATCCAACAGTCATTTTTAATGCCATTTTATAATTTTTTAAAAAACAGTATAGAAGAACCAATTAGAGGGAGCTTGCCAAAGATAGGTTGAATGTGACTATTGTCAAATACATCAAATATATAAAAATCCACTTGTTTTGACTAAAAGAAATCCAAGAATAACTCCCCAGTAACCATTAGAAATTGATAGGGCATCAACTCACTACTATGAAAATTAAGGGAAAGAATCAAGCATATATTCTTCATAAAAGAATTCCAGGTACTGAATACAGGATTAAAAGATATATAAAATTAACATTTTGAAAACTTTAAGGAAATAATGGCTAATCACAACGAGAAAGATTGATGGAGATTTTAAACAGTATTATCATGCGGGCACCACCTGGTCCACTGATCAGTCTTTGTAGCACCAAAGGGGGGACAATCACACATTATGTGCCACATAGCAGGCTGCAATAGGGAACACACAATTTACCCTGAAGGAGTCCCACCTTAAAAAAAAAATTAATCCTAAATATAATCAAATATCTATCTCCAACATTGTAGCCATTAGGCACATATGACTAAAATTTAAACATTTAAAATACATTTAGATTCAGTTCCATACTAGTCATTACTCTGTTGGACAGCACAGATATACAAAATTTCATTCCTTTGCAGGAAGTGACATTGAAGAGGGAATATTACTTTATAGCTTTAGTCTTTGTAACAGTGTTACTTAATTTCTGGTCTCTGTAAGAATGTTGTTTAAATACGTTTTTAAATTGTAACTTTTCTAAGCTAGGTTTTTTTTATATATAATTTTTAGAGATATAAGCTTAGAGTTATTTTGAGGAACTACTGCTTGTGGTGAAGGTCACTTGGTCATGTCACTCGCAGGTCTGCCTTTGTTCTTCATCTGTGAATTGCTTATCACAAGAATTCTTGTGCATGGTCTTTGTTTGTGTACACCAAGTATTCAAACCCAACAATGTTGTAATGGTGAAGAAACAATGTCAAATTTCATGTAAAAGCCCCAGGTAACCTCAGCTCGGGATCCAGAATTTCAGAGCACTACCTCATCTGGGTCCACTGGCATAATAAGCCTGAGTTCTCCAACACTTCAGCTTGGTCTCTTGCTGAATGTGATTTCTACAACAAAACAGCACTGCTTTGAATCAAACTACAGGTTTATATGATGTAAGGAACGAGATGAATAAATCAATAAAACCAGGAGGAAACAATAGGCCAAATTTTGAATCTGGGTCATTCTATAGAATAAATGACCCAGATTTTTTGTTTCAACAATTAAATGGTATGACAAGGGGAGTTGAAAAGGTTTAACAACCAAACATGATAAGTAATTCTGAATCATGATTTGAGCAGATCACCTATAAAGACTATTTTGAGAACATCAGAAATATATGAATATAGACTGTTTATTAAATGATATTAAGGAATTATTGCTAATTTTTACAGGCACAATAATTGCATAGTGGTTACATAAAATAAAACCATTTTTCAATTACAAAGGTATACTAGAATGTCTGGGATATGCTTGAAAACATGCTTTTGGAGATAAGGCACTTAAAACTCCCCAAATTGGAGAGATAGATGAAATGAGATGGACAAAATATTAATAATTGTTGAAATATGTGAGACACATGAATTTATTGCATATTTATAATAAAAATTAGGAGAAACAAGATAAAGATGTTAGCTGCAAATAATTACAAACTGATTGTTGCTACTCAGTTACAAAACCTCAAGTTCCGGGATGGCCCCATTTTTTTTCAAGGGAAGCCAAAACTCTACATTAAAAAAAAAAAAAGAATTCTCTTGATTTTGAGTTCATAAAACAAAAACAACGTGGCCAAACAAAACACATCTGTGGGCTGGAATTTGTCCTCAGGCCATCTGTTTCTTGTCTAGGAAAATTTTGTTTTATTAATGAGATATCTTTCCCCATAGTTACAGTGTGTTCAAAATTTCAAAGAACTTTTTGAAACCAGTGGTGATTGATCAGTATCTGGAGACACAGAGATGAGTGATACACAGCAGGGGGCTGAACAAGCTGCATCTGGCATGGGGAGGGCATGGAACCAGGAGCTTTGAACATAACACGCGTGTGTGCAGGAGGTACAGGAGAGACGCATATTAGTCCAGTCACGGTGTTATGGGCTGAATTGTGTTCCCCCAAATTTCTTATGTTGAAGCCCTAACCCCTGGTACCTCAGAATGTGAATATTTGGATATAAGGCCCTTAAAGATGTAATTGAATTACAATGAACTTTTTAGGGTGGAACTTGTTTCTTTACAAGATGAGATTAGGACACAATTAGAGACACCTGATGCATACATGTGGCGAGACATCCATGTGAAGAAACACCGAGAAGGTGGTCATTTGTACATCAAGGAAGGAGCTCTCAGAAGAAACCAAACCTACTGACATCTTGGTTCGACTTCCAGCCTCCAGAACTTTGAGAAAATAAATTGTTATGGCAGTTCTAGCAAACAATACACACAGGAAGCCTTTATTTTGCTTAGGGAAGCCTTTGAATGTGCTACACTTGTATGCAATAAAAGTGCTGATATCATTGTGTCACTTTGAGGAAATTCTTAGGTTCAAGGCACAGTGTTTGAATCTTTCCAGGCACTATCATCTCTCCCATACCTTTAATTGCTTCCTATGTGTTTATGACTTTAAATTTTGTCTTTCAATCTTCATTTTTTAAAAATTAAAACTTATAGTTCCTTTTATTTTAGAATATAAACTGGACTCAACATCTACCTATGTAAAACAAGATCTCCTGTTTGGAGGATTATAATGAGATATATCATCTTTTAAAAAATTTATTTTTATTGTGAACAAATGGGATACATGTTGTTTCTGTTTGTACATGGAGTAACAGCATACCATTTGCATAATCATACATTTACATAGGGTAATGATGTTTGATTCATTCTGTTATTTTTTCCTCCCCCCACCCCTCCCACACCTCTTTTCCCTCTATACAGTCCCTCCTTCCTCCATTCTTGCCCCCCTCCCACCCCCCATTATGTGTCATCATCCGCTTATCAGCGAGATCATTCGTCCTTTGGTTTTTGAGATTGGCTTATCTCACTTAGCATGATATTCTCCAATTCCATCCATTTACCTGCAAATGCCCTAATTGTATTATTCTTTATAGCTGAGTAATATTCCATTGTATATTATACATACCACAGTTTCTTTATCCATTCATCAATTGAAGGACATCTAGGTTGGTTCCACAATCTGGCTATTGTGAACTGAGCAGCTATGAACATTGATGTGGCTGTATCTCTGTAGTATGCTGATTTTAAGTCCTTTGGGTATAGTCTAAGGAGTGGGATAGCTGGGTCAAATGGTGGTTCCATTTCAAGTTTTCTAAGGAGTCTACACTGCTTTTCAGAGTTTCTGCACTAGTTTGCAGCCCCACCAGCAATGTATGAGTTTACCTTTCTCCCCACATCCTCACCAACACCTGTTGTTGCTTGTATTCTTGATAATCACCATTCTAATTGGGGTGAGGTGGAATCTTAGGGTGGTTTTGATTTGCATTTCTCTTATTACTAAAGATGTTGAACATTTTTTCATATGTTTGTTGATTGTAGATCTTCTTCTGTGAAATGTCTGCTCATATTCTTAGCCCATTTGTTGATTGGGTTTGTATTCTTGGCGTAGAGTTTTTTGAGTTCTTTATATATTCTGGAAATTAGTGCTCTATCTGAAGTATGAGTGGCAAAGATTTTCTCCCACTCTGTAGGTTCTCTCTTCACATTACTGATAGTTTCCTTTGCTGAGAGAAAGCTTTTTAGTTTGAATCTATCCCAGTTATTGGTTCTTGCTTTTATTTCTTGTGCTATGGTAGTCCTGTTAAGAAAGTCTGATCCTAAGCCAACAAATTGAAGATTTGGACCTACTTTTTCTTCTGTAAGATGCAAGGTCTCTAATCTGATTCCAAGGTCCTTGATCCATTTTGAGTTGAGTTTTGTACAGGGTGAGAGATAGGGGTTTAGTTTCATTCTGTTGCATATGGATTTCCAGTTTTCCCAGCACCATTTGTTGAAGAGGCTATCTTTTCTCCATTGCATGTTTTTGGCACCTTTGTCTAGTATGAGAAAATTGTATTTGTGTTTGTGTCTGTGTCCTCTATTCTGTACCATTGATCTACCCATCTATTTTGGTGCCAATACCATGCTGTTTTTGTTACTATTGCTTTGTAGTATAGTTGAAGTTCTGGTATTGCAATACCCCTGTTTCATTCTTCCTGCTAAGGATTGCTTTAGCTATTCTGGGTTTCTTATTCTTCCAGATGAATTTCATGATTGCTTGCTCTATTTCTGTAAGGTACATCATTGGGATTTTAATTGGAATTGCATTGAATCTGTATAGCACTTTTGGTAGTATGGCCATTTTGACAATATTAATTCTTCCTATCCAAGAACATGGGCGATCTTTCCATCTTCTAAGGCCTTCCTCAATTTCTTTCTTCAATGTTTTGTAGTTTTCTTTGTAGAGATCTTTTACCTCTTTGGTTAGATTGATTCCCAAATTTTTTCCCTCATTTCCCTTTCAGATGTTTCATCGCTTGTGTATAAAAATGCTTTAGATTTATGCATGTTGATTTTATAGCCTGCTATTTTGCTGAATTCATTAGTGAGGTCTAGAAGTTTTCTGGAGGAGGTTTTTGGATCCTCTAAATATAGAATCATGTGATCAGCAAATAGTGACAGCTTAAGTTCCTCTTTTCCTGTTCGTATCCCTTTAATTTCTTTAGTCTGCCTAATTGCTCTGACTAGAGTTTTGAAGACAATGTTAAATAGAAGTGGTGAAAGATGACATCCCTGTCTTGTTCCCGTTTTTAAAGGTAATGGTTTCAGTTTTTCTCCATTAAGAATGATGTTGGCCATGGGCTTAGCATAAATAGCCTTTACAATGTTCAGGTATGTTCCTACTATCCCTATTTTTTCTAGTGTTTTGAGCATGAGGGGGTGTTGTATTTTGTCAAACGCTTTTTCTGCGTCAATTGAAATAACCATATGGTTCTTATCCTTAAGTCTATTGACATGATGGATTATGTTTATTGATTTGCGGATGTTAAACCATCCTTGCATTCCAGGGATGAACCCCACTTGATTGTGGTGCACGATTTTCTTAATATGTTTTTGGATACCGTTTGCCAATATTTTGTTAAGGATCTTTGCATCTATATTCATTAAGGATATTGGTGTAAAATTTTCTTTCCTTGATGTGTCTTTTCCTGGTTTGGGTATGAGGGTGATATTAGCTTCATAGAATGAGTTTGGTAGGATACCCTCCTTTTCTATTTCCTGGAATACTTTGAGAAGTATTGGAATGAGTTCTTTGAAGGTCTTGTAGAACTCGGCTGAGAATCCGTCTGGTCCTGGGCTTTTCTTGGATGATAGGTTTTTAATGGCTTTGTCTATTTCATTACTTGATATTGATCTGTTTACATTGTGTATGTCCTCCTGGTTCAGTTTGGGAGGAGCATATGTCTCTAGAAATTTGTCAATGTCTTCAGTAGTTTCTATTTTGTTGGAAAACAGATTTTCGAAGTAGCTTCTCATTACGTTCTGTATCTCAGTGATGTCTGTCATGATATTTCCTTTTTCATCACAAATTTTAGTAATTTGAGTTTTCTCTCTTCTTCTCTTTGATAGTGTGGCTAAGGGTTTGTCTATTTTGTTTACTTTTTCAAAGAACCAACTCTTTTTGTTTTGTCAATTTTTTGAATTGTTTCTTTTGTTTCAATTTCATTGATTTCAGCTCTGATTTTAATTATTTCCTGTCTTCTACTACTTTTGCTGTTATTCTGTTCTTCTTTTTCAAGGGCTTTGAACTGTAATGTTAGGTCATTTAGTTGTTGACTTTTCATTCTTTTCTGGAATGCGCTCCATTCTGGCAATGAATTTTCCTCTTAGTACCACTTTCATAGTGTCCCAGAGATTTTGATATGTTGTGTCATCATTCTCATTGACTTCTAAGAATTTTTTTATCTCCTCCCTGATGTTTTCTGTTATCCATGTTTCATTCAATAGCATATTATTTAGTTTCCATGTGTTGGAGTAATTTCTGTTTTTTATTTTGTCATTGATTTCTATTCGTAGTCCATTATGATCTGATAGAACACAAGGCAGTATCTCAATGTTTTTGCATTTCTTAAGGGCTGCTTTGTGGCATAACATATGGTCTATTTTCAAGAAGGTTCCATGTGCTGCTGAGTTAATCTGCTCGTTGATGGATGGAATATTCTGTATATGTCTATTAAGTCTAGGTTATTGATTGTGCTATTGAATTTTATGGTATCTTTGGTTGGTTTTTGTTTCGAAGGTCTATCTAGTGGTGACAGCGGTGCATTAAAGTCACCCAGAATTATTGTGTTCTGGTCTATTTGATTCCTGAAATTGAGAAGGATTTGTTTGATGTAGAGGGACGCACCATTGTTTGGGGCATAAATATTTACTATCGTTATGTCTTCCTGATTTATGTTTCCCTCAAGCAGTATGAAATGTCCTACTTTATCTCCTCTGACTAACTTTGGCTTGAAGTCCACTTTATCTGATATAAGAATGGAAACCCCCACTTTTTACTGAGTCCATGTGTGTGGTATGTTTTTTCCCATCCTTTCACCTTTAGTCTGTGGATGTCTTTTTTTATGAGACGCATCTCTTGCAGGCAGCATATTGTTGGGTCTTTCTTTTTAATCCATTCTGCCAGTCTATGTCTTTTGATTGATGAGTTTAGGCCATTAACGTTCAGGGTTATTATTGAGATATGATTTGCATTCCCAGTCATTTGGGCTTATTTTTGGTTTTTAATTTGGCTTGGTTTCTCCTTTGAGTAGTTTTTCTCTAAGGTAGTTCCTCCCTTTGCTGACCTCCATTGTTATTTTTCCTTTCCTCCTCATGGAATATTTTGTTCAGAACATTCTGTAGTGCAGGTTTTCTATTTGTAAATTCTTTCAACTTTTGTTTATCATGGAAGGATTTTATTTTATCTTCAAATCTGAAGGTTAGTTTTGCTGGGTATAGGATTCTTGGTTGGCAACCAGGTTGTTTCAGGGCTTGAAAAAAGTTGTTCCAGGTCCTTCTAGCTTTTAGAGTCTGGGTTGAGAAGTCAACTGCTGTCCGTATTGGTCTCCCCCTATATGTAATCTGATGCTTTTCTCTTGCGGTCTTCAAAATCTTATCTTTATTTTGAATGTTAGGCATTTTCATTATAGTGTGCCTTGGTGTGGATCTGTTGTGATTTTGTGCATTTGGTGTTCTGTAAGCCTCTTATATTTGATTTTCCATTTCATTCTTCAGATTTGGGAAATTTTCTGGTATTATTTCATTGAATAGGTGTTCCTTCCTTTGGTTTGTATCTCTGTGCCTTCCTCAATCCCAATAATTCTTAAATTTGGTCTTTTCATGATGTCCCATAGTTCTTGGAGATTCTGTTGTTGATTTCTTACCATCTTCTCTGTTTGGGTAACTTTATTTTCAAGATTAAATACTTTGTCTTCATTGTCTGAGGATCTGTCTTCCAAGTGGTCTAGTCTTTTGGTGATGCTTTCCATTGAATTTTTTATTTGGTTTATTATTTCCTTCATTTCAAGGATTTCCATTTGGGTTTTTTTGAGAATCTCTATCTCTTTGTTAAAATGATCTTTTGCTTCCTGCAGTTACTCTTTCAGCTTATTGGTATTATCATTCATTGCCTGCATTTGCTCTCTTATCTCATCCTTTGCTTTGTGAATCATCTTAATCATGTATAATTTAAAGTCCTTTTCTGACATTTCTTCTAACATACTGTCATTGGATTCTATTAATATAGAATCTAGATTTGTTTGGATCATTTTCTTCTCTTGTTTTTTCATGTTGTTCATGTATCTTCCCCTCTAGCAGTGCAGATCTGGGGTATTGCAGATTTCCCCCTGTAGGCTTATGGTGGCCCTATAGGTTTCCAAACCCCTTTCTTTAAGGGGATATCAATATTAGCAGTGCCCAATTCAGACACTATGCAATCCTAGACCGAATAGCCCCTCTGAGGACAATAACAATAATGTCATAATAAACAGAATGAGTTCAAATATTATCTTCAGTAAAACTAACAGATTTGCAATAAGGTCTGCAGTTTCTAATGGAGGACAAAGTGGATGCAGAGGGATGTAGAATGTAGCTGTTAATGGGATAAGAAAAGAATATACAGAAGTTCTAGATTAAAGAAAGGGTGAGAGTGTAATCAAAAGAAATTGGATGTTAGTATGCAAAAAAGGGAAAAAGATACTCTGAAGGAACAGTTAAACAAAAGGAAAAGAGAGCAAGAAAAGTAAAGAAATAAAAACTTAAAAATTTTCAATAAGGAGAGAAAAGAAAATCTACAGTATAACAGTCATATAGTAATGAAACCTCTCAGTGCTCAGTAGCATGATGCATGAGAGGTACCTGACAATGAGCTTCAAGCCTTCAGCAGGTGTCTCAGGATGGGATTTGCCCCACCTAAAGATCAGAGCTATGGCTTCCAGGATTATCCAAGATGGCCGCTCTGACTTCCAAATGTGTTGGCAAATGGGGACTGCAGCTCAGGGTGTGGACGTGGTCAGTTGGAGGACCTGGAGGCGGGGTGCGGCTGGTCAGGCAGGGGTCCTGGAGGTGGGGTGTGTTTGATGTGGTTGCAGGATCCTGGAGGCTAGGTGCAATCAGACGGTCTGGGTTCCTGGTGATAGGGCGCAGTCAGTTGGTCTGGGGGTCCTGGAGGCAGGGAGCAGTCAGTCGATGTGAGGGCCCCAGATTCAGGGAGTGATCGGTTGGGTTGAGGGCTCCTGGAGACGGGGCTCAGTCAGTTTGGCCAGGGGTCCTATGGGGCCTAGCTTTTGTCTCAAAATGGCGGCAGCCACATGTAATCAAACCTGCAGGTACTGTAACAGTGAACTTCCAGGCAACAGCAGGCAGCTGGTGCTCCACTGGCGGTTGGCGATCAGTTTGCTGACTGCTGTCAGTCGATCGGGAGGTGAACCTCGTGCAGTGGGTGGTGGATAGGTGTAAGGCAGGAGTTGGACAGGCGAGAGGCAGGCAAAGGGCGGATGATAGGCGCCTGACAGTGAGCAATCTGCACTCAAAAAAGGTGTCGATATGCTGGCAGACTGCAGGTGATCACAGCAGACAAATGGGGTAAACAGCAGGGGATCGATAAGCAGCAAAAACTGCCGCACCAAGAAACAGATATCCTCTACTAGAAACCAGAGTTACGGAGCGACAAGGAACGCAGCCTCCCTCTAGTCCGCCATCTTGAATCTCCCCTTCATATTTTCTTCTAGACTTTATACCCGACCATTCTACTGACCAAGCTCACCCAGATGTCTCTAAATGAAAATACTGTATCTTCTTCTTCCACTCACTCCTCAAACATTTTCCTTTTTTTTTTTGCCTTCTAACTATTCATCTGTTGTTAAACAGAGAAATCTGGAAGCCAGCCTGGACACTCTTTTATCTCTGCATATTGCCAGTTCCTAGTTTCATCTCCCCCTACCTCCTAACCCTCACCGTCACAAGCCCCACCTCTGTTCCCTGCCCTGGTCATTTCCTCCCTAGATCCTTTTTTGATCTCTTTGATTGCTCTTCTCTCTGTATCTCCATTTCACCTAAGGATTATCTTCTCAAAGTACAAACCACGTAGTTATTTCTCTGTTTAAAATTCACTGATCATATCTTTTCACTTATAAAATTAAAGACCGTACACTAGGCAGGAGATCTTTACAATAAGATCCCTGACCACTTTGCTGGTCTTGTCTGCCTACTTCTCCAAGTATACATATCACCATGTCCAAAAACTTGGAGTTGTTCTAACACACCATTATTTCACATTTCTTTCATCTATCAGTGCCCTTCTCTGTTAATGCAGGGAGCTCCTGTATGTTGATGAAGACTACATAATCATCCCCTTCATGGAGCCTTCCTCCCCTCCACCTTCCCAGGCACACATTATTCTTTTTTTTTTTTTTTTAATATAGAACATTTCTTTTTAACTGTTGAGTTTGGAAGATATTATATCTAGTCTTCTAGAAGGTTTCTACACTTCCATATTCCAGGAAAAGAAGAATATACAACAAATACAAAAATAAGACCATGGCTGATGGGCTTACATCTGGTGATACTTCAAATAAGGCACATTCCTGCAAAATATCTGTACATTTGAATTTTAAAAAACGTAAAATCCCTCATCTAGTACTATTTTTTTTTATTGTAAACAAATGGGATACATGTTGTTTCTCTGTTTGTACATGGAGTCAAGGCATACCATTTGTGTAATCATAAATTCACATAGGGTAATGTTGTTTGATTCATTCTGTTATTTTTTCCCTTTCCCCCCACCCCTCTTACCCTCTTTTCCCTCTATACAGTCCTTCCCTCCTCCATTCTTACCACCCTCCTTATCCCTAACCCTAAACCTAACCCTAACCCTAACCCCTCCCACCCCCATTATATGTCCTCATCCGCTTATCAGCAAGATCATTCGTCCTTTAGTTTTTTGAGATTGGCTTATCTCACATAGCATGATATTCTCCAATTTCATCCATTTGCCTGCAAATGCCATAATTTTAACATTCTTCATTGCGGAGTAATATTCCATTGTATATATATGCCACAGTTTCTTTATCCATTCATCAACTGAAGGGCATCTAGGTTGGTTCCACAATCTGGCTATGGTGAACTGAGCAGCAATGAACATTGATGTGGCTGTATCTCTGTAGTATGCTGATTTTAAGTCCTTTGGGTATAGGCCAAGGAGTGGGATACCTGGGTCAAATGGTGGTTCCATTCCAAGCTTTCTGAGGAATCTCCATACTGCTTTCCAGAGTGGCTGCACTAATTTGCAATCCCACCAGCAATGTATGAGTGTATCTTTTTCCCCACATCCTCGCCAACATCTATTGTTGCTTGTGTTTTTGATAATCGCCATTCTAATTGGGGTGAGGTGGAATCTTAGGGTAGTTTTGATTTGCATTTGTCTTATTACTAGAGATGTTGAACATTTTTTCATATATCTGTTGATTGCTTGTAGATCTTCTTCTGTGAAGTGTCTATTCATTTCCTTAGCCCATTTGTGATTGGATTATTTGTATTCTTGGTGTAGAGTTTTTTGAGTTCTTTATATATTCTGGAAATTAGCGCTCTATCTGAAGTATGATTGGCAAAGATTTTCTCCCACTCTGTAGGCTCTCTCTTCACATTGCTGATAGTTTCCTTTGCTGAGAGAAAGCTCTTTAGTTTGAATCTATCCCAGTTATTGGTTCTTGCTTTTATTTCTTGTGCTATGGGAATCCTGTTAAGAAAGTCTGATTCTAAGCCAACAAGTTGAAGATTTGGACCTATTTTTCTTCTATAAGATGCAGGGTCTCTGGTCTGATTCAGAGGTCCTTGATCCATTTTGAGTTGAGTTTTGTACAAGGTGAGAGATAGGGGTTTAATTTCATTCTGTTGCATATGGTTTTCCAGTTTTCCCAGCACCATTTGTTGAAGAGGCTATCTTTTCTCCATTGCATATTTTTGGCACCTTTGTCTAGTATGAGAAAATTGTATTTATTTGTGTTTGTGTCTGTGTCCTCTATTATGTACCATTGATCTATCTGTCTATTTTGGTGCCAATACCATTCCATTTTTGTTACTATTGCTTTGTAATAGAGTTGAAGATCTGGTATTGTAATACCCCCTGCTTCGCTCTTGCTACTGAGGATTGCTTTAGCTATTCTGGGTTTTTTATTCTTCCAGATGAATTTCATGATTGCTTGCTCTATTTCTGCAAGGTACATCATTGGGATTTTAATTGGAATTGCATTGAATCTGTATAGCACTTTTGGTAGTATGGCCATGTTGACAATATTAATTCTGCCTATCCAAGAACATGGGAGATCTTTCCATCTTCTAAGGTTTTCTTTAGTTTCTTTCTTTAGTTTCTTTCTTTAGTGTTCTGTAGTTCTCATTGTCTTTCACCTCTTTTGTGAGATTGATTCCCAAGTATTTTATTTTTTTCGAGGCTATTGTGAATGGGGTAGATTTCCTAATTTCTCTTTCTGAAGATTCATCACTTATGTATAAAAATGCATTGGATTTATGACCATTGATCTTGTAACCTGCTACTTTACTGAATTCACTTATGAGTTCTAAAAGTTTTCTGGTGGAATTTCCAGGTTCCTCTAAATATATAATCATGTCATCAGTGAACAGGGATAGTTTGAGTTCTTCTTTTCCAATTCGTATCCCTTTAATTTCTTTGGTTTGTCTAATTGCTCTGACTGGAGTCTCAAGGATGATGTTGAACAGAAGTGGTGAAAGAGGGCATCCCTGCCTTGTTCCAGTTTTTAGGGGGAATGCTTTCAGTTTTTCACCATTTAGAATGATATTGGCCATGGACTTAGCGTAGATTGCCTTTACAATGTTAAGGAATGTTCTCATTACTCCAATTTTTTCTAGTGTTTTGAGCATGAAGGGGTGCTGTATTTTATCAAATACTTTTTCTGCATCTATTGAAATAATCATGTGATTCTGAACTTTAAGTATGTTGATATGGTGAATGACATGATTTCTGGGTGTTGAACCAACCTTGTATCCCTGGGATAAAACCCACTTGATTGTGGTGCACTATCTTTTTAATATATTTTTGTATGCGATTTGCTAAAATTTTGTTGAGAATTTTTGTGTCGATGTTCATTAAGGATATTGATCTGAAATTTTCTTTCCTCGATGTGTCTCTGTCTGGTTTAGGTATCAGGGTGATATTGGCTTCATAGAATGAGTTTGGGAGGGTTTCCTTCTCTTCTGCTTCATGGAATACTTTGAGGAGTATTGGAATGAGCTCTTCTTTAAAGGTTTTGTAGAACTCGGCTGAGAACCCATCTGGTCCTGGACTTTTCTTTGTTGGTAGGCTTTTGATGACCTCTTCTATTTCATTGCTTGAAATTGATTTATTTAAGTTGTGTATGTCCTCCTGGTTCAGTTTAGGTAATTCATATGTCTCTAGAAACTTGTTGATGTCTTTGAGGTTTTCTGTTTTGTTGGAGTATAGATTTTCAAAATAGCTTCTAATCATGTTTTGTATTTCATTCGTGTCTGTTGTGATATTTCCTTGTTCATTCCGAATTTTAGTAATTTGAGTTTTCTCCCTTTTTCTCTTTGTTAATGTGGCTAAGGGTTTATCAATTTTGTTTATTTTTTCATAGAACCAACTATTTATTTTGTTAATTTTTCCGATTGTTTCTTTTGTTTCAATTTTGTTGGGTTCGGCTCTGATTTTAACTATTTCCTGTCTTGTACTACTTTTGGTGTTGGTCTGTTCTTTTTCTAGGGTTTTGAGCTGTAGTGTTAAGTCGTTTATTTGTTGATTTCTACTTCTTTTGTTGAATGCACCCCAGAGATTTTGATATGATGTGTCTTTGTTCTCGTTTACTTCTAAGAATTTTTTAATTTCCCTCCTGATGTCTTCTGTTATCCATTCACCATATAATAGTGTATTATTTAATCTCCAGGTATTGGAGAAGTTTGTTTTTTATTCTGTCATTTATTTCTATTTTTAATCTGTTATGATCTGATAGGTACAAGGTAGTATCTCTATCTTCTTGTATTTGTTAACAGTAGCTTTGTGGCATACAATATGGTCTATTTTAGAGAAGGATCCATGTGCTGCTGAGAAGAAAGTATATTCGTTCTTTCTTGGATGGTATATTCTATATATGTTGGTTAAGTCTAAATTGTTGATTGTGTTATTGAGATCTATGGTTTCTTTATTCAATTTTTGTTTGGAAGATCTATCCAGTAGTGAGAGAGGTGTGTTAAAATCGCCTAGTATTATTGTGTTGTGGTCTATTTGATTTCTGGAATTGAGAAGGATTTGTTTGACATACATGGATGAGCCAATGTTCGGGGCATAGATATTTATGATTGTTATGACTTGCTGAATTATGCTTCCCTTAAGCAGTATTTATCCCTTCTGACTAGTTTTGGCTTGAAGTCCACATTATCTGAACTGAGGATGGATACTCCAGCTTTTTTCTGTGTCCGTGTGCATGGTATGTTTTTCCCCATCCTTTCACCTTTAATCTATGGGTATCTCTTTCTATGAGATGAGTCTCTTGCAGGCAGTATATTGTTGGATTTTTCTTTTTAATGCAATCTGCCAGTCTATGCCTTTTGATTGATGAGTTCAGGCCATTAACATTCAGGGTTATTATTGTGATATGATTTGTATTCCCAGTCATTTGACTCATATTTGTTTTTTGACATGATTTGGTTTCTCCTTTATTTGGCTATTCCTTTAGGCTAGTTTCTCCCGTTGCTGATTTGCATCATTGTTTTTCATCTCTTCGTCATGGAATATTTTGCTGAGAATGTTCTGTAATGCTGGCTTTCTTTTTGTAAATTCCTTTAGCTTTTGTTTGTCATGGAAGGATCTTATTTCATCATCAAATCTGAAAGTAAGTTTTGCTGGGTATAAGATTCTTGGTTGGCATCCGTTTTCTTTCAGGGCTTGGTAAATGTTGTTCCAGGCCCTTCTAGCTTTTGGGGTCTGGTTTGAAAAATCTCCTGATATTCTTATTGGTTTCCCCCTGAATGTAATTTGATTCTTTTCTCTCGTGACCTTTAAAATTCTGTCTTTATTTTGTATGTTAGGTATTTTCATTATAATGTGCCTTGGTGTGGGCCTGTTGTAATTTTGTATATTTGGAGTCCTTCAAACCTCTCGTACTTGGTTTTTCATTTCATTCTTCAAATTTGGGAAATTTCTGATATTATTTCATTGAATAGATTGTTCATTCCTTTGGTTTGTTTCTTTAAGCCTTCCTCAATCCCAATAATTCTTAAATTTGGCCTTTTCATGATATCCCATGATTCTTGTAGATTCTGTTTATGATTTCTTACCATCTTCTCTGGTTAACTTTGTTTTCAAGATTAAATATTTTTCCTTCAATGTCTGAGGTTCTGTCTTCCAGGTGTTCTATCCTATTGGTTATGCTTTCTATGGAGTTTTTAACTTGGCTTATTTTTTCCTTCATTTCAAGGATTTCAGTTTGGTTTTTTTTTTCAGTATCTCTAACTCTTTATTGAAATGATCTCTTGCTTCCCATATTTGGTCTTTTAACTGTTGATTGGTGTGATCATTTAATGCCTGCATTTGCTCCTTCATCTCCTCCTTCAACGACTGCATTTGCTCTTTCATTTCCTCATTTGCTTCTCTGATGGTTTTAATTATGTACATTCTGAACTCCCTTTCTGACATTTTTTCTGCTCTGCTGTCATTGGTTTTTATTGATATAGTATCTAGGTTTGTTTGGGACCTTTTCTTCCCTCGTTTTCTCATATTGGTCAGATGTCATTGGGAACCTGAGATATTGCAGATTTCCTCTATTGACTTATAGTGTCCCTGTAGATTTCCAGTGTATCACCTCCCAGCCTTCAGTAACCTGAAGTCTTGGAGGAACTTGATAATGTAGTGCTTCTGAAGAAAGCTGCCCCTAGCCCCTACTGGTTCCAGGGCTTGGAGCTGGCTCTGTGCAGAAAGGCTCTCACTGGGGGGCCTGCTCCGAGAAGCTGGCTGTGTGGCAGGAGCCCACAGCCAGAGTGAGCAGAGCTACCTGGGGAAGACTCTAGCTGCCCTGCCCTGCTCTGATAAGCTGCCCCTATCTGGGCCTGCCGCCCAGGCTGAGCTTCACCTGGTGGGGGAGACTCACCCCGTGGCTCTATTTTAGTCCAAGTCTCTCAATGCCTCCCCTTCTTGAATCCTGGGTTCTGGAGCAACAGGAGATGCAGTCACCCTCTAGTCTGCCATCTTCGATCGCCCTGTGGAAAGAGCCTGTGGCCGGAGGGGGCAGGGCCACCTGGAGAAGTCTGGCTGCCCTGCCCTGGCCCCAGAGGCTGCCTGCGGGTTGGAGCTCTCCGCTGGCTCGGGGACTTGTGGCTGGCTCTGTGTAGAAAGGCTCTCACTGGGCAGTCTGCTCCGAGAAGCTAGCCTTGAAAGGTGCCTCCCGCCAGAGGGAGCCGGGCTGCTTGGGGAAGTCCCTGGCTGTCCCGTCCTGGTCCCTGAAGCTGCCTGTGGGCCAGAGCTTGCCGCACTGGCTCCAGGACTTGGAGCTGGTGCTGTGCAGAAAGGCTCTCACTCCACACATTATTCTTAAAGGCAGTTGATGAAACCATCTAAGACAGGCAGCAGATGGATGCCTGCAAATAGCCTGCCTAACTGTGCTCTAAAGTCACCACAGGTGCCCTTGTTGGGGTGTTGACTTCTAGCAGGATGGGGGTTATATGTCTCTACTAGAAGAACTGGCAAGCCAGTATTCTGACAAGTAGACAGGTCATCCTGCTGATTCAAACTCTTCGCATGGTCTGTGAGTGCTTTTGATGCCTCTCCATTTGATATGACACCCTCAGGCACTTGAGACCAGGTCTTTGGGACCCTATCTCTAGACCACCCTAGCCATGATGCTGTCTTATTATTATTACTATTATTATTATTATTATTATTTGGTGCTGGGGATTGAACCCAGGGCCTAATGCTTGCAAGGCAAGCACTCTACCCACTGAGCTATATCCCCAGCCCCCAATGCTGTCTTACTGATGTTAAGTGAGCATGATCACTAGAATGGGCCTGCCTGTTCCACACTTGGATCCCCACTCTCCTGGACCAGCTGCTGTGACTGATCAAGGAAGTCATTTGTTCCTCAGATATCAAAGCTACCTGGTCTCTGACCATGGCCTCTAACTTGTTGCTCTACCTCTGGGAGGTGTGGCTTCACATCCTCCATGTCATTGCTATTTGTTGATACTTATTGCTCACAGACAAAGTGGGAAAGGATTCTAGAGTTGAGTGTCTCCAGAACAACACCTGTGGAATAATATGCCACTGGAGAAGTTTAATAGCCAACACTAGGTCAATGTTTACATTTGGTTCTCTATGATGGATGTGAAGGGGACTTGATGTATCTTTTGGGCCCAGCAGGAAGGAGAAAAAGTCTTTGGAATCAAGATCTCATTGTTTGATGATGTTTTGGTTTCCTGCATCATGTGGTTTGAATGTGTCCCTAAAGAATTCATGTATTGGACACTTAATTCCCAAATTCACATACATCTGGAGGCAGATTCTTTTGGAGGCAGTAAGGATTAGATGAGCTTATAAGTGTGGAACCCCCATGATGAATTATATGACATTAGTGACTTTAGAAGAAGAGGAGGAGACCTAGCTAACACACTTTCTCTGTCTTGCTATGTGATGCCCTCCACCCTGTTATAATCTAACAATACTTACCAGATTCTGAGCAGATGCTGGTGCCATGCTTTTGGACTTCCAAGCCTCTAAAACCATGTGCCAAATAAACTTATATTCTTTATAAATTATCCCAATCTAAGGTATTTTCTTATTTAAATATGAAATATAAAATAAGACTTTGCATAATCATTTCCTTTTGGTTCTTTTATTAGTTTGCAAAGCATTTTTAGACATGCTGACTTATTATAGCAAAGCTAAGTGGACAATACATAGAAACTGAAATCAATTCTAAGTCTATGCTTCAAGGAACATAAACCTAAACTGGGTTAAACAACATAGGAACATTAATAGTTCTTAACTGAAAAAATCTGGAGGCAGGGCTAGATTTCAGGGAAGGCTTGACCTAACTGCTTGTCTGTGTTTTTTGCTAAAATCTGTCTGCAAGGGAGATCACTGTCCTGACTGAGCCAAGGAGAGCAGATCACACTACCACCAACTACAGACTTTAGCAGGCAGCAGCAGCAAGGTGGTATATGGTGTCCCATAGGGAGTTGGTCCAGTGAATAGCAAAGACTAACCACTCCATCTTAGATAATTAGAATAGGGAGGACACATGTCCTGGTCATGAGGTCATAAAAGCCTCATATCTCATTGACCAACCCATGGACCATTTTGGAAAGAACCTAGAAATGGGTGTGAAGCCCTGAAAAGAAGTAGTTTCCTGGATCATTGAATACAGTTTAATATTTGGGTTGGGTTATGTTCGTGAGATTGGAACAAAATTTAGTTTTTTTCTTTTACCCATTGGGTTGGTGACTTATTTTAAAAATCAGATCAGTCATGGAGAAAACTTTAAAAGCCTTATTTTTGTTGTATATTTTATAAAATAAGTAAATGTGTTAGTACATTTTTTTCCCAGTAGTAAATGTGTTATCATTAAGAAGTTACAAAACTTAAAAATAGAGGGAAAATATCACTTCCTAGAGGCAACCAAACACAATGCCTATATTTTTATATTTATTTCCTTCCAGTCTTTCTTCTATGAGATTTTCATTAGTCAACATCATATTATGAACATAGGATTTTACTTCTTTTTTATTTAATATTATATCAAAACACTTTCTCTCTGTACATATAAGCTAAATAAATGAATATTATTCCATTAAAATTCCATTGCATAACCCAGAGTTCACTTAACTGACCTTTTAATGCTGTTTCATATTCCTTTAAGAGGAAATAGTAGGGGATGGGGTTGTGGCTCAGAGGTAGAGTGCTAGCCTAGCACATGTGAGGTAGTGGGTTCAAAACTCAGTATCACAAACAAATAAAATAAAGGTGTTCACCTACAACTAAAATAAGTAAATAGAAAATAAAAAAGAGGAAATAGTAAACTATATGTCTGTGGTAAAATATATACATAAAAATGACAGAATAATTTCAGTTACTTATTATTCCATACAGATTCTTTCACTGAATGATATTGAATTTATAATGAACCAAGTTGAAATATTGATCCAAAACACCTAACAAGCTCTAAAAATGACAATTGTCACATCCTTCAGTAATGCAGAACATACCTATCTAACAAGTTTTGACAAAACCAGTACAAATGGGCAAGGAAAGAATTGACTGGTAACTATGGACAGAGTCAGGATTCAGCTTATACTGCCTCAGATCGTTCCACTAATTCTTGGACTTAAGACTTTGTGAACTAGTGGACTAAATAAGTATTTGATCTGCTAAATGTGTCAGAGTTGTATTATAACCTTTCAGACTGACAAACTGAGAGAAAGGGTTTGAAAACACTGGTAAGTGCTAGAACACTGTTGATTTATTTTTTTTTCTTTTTCATTTTAAAATTCATACATACTACCCAGATTGCTTTCCATGAATAAATTCTGCATATACATACACCCAATATGTGTACACACACACACACACACACACACACACACACAAAATCTCCATATGGACAATTAACTATCATTTCTTTATTCCCACTCAACAAGTCTTTGCACTAGCACCAAATTTCTTAACCAACTCATCTTCCCCACTAGAGGTGAAGTGGAGAAAAGAGCTAATATTTTTCATTTCTTTGTCCTAAATAACCTGAAGTCTATATTACTGTTCTCTCACATGAATGTGAATATTTAAAATATTGAAAGAAGAAAGAATGGAAGTATAGAAAACACTATCTTTCTCTTTATTTAATGAAGCAATCACACTATTCTCTAAGTATTTCTCTTTGTGGTAGAGAGCTTACATCATTGTATAGGTATTGTGTTACATTTCAGTCGTGTACATTTAATGATATACAATAAAGGTACCACATATATTCTTAAAATTGCTTTGAGTAATATAGCCTCTGTGTTATACACAAAATAAATTTCATTCTTAAATTATTTCTTGTTTTAGCACTGATTAGACTATATTTATTCCAATTCAGGAAAGGGTTTCAAAATGGAAATATCTAAATTATGGTCAAACTTTTATGTAAGTCAATTCCAATCTGGTATGCAGGGTCCAATTATACTGGACCCTGTTAATAAATTCAGTAAAGATAGAATTCTATACATCTTAATCAAATCTCCTGTGACTAATTCAGTTCATAGGTTTGTGCTTGTAAATATTTTATATGCAGGCTTCCAGTGCTCATTCTATCAATCCATATCAAGCTACCCCCAAGATTACTGAAAATCTGGAATCATATATAAAATATTGAATCTTTCATTTTTAATAGCACAGATAATAAATGTATATTGCTCTTGGGAAATGATTCTTGATTTTTTAATGTAAAATTTATGAGACATTTCAGAATAGTGGGCAAAGTTGTGTTCTCCCTCCTCCATATTGAAGGATCAGCTCAGTGGGAACAACTAGCAGCCATCACACAGGGGATGTTAGTATTTGTATTCCAGAGGTTCAGTCTCAGTTTGACGCAAGGAAATTCTATTCAATAAGATATTGTTCAACTGTCCAACTTAACATTTACTGAGCAAATAACAATGCTAGGCTGTATTAATAAGAGATTCCTTAGGTGCAGGGAACTCAGATCTGCTTATGTGAAGGCAATGAAATAGAGAAGTCTTATGGAACCCATGGCAGGAAGACAGGACTTGTTGGAGCTGGATAACTGTCAGTCAGACATCTTCTTTCCTTCCCCCTTATCCACACACCCTCTTCTTCTGTTTCTGTTTTCTCTCTGCATGGAGTTCTATCTCTGCCATATTTCTGCTTCATTCTGCTTTCTGTAAGTGTCCCTATCTGCTCTCTTACCTGTTTACACATGACCCCTCAGGGTTCTGTTCCCAAATGGTAGTGTTCAACCCTAAGTCTATATGACCTTCCTACTAGATTTGTGTATGTGTGTGTGTGCATACGTGCATGAGCACATGCATGTTTGTGTGTTCCATTTCCACATTCAGAAGGAGAGAATCTGATTCACTTAGCTTAGGTCAAGTATACACCCCTGCTCCAATCAGTTATAACCACAGGTAGAAGGACTAAAAGGTCATGTATAATTAGAGATGCTCTTTTTATTCTCTGGACCAGGCATGCAAATTATCCAAGAAGTGAGGGTGGCAGGAGAGTGGGGAGGATGAATGAAACATCAATTCTGGACTATACATTTCGATGTTATGGGGGAAATTATATATATATATATATATATATATATATATATATATATATATATAATATTCCCATCTCTTTCCATATCTATCTATCATGCACTGAAGATCAAAAGATTGTGATAAGAAGTACAAAAAAACTCCTCTTTGAATATGGAGGAAGGATCAATTGAGACAAGAGTCTATAAAACTTTAGGTTAGAGAAGGAAGACACAATGTATTAGATTACCTTAAATGTCACACCAGAGGTAGGGAGTATGGCATGTAGGTCAAGGTTTTCTGGTGGTTGAGGAGTAGACATGTCATGGAGGTGGACATTCCTTGAGAGTTAGCTGGTATGTATTCTTCTGCAATGGGAAATTCTTGAAGCTTTTTGATCAGGCTAGTCATATGATCAAATCAATGCTTTTTGATGGTGTCTGAGGGTATGGCAGTTATTGGAACTGGATGTAGTTTTGTGGTTTAGAGGTAGAGCTCCTGTGCTCCTTCAGGAAGTAGCAGATCAGTGAATTACCGTACAGTTCATTGATGGTTTGGATTAGGAGAAAGGAGAAGACATGAATAATCACTTTTTAAAACAAAGATTGTGAACTGTACCAGTGCTTATTCATTCCATTGCTGTGAGATGAATGAATAATAATTGGAGTTTGAAATGCAGACAAACTGTTAAGTATTTGTGGTAAACTCTCCATGGTTTACAATTAGTTAATTTTTAAGTAGAAGAAGGAAGGAGAATATAAGGACAGGGAAGTAGGTTGTTTTTAGTTTTGTTTTTTTTAAAGGCTTCCAGTCAGTTCTGGTTAGGATTGATTCCCCTGCCCATTTCAAGCTTGTGTGCTGGGGCACCATAGCTGCTGTCTCAGACTGAGGCAAGGAATAGCACAGTAATGGAGGAGGTGGTGTGAGGAGAAGAGGTGCGGTGCCAATACCAATGCAGGACAAAGCTTAAATCCTACGTGAAAATGTTAAAAAGAAAAGAGGTCCTAAGGACACTGGTTTGGAGATTTCCATAAAATAATGGAATTCCAATTCGCTCAGTGATAAAAAAAAAAGAGTTCAGACTCAGGGAATGATAGAAAGGGATTATGGTCCAGAGAAAGCCAGGCCCATAAATCTGAAAGTTGCCCTATGTAACAGTGATCAGACTGTGGCATTAACCCCATCGCAGTCATGGAATGTATTCTCAATGAGCACTTCCTAATTGTAAAGCACTGCCTCAGACACCAAGGGCCTACCATGCCAGTTGGGCAGAAGGGACTAATATTTTTGAGGACCTACTATATTCAATGTACATTGCTGGAGAATGTGCAAATGCTATTTATTTAATGAATTTTTAATAAACTCACAATAATTTTAAAAACTTCATCACAATTAGTAGTATTTTTTTCTCTGTCCTGTCACTGTACTGGTTCCTTTGATATTTTGTCGCATACTTGTGAATTGATTACTTTTTTTCAGACATAAAAAGGAAACTACTTTCCTCCAGAAGACAATAGTTAAGATGAGGAATTTGCTGTGTTCCTCAACTCCTCAAATCTCACCTTACAGAGGTTTCTAACTCACTCTTCACCCGGTATGCCTCCTCATCCAGTCTGTTCTTGGCTCCGACCCAAGTCCCAGGCTGCTGAGCATCACCCTAAGCTGCTGCTGCTTCTCCTCAGGAAGATTTCTTCAATCAAAGCCTACGATCTGTTTGGTGAGATTGGCCTTCCAAAAGTTCCCCTTTCAATGCATGGGAAGTACTCTTCACTCAAAAGACAATAATAAAAAAGACAAAAACAAAAACAGAAATACTATTGCTTACTCTTAAGCACAGCAGAATTTTGGAGGAAAAAAACACTGAAAGAACACATTGCACTATGTATTTTCTCATACCTCACTGCCTTATACCTCATCTCTTTGTTTACTCAAATATAAAAAATATTTGCATTAATTACCCTCTGTAATAATTGGTTTCCAGCTTACAAAGTAGAAAGTCACTTGAGCCTGCAAATAGGTAAAAATATATAGAAGACTAGGGACTGAAAGGAGGGAAGTCTTTTCAAATTAAAAATAGTTGTGGAGTAATTATGGGTTTGCTGTTTTCAATCTTTGCTTTAATGTTATTTGTTTAAATTGCAAGTAAATGGGATTTTTAAATAAAGGAATTTGAGAATAAAGTATTACTATGGGTTGTTTTTCACTTATACCAGTACAGAATTCTCTCCAACTAGTTATTAATCTAACTGTGAGTGAATGTCATAAATACCATCCACCCATTTTTCCTACATGAAGAGTTGTCTGAGTTTTAGTCCATAGCTTATTCTTAACATTACATCTTGGACATTGTGAATTAGGTTCCATAGAAAATTTATTATAATGCTTTAGATCATTTCAGCAATTAATCTTGTATAAGAATCTTGCAAAAATTTTAAGTATTACATATTTGTAACATTAACAACATTGTGGTTTATTAGATTAATTCCAATTAAAGATGTAGAAATTGATTTATTTATCCTTATGAATTTAAGTAGAGATTTTACTAAGTTTATATATAATATTAGAATATTTAATAGACCTCAAGGTTTGCCATATTTTAAGATTAATTATTTTAATTAATGACATTATTTTTTGGGAAGGTTTGTCATTCCGAAAATGGAAAGACTAAAAAAAAAGGCAATGTATTAAATTTATAAGCCCAGTTTAAAACACTTAAAAAGGTTTAATTGACTGAATTTGAAAATGTAACTGGCTATTAATTGAAGTCCATTAAAAATGACATTTTAAACTTGCAAAGTTTATAAATGAAATACTGAGATTTGTAAGCTGAACTTTAATGCTTATGGAATAATTAAATAAGAATCTTTGAGTTAATAAATTTTAAAAATCAAAGGAATCTCTAAACTGTCTTTCTGTGACCACAAAGAAATTCACATATATGCAGGAAGAAAAAAATAAAACCAAAGTGAAACTTAAAAAGAATTGTTGACTTTGGATAAATTCTTTACCATGAAGTCATATTGTGTCTTAGATTGTCTTAGATGTCCTGAGGCTAAAACAAAAGATTATAAAAACCACTGTTTGGAATCATTATGTTGTTATTGTTGTTTTAAATTATAATTTAATTTTAGCACTGAATACTGCTATGAAAGATAATAGGTTTAACCCTGGATAGTAGGGTGATCAATGATCCCAGTTTGCCTGGGACTGATGGGTTGCCTAGGACTCAGGACTTTAAGCACTAAAACCAGTACTTAAAGATGCTTCTTGGTGGAAGGCATTTTGGAAATAGATTCTAATATCTATGCTCAAGGCATTGCCCTACAACTTACTACATTTGCATCATAGGCAAATTTCTTATCTTTAAAAATTTTTTTTGTTCTAATTAGTTATGTGTTATAGTAGAATACATTTTGACACATCATACATAAATGGAGTATAACTTCTCATTATTCTGGTTGTATGTGATGTAGAGATACACAGGTCATGTAATCATATGTGCACATAGGGTAATAATGTCTGATTCTTTCTACTATCTTTCTTCCCCCCATACCCTCTTCCAAGATCCTTGATCCATTTTGAGTTGAGTTTTGTGCAGGGAGAGAGATAGGGGTTTAATTTTATTTTGTTACATATGGACTTCCAGTTTTCCCAGTACCATTTGTTGAAGAGGCTATCTTTTCTCTGATGTATGTTTTTGGTGCCTTTGCCTTATATAAAATAATTGTCTTTATGTGAGTTCCTGTGTCTTCCTTTATGTCTATGTATCTGTGTTGGTGCCAATATCATGCCATTTTTGTTAATATGGTTCTGTAGTATAATATAAGGTCTGGCTTCACTTTTCTTGCTAAAGATTGTTTTGGCTATTCTGGGTCTCTTATTTTTTCAAATGAATTTCATGATTGCTTTTTATAGTTCTATGAAGAATGTTATTGGGATTTTAATAAGAATTGCATTAAATCTGTATAACACTTTTGGTAGTATGGCCATTTTGACAATGTTAATTCTGCCTATCCAAGAGCATGGGAAGTCTTTCCATCATCTAAGGTCCTCTTTATTTTCTTTCTTCAGTGTTCTGAAGTTTTCATTGTAGTGGTCTTTCACTTCCTTTGTTAGATTGATTCCCCCCAATTTTTTTTTTTGAGGCTATTGTGAATGGGGTAGTTTTCCTAATTTCTCTTTCGGCAAATTCATCACCGATGTATGGGAACAAATTTGATTTATGGTTTTTAATTTTATATCTTGCTATTTTGATGAATTCATTTATTAGTTCTAGAAGTTTTCTGGTAGAATTTTTTTGGATCTTCTATAGAATCATGTTATTGTCATCAGCAAATAGTGACAGTTTGATTTCTTCTTTTCCTATTCATATTCCTTTAATTTCTTTGTCTAATTGCTCTGGCTAGAGTTTCAAGGACTATGTTGAATAGAAGTGGTAAAATAGGGCATACCTGTCTTGTTCTAGTTTTTAGAGGGAATACTTTCAATTTTTCTCCATCTAGAATGATCTTGGCCTTGGGTTTAGCATATGTAGCTTTTACAATGTTGAGATACATTCTTACAATCCGTAGTTTTTCTACTGTTTTGAACGTGAATGGATGCTGTGTTTTGTCAAATGCTTTTTCTACATCTATTGAGATAATTATGTGAGTCTTATCTTTAAGTCTGTTGATTTGATGAATTACATTTATTGATTTTCAATATGTTGAACTAACCTTGCATTCCTGGGATGAACCCCACTTGATTGTTGTGCACTATCTAAAAAGATTCATTTTTGTATGCAATTTTTCAGAGTTTTATTGAGAATTTTTGCATCTATGTTCATGAGGGATCTCGTTCTGAAGTTTTCTTTCCTTGATGTGTCTTTGTCTGGTTTTGGTGTCAGGGTGATACGAGTTTCATAGAAAGAATTTGGAAGGGTTCCCTCCTTTTCTATTTCATGGAATAATTTGAGGAGATTGGTGTTAATTCTTTTTTGAAAGTCTTGTAGAACTTGGCTGAGAATCTGTCTGGTCCTGGGCTTTTCTTAATCAGATGGTGCCATCTATTTCATTGCTTGAAATTGATCTGTTTAAATTGTGTATGTCCTCCTGATTCAGTCTGGGTAGGTTATATGTCTCTAGAAATTTGTTAATGTCTTCAAGATTTTCTATTTTATTGGAGTATAAATTTTCAAAATAGTTTCTGATTATCTTCTGTATTTCAATAGTGCCTGTCGTGATATTTCCTTTTTCATCATGGATTTTAGTAATTTGAGTTTTCTCCCCTTCTCTTTATTAACCTGGCTAAGGGTTTATCAATTTTATTTATTTTTTTCTAAGAACCAACTTTTTGTTTCATCAATTTTTTTTCAATTGTTTCTTTTGTTTCAATTTCATTGATTTCAGCTCTGCTTTTAATTATTTCCTATCTTCTACTGCTTTGGGTGTTGATTTGTTCTTCTTTTTCTAGGGCTTTGAGATGTAATGTTAGGTCATTTATTCATTGACTTTCTATTATTTTCATTAATGAGCACAATGTAATGAACTTTCCTCTGAGCACTGCCTTCATAGTTTCCCAGAGATTTTGATATGTTCTATCAGTACTCTCATTTACCTCTAAGTATTTTTAAAATTTCACCCCTGATTTCTTCTGCTATCCATTCATCATTCAATAGTGTATTATTTAGTCTCCAGGTATTCGAGTGGCTTCTATTTTTATTCTATTGTTGATTTCTAATTTCATTCCATTATGATTTGATAGAATGCAAGGTATTATCTCTTTTTTTTTTATATTCGCTAAGAGTTCATTTGTGGCATAACAGATGGTCTATTTTAGAGAAGGATCCATGTGCTACTGAGAAGAAAGTGTATTCAGTCATTGATGGATACATTCTATATATGTCTGTTAAGTCTAAATTATAGATTGTGTTATTTATTTCTGTAGTATCTTTGTTTAGTTTTTGTTTGGAGGACTCATCCAATAGTGAGAGAGGTGAGTTAAAGTCACCCAGTATTATTATGCTGTGGTCTTTTTGATTCTTGAAATTGAGAAGGGTTTGTTTGATGTATGTAGATGCTCCATTGTTTGGGGCATAACTTTTTATGATTGTTATGTCTTGTTGATGTATAATTCACTTAAGCAGTATGAAATGTCCTTCTTTGTCCCTTCTGATTAACTTTGGCTTGAAGTCCACTTTATCTGATATGAGGATAGAAATTCCTGCTTGTTTGTGGGATCCATGTGAGTAGTATGTTTTTTCCCATCCTTTCACCTTTAGTCTGTGAATGTCTTTGCTTATGAGATGAGTCTCTTGGAGATAACATATTGTTGGCTCTTGTTTTTTAATCCAATATGCCAGTCTATGTCTTTTGATTGATGTGTTTACCTTGCAAGCACAGGACCCTGGGTTCAATCCCCAGCACCACAAAAAAAAAAAAAAAAAAAAAAAAAAAAAGATTGATGAGTTTAGGTCATTAACATTCAAGGTTATTATTGATATGATATGTATTCCCAGTCATTTTGTTTTATTTCTGGTTTTTTATATTCTTTTTTATTTTTGTGGTGCTGAGGATTGAACCCAGGGCCTTGTGCATGTGAGGCAAGCACACTACCAACTGAGCTATGTCCCCAGTCCTGTTTCTGGTTTTTAATTTGAATTAGTTTCTCCTTTGATTGACTATTCCTTTAGTGTATTTCCTCCTTTCATTGATTTTCACTTTTTTTTCCCATTTCATCCTCATGGAATATTTTGTTAAGCATATTCTATAGTGTAGTCTTTCTAGTTGCTAATTCTTTTAGCTTTTGTTTATCATGGGAGGTTTTTATTTCATGTTCAAATCAGAAGCTTAATTTTGATGGATATAGAATTCTCGGTTGGCATCCATTTTCTTCCAGAGCTTGGTATATGTTCTTCCAGGACCTCCTAGCTTTGAGAGTCTGCATTGAAAAATCAACTGAGATTCAAATTGGTTTCCCTTTTATGTAATCTGATATTTTTCTCTCATAGCCTTTAAAATTCTATCCTTATTCTGTATGCTAGGCATTTTCATTATAATGTGCCCTTGATGTGAGTCTGTTGTACAAATTACTTATCTTTATGCCTTTATTTTATCCTTTGTAAAATGGGGATAAAATGGTGACTAACTGGAGTTCCTGCTGTGACTGGTCTCCCTGACACGTCTGATTGTCCTCCTCCTGGAGGGCTGGGTGTGGGCGGACAGTCGGCCCTAACTTTCCCGGTCTGACCTTGTTGGGGAATGCTCCCTTCCCTTGTCGCTGGTCGAGAAGAGCAAGGAGGATTAAGACCCTGACATCTGGTACCCAACGTGGGGCCCCTCAAGGCTGATCCGCAGCCAAAGTGAAGAGGCAGCTTCGAAACGGAAAGTACTGGCAGTTCGGGCCAAGTGAGTTCCGAGGTAAGGGCATCCCTGAAAAGTTGGGGCAAACACACATCCCACATGGTGACCCTGCGCTCTCAGCTCCTAGACTCATGCTGAAGAGTAGGGGCCTTGAGTGGTCTGATACACAGGCAGAAATAGCCTGGGACACCTTTACTCAGGTGGCCCCTTGACTTCCTGCTGCTAATCTTTTTGACTGGTCCACATGGGATCGTGTAAAACAACTTGTTAGGAAGAGGGAAATCAATTTAGGGGAGGGTCCCCCATTGGGAGTCTACCCTACATTATCCGCACTTAAGTCCTGCTTCTCTCCAGAACCTCCCAAAGAGGGCTCCAAGTTTCTCCCCAAAGAGCCACTGCCTAAAGATGATACTGGGAGAGAACTCACTGACTCTAACCTCCCCGCTCCCTGTATGGCCTTCCCAGTAAATGCTAAAATTTAGTTTGGGAAGGAATAACTACCAATCACAAATTAACCTGTACAGGGATGAAAGATCGCTCCATGGGAAGGTGGATTGTGGCTACCAAAGATATTGGCACACAGCTTCCGCAAGTGAGCAGGCAGATGGAAAGGGCTTCCTTATCTTCAAGTCTCTTCTTTCTTGAGCTTCTACGCTCTTCATGAAAACTCAAACACTTCCTTCTTCTCCCCCTCTTAATCCCTCCTCCTCCTCCAACTTCGACTCAGCTGTTTCTGCTTCCATTCCCCGGCCCAGCCCATTAGTCCTCCTGCCACGAGGTCCCATATACACTGGTGTGGAGGGAGTAACCAGCCCAACCATCAGTGGCATGTCCTAGTAAGGAGTATGATATAGTAGCCCCATTCCCCACAAGGAGTGGGAGATAATTGTTTCACAATTTTCTGCATCCAAACCTGAATTGAACCAGGAAAAAGGGTTAAAATGGCCTAGGCACCAAGTTTCTGCTAGAACATTTTAGCCCCTTTCAGATCCAGATCTCAGTCAAGGCTTACATTGAAATGTAAATAGAGAAAGCCTGAAGGCTCAGTAGGAGACCGGTCTCAAACCCAAGGAAGAAAAAAAGGTAAAGAATCTTACCTAAACTCCAGCAAAAGTAAATTTTATGGTGCTTTACTAAAGTAATTAACGGCCATGTCATTTTTCCAGGACTCTTGTTTTTTTTGAATTCTATATATTTTTTGAGCTCATAACTTTTTTGATCAGTTCTATTTTTTTATTCAACTAGAGTTTTTGAATATCTGTTACATTGCAATGGAGATTCACCTATAGTTACAAGGCCTTTGATTTTGTGTTATCTGTATGTCATGCTGTCTGATGTCATGTTTTGTCTGTATCAAAACTGAGCGCTCCTGAAATTAAAATTTACAAATGGATCCAAATACTTTTTTTTTTTTTTTGGTGTTTAATTCATTTGCTTTCTTTTCCTTTCTTTTTTTTTTATTGTAAACAAATGGGATACATGTTGTTTCCCTGTTTGTACATGGTGTAAAGACATACCATTTGTGTATTCATAAATTTACATAGGGTAATGATGTTTGATTCATTCTGTTATTTTCCCCTTCCCCCCACCCCTCCCACCCCTCTTTTCCCTCTATACAGTCCTTCCTTCCTCCATTCTTGCCCCCCTCCCTAACCCTAACTCTAACCGTAACACTAACCCCTCCCATCCCCATTATGTGTCATCATCCACTTATTATCAATATCATTCTTCCTTTGGTTTTTTGAGATTGGCTTATCTCACTTAGCATGATATTCTCCAATTTCATCCATTTGCCTGCAAATGCCATAAAATTATCATTCTTTATGGCTGAGTAATATTCCATTGTATATATATATACCACAGTTTCTTTATCCATTCATCAATTGAAGGACATCTAGGTTGGTTCCACAATCTGGCTATTGTGAACTGAGCAGCTATGAACATTGATGTGGCTGTATCTCTGTAGTATGCTGATTTTAAGTCCTTTGGGTATAGGCCAAGGAGTGGGATAGCTGGGTCAAATGGTGGTTCCATTCCAAGTTTTCTAAGGAGTCTCCACACTGCTTTCCAGAGTAGCTGCACTAATTTGCAGCCCCACCAGCAATGTATGAGTGTACCTTTTTCCCCACATCCTCGCCAACACCCGTTGTTGCTTGTATTCTTGATAATCACCATTTTAATTGGGGTGAGATGGAATCTTAGGGTGGTTTTGATTTGCATTTCTCTTATTCCTAGAGATGTTGAACATTTTTCCATATGTTTGTTGATTGCTTGTAGATCTTCTTCTGTGAAGTGTCTATTCATTTCCTTAGCCCATTTGTCGATTGGATTATTTACATTCTTGGTGTAGAGTTTTTTGAGTTCTTTATAGATTCTGGAGATTAGTGCTCTATCTGAAGTATGATTGGCAAAGATTTTCTCCCACTCTGTAGGCTCTTTCTTCGCATTGCTGATAGTTTCCTTTGCTGAGAGAAAGCTTTTTAGTTTGAATCTATCCAAGTTATTGATTCTTGTTTTTATTTCTTGTGCTATGGGAGTCCTGTTGAGGAAGTCTGGTCCTGAGCCGACATGTTGAAGCTCTGGACCTACTTTTTCTTCTATAAGATGCAAGGTCTCTGGTCTGATTCTGAGGTCCTTAATCCATTTTGAGTTTAGTTTCGTGCATGGTGAGAGATATGGGTTTAGTTTCATTCTGTTGCACATGGATTTCCAATTCTCCCAGCACCATTTGTTGAAGAGGCTATCTTTTCTCCATTGCATATTTTTGGCCCCTTCGTCTAGTATGAGAAAATTGTATTTATTTGAGTTTGTGTCCCTGTCCTCTATTCGGTACCATTGATCCACCTTTCTATTTTGGTACCAATACCATGCCGTTTTTGTTACTATTGCTTTGTAGTAGAGTTGAAGATCTGGTATTGCGATACCCCCTGCTTCACTCTTTCTGCCAAGGATTGCTTTAGCTATTCTGGGTTTTTCATTCTTCCAGATGAATTTCATAATTGCTTACTCTATTTCTGTAATGTACATCATTGGGATTTTAGTTGGAACTGCATTGGATCTGTATAGCACTTTTAGTAGTATGGCCATTTTGACAATATTAATTCTCCCTATCCAGGAACATGGGAGATCTTTCCATCTTCTAAGGTTTTCTTTAATTTCTTTCTTTAGTGTTGTGTAGTTCTTATTGTAGAGGTCTTTCACCTCTTTTGTGAGATTGATTCCCAAGTATTTTATTTTTTTCGATGCTATTGTGAATGGGGTAGTTTTCCTAATTTCTCTTTCTGAAGATTCATCACTTATGTTTAAAAATGCATTAGATTTATGTGCATTGATCTTATATCCCGCTACTTTACTGAATTCACTTATGAGTTCTAAAAGTATTCTCGTGGAATTTCCTGGTTCCTCTAAGTATATAATCATATCATCAGCAAATAGGGATAGTTTGAGTCCTTCTTTTCCTATTTGTATCCCTTTAATTTCTTTGGTCTAATTGCTCTGTCTAGAGTTTTAAGGACGATATTGAATAGAAGTGGTGAAAGGGGGCATCCCTGCCTTGTTCCAGTTTTTAGGGGGAATGCTTTCAGTTTTTCACCATTTAGAATGATATTAGCCATGGGCTTAGCATAGATGGCCTTTACAATGTTAAGGAATGTTCCTACTATCCCTATTTTTTCTAGTGTTTTGAGCATGAAGGGATGCTGTATTTTATCAAAAGCTTTTTCTGCATCTATTGAAATAATCATGTGATTCTTGACTTTAAGTCTATTGATATGGTGAATTACATTTATTGATTTCCTGATGTTGAACCAACCTTGGATCCCTGGGATAAAACCCACTTGATCATGGTACACTATCTTTTTAATATGTTTTTGTATGCAATTTGCTAAAATTTTGTTGAGAATTTTTGCATCAATGTTCATTAAGGATATTGGTCTGAAATTTTCTTTCTTCTATGTGTCTCTGTCTGGTTTAGGTATCAGGTTAATATTGGCTTCATAGAATGAGTTTGGGAGAGTTCCCTCCTCTTCTATTTTATGGAATACTTTGAGAAGTATTGGAATGAGCTCTTCTTTAAAGGTTGTGTAAAACTCGGCTGAGAACCCATCTGGTCCTGGACTTTTCTTTGTTGGTAGGCTTTTGATGACTTCTTCTATTTCATTACTTGAAATTGGTCTCTTAAATTGTTTATGTCCTCCTCATTCAGTTTAGGCAATTCATATGTCTCTAGAAACCTCTTGATGTCTTCGAAATTTTCTATTTTGTTGGAGTATAGATTTTCAAAGTAGGTTCTAATTATGTTTTGTATTTCAGTCGTGTCTGTTGTGATATTTCCTTGTTCATTCCGAATTTTAGTGATTTGGGTTTTCTCTCGTCTTCTCTTTGTTAGTGTAGTTAAAGGTTTATTAATTTTGTTTATTTTTTCGAAGAACCAACTATTTATTTTGTCAATTTTTTGTATTGTTTCTTTTGTTTCAATTTTGTTGATTACAGCTCTGAGTTTAACTATTTCCTGTCTTCTACTACTTGTGGTGTTGGTCTGTTCTTCTTTTTCTAGGGCTTTGAGCTGTAGTGTTAGGTCGTTGATTTGTTGAGTTTTACTTCTTTTATTAAATGCGCTCCATGAAATAAATTTTCCTCTAAGTACTGCTTTTATAGTGTCCCAGAGATTTTGATATGATGTTTCTTTGTTCTCATTTAACTCTAAGAATTTTTTAATTTCCTTCCTAATATCTTCTGTTATCTATTCATCATATAATAGCATATTGTTCAATCTCCAGGTGTTGGAGTAATTTGTTTTTTACTCATTCATTTATTTCTAACTTCAATCCATTATGATCTGATAGAATACAAGGTAGTGTCTCTATCTTCTTGTATTTGCTAACAGTAGCTTTGTGGCATAATATATGTTCTATTTTAGAGAAGGATCCATGTGCTGCTGAAAAGAAAGTGTATTCGCTCTTGGTTGGATGGTATATTCTATAAATGTCTGTTAAGTCTAAATTATTGATTGTGTTATTGAGATCTATGGTTTCTTTGTTCAATTTTTGTTTGGAAGATCTGTCCAGTGGTGAGAGAAGTGTGTTAAAATCACCTAGTATTATTGTGTTATGGTCTATTTGGTTTCTAAAATTGAGAAGGATTTGTTTAACATACATGGATGAGCCACTGTTTGGGGCATAGATGTTTATGATTGTTATATCTTGCTGATTTATGCTTCCCTTAAGAACTATGAAATGTCCTTCTTTATCCCTTCTGACTAACTTTGGCTTGAAGTCCACATTATCTGAAATGAGGATGGATACTCCAGTTTTTTTGCTGAGTCCATGCGCATGGTATGTTTTTCCCCATCCTTTCACCTTTAGTCTATGGGTATCTCTTTCTATGCGGTGAGTCTCTTGCAGGCAACATATTGTTGGATCTTTCTTTTTATTCCAATCTGCCAGTCTATGTCTTTTGATTGATGAATTCAGGCCATTAACATTCAGGGTTATTACTGAGATATGATTTGTATTCCTGGTCATTGGTTCATTTTTTAAATTTTATTTATTTATTTATTTTTTTGACACAACTTGGTTCCTCCTTTATTTGACAGTTCCTTTAGGATAATTCCTCCCTTTGCTAATTTGCTTCTTTGTTTTTTATCTCTTTCTCATGGAATATTTTGCTGAGAATGTTCTGTAATGCTGGCTTTCTTTTTGTAAATTCTTTTAGCTTTTGTTTATCATGGAAGGATTTTATTTCATTGTCAAATTTGAAGGTAAGTTTTGCTGGGTATAAGATTCTTGGTTGGCATCCATTTTCTTTCAGGGCTTGAAAAATGTTGTTCCAGGCCCTTCTAGCTTTTAGGGTCTGGATTGAAAAATCTGCTGATATCCATATTGGTTTCCCCCTAAATGTAATTTGATTGTTTTTTCTCGCAGCCTTTAAAATTCTGTCTTTATTTTGTATGTTAGGTATTTTCATTATAATGTGCCTTAGTGTGGTCTGTTGTAATTTTGTGTATTTGGAGTCCTATAAGCCTCTTGAACTTGATTTTCCATTTCATTCTTCAGATTTGGGAAATTTTCTGATATTATTTCATTGAATGGATTGTTCATTCCTTTGGTTTGTTTCTCTAAGCCTTCCTCAATCCCAATAATTCTCAAATTTGGCCTTTTCATGATATCCCATAGTTCTTGGAGATTCTGTTCATGATTTCTTACCATCTTCTCTGTTTGTTAAACTTTGTTTTCGAGGTTAAATATTTTGTCTTCAATATCTGAGGTTCTGTCTTACAGGTGTTCTATCCTATTGGTTATGCTTTCTATGGAGTTCTTAATTCGGTTTATTTTTTCCTTCATTTCAAGGATTTCTGTTTGGTTTTTTATCAATATCTCTAACTCTTTATTGAAATGTCTTTTGCTTCCTGTATTTGCTCTTTTAACTGTCGATTGGTGCTATCATTCAATGCCTGCATTTGCTCTTTCATCTCATCATTCAATGCCTGCATTTGCTCTTTCATCTCATCATCAATGCCTGCATTTGCTCTTTCATCTCATCATTTGCTTCCCTGATCATTTTAATTCTGTACATTATGAATTCCCTTTCTGTCATTTCTTCTGCCATGCTGTCGTTGGATTTTATTGTTGTAACATCTAGATTTGTTTGGGGCATTTTCTTCCCTTGTTTTCTCATATTGTTCAGGAATCAGTGGGTCATTAAGATATTGCAGATTTCCTCTATTGACTTATAATGTCCCTGAAGATTGCTAGTATATCCCCTCTTATCCTTCAGTATCCTGAAGTCTTGGAGGAAGTTGATAATACGGAGCTCCACAAAGAAGCTGCCTCTCTAGGGGTGATGACCCTCAGGTGGGGTATATTCCCTGATAGTGGGCAGAGGTGCTTCCACTTGTTGACCAATGGTCATCCAAAGGGAAACTAGGCTGCGGGCTGAGGCAAGGCCTTTTTGTGCCTGTGTCTCTGGTTTTACCGTCCTTGTGGGAAAACCTCACTCGGCAAGGAAGACTCAACCAGTGGGGAGGTCTCGCTGGTCAGTTCCCCTCCTAGAGGTTCCCCTCAATCTACAACTACCGCCTGGGCTGGGCTGCCTTCCTCTGCAATGTTCCCAGGGGCCCAGACCTACATCCTGGGCCTGGGAGCCTCATCCTTCACAGATGAGTTTCCTTAGGCTGCCTCTCCTCAAGAATCTGCCCGCAGTCCTGGAAACTTCGCTCCGCCCTAAGCGTGTCTCTGTGTGGCTCTTCCACCAAGAAGCCGCCTAGGTCCTGGGAGCCTGCTCTGCACCTAATCACCTGGCTATGCGGCCCCTCCTCTGAGCCGCCACCTGGAGCCCCGTACAGTTGCTCCGAGACCCTGCGACCCGCCACACGCCTCTTCCTCTGGACAGCCGCTCGGTGTTCCGACACAGTCACTTGGAGTCCAAGCAACTCACTTGGCATCTCCTCCTCCCGCGAGTCCAAGTGACCTGCCCTGTTCCTCCTCCTCCTCGGGGTAGCCCCCCGGGTGTTCAGGAGCGGTCGCTCTGAGACCAAGCAACCCACTGCGCTCCTCCTCCAGGCAGGCCCCAGGTGTTCAGGAGTGGTCGCTTTGAGTCCAAACAACTCACCACTTGCCTCCTCCTCTGAGCAGACACCCGGAGCTCTGTTGCAGTCACTCCTAGACCAAGCAACCCGCTGCTCTCCTCCTCTTCCTCCGGGCAGCCCCCCGGTGTTCAGAAGCGGTTGCTCTGAGTCCAAACAGCTCGCCGTGCAGCTCCTCCTCTGGCAACTGCCTGTAGCTCTGATGCAGTCACTCCTAGACCAAGCGACCCGCCACGTTCCTCCTCTTCCTCCAGGCAGCCCCCCAGTGTTCAGAAGCGGTTGCTCTGAGTCCAAACACCTCGCCACACAGCTCCTCCTCAGGCAGCTGCCCGGAGCCCCAGTGGTTGTTCCGAGTCCAAGCGCTGTGCTGAGCAGCCATCTCTATGATGTTCCCAGTTATCCATGTTTACCGCTCCAGCGGGGGGAGGGGTGTCTCGCCGGGAAACTCTACTTCACAAAGTTCCCTGCTTTCCGGGAATACTGCCCCATCCAGGACACCTCCCCAAGGAGAGAGACTCACCCAGAGGCTTTGAGTTGGTCCCAAGTCTCTCACTATGTCCTCTTTTGAATCCTGCGTCCTGGAGCAACATGAAATGCAGCCACCCTCTAGTCCGCCATCTTGAAATCCCCCGGATCCAAATACTTTTAATTCACATGGTTTAAAAAGGTTCAAGTCAAATTGGGTAAACTAATAAAAGTAAAATGTCTTTAAAAATAACTCACAAGTCTCTAGATGGTCAAACTAATAAAATGTTGATGTTAATAAAATGTCTAACATCAATTTTTCTAGGACTTTCCTTCAACAAGAAAAGATGGCAAATACTGTTCAGGACACTTGTGTATGTCCTAACAGGTACAATTCTATATACGAAGGGTTCCAAAAGTTTCAACTGTGTTTCAATTAGAGTACTATAAATAACAAAATATTTAATCTTATTAAAATGGAGTAATTTATATAAATTAAGAAATTTCTTAAGAGTTGTTTCAGAATGTGAACAAAAAGGTCAACACATAGGAAAGAAAAAATAAAAGGTTCTAGATATGGAAATATATTTAGTGAAGAACAAAATGTTTCTGGGTAAGAAAGTACTTATGTGAAAAAAAACATGAGGGTCTAAATAAGTGCTATGAAAGTTTGTAAAGGGCAAGTTTCAATAAGTTTGCATGTAACTATGTTGGTCGTATGTATGTGACACAGTTAAAGCTATTTAAAGTTTTTCCTAAGGTGAAATGCTGGTGTTCTGTTATAAACCAAGGTTTGGTCTATATGGTAAAATGATGGGGATTTCTTGGAAACACTAATTCGCTCTTAACTTTGTGTCTATTAAGTTTTATTCTTTAGAACAATTAATCTTAAAAATTGGGGTTTATACAATTATGGTTAACCAACTGTTAGAGTATTGTACTACGTTACAGAGTCTAAATTTTTCTTTAAAAACTAAATTTGGTAATATAAAAGGTAATTGTGAAATGGTCACTCTTTGTATATTAAATGTGTTCATATTTTCTAGGTATACAAGTTTTTAAAACAGGAAATTTATCAAGCTGCTATTCTCCAAACTAAACTTACCTGTAATGGTAATTTTAAACTTATAAAGAGTAAATTTTATTGGGGATTCATTTCTATTATTTAATATTCTATTACAGGACCTGTTATCAATAGGGTATATGTAAAATTTGTTACTTTTTACACTGAGATAAAAATTTTAAATGTAAATGTATTTCTAAAGGTTAGAGCCTGATTTGTTTAAACATGAAAACATTTTGCCACTTTGCCACACAAAAGGAAAGTTAAAAGCTCTCTCAGCCTTTCTTTAATTCATGTTTAGATATAATGCTAAATTGTGTTAACTAATGTTCATATAGACCCAGGAGTCAATATATGTAAACTGCTTAAAATGACATTTAAGAAAGAGTGTAATGCACAGTAACTAAAATGGGACAACAGTGATTGAGATTGGGGTTTCTGACCTCATGACTTTGGACAGTGGACTTCCTTGAGAGCTACACAGAGCTCTTTGTTAGGAACATTGCACTTTGCAGCTCTACCATCTTAGATCTACAGGCTCAACTTGATTCCTTGGCTGTTGTCCTACAAAATCAGCGTGTTTTGGATCTGCTAATGGCAAAGAAGGAAGGCTTTGCCTGTTTCTTGGTGAAGAGTGCTGTCTCTACGCCAACCCCTCTGGCATTGTACAAGATAAAATCAAAAACCTACAAGAAGATCTGGAACATCATAGGAGTGAGCTCCACTCTAATTCTCTCTGGACTGTTCCTGCTTATGGGTCCACTAATCACCATTATCCTTGTGTTCACCTTTGGGCCTTGCATAATCAATAAGCTTATCCATTTCCTGAAAAAAAAAAAATAGTGACTAACTATCCCAAAGGGTTACTGTGAAAACTAAATGAAGAACATGTAGAATAGCACCTAGAATGTAGTAAGCAGGAAACACATGCCAATTGCCATTTCTGAGTCCTAGTCCCTTTCCCTGATTGAATTGCTTATATTCTTTTTACTACTTCAATTATTGATGCTTCATTTTAGATTTATGTAAGAGTCAATGCTTACTTCTTGCCATTTTACCAAGGCTTTTTTCAATCCTAAGTTCCAAAATCTTGCTTTGTTTCTTGTTTGGCCAACTAGGTTTCAAGTGGATTTTTTACAACAGGGTTACAGGTTTTTCTATTAGCCTGATAGCTACCATAAATATATAAGTACACAAATAGAAGACTAGGCAGTTTAAAAAACAGAAAGTTTATTTTCTCACAGTCCTGGAGGCCAAAACCCAACGTTAAGTCATTAGGGTTAGGTTTCTGGTGAGGGTTTGAATTCTAGCTCTCAGATGGTCACCTCCTTTCTATGTCCCCATGTGGTCTTTCCTCTATGCCTATACAGACAGCAAGCTCTATGATCTTTTCCTCTTTTTATAAGGATACTAATCCTATTGGATTAGACTTTCTCCCCTGATCTCATTTAACCTTAATTACCCCCTAAAATGTTCTATCTCCAAATATAGACGTTAGGGGTTAGGATTTTAACATAGGAATTTTTTGTGTGGGGGGACACAGTTTAGTCCATAACTGTGCTATATTTTCTCAGTCCTTTGGTCTTTGAAGATGTCTCTTGCTTATTTTGAGACTGGGTGATAGCTCAGTTGGATATAATATTCTTGGATTCTCCTTTCTTTCATTATTTGATGGTGCTCCATTCCTTTTTGTCATTAAAGTTTACTGTGACTGTGACAAAGTGTGAGGCAAGTTTGACTTTTTTTCTCTTATAAATGGCTTGTTTTAAGTCTTGAATAGTTCTTAAAAAATTCTTGAACTTCCATAACTTAAGATTACATTGTGATCAATACCATTTTTCTTATATACTGTATGCCCAACTGAACTGAAATGCAGATGCTGAAATTTTACTTTTTTTTTTTGTTTTTGTTGTATGTTTCCTGTTCTGTTTCTTGAGATTAACTTCAAGGACATCAAGTATTTTAATGTTGGGTCATCTTTGTTCTTCATTTGATCTCTAAAATTACTTTAATATCTTTGCCTTTTTCCTCTGCATTTATTATCATATCCTTATCTTTCATCTCCGCTAGCAGACCAGTGTAGTTGACTACCTGTTAAGAATTTCTCTCTTCTTTCTTACTAAATGGGACTTCCTTTTGCTTTTAATGGCAATGAATATAGCTTAGAACTTTGATTTCCTGGTTTCTCTTTCAGTTAGGGGTGAGCATATACAGTTGTAGTCAAGGAGAGATTAGTCTACCATGTGGAATGCTTAGGAAAGCTCTCTAAAAGAGATTCAGCTAAGTTGGCACATATCTTTTGCCTTTCTTCCTTTTCACTCTGCCTTTCTGTAATACAGAAGCAAATGGAAGGAGGAGAAACTATCTGATTTCATGGGATGTTCATAAGGAGGAAAATTACACACTAATGATGTTAATGCAGAAAGATACTTGAATCTTTAATAGCTTCTTTGAAAAATCAAGAAAAATAGCTACAAAAATTTGTTTAAAGCATTGTTTAGTTAGTTTTCCTGTTACATACAATAAAAATTATTTCTACTAACATATACCATTTCTCTGATTTTTGACAACGTAAAGTGTGGAATAATTTGGTAATTTCCATGTCATATTGGGTTGGGGTGATGCTAATCCAGCCTTTGAGATTTGCTCTATCTTTGATTTATGTGCTAACAGGGGGAGCAGGACAGTTTTTTCTTTAATAGTGAAAAACAATTCAAAAGGAAGAAAGGTCACCAAGATCAATCAAATATTGTCATCCGGGTGCTAATTACAAAAGTCAATAGGAAGAACCATAGGAAGGAAGGGAGTGGCTGGCAATAAGTATTTTTCAGAAGTAACAAGAATTTGGCATTGCATTTTGCCTATTTCTGTCAGATTTTCATATTTTTGATAATACTTAAAAATTATTTTGTTTTCTTCTCTTTAATAGGGAGTGTAGAATCCCAGAATTCAAAAATGAGATTGAAATTACCTTGATAATGTATGTGCATATTGAAGTAATAAATTTGAAATGAGGTAATTAAAGCAAGAAATCATGAAACCGTTTAACCCAGTAAAAGGATGTGACCAAGATTGGCTTGAAATTTAGAACAAATCTGTACCTTTTGTTGTTATTACTGAATTAGTGTTGCCTGATGGCTCTATCCAGCTGTTAATTAAGCACCAAGGAAGCCAGTCATTAACTCCTTTAGGTCCCCAGGATACTATTTAGTTATTGCTTCAATTTACTGTACTAAGCTCACTAATAGGCAATGCCTTAAAAATACTAAGAATATCTAGCTCATAATATATTTAGTATTCTATATGATTAGATGGAAAAGCAATTCTAATTTAGTTTCTCATTCATTTTAATTTGGGTTAGCAGATGTTCTATGTGTACTGCAGTCAACTATTTAATTTGCATTATGGAAGAGCCTATAATAGCAATTTATCTTTTTTTTATTATACTGTGGTTTTAATTTCATCTGGAATGTTACTATAAAAATAGGATACATTTTATTTCCTAATCATGAAGAGTATCCCCCAAACACAAGTAGGCTCATAAAATTCAAGTTTTATTTTTTCTTTTTTTTTTTTCAAGTTTTATTTTCAAATTAGTTTTTTTAATAGGGAATGAGAAAAAAAGAGAAAGAGAAGTAATACAAGAGAAAGAAAGTAGGCAAACTGAACAACGAATTTCTTAGCTTGTTAAAGATCCACATCCACTATAAGCACAGGTGGTGATGAATGGAAAAAGTCATTCATAGGAAAAATGTCCTTATTTCCAGCATAATGTTGCTATTCATATCTTACATAGGCTACATTTTTCATTAGCATACATATGGATATATATGAATACATATATATGTATGGTTTTATACAAAGCATCATTTGGATAAATGACAGGCAATGTATATGTCAGCATTTAAATTATATAAGCACATAGATTTTCCTGATCTTATTTGTTAATTAGATAATGTGTTCATTGTTCTAAGCTGCTGAATTTGGGGGTAATTTTTTAAGCATTAACGGAAAACTAAAATACAATCTATATCACAGAGTTGTTCTGATGATTAAATGAAAGCAAAGTGATAAATAAATGTAATCTTTATGGGTCTACCAGAATATTGGGTCAGAAACTATTTAGATTACACCTATTCTGTTGTTGGGGTCAATTTTTGATGTTTTGATAATATTTAGTTCTTGTTTTCGGTTTCTCCAAATTCTGCCATTTGGGGATTACAGACATTTCTACTTTTTACTTCATGCTAGAAATGTACGATTGGCAAAAATAGTCAATTCCCAAATCTTATAATAAAAAGAAAAAAGTAAGTTAAGTTGAAAAGTGAACAACTACTCTCTAAAGATATGCTGAATACCAAAAAAAAAAAAAAAAAAAAAAAAAAAAAAAAAAAGTTTTCAGTTGTTATGCTGAAAAGTTTACTTTAGCAAAAGCATACACATTCTTTATAACGGTTTGATTACAGGGTGGTTGTTTCTATAATATCCTATATTTGAGCCTGATTCTCAGAGACCATTAGGCCATATTTATAACAACTTTACCTTTACATATATTTGGTGAAGAAAGTTCATGAGATTGTATTTTCATCATATAAGACCTACATTTCCAACTCAATGCCCTCAGGACTGGTCAGGTAGGGAAAAAGGATGAACTGAGCTGGGTGGGAGTAAAGATATATTAGGAGAAGCAGACACTCAGCAAAACCCAATGTTCTCATGCAGGAATATGAGTCCTGAATTGACAAGGTCCCAAAATATTTCAGAAAAGATGAAACTATGAGTTTTTATTTAGGCATTTTAAAACTTTAGAGAAAACTGTCCATATTTTAAGACATCATTTCAATGTTTTTGAACAACTCCAGATCAAAAACAGTACATGAGTGGGCTACAGCTGTTTCCCAGGTTCCAAGAGGTGAGAGAGAATTTGGATGTATGACTGGAAGTTATTATTTGGTTGACAAAGCCTGTATTGACTAGAAGAAAATTTCAAAGTTTTCTGGTTTGCTCATTTCCAAGTGTTGGATAATCAATGCATGATTTCTATATAAAGGTATGCACTGACACTTGCCTTGTTTGTTCAATAAAATATAGTTTTTGTTCAATAAAAATTACAGGAGTCTTTTGGACTAAGCTCTGCACTAGGTTGCAAAATCAAAATGGAGTCACTCATTCTAAAGTTGTTTATCACCAAGATGAAACTAAGTTGTTTACCTGACCTTCCTAGAAATCTGGACTAGATAAACAGCAGTCACATTTCCAGGACAAGCAATTCAATTGGCATGATAATCAAATTCCTTCTGCCTTACTCCTTTCATTAAAAAGGCTGCACTAGCGCATGCCTGTAATTCCAGCGACTCAGGAGGCTGAGACAGGATAATCACGAGTTCAAAGCCAGGCTCAGCAACTCAGTGAATCCCTAAGCAACTCAGTGAGACCCTGTCTCTGAAATTGAAAAACTACAAAAAAGGGCTGAGGATGTAGCTCAGTGGCTAAGTGCTCTTGGATTCAATCCCCAGTATCAAAAATAAACAAACAAGGAGTTGGGTTGTGGCTCAGTGGTAGAGCACTCGTCTAGCATGTGGAAGGCACTGGATTCAATTCTTAGCACCACATAAAAAGTGAGTAAATAAAATAAAGGTATTGTGCCCACCTAAAACTAAAGAAAGAAATTTTAAAAATAAACAAAAAAATAAAAACAACACTATAGTACCTGATAATAACCAATCAACTATTTTCTATTGTTCCATCTCCCTATCCTTTCAAGGAAAGTATCTTTAAAGTGACTGATCTGTTTTTTGTTTTGTTTTTCTCATCTAAAGACCAAGTTCCTCTGCTCAGCTCATTGGAACACTTATTTTATATAAAATGCAATTCCCTAAAGGAACGAATTATTGTTTGATTCCAGAACTGAAAATAAAGTCAATTAAGATCTTTAAACTAAAATATAATTTGGGCCTTAGAATAGTTTAATCAAGGGTTCTCATGTACACAAATGAAAACTACATAGTTGAAATTTCCAAAACAGACATTTCCCTCTGTCTATAATCACTTTTCTGTGGAAACAGAGTGGCCTATATTATGGTTTGTTAGAACCCATTCAATAACATATAGGCCAGCAAAGCTGGGGATCTGTCATTGTCACCTCAGCTAGGTCAGCAACTACAGGATTCAAAATCAATATGCTCTATATTTAAACTTTGCGTCTTTTACTTTCAAAGGATTTCTTTATTCAACATGGCTGTTCATGTGAATTGTGAGTTTATTGCCCTTGAACCACAATCTCAGAAATGTCATAAATGCGGAAATAACATTGTAGGAATTGCTTGCTGTATTACTAGAAAATGAGAGAAGATGACATACTTAGCTTCAGGCTGGTTGGCTTTCTGCTCTTTCCACCATATGCCTTGTTCTTACAGCTACTATTTTGGATCCTATTAATTCCTGGCTATTGAAAAAAGTACAATAGAATACTTTGTTATTCTGATAGGTCTGCTGAGTAAGATTTATTGCATCCTAAATTTTGACCTGGAAAATAAACTTTTCCAATTAAAACAGCAAAAAGATTAGTTTCATTAGTTATATACATTACTCATTATATAAGATTTATTTTAAAGTTTACCAAATGGTCACAGTTTTTCAAATTGCTATTCATTAAAAAAATATTGAACAAGATTATAAAATAGTTAAGTCAGGGCTAGGCATGTGGCTCAGTGGTAGAGGGCTTGTCTAGCATACATGCGGTCCTGGGTTCAATTCCCTGCATGGGAAGAAAAATGAGTCAAGCAAATTCAATGGGGAAACAACTAATCAAAAACAGTATTTCCTCATATATAAGAAAAATTAATATTTTCTCTGTTTTAGATAAATGACAATGGACATTTTTACTAGCTTATTAAAAGTGAATAATTTCGCTGGGTTCAAGGAATGTAATCCAAGCTACTTGGGAGACTGAAGGAGGAGGATCACAAGTTTACAGCCAGTCTATGCAATTTAATGAGACCCTGTCTCAAAATAAAAAATGAAAAGGGCTCAGTGGTAGAGTGCCTCTGAGTTCAATTTTTAGTACTACAAACAGTAAAATAAAATAGAGCAATACATTTTACATTAGCAATGATTCAAAGAAACAAACTGGGCTATTTTGTAAAAGAAATATTAATCAGCTTTTATATATATTTTGATGACTTCATTTATATGTCTGGCAGTTGACTTGGGGCCTCAGTTCTCCTCCACGTAGCCTCTTATTCTTCGCAGGTTGCATTGGGCCTCTTACATGTCAGTCTCAGGGCAGGGCTCCAAGAGGATGAGAATAGAAGCTGCAAAATTTCAAGAGGTTGGCAAAGAAGTCACACTGCATCGCTTCTACCATATTCTGTTATTCAAAGCAAGCTAAAGACTAGTCGAGATTTAAAAAATGAAACTGCTTCTCTCAAGAAGCTTTGAAGGCCTCAGGTGTCAGAGATACCAGGGGTTAGGCATGGTACTGAAAAAAAAGTGGGATTTACTGAAGTCAGCGTACAGAGGACAGAGCCTTAGTTCCCCTCCTGTGTCCTCATGACTATCTCCAGGCAGGAATTATAAGCATATTTCTGGAGAAACTGAACCAGAGGAGCACGCCACATGTGATAGAGGGTAGATATGAAATAAAAGGTTGAGACATGGAGAGTAGGTGACTATCCAGATCCTGGATTTGGGGATCCTAAAATTTGTTTCTCCAACCTTACCAGGACACCAACAGTCTGTTATGTGTGCCCCGGGAAAAAAACGAAAAATAAGCAAAACAACAACAACAAAATAATACTGAAAGGGCATGATGGGGGTATAACTCAGTGGTACAGTGCTTGCTTTGCCTGTGCAAATCCCTGGGTTCTATGCCCAGAACTATAAAAAGGATGTGAGCAAACATCCTTTTTTTATTTGGAGTTGTAACTCAGTTGGGAGTGGGATAAATTGGAGAAAAGAAGAATAGTCATTTAGTTATCATTTTTCCTACAGAACACACCTAAAGTTCAGTTTATTTAATTAAAAAATAGCTTTTATCATTATAAAATCAATATATTACAAAAAATTCATCATAGAATTTATCAGTTCATTATTGAAAATTTGGAACATAGAAAAGAGTTTAAGTAGAAAACCTGTGATAGTCTGTCAGCATGATAGGACCATTGGGTACCCAGATACTTGGCTAAATATATTTCTGGATGTGTCTGTGAGGGTGTTTCCATATAAGATTAGCATTTTGATTAATAGAGTGAGTGTGGTAGATTTTCATCACTGTGACCAAAATACCTTAGAAGAACAACTTAGAGTAGGAAAGATTTGGCTTGTGGTTTTCTAGGATTCATTTGATGGTTGACTGGCTCCAAGATGGAAACATTTTGGTGGGAGTATGTGGCAGGGGAAAGCTGCTCTGTTCATGGCAATCAGGAAGCAGAAAGATGGGGGAAGGAAGTAAGAAGGAGGGGCTGGAGAGAAGATAACCCTTCCAGGGTGTGCCCCCAATGACTTACTTCATCCAAGTAGGTCCCAACTCCCAGTAGTTAATCCAGCAATCACTGGATTCATCAGAACCTTATAGCATTGGGAACCATACTTTCCACATATGACTTTGGGGACATTCCAAAAACAAACCATAGCAATGAGTATCGCGCTCCCTCTGCCCGCAGAGAGAGACACGACAAACGTCTGAAGCTTTGGAAGTTTATTGCGTACAGTCTTCCTTTCTCTCCTTCTTATCTATCCCTTTCTCTCGCTCTCTTTCCCTCTCCTGCACTTCACTCTTCTCCTGCTCGGCTCTCGCCTGCTCCGGCCGCTTCGTTTCTCCCGCTCGGCTCACGCCCGCTTGCACGCCTCTATTCCCAGCTTCTACTCCTACTCTCAGTTTCTTCTCTCTTTTCTTTCTCTTGCTCTCTTTCCCTTCGCTTAACTCTCGCCTGCGCCGGTCGTTCCGCTTCTCCGCTTCTACCCCTACTCTCAGCCTCTTCTCTCGGCTTCTGCCCTCGGCTTCTGCCCTCGGCTTCTGCTCTCGGCTTCTGCCCTCAGCTTCTGCTCTCAGCTTCTGCTCCTACTCCCAGCTTCTTCTTCTCTCAGCTTCTTCTCACTCCCAGCTTCCGCGCCCTCCCAGCTTCAGCTTCTGCCTCTTACTCCCCCACCCACCAAGCTTATATACACTTCAACCAATCAGGGGAGAGTACACGAGGTGAACGCGCGGACAGCTGCAGGTTTAGAATAGGTACACGAGGGGGGCATGCTCTAATCACATCGTTAACTAGCCAATCATTGGAATTCGCTGGTTGTTTACTGTATAGCTGGCCGCTTTTGGCTCAGTGCCAGGCGCCATCTTGACCGTGCTCAAGGCTGGGGGTCCCGGAAACCTCGACAAATGAGTAAAGCAGATTGACCTTCTCAACATTCCTGGGTATCATCCAATCCATTGAGGACCTGACTAGAATAATTAGTTAGAGGAAAAGAGAATTTTCTCCCTCTGCCTGATGGTTTGAGCTGGAACATTGGTCTTCTCCAACTCTCAGAGTGGGACTTTATACCATCAGCACTTCTGGCTCTCAGGCCTTTGGACTCAGACTTAATCATGTTACTTGTTTTCCTGGATCTCCAGCTTGCAGATGGAAGACTGTGGGACCTCTTAACCTGTATAATCTTCTGATTATAATTCCTAATAGCATCTTTCTTAATAGATAGAGTCCTAGTCTATTTTCTGTTGCTATAACTAAATGCCACATATTGGATCACTTATATAGAATAAAGTTTTATTTAGCCAGTTCTCGAGGTGTAGGGGTCTAAGGTTGATGGGCTGTATCTGGTGAGGACCTTGTTGCTAGTGGGCAATCTCCATTGGCTTCAACTAGTACAGGGCATCAGATGACAAGAGGCATATGTACAAAAGTCAGAACCAAGGGCAGGAGGTGTAGCTCAGTGGCAGAGAGCTTACCTAGTACATGTGAAGCACTGGTGTTGATCCCTAGCACCATGAATAAAAGTAAAGAAAAAGAAAAAGAGTCAAATAGATTTTTATGTAATAAATTCACTCTTGCAATAATCCATTAACCTATTAATCATTAATCCACTAATCCATGAATCCATGAATGAACTGATCCATTTACAAGCACAGAGCTCTCATGATCCTGTCGCCTCTTAAAAGCCCCACTTGATTCCACCTCTTAATATATCACCATGGGGGCTAAATTTCAACATTAATTTGGTGGTGGCATTCAAACCATAATAAATAGATGATAGATAGATAGCTATTTTACTGGTTCTATTTCTCTGGAGAACACTGCCTATACAAAATCCTACCGCCATGCCTAACAGCTTTTATATTATTTACATTTTGGTGCATTTTTCCTCCAGGTTTATATAAACCATTTTCCCTAGATTCTATGATGTCATCAAATATAAGATTCCACATTAAGTTAATTATAACTCTTTAGGGTGAAGAGATAGTTTATTACACATTTCTTTCCTATTAACTTTTTTTTTTCAATTTAACAAAGATTTATTTTGGTGCAACAAGGAACAAAGTAAAGATGTCTGCCCTTATGAAATACATGTTCTACAACTTTTCACATTTTATGTTTTTTAATGATGATCTTTTTGCCCAAAATAATTTGAGCTCTTCTAAGGCAAAAGCCAGGCTGCCATTCACTTGACAAAAGTTTATGTGCTAGGAACCACATATTTATACACATTTCATTAACCCTATTAGTATCAGAGTTCCTAGTACAGTAAATATTCAAAATCTATAATAAGGGGCTGGAGTTGTAGCTCAGTAGTAGAGCGCTTGCCTAGCATGTATGAGGCACTGGGTTTGATCATCAGGACCACATAAAAATAAATAAAACAGAGAAAATTTTTTAAAAGTTTCAGGAGGTAGAGGATGAACTCTGAGAGTTGCAGAGGAGGGGCTGGGAAGGTAGCTCAGTGGTAAAGTTACCTAGATTTGTCCAACCTGTGCTGGGTCCTAGAATGGGTCATTCCATTGCCAGCATTGCTGAAAAAAATTAAAAGAAAATAGTCTGTGTGAAAAAAATTGATGATCAAACAAATTACTACATGAATAAATCACTGCAACTGATTTGTAGGTATTACTCATATCACTGGTAATCCTATTATCTTTTAATACATGCATATTATAAGCTGAAATTTCCCTTGAATTTCATATATTGAAATTCCTAAGCCCTAGTACCTAAAAATAAGATTTTATTTGTAGACACAGACTTTAAAGAGGTTACTTCACTTAAAGTTAAATAAAGTCATTAGAGTAGGTCATAATACAATATGACAGTTCTTAGAAGAGGATAGATAGAAAGGGAGAGAGAGAGAGAGAGAGAGAGAGAGAGAGAGAGAGAGAGAGAAAGGAAAGGCCATATAAAGATACAGTGAGAAGGTGATGATCTATAAGCCAAGGAGAGAAGTCTGAGGAGAAACTAAACTTGATGACAACTAGATCTTGGACTTGCAGCCTTCAGAACTGTGAGAAAATAAATTTTTGTTGTTTAAGCCACTCAGCTTGTGGTATTTTGTTATGGCATCCTTAGCAAATTAATGCAATGTATTTACACAATTAACTCTGAATTTTCAGTATAGAAATTGAAATTCGAATCCAGAACTTTTGCATATGCTAAATGTTCCCCACTGTATATCATCATGGAGACAAGGTGAGGTTCAGAATGTGTGTTCTCAATTGCATGTGCTCCTAATTGTGATTTCTTTAGCAATTTTTATGGTTTAGATAGGGTTCGGGAGCTGAAATCTTGGTCCTCAGTATAGTGGTGTTGAGATGGTGGAAACTATAAGATGTGGGGCCTAGTGGAAGGTAGTTAAGTTATGGGGGAGTCACCCTCAAAAGGGATTGATGCTGGACTTGTGGAAGTGAGTTAGTTCTCACAAAAGTTGTTAGAAAGTGAAGCTACCCCTGTTTCCTTTCCCCTTCTCTGCCATGTTGTGCTGCAGACAGGAGACCATCACTATTATCCCGATACCATTCTCTTGGACCTTCAGAATGGTGAACTACCTAAACCCTCTTTCTTTATGAAGTACCCAACCTCAGGTATTTTGGTAAAGTGACACAAAACTAAGACAGCAATGGTCAGACAGGCAGTTTTACTTTGAAGCTTACCCAGGAAATTTAGGGTTTTGACTATATTTCCTATTTGGTTAAACTCATAGCTTCTATTGCATTCCTAAACTGAATTCCATTTTGAAGGAAGAAAATAGCTTCCCCTAAAGTCAGCAAGAAGCTTTTGACAGATTAATGGTCAACATCTAGTGATGGTCTTTCATGAACCGAGAATGAGTCACACCAACTTCCCCTAGCCTTGAAAATTCTATGATGTATTCCAAAAGATCTGATAATTCTTGCAGTCTTTGACAGCACTTTCTGGTATATGACAGGCAGTCATTTTGTACTTATATTAATGACAATAAGAAAGACAGCTTTATCTATATGTTGTTATTCCTTTAGGGCTAATATTTATTTCACACCCAAGACTTACTTTCTGTAGCTCTATCTCTGTGCTCCTTGGGTACACGATTTTTTAAGACAACTTATGAAATTTACAACACCAAATGTAGGTTAAATTTGAACTTTGAATGTGGTTACCAATGCTGACTTACTATTCAGCTAGATGTTGACAATATATTTTTAATTTCTCTGGTTATATAAAACCATAAATCTTTGTTAAATTAATTAACTAATTAATTTAGGTACTGGGAATTGAACCCAGGGGTACTCCACCCCTAAGCTGCATCCAGAGCACTTTTTTTCTGTTGTTTTAGACGGGGTCTCACTAAGCTTCGAACTTGAACTTCTGATCCTTAAGTCTCAGCCTCCTGAATAGTTGGGATTACAGGCATATGCCATTGTGTGCTGTTAATTTCTCATGTAACAGTGGTATCTCAGCAAATATAAGATGAATCTTAACTTTTAGATAATGTTTCAGTCAGCTTTTTGACTGCTGTGACCAAATGACCCAACCAGCACAACTGTAAATGAGGAGAGGTTTATTTGAGGGCTCACAGTTTCAGAGGTCTTAGTCCAGAGAAGTCCAGCTCCATTCTTCAGGGCTCAAGGTGAGGCTGAACTTCGTGGTAGGACAGGGTGGTGGAGGGAAGCAGCTTATATCACAGTGATCAGGAAGCAGAGAGAGAGAGAGGGAGGGAGAGAGAGGGGAAGAGAGAGAGAGAGGGAGAGAGAGAGAGAAAGTTAGCTTGAAGGTAACTCAGATAAGATTTTTTTCTGCATCTACTGTAACTCAAATGTTTTAAGTTCGAAGTAATCTTTATATCGGTGGGTCGTGTGAAAGGGAGCTTTCTTTCTAGCTCCGGAAGATTTAATGTTCTGAGTGTATGAAACAAACTGCCAAAGATAGATTAACAGGAGAAAAAGCATACAAATTTATTAATTTGTAACTGCTAGGAATCACAAAATATGAAACTCAGAGAAGGCTCACATGGTTGAAGCTTAAATACCCTTTTCATAGGGGAGAGGGAAGTGAGGACTGTAGGCAATTCTAGAGGAAGAGTAAATGATTTTTAGGTGAGATGAATGGATCTGAATAACAGACAACAGTCTGGGTCAAAGTTTAGTTTGTAAGTGTGGTGTCAACCCGAATCTATCTTTCTGCAAGTCAATCTTCTGGAGGATCTAGCCTTTAAGTAGATAGAGGAACTTCAGAGAAATTCTCTTCCTTTGTTTGGGGAGGGAATACTGAAGAGAGGCAAGGGGAGAAGGTCGGAGAAAACTTGGTTCTCCTTTAGTTCAAAGTATTTGAAATGCCAAAGAATTATACCTTGTGGCATCATTTTCTGATTTGTTAATCCCTTCTACTCTCTCTGTCTATGTATATCTACAGCGAGAAAAAGAATATACATCTTTTCCTGTTTTTTTCCTACCATATTTCCCCCCAATTTTTCAGTCTGCATTTATTAAAAACAAAGTTATATCTCATATAAACAGTACAGTTATCAACTTTAGTAGACTTAATATTGGTACAATTCTTTATCCTAATATATCATCCCTTTCCAATTTTCTCAATTGACCCAATAATGTATTTTATAGTATAGTATAGTATAGTATAGTAATGTATTTTATAATTTTTTCTGCTCCAGCATATGACCCAGTCTAGGATAGGTATTATGCTGTACTTAGTTGTCAGATCTCTTCAGTTTCCTCCAACATGGCTTTTAATGAAAAAGCCATGGCTTATAATATCATAAAGTCCATTATGACATTAACTTTTTTGAAAAGTAGGTGAGCTCTTCAAAAACAACAAACAATTTGTTACCTGGATTTCCTCCAGAATTTTCCCATGATTAGTGTCAGATTATGCATCCTGGCCAGAATAGTACATAAGTGATGTTGTGTCCTCAGGAGAGCATGCCCAGAGGCACACAATCTGCGTGCCATCTGTCCCACATTTGTGACATTAATTTTGATCTCCTGATCAAGGTGTTGCTGAATTGTTCACATTATAGTTAAGTAGATTTTTATCTTGTTACTAATAAGCAATCTGTGGGACAACACCATATGACCATGCAAATATCTTGCTCCTCATGAAAAATTTCTTCTAGATTTAGCATCTATTGATGATTTAAAGATTTTCTGATTCAAGTACTGGTTTTACATTTATAAGTCAGTGCTTGGAATTCTTCTGTAAGCAAGAGCTCTTCTTTATATATGTATCTGCTTACTGTCAGCACAGACTCATGAAATGCCATGTTTTCAATGGTTAGTGCTCACACTGTCCCATACTTGACAAGAGGGAGTCCCTTCAAGCTGGCTCTTGTTCCCGCGACATGCCCTTATCATTTTTTTTTAACAGTTCCTTACTTATTGATATAACAAGATGCTCCAAGCTCACCTTGTATCTCTCTCCGTTCATCCATTTTTTGGCAAAGAATCCTGGGTCTTTCTAGTAGGAAATGGTATTAGAAATCAGCATTTGAGATGTCCTAAAAAAGTTTTTTAAGAATTGACTCTACATAAGGAAAGATAGTGCATAAGAGATGCCTTCTTTCTCCATGCTCAAAATTATTATTTTCCCCTAACTTCATAGGTTAAAAAATATACCATAACTTTTTTTCCTAGGTTATTAATAAGGTTGATTAAATGATTACCTTTCCCATTAAATTATTATTAAATTTCCCATTAAATTATTGGACCTACTTTTTTTTTGTTTGATGTTTTTATATCTGCATGAAGTGTTCTCATAATGAAAACAATGATTTTTCTATTTTTTCTATTATTATTATTCATATTTTAATTTTGCTTTTACTTTATATTCAAATATGTGATTTTTAAAATTGGATCAAAAATCTTTGTTTTTTTCCCAATTGCTATAATGCTTACAGACTATTTTTATAGAGTAAATAATAAATATTTTAGTTTTGATTATATTTATGCTGTTCAACTTGAAAACTGAAGGGGGCTTTCTTTTGTGGAAAAGAGGGACTAAGAAAGAATATTGATTACATCCAAGAATTTTGTAATAATTACAGTTATTAATGCTGGAATTGTTAATGAAAAAAACTTTGTGTGTGTATATAAGTGTGCTTCTATTAAGAGGTTTCCTAACATCTGGATCATTCCTCAAATTTCTCTGTAGGATCAGGTGTACTTAAAAGGCAAAATGACATTAAGAAAAAGAGTATTTGTTTTTACAAAAGACCAAATGGGGTAAAGATGCCCTCTAGTGGAAGATTATGTACTCTCTACAATTAGAGTGAAAGGATAGAAAATCTACAACATCATAAAATGCTCCACACATTCAATTGTGATGTGAGGCTTTTTCTTTTGTTCTTTTTTTTTTATTGTAAAAAATGGGGTACAACTTGTTTCTCTGTACATGAAGTAGAGGTATACCATTTGTGTAATCATACATTTATATAGGGTAATGGTGTTTGATTCATTCTGTTATTTTTTCCTTCCCCCACCCCTCCCACCCCTCTTTTCCCTCTATACAGTCCCTCCTTCCTCCATTCTTGCCCCCTCCCACCCTCCCACCCTCCCATTATGTGTCATCATCTGCTTATCAGCGAGATCATTCATCCTTTGATTTTTTTGGAATTGGCTTATCTCACTTGGCATGATATTCTCCAACTGCAAATGTCATAATTTTATTATTCTTTATGGCTGAGTAATATTCCATTGTTTATATATGCCACAGTTTCTTTATCCATTCATCAAATGAGGGTTATCTAGGTTGGTTCCACAATCTGGCTATTGTGAATTGAGCAGCTATGAACATTGATGTGACTGTATCACTGTAGTATGCTGATTTTAAGTCCTTTGGGTATAAGCCAAGGAATGGGATAGGTGGGTCAAATGGTGGTTCCATTCCAAGTTTTCTAAGGAATCTTCACACTGCTTTCCATAACGGCTTCACTAATTTGCAACCCCACCAGCAATGTACGAGTGTACCTTTTTCCCCACATCCTCACCAACACCTATTGGTATTGCTTGTATTCTTGATAATCACCATTCTAGTTGTGGTGAGATGGAATCTTAGTGTAGTTTTGATTTGCATTTCTCTTATTACTAGAGATGTTGAACACTTTTTCATATATCTGTTGATCACTTGTAGATCTTCTTCTGTGAAAGTGTCTGTTCATTTCCTTAGCCCATTTATTGATTGGGTTATTTGTATTCTTGGTGTAAAGTTTTTTGAGTTCTTTATATATATTCTGGAAATTAGTGCTCTATCTGAAGTATGAGTGGCAAAGATTTTCTCCCACTCTGTAGTCTCTCTATTCTAATTGTTGATAGTTTTCTTTGCTGAGAGAAAGCTTTTTAGTTTGGATCTATCCCAATTATTGATTCTTCCTTTTATTTCTTGTGCTATGGGAGTCCTGTTGAGGAAGTCTGATCCTAAGCCGACATGATGAAGATTTGGACCTAGTGTTTCTTCCATAAGATGCAGGGTCTCTGGTCTGATTCCATGGTCCTTAATCCATTTTGAGTTGAGTTTTGTGCAGGGTGAGAAATAGGGGTTTATTTTCATTCTGCTGCATATGGATTTCCAGTTTCCGCAGCACCATTTTGTTGAAGAGGCTATCTTTTCTCCATTGCATGTTTTGGCACCTTTATCTAGTATGAAAAAACTGTATTTATTTGGGTTTGTGTCCATGTCCTCTATTCTGTACCATTAATCTACCTGTCTATTTTGGTGCCAATACCATGCCATTTTTGTTCTGTTGCTTTATAGTATAGTTGAAGTTCTGGTATTGTGATACCCCTGCTTCATTCTTCCTGCTAAGGATTGTTTCAGCTATTCTGGGTTTCTTATTCTTCCAGATGAATTTCATGATTGCTTGCTCTATTTCTGTAAGGTACGTCATTGGGATTTTAATTGGAATTGCATTGAATCTGTATAGCACTTTTGGTAGTATGGCCATTTTGACAATATTAGTTTTGCCTATCCAAGAACATGGGAGATCTTTCCATCTTCTAAGGTTTTCTTTAATTTCTTTCTTTAGTGTTCTGTAGTTCTCATTGTAGAGGTGTTTCACCCCTTTTGTTAGATTGATTCCCAAGTATTTTATTTTTTTCTGAGGCTATTGCGAATGGGGTAGTTTTCCTAACTTCTCTTTCTGAAGATTCATCACTTATGTATAAAAATGCATTGAATTTATGAGCATTGATCTTATATCCTGCTACTTTACTAAATTCACTTATGAGTTCTAAAAGTTTTCTGTTGGAATTTCCCGGTTCCTCTAAATATAAAATCATGTCATCAGCAAATAGGGATAGTTTGAGTCCTTCTTTTCCTATTTGTATCCCTTTAATTTCTTTGGTCTGTCTAATTGCTCTGGCTAGAGTTTCAAGGACAATGTTGAATGGAAGTGGTGAAAGAGGGCATCCCTGCCTTGTTCCAGTTTTTAGGGGGAATGCTTTCAGTTTTTCACCATTTAGAATGATATTAGCCGTGATATTAGCATAGATAGCCTTTACAATGTTAAGGAATGTTCCCACTATCCCTATTTTTTCTAGTGTTTTGAGCATGAAGGGGTGCTGTATTTTATCAAATGCTTTTTCTGCATCTATCAAAAATGCATTTTGTTCTTAATGACAGAATCAATAGCATAGTTAAGGAATTAATTCCCTCATAGTTATATGTTATTCTTGAAAAGACTTTATTATTTGGGTTCCTTCCAAGATACATTATCCTGAAAATAGGAACAATCAAATTGTCATAGTCACCAATGTCTATTGCTCTTTCTGTTAAAAAAAAGTACCAATCTCTCAATCTACTCTTTCTGGTAAACTTATATACAAGCAAATATTGACTTGTTCAATAGATCATCTGCATTATCAGAGTCTTAACACATGACACATTTTCTTTATACACACACACACACACACACACTTACACACAATGGAATATTACTTGGCCATAAAGAAGAATAAAATTATGGCATTTGCAGGTAAATGGATGGAGTTGGAGAATATCATGCTAAGTGAGATAAGCTAATCCCCCAAAACCAAAAGTCAAATGTTTTCTCTGGTAAGTGGATGCTGATAATGGGGAAGGGGAAGGAAAGAGTGGTAGAACTTCAAATTATGTAGACGAAAATGAGGGTAGGGGCAGGGGGTAGGAAAGATGGTGGAATGAGACAGACATCATTACCCTATGTACATGTATGATTATACAAATGGTGTGATTTTACATCATGTACAACCAGAGAAATGAAAAGTTGTACTCCTTTTGTGTACAATAAATCAAAATGCATTCTGTTCTCATGTGTAACAGATAGAACAAACAATAAAAAATGTTTCAACCCTCCCCCTTCATAACTTCCCAAATCCAATTTTGTTTGGGCCTAACAAGAACAATTTCATCTTGAAACATCAGCTTTCACAAAGGTAAAATAGCAAGCTTCTTGAAGAAAATATAAAGACACTTCGAGGGTAGCAAATATTTCTCAAACAGGATGCAAAAAATCACTAAAAATAACAGAAAAGATTGACATACCGGACTAATTGAAAATTAAGAAACTTTCTAGTCAGGCACTGTGGCACATGCCTGTAATCCCAGTGACTCTTGAGGTTGAGTCAGGGGGACTGCAAGTTTGAGGTCAGCTTTAGCAATTTAGCAAGGCCCTAAGCAACTTAAGTGAGACCCTGTTTCAAAAAAAAGGGGGGGGGGGGCAGTGGAGAAGTAGTTTAGTGGTACAGTGCTCCTGGGTTCAATCCCCAGTACAAAAAAAAAAAAAAAAAAAGCACCAATGAAAGAGCAAGGAGGCAGCTCACCTGCTGAGAGAAGACATTTGCAATACATTCAATACATAAAGAACTCTTATTGAGAATATGTAAAGAATACTAAAAATCATCATCATTATCAACAACAACAACAACAAAACAGTAAAAAGGACTTACTAGGGACTTCATACACAAAATAAGATATTTTGGCGACAATAAACTTAAGAAAATGCATTCAACTTCCTAGTCATCAGGGAAATAAATTCACATTGTGACAGCAGTACAATTGGAGACTTGTTGGTAAATGTTTAACAACAGGTTTTTGAAAGGAAGAAAAAGTGTGAGTATGTGAGTAGCACAAAATAAATATATGTACACGTACTCTTTAATGTAAATTCCACGGAACTCATTGATTCTTACAGAATGCTTTTGTGGATTTTTGTTCACATTCACATCTGAGGCTGCAATTCAACCATGCTTTGAAAATTTTCTGTGCTAATCCAACATAGCTATAAACATGACACCTTTGAGTTTAATCTGCCTTGTTAGTGTTTTCTACATCACTTTCTCGAGTCTGTATTACCCAAAAAAGCAGTAAGTTGAGCCCTGATTAGAAGCATTCCCCATTCTCCATGTGTGAATCTTCCTCTGTGGCCATTTCACAATACCTACATGACGCCGCTGAAGAGTTGCACGTCACTTCATGATGTTTCTATCATTCAGACACAATTGGTATAAGATGATAGTCAAATACAGTAAGACGGCAATGAACTTCAAATGCTTATTACCTTCGTTTTAATATAATTTAATTTAATTTTTAATAATGTTTGTGTTTAACAACCAGCTCACAAAATTCCTAAAAAACTTAACAATTTGCTTTTGAGAGTTAGTATGAACCAATTCGAGCACACCACTGAACCTACCAGAATGCAAAGATAACCAATACCAAGTGAACCCCCATGACCTGACAACTCAATTCCTAGATATATGCCCAACAGAAACATGCACACATATTCACCAAAGACATATGTAAGAATGTTCATGGCAGCACTATTTGTAGTAGCCCTGAAATGCTGGTAACCCAAAAGTTCATCAATAATAGAAGGGACAAAAAATTAAAATATATTCAACAGCAACAATGAATAAATGATTGTTACATATACCACTGTGGATGAATCTCATTAATAAAATGTTGAATAAAAGAAATCAGGTCTGAAGATTTACAGCTGTATGTTTCCATTTATATAGAGTTCAAAATAGGCAAAAGTAATCTACAATATGAAATTCAGAATTAGGAAGAGTGGTTACTTCTTGGACTTAGTCATTTTTTCTGGTCATTTTTTGTTTTGTTTTGTTTTGTTTTGGCCTGGATGTTGCAATTTACAGGCATGCTTATTTTGTGAAAATTTATCCACCTGTTTAACTTAAGGTCTGTGAACTTTTCTATGGGTGTTTCATTTTAGTAAAGAGTTTACTTTACAACACTTTAAAAAATCAATCCCTAGATTTAAAAAAAGCAAAATTAATTCAAATGATAATTTCAAAATGGAAGTAGGTTGGGTAGTTTAATTATATCTGAAAGAATTTTGGAGTAGGAACCAGTAGGTTAGTAATAGAGTCCCATTTTCTAGCTATGGGACCCTGTGCAGGGAATTTTATTCTTTTTGTGATGCATTCCTTTTTACACAACATAGAAGTATTATTGTGTGCTACACAAACTAGAAAATAGTTGAAAAAAACCTTACAAATATTTAATTAATTTTAAAAATAGCTAAAACTTTCATGAAACTAAATTATATCAAAAGTAATATATCCAAAAAATTCCACATTTTCCTTTATCATTTGACTTTAATGATAAGAACAAAATAGTCTTTTTAAAAGTTTCAAAGACATAATAACCTTGTTCATTTTTTCCCTTTGGCTTAGAGCCATAGAGAGAAAACATCTGCAAGCTAATAAAATTGTAAGGAAAGGAGTGTTTCCTAGTAAAAGATATGGGTAAATGGTTAAATGAATGGTGGAAATGGAGTGAGGGATCTATAAGCCATAAATGCAGTGGATGGCAAAGAGCAGCTTCCTGCTTGGTTGGAATTAATTTAACATTATATACTCAGGTAAAAAATATTTTCCAGAGATTATTAATCACCATAGATCTATACTTAGATCTTCAAATTTGTATCAAATTGGTTTTGAAGGATTTCTCTTTCCATATATAGCATGTCCAAATATTATACACAGAGGGCACTGGAGGCTGTGGTTACACAATGATCTCCCCTTCTGGAAGCTTTATTGCCGTATCACATTTCACATTTCATAAATTTTTATGCCTGTTTTGCCCTAGACTTTCCTTTCTAGTGAGTTCCTTAGCCGCACTTAGTGTAAGAATATGGAAATGTCTAAATGAGAATCATTTTAGATGGATGTGAGAGAAAGAGAGTCATCCTTGAAGGTTCCTGTGAGCTTACATTTCGTTCAAGAATGAGAATCATCATTGGGCATCAGTTTGGCGATAAATCTATCCATCTCCTTTGAAAGGAGTGCTTTAATCAATAATCAGTTATGGAATTTTTATAGACATTTGACTCTGCATAACCACCACTTAGACAAATGCAAATAACAGGCTCAGATTGACTGAGCAGCCAAACAAAGCTTTCACTTGGATAAATCAAACAAAGTTTATATATCCAAGGGTGCAGAGAAGCTAGGGTATGTAGTAGAGATCAGCTCTCATTCCTATTACAGACAAAAGTGCTCACACTGGAAGATCCCTGAGATGGCCACAACAGCAGGTACATAGTTGATGATGATAAATTGAAACAAGTGAGCTTTTTCAAAGCTTAACAACTAGTTAAGTTTTAATGACATTGTCTTGTAAAAAATGATGACAAAGCTGTTGAGGACATGGCCTTGCTTGGATATAGACTGGAGACAACTGTACCTTGCAAGGTGTATATATGCTATATATGTGTACCTATGCTATATGTGTGCATATATATGCTAAATATGTTTGCAGGAGCACAGCATGTGATACTCATGTGTCTAAATAAACTTGTTGTTTATTACTCGAAACTTGTTTATTATTATTTGAAATCTCTCTGAGCTAAAACAGCTTGGGTCAATTTAATCCTGAATTCTAGGCTGTGGAGCTAGAGCAAGGATCTGTTACCTAGATGGCCCTGGGGAGCATAGTATTGCACCCTTGAACCAGTTCTAAGGCCTAATATTCAGGTTAAGACTTATATATTGTTATAGCATAACTTAGTCTCAGGGTGTAAGAACTGATTGCAAGGTGCTATGAAACCATAGAAAGAGGCAGAAAGATCTAAGACTGCAGAATGCAGTTTATTGAGGAAAATTTATACAGAGGTGCAGCAGTAAGACAAATGGATTCCCACAATTAAAATAACAAGGAGGGGTTTCTATAGTGGTTTTATTTCATCCACACCAGTTTACCAGGTTTATCTCAAGTTAATATGAAGAGTCAGGTGTATTTCTTATTCTGATGTACCAGGATTTGAGTCTAACCATCTTTCAAAATTTGGGGCACCCTTTTATTAGGTGAAAGTCCTATTTGCTTTGGATACACTCATTCTTTCAATCAGAGTTGAATGATAAGATGCCAAATTGCAGTGGCTCAGTGAAATCTAAACACTTTTGTCCTATTATTGTCTTAATTCATAGTATTTGGCACTGTATAATAATGCTAGAAGTTACACATTTCTACCCAAAGCTTAGTCTACCTAACTTCTCTTTCACGTTGGAACTCCTAGTGATCCTGAATTACTCTGCTGGAGCAAGAGCTGATTTGAATCAGAAGCTGGGCTCCAACTCTGGTTTAATACCTTCTAACTTTGTGATTTCTGGCAGGGCCTATTGACCTTGAGTTTTGTTTTTCTTGTTAGTAAAATGGAATTAAATCTATCTGATGGGTTTGTAGTGAGAGTAAGGAAAGTGTCTGTAACATTGTAAAGACAGTTAAGATATATTTGTAACTAATTATAACAACTAAGATAATGTTTATAAATTTGCCTAGAACAGGACTTGATACGTAGTCTATTTCAAATTGAGTTTAAATTGTATTTAAATTGAGTTTAAATCGACAAATTTAGTCTTTTGGAATGTATCAAGTGCAAAATTTTTCTATTGTCTGTAACTTTTACTGCCATTGATGGGTTTTTACTTTTAAAAACTTCTGCATTTCAGAGATAAATTAATTGCTAGAATTTTAAAGGATGGATTCAATATGTCCTGAATACACATACAAATTCTTGCAGTTAAAAACATTTCCTTGTATGTGAAATTAAGGCTACATGCCAAGCAATTCACAAATAAATATCAAATTCTGGGCTGACACTTACCCTCTTGGAAGCTTTCTGAGGAAATTAATGAATTTATCCAAGAATTGGTTGAACTTAAGTAAATTTTCACTGAGTTGTTTGTTCACTCTGTTAGGTGGATTATAGGTTATTGGAGAGGGACCATAGTTGGCACTGCAGCTGATGGACTAAGAAACAGTGAGCCTGAACAATAATGCAGGGAAGGAAAATCATTCTACATAGGGATTAAGATTTTAATTGGTTTCTCGAGGCACTTGCAGACTCTATTCAGGAACTAATTCTGAATTTCAAAGAAAGGCTGGATGAATGCAGTCATGGCCACTTAGGGTTTTCTATTTTACATTTATAAATATTAATTGGGCACATTACCTCTGTCTAAAAATGGTCTAAGAAATATTTACCAAGAACAGACAGCTATTAGACTTCTTAACATAGTGCTTCCAACTGTGTTAATTTTGGCAATGAACGTGCAACTTATCACAGCTTCTAAACTTGAAAGAGGCAAAAGTGGAGGAGCAGGAGGAAGTTATTTGAAAATTAGCAAGAAAGGGACTGATCAGTAGGAAGCGGTGGCTCAACAATCCCTCCATTCTAGTTACTGTGCAGTCTCATCTGCTTACGTGATGTGGGCCCTGCTGAGGAGATGTGCCTGCCCTGAACTTATGGGATAATGATGCAGAGAAGCAGGGACTGTGGGCAACCATTTGATGGCCCCACAGTTGAGTGCATAGTGGAGCAGGGGCTGCAGTACTAGCAGCAACAGTGTGTATTCCACAAGGGTGAGATCTGCGTGGTCTTGACTGGGTAAGTTGGCTCTGCCTTGTGATTTTGGGTGGTGTTCCTAGCTGCAGTATCCTGAGTCTAGTCCTCTACCTCTTCTTTGGATTCTGGGAGCTATCAAAACCATAGTCACAAATAAGTCAGATAATTTCTCTTGCTTGCACATAAGATCATTATGTGATAGAGCAATCCATTCAGGTTTCAAAAAGTCAATGTTAGCCTTAACAATAGTTCCCATGGCATGGAACTGTTGTGTGGTGCACCAGCTTGAGACCTCCCTGAGAGATTATGAGCCCTTAATAAATGGAAGTGGGAGGAGACAAAATATGAAGAGTTAATTGGAGTTAACTCTATTTTTTTCTCCCTCAGTTATCAAGGTAATATGTCATCTTGTCTTTTAATGGCATTTTAAATGAAGGAATAATGTCAAATAATTATTTAAAAAAGTGTTATGGTTTCAGGGAAAAGGCGCAGGTCAGGGGTAGAATGACTAGTCCAGAGTGCAGATTTAGTTTGAGCCCTTGAAAAACCATACACTGTGATGCCTGTGATTAACTGACTGGAAAATTCATATTCCATAATACCCAGAATAATAATGTATCCCAGGGAGAAAGAGTAATGTCTGAAGGAAGAAAAAAGAAACTTTTCCTTTGTTAACACTCACACCAATCAGTGAATGTTTCCATTGAGCAAAACATTGTACTAACAATCTGGAGAAACTCAAAGAAGTATGAATCATTTGATTACCCTTAAATGGAAAATCATGTAGTTTTCATTTTTTTACTAGACCCTTTAGATTCAAAGATGTACTGTAAGGTATAGTCCTTATCTTCTGGGGCTTATAGTAAACAGTTAAAATAATTCACAATTCACTTGACTAAAGACCAGTGTGAACTCATGCCACATAGAATACATATTTTTTAAATTAGGTTATTTATTACTAATTTCCATAACCTATAAAATTGGCATTTACTTTATTATCTTGAGTCCACAAATATAAGCAATACATAACTGGAAAGTTATGAACTTGATTATAAAGATGTGTTTCCAAAGGTGACACATATAGGTACATTAAAAATATGCACCTAAAATTGTGACCAAACTGTTTTTAAAATAAAGATTGCAAAATTAGACCTTTTAAAGTAAAGATAGTATTTATATACTTCAAAAATAAAATATGATACTGGTTGAAGAGAACAGAAGTTCTGAAAAAAAATTGTCATTAAAAATACATTAATTATAGGAGTGCAAAAACAGTCTAGCAAAAATTTAGGGGAAAAATGTCTAAAGTCAACTACCCTAATATTTTTCTTATTATCTGAACAATGAGGAAAACTATATTTTAATCACCAATCTGGTAATAAGGAAGTTCTGCAAAAACTGTAATACAACTGGAAGCATTCAAGTTCCAAATTAAAAAAAACTATTAGACTCAGATTAAAATTTGAAAAGTTTCAGATAAAAATAATAAAGATGCAATTGATTTATTGAGTGGAATTGAAAGTTATTTGACATTTCTTGGAGCTTAGAAATGCTACTTTTTGTTTTTCTTAATACTTATTGTTTCTTATGGTACAAATTATCTCAAATAGCTTACAAAGTTATTGTCTACAAAGTGCTTCTATTTTTTACTATTTGGACAGAATGAAAAATGTCCTGTGTTAATGATATTTGTATTTTTTCTAACATTTAACATGACAGGTATCTTAATTGTTTTTCCACTAAAACAAACCAATACAATTTTTTTTTTCTAAAAGTACTGCATTTAAAAAATATTAACAGGGTTGAGGTGCATATCAGTAGTAGAGTGCTTGCGTAACATGTAGGAGGCTCTGGGTTTGAGCCCCAGCATCTCTCTCTCTCTCTCTCTCTCTCTTTCACACACGTATGCGCGCACACACAAGGCATTAAAAACAAAGAACCATGACCTTATTTTACTATTGGATGTATTTTAAATCTCTCATAAAAGAAAAAGTCTAGGAACAAAATCCAAAATTTCTTGAAGTTTAAAGGTGGAAGAACCCCCCAAAGCAAAATCCTTATGATTTAGCTATGTGTGAAGCGAGACTTCAATATCTTAAGAACTGAGTCAGAATCTACACTTCCCCTCTTCTAGTATCTTACCTTTGCTAGGTAACAGTTCTGTGAGCTTCAGGTCTTTCACCTGTCAAGTAGGGATTAATACCCTTCTGAGATTGTTGTGAAAAATGAAATTAAATTGTGTGTGTAAGGTCCCTAGTGTGTAGTAGGCAACTCAACAAATATTTATTCCTTATCTTTTTTTTCCACTAGGAGTTTAAGATCTGGTTGGGTAGATAAACTGTAAACTCAGGAAGAGGTGAAGAAAAATCCAAGAGTTAAGCCACAATTCACATGCATTGAGGTACTTGGAGAAGATGATCTCTAAAGTTCCTTCCAGTGGTAAACATTGATTATTCCATGACAGCTGTATGAGAAGTGTCGTGGGCCAGTGCATGATGAATTGGCAATTGGGAGGTGCAGACAGTAAGTGCCAGAGGTCGAAGAGGGGAGCGGCTGCCTTGGGCTGGAATGGTTTACAAAGACCATTAAAAAATTCTGAATCGTTTGAGCTGCAACAAAAGCCCAATTCAATTAGGAGAGTGACTGGCAAGAGTCTGATTATAATACAAATTCAGACCAACCTGAGGAGAATAAGAAACACAAAATGCTGGTGAGAAAGACTAAGGAAAAGGCAGTATCAGCAATTTGGTTTCTGGAACACACAAGGAATATTAAGCAGCTCTTATGTTTTTCATCCTCCTGACAGTCTCATAATGTAGGCAAAGAATATTAGTCCTGCTAAGAATCTCCTGGGTGTCAGGGTCTGTTAGACATGTGTTTGGCAACAAATAAGAGAAAATCTGGCCAACAATGACATAAACAAATAAAGTCTTTTTTTTTTTTTTTTCGTACACAGAAGAAATCTAAATCTGGATAGTTCAGGACTGGCGCCTCTGCATAATAATCTTGTCAAGATGCAGGCTCTCTCTAGCTTTCTGTCTGTCTGCCTTAGAATGGTGGCATTTGCCCTCATCGCTTGTTGCCTTATGGTCTTTTGATGGCTCTGCACCTCTGGGGATCACATTTGTATTCCAGACGCAAAAGAGTTGGAAGGTCGACAGAGCAGAGGGAGGGCAAAATGACATATTCATGGAATCTGAGCCTTTTTATTGAGAGAGCTAAGGCTTTCCTGGAAGTTTGCCCAAAAGATTTTCTCTTCTTGTTCTCTCCTGGCTAACATTTCCTTATGGTTGCTCCTTGTTGGAGAAGGGGGAAGTGGATGGGATTAACCAGTCAGCCCAAAGTGAAGACAAAAGCGTTAGACTTGTCAGAATCCCTTGTGTGAGCATGTGTGTGTGGGCGTGTAACTATAATGCACTAATTAAAGTAATAATAATAGAGGGGAGATCAGTAGAGTAAGTGGATTGGGTGAGGGAGTAAGGGAGAGAAAGGGAAGATACTGGGGATAAGATTGATCAAATTATGTTATATGCAACTTTGAAGATGGCATAATGAATCCCACTATTATATTTAATTAAAATGCACCAAGAAAAAATTTTAAAAAGCTAATTTCTACAAATGATAAAACCAGAGATGATTTGTTTTCTTAACCAGAAATTTTCACTTCAAAAAAAAAAAAAAAAAAAAACTTTTAACGGGGTGCAGAGGCACATACCTGTAATCCCAGTGGCTCTGGAGGCTGAGGTAGGAGGATCAAGATTTCAAAATCAGCCTCAGCAACTTACCAAGGTACTTAGCAACTCAGTGAGACCCTTACTCTAAATAAAATACAAAAAGGACAGGGGATGTGGCTCAGTGGTTAAGGATCCCTGGGTTCAATCCCTGGTACCAAAAAATAAATGAGCTTTTAAAAATGTTAAGATAATTGTGATACCGCCGTTTACCGGTGACGAGTTCTGCTTCTTCTAATGTTGAAGATTAAGCACTAGAGAAGCACGCCAAGGCAAGCATATTAAGCAGGTTTATTTAAAGGGAATAATACAGACTTCTCCCGGCAGGGAGAAGGGGGCCATGGCTGATGTTCTAAAGTCCCAAGAAGTGAGCACACCCTGCATCTTTTATAGGTTAAAGTCTCTTTTGTTCTCCAGTTCTCTCCGCCTTATCTCTCCCTTCCTGTCTACATGACTAGGCCCGGTTTTGCATAAGTGAGAAGCCAAGGGCAGGGGGAGGGCCAAGGTGATTCAGGCGGGTAAGGGCCAGGGGCATTAATTAGCATCTCCTTGCTTGCAGTCCTTGATAAAGGCAGGTAAATTTGGTAATCAATGGGCTCCTCCGGAGATCCTTGATATTCCATTCTTCCAGGGGCCGTCTCCAACTTCCAAAGGCAGATGGCTTCATGGCTTCATTTCCTCGAATTGACCCGATTTTCTATTTCTACACTAACTACCTGTCCTTAATTCTGGCTTCAATTGTAGATTCAAATGCAGTTGTGGAAATGATACAGAGATCCCCTTAATACTTTAGCCAGTTTCCCCCAGTGGTAACATCTTGTAAAACTATGGTACAATGTCACAACTAAATATTGACACTGATACAGCTAAAATACAGACTATTTCCAACACAATAAGGATTGCTTAATTTGCCCACTTGTAGTTATAGTTTTTCACCCTCTGCCCCTTCTTGATCCATTTCCCTTTTCTATAATTTTGTCATTTCAAAAATGCTATATAAGTGCATTCATATACAACCTATGGCATTTGTTTAACTCAGTATAATTTTCTGAAGTTTCATCTAGTTTGTTGCTTGTATCAACAATTTGCTCATTTTGATTGTTGAACAGTATTCCATGGCAGGGATGTATCACATAGTTTAACCATTTACCCAATGAAAGATAACTGAGTTGTTTCCAGGTTTTGACTATTATGAACAAAACTACTTATAGGCATTCATGCACAGGTTTTATGTGTAAGTTTTCATTTTTATTGGAATGGATGCCTCAGAGTATAATTACTAGGTCATATGGTAGTTACATGTTTTGTTTTTTAAGAAAATGTCAGATTATTTTCCAGAATGGCTATGTCCTTTTACATTTCCACCACTTCTTTGCATCATTGCCAGCATTTGGTGTTATCACCAGTTTTTATTTTAGCTATTCTGATAAATTTGCAGTGACATATTGATACCGCCGTTTACCGGTGACGAGTTCTGCTTCTTCTAATGTTGAAGATTAAGCACTAGAGAAGCAGCCAAGGCAAGCATATTAAGCAGGTTTATTTAAAGGGAATAATACAGACTTCTCCCGGCAGGGAGAAGGGGGCCATGGCTGATGTTCTAAAGTCCCAAGAAGTGAGCACACCCTGCATCTTTTATAGGTTAAAGTCTCTTTTGTTCTCCAGTTCTTTCCCCCCCTTATCTCTCCTTCCTGCCTTCGTGACTAGGCCCGGTTTTGCATAAGTGAGAAGGCAAGGGCAGGGGGAGGGCCAAGGTGATTCAGGCGGGTAAGGGCCAGGGGGCATTAATTAGCAGCTCCTTGTTTGCAGTCCTTGATAAAGGCAGGTAAATTTGGTAATCAATGGGCTCCGGAGATCTTTGATATTCCATTCTTCCAGGGGCAGTCTCCAACTTCCAAAGGCAGATGGCTTCATGGCTTCATTTCCTTGAATTGACCCGATTTTCTATTTCTACACTAACTACCTGTCCTTAATTCTGGCTTCAATATCAGTGTGCTTTTAATTTATATATCTCTAATGACCAATGCAGTTAATCATGTTTATTTGACATCTGTATGCATTCTTCAGTGGAAAAATCTCTTCATGTATACTGCTCATTTTCTACTCGGATTGTTTGATTTCTTACTGTTAAGTTTTGAGAGTTCTTAATTGATTCTGGATACTAGTCCTATGTTATAGATATGGCATGCACATATATTTTCCTGTTCTGTGACTTTTAGAATTTATTTTTAATTTTTTATATTTTTTGTATCAGCAATCAAATCTGGGGGCACTTAGCCACTAAGTCACATCTCCAGCCCTTTTATTTTAAGTTACTTAGGACCTCACTAAGTTGATAAGACTGCTTTGAACTAGAGATTCTCCTGGTTCAACCTCCAGAGCTGCTGGGGTTACAGGCATGTGCCACCAGCCCCAGGTTCTGTAGTATTTTCTTAAAAAATCCTTTTATCAGCACATTCAGCAGAGTAAAAAATGTTAATTTATAAAGTTCAGTCTGTTAATTTTCTTTTTGTTGATCATGTGTTTAAAGTCAAGTATAAAAAATTCTTGTATAGTTCTAGATGGCAAAGATTTTCTCCTATGTTTTGTTCAAAAACTTTTGTAGTTTTCCATTTTACCTTTAATCTAGGATACACTGGAGTTTATTTTCTATAAGCTGTGAGATAATTATCATTTTGTCTATAAATATTCATTTATTTCAGTACCAATTATAGAAAGGACTATCTTTCCTCCATTAAATTGCTTTTGCATTTCTGTTAAAAAAATTTTGGAGAAAAAAACCATTTGGACATATTTATGCAGGGTCTATTTCTGATTTTTTTATTATCCTCCATTAATCTGTATGTTTAATCTTTTTTTACTTGTTCTAATTAGTTACACATGACAGTAGAAAGGATTTTAACATATCATACATAAATGGAGTATAACTGCTCATTCGTCTGGTTGTACATGATGTAGAGTTACACAGGTTGTGTGATCATATATGCACATAGGGTAATAATGTCCGATTTATTCTACTATCCCCATGCCCCCTCCCCTCCCTTCACTTCCCTTTGTCTAATCCAAAGTATGTATGCTTAATTTTGAGTCAATATCACACGATCTTGATTACTTTTGTTCCATAATAAGTCTTGAAATCAGGTGGACTGATATTTTTTCCTACTTTTTTCCCCCCAAAATTATTTTAGTTACTCTGGTTCCTTTGTTTTTCCAAACTAATTTTAGAATAATCTTGTCTACACTTACAAAAACAAACAAACAACAACAACAACAAAACATCTTTCGGGAATGTTAATAGGAATTGTATTAAACCTCTTTCAATTTTAGAAGAATTGACTGTTATGTCATTCAATCCATGAACAGGGAATGTCTCTCCATTTGTTTATGCTTCCTTTAATTCCTTTCATCAGCTTTTTGTAGTTTTTAGCATAGAAGTCCTATGCATGTTTTGCTAGATTTACCTGAGTATATCTTTTTTTGAGCAATTGTAAATTGTATTTTGAAATTCAGTGTCTACATGTTTATTACTAGTGTATAAAATAGAATTGATTTTTGTAGGTTTTTCTTGTATATTGTACTTGTTGAGCTCACTTACTAGTTTTATTTTCTGGTTTTTTTTTTTTTTTTCCTTTTTCTTTTCTTTTTTTTTTTTCCTGTGTATGTGTGTGGATTGCTTGGGATTTCCCATGTAAATAATTATCTGCATTTTTTTTCAGGGCAGTTTTGTTTTTTCTTTTCTTATATAGATGCCTTTTATTTCTTTTTCTTGCCTTATTATACTGGTTAGAAGTTCTAGCACTAAGTTGAATAAGACTGGTGAAAGTGAATGTTTTTGCCTTGTTCCCAATCTTAAAGGGAATGTATTCACTCTTTTACCATGAATCATGATTCTGGTCAAGAACATGGACTTTAAGTTTGTAAAAGTATATTAAAACATAGATTTGAATAAGTTCAAATATTCTAAGTGCAAAGACTATGGAACACAAAGACAGGGAACACTTTTTTTTTCAGGTATGATTTGAAAATTAAACAATAAGTGCAAAGTGAGGTTTTGAAGGGGATAATTTGCTGACATTATCCTCACACTGAGACTAATTACAGCAAGTTCATCCTACACTTGTGGCAGAGATAATTAAAATCAAGCACTTAATTCTGACATCTGGAAATCTTAGTAGTAGGGATTGGGAGATGGAAGAAAAGAAAGAGATGCTTTCTGTTGCATGTCATTTTAAAATATATACAATCTTTAATTGACACATAATAGTTGTACATATTTATGGAACTGCATGAATATTTCATTTACCAAAAGTCCATGGATAGGAATAGATGACCTGAGCCTTAAAAGGCAGGCTGTGGGGTGAGGGTATGGGTAAGGAGAACTGTAGTTCAGGTGCCAGTTCTCTCAGTTTTTGCTATAAATCTTTAAGCACATTATCTACTCTTGTGGAATGTTAGCCTCATCTTAAATATGAGCACCATGAGGGCAGACATCATATCTGTGCTTAACAAGTCTGGCAATGTGATACCACATTCCAAATCAAATAAACGTTGAAGGAATGTGTAAGGAACAGAAAAGCAGCCCTTGACATTTAGAAGTTGGCCTGGTGACCAGAGCTAGGCCACATTTTTCTATTAGATATAAACAATTTACACAAGGTTATTCTGTAACCATGTTGAGACAAAGCAAGACCATTTCATAATCTCATCTAAGCATAGATTATAAACAAGTCTGCTATACTACCCACAAAATACCCAACATTCACTTTCTTTGTCAAAATGACTGCTACTTCTTTGCTAATTACCACTTTATCCTCCTGCCTCACTTCCAATGAATAAGATTTATTGAGATGTACAGTCAGAAAATTGCCCTTACTTTCTTACAGCATACAATCTAGAGCAAATCCCTTTTTCCTTAGACCTTCCAAATCACCCAGCCAAAGCCCCAATCCTAAAATAGGCTTGTTCATATACCCTGGCTTAGTCTGTTTTCTGTTGCTATAAAATAATTCCTGAGACCAGATAATTTGTTAAAAATAAATGTTTTGTGGGTCATGGTTCTGGAGGCTGAAAGAGTAGTTAGATGTGATAAAAGAGTTTCATGCTGTGTCATAACATGGTGTAAAAGCAAAAGTGGAAGTGGATACATGCAAAAGAGCCAAAACATAGGGGTGGCACCATTTAAAACAAACTGTTCTGGCTGTAACTAATCGGGTCTCAGGACAGTGAGAACTTTTTAAAAAGAATTAACCTGTAAAAGCAGCATTAATACCTTTGTGAGGGCAGAGCCCTCATGACCCAAACTCCTGGCAAAATTCCTACCACCTCTCAACACTCTGACATTAGGAAACAAATTTCAAAATGAGTTTTGGAGGGGAAAAACTATATCCAAAGCATATCATACTCTCTTATGGAAACATATGACTTCTCATGATGTGTGTCTGTGTTTCAAAGAGTAGGAAACACAACCCATCTAGCTGTATTTCTAGGAACGTTTGGTTGAAGGTATAGTGTGAATAGGAAAACTGGGGAGAAAAACAGTTTCTTCAGAGTTGCTGTGAGTTTCAAACAGATAATTTAATTTGCGAACAAATATCAATGATCCGTTTTGTGCCATGCACTCCACTAAATGCAGGGCACATTTAAAAGAACAAGTCCCAAATTGTTTTCAAGTAATTTGAAATCGCAGAACATGCAGAGCAGAAAATTTATTGTCCAATTCAAAGCATTAGTAGGTAGGCATACACCTCCCATAAAATGCGTTACAATAGAACCACATGTAAAGGAGCATCTAATTCCTCTGGTCCTTAGGGAAAGAGGGAATCAAGAGAGGGGATGTGCAGTGAACAGAATAATAGTTCACCAAAGATGTCAGGTCTCATTTCCTGAAACCTGTGACTGTATTGCCTTACATGGTAAAAAGGTCTTTGCAGATATCATTAAATGAAGGATCTTAAAATAGGGTGATTATTCTGGATTATCTGGTTAGAAGGCAGAAGGCTAAGAGAAAGAGATGGAAGAGCAAAATGACTTGGGGTCACAAGTTGGGGGCATGTGGGCAACCTCTTGAAGCTGGAAAAGGCAAGGGAATGGCTTCATTCCTAGATCCTCTGGAAGGAATGCAGGTTCGCCAATTTATTTTAGACTTGTGATCACCAGCACTGTGAGATATTAAATTTGTGTATCTTAAGCTAACTAAATTTGTGGTAATCTCTTGAAATAGTAACAGGAAACTAGTACTGGTTTAATGTTCAAGGCAGTGTGTTCCAGGCATAGGCAAAGGTGGACTATTTCCCATGAGGACCTGCCAGGTGTCTGTGTACTTAGGTGTGTGACATGATATTTGGAGATCAGATCTTGAAGGATCTTCTTTCTGTGCAAAGAAATTGGAAATAATCCTGCAGGTAATCAGTGACCTATTAAAGGTTAAAAGCAGGGGAGTGTGGCAAAATTAGAATTGCTTTTTGGAAGGATGGGTCAGAGTCTCTAAGTAGGGATAACAGACAGGAGATAACTTAAATATCCTGGCCAAGAAATGATTAAGAAGCATTCTTTGATCACTGTCCCTAAAGTGACCTTGCTTATTCCTTTAAATTTGGGATGAGAAGACCTTTGGAAAAAATAGTTGTGCTCTTAAAATATTTGAAGTGCTATCATGAGAAAGAGCAACTAGGCATGGCATAAGCTGATTTAAGATCAAGGGATAAAGTCTTAAGGAAATATTAATACACTATCAGGAAGCACATTCTAATAATTAGTGTAAAAATAGAGTTCACAGATAATTATGTCTTACATTTCGTTCTTTCAACCATTCAACAAATAATCATTTGAACGGATAGGATGTGGCAGGCATTAGGCATAGGATAGTGAATAAAACAAAAACACTGCTCTAATGGTGTTTTACTTTCCTTGTGTAATGTTGCACTGCTTACAAATAACCTTTATATAAATCAAGAAGCAAGCTCCCAGTCGAGATATCGGAAAAGAGATTGATACACGGGCGAGGTTGACTCGGAATGAACTCTGGCCATGGAAAATCGGGAAGATAACTCAAAAGCAAGAACTCGAGACTAAGAAAGGCCACAGATCTCTCCCAGCAACTCCGCCCCTCTCCCCGCCCCTCCCCCTCCGCCCCTTCCCCCCCCGTCCCTCCCTCCGCCCCTTCCCCCCCCGTCCCTCCCTCCGCCCCTTCCCCCCCGTCCCTCCCTCCGCCCCTTCCCCTCCGCCCCTCCTCCTTCCTTTCATCAGTGCCATTTCTCCTCCCCGTTGCTCCTTTAGCACTTGTCTCTCAGCTCGCGGGATTTGGAGACCTCTCGCGAGATTTCGCCCCAACCAGTCCGGCTGTGGTGGCAACTGACAGTGAGACGAGGGTTGGTTTTGTTGCTGATTTTCCATAAATTTAGGCCGATCCTGTAGGCATTAACTAGGTCCCAGGGACCGAGACCTGGGGTGCTGGCGCCAGCAGGGTTCCTGAGGAGGGAGCGGGGGCCAGCGCCGGGTTCGGGCCGGCTCAGGCCGCGTGCGTGCAGCGTGTTCGCCGCCGGCCGGGTTCCAGTCCGGGCTGGAGTTGGGGTCCAGGTGGGTGATGGCAGGCGCCGTGACGCCGCCTGGGGACTCCTCTAGCTCGGGTCCGAGGGCGGGCGCTGTGTGCGGGTAGGGGCCCTGTGTAGTGGGCAGAGCTCCGGCGTCCGCTGACCGCGCAGACCTCGGCGTGGGTCCGCCCAGGTTGGCGCCCAGGCCAGGCCTGAGGTCCTCTGCAGAGCTCGGATAGGAATAGCACGGAAAGGAATAGATGGCCTGAGCCTTGAAAGGCAGCCTGTGGGGTGAAGGTATGGGGTATGGAGAACTGCAGTTCAGGTGCCAGTTCTCTCACTTTTTGCTATAAATCTTTAAGCACATTATCTACTCTTATGGACTCTTAGTCTCATCTTAAAATGTGAGCACCATGAGGGCAGATGGGAGACTCCAGAAATGGAGCAAGTCTTAAGTCAAGAAAAGTTGCTTCTGAAGTTACCTTTTGGAGGTGGTTTTCCTTTTTTCCTGCCTCGTACGAAACTCCGTTGCTTATTCAGAGAGCCAGAAAGAATAAAGAGGAGGTTAGGCGAATGATTTACATTCCCCAATTATTTTTTTAAATTAAGGTATACAAAACAATGGAGTATATGACAGAATCCACCGACCGCAGCCCTGGACACATGTGAGTTGTGACACTAATCCCTCTACAATTTTAAGATCTTACAGTGAGTTCATGAAACGTACTGCCATAATAGTGGAAAACTTTTGGTGGTGATGGTGAGAGGGTTTCTTAAAATGGGAAAAATGAAAGTCTATTTCTGCGGAAAATCAAACTCATATTTAGTTATAACATTTGTTCCAGTAAATACATGCTTAAGAAGGTTAAACTATTTCCTTTGCATCTTGTAGATAACACTGTCCAGTATGTAGTCACTAACCATACGTCTATTTAAATTTAAATTTAATTAGAATAAAGTTGAAAGCTCAACTGCTCTATCATACTAGCTACATTTCAGATGATCAGTAGCCAGCATTGGAAGAGTATCAAATTTTTGGAGAATATTGATCTGTAGCAATGATTCCGAAACTTTCTGCTCCCAATGTACTTAGAATTATGATAATCCCATCACTTGAAATGGATCATTAGACATTGATACACTTCTTATCCTGTTTTAAAAAAAGTTCTCTTTTGGGTAAATATTTGTGTGCGTGTGTGTGTGTGTGTGTGTGTGTGTGTGTGTGAAAATTACCTTTGGAGTATATTGCTAATGGCTAGTAGAAATGATTTAGATATCACTTTCCACGGTATATCCTGAGGTCATACATTTTCCCTCAAACCTTTTTTTTTTTTTTTTTTGGGTGTGTGATATGCGCAAAAAAGCTGTGAGGTCTTTTGTAGGCTCTACTATTGCATTCGCAATTGCGCGATTTATTGTTAAGTCTTTTTATTAGTAAAAATTAATATGCATATTTGTGTCTTTATAGAATATGTCTGGAAGGGCATATGTAAATGGTTAATTGTTTGTTAATCTCTGTGGGTGGTCTTGGTTGAGTGTGGTAAAGAGAACTTTAACCTTTCTTTGCATTTTAATATTTAAGTATTTGAAATTGAGATTAGTACAAGTTTTGTATTTTCTATCAGTATGTCTCCATTCACTTTAATGAAGCATATTAACATTTTTTTTCATAGAAAATGTTTATTCATATCTTTTCTGGTTATTTAAATGTGAATGTAAATTAAAAGAATTTAGTTCCTAGTGATTGCACTAGTCACTGCAGCTGACCCACTGGCCATGTGTAGCTAATGGCTACCTTATTGAACTGAGCAGAAATAGAATATTTCTATCATTATATGAAGTTCTGTTGGACAGTGTTGACTCTCTAGACCACTTACAACATCTGCCTTATTTTAAGCATTTTCAAAACTGTAGCCATCAGATTTTTTCGATGTTTGCTCCAAGGTTGTTCTTTACTGTATCTTTGAAGATTGCTGTTTCTATGTAATGTTTTTTTAAAAAGGCAGAAATATGGCCTAACTTGAAGTCTTTTGTTTGGTAACTTTTTATATAACTAGTACGTTAAAAAGTAAATTGGAAAATTTTATCTTTTATTTTTTTCAAGCTTGTGCTGTGAGTGTGGTGTCCCAATTAGTCCAAATCCTGCCAATATTTGTGTGGCCTGTTTGCGAAGTAAAGTAGACATCAGCCAAGGTATTCCCAAACAAGTCTCGATTTCTTTCTGCAAACAATGTCAAAGGTATAGTGCGTTACTATTTTACCCTAAAGTTGGGATTTATATAGAGATCCATTGAGATATGCTGAGATATACCAAGATGCACAGAATAAAGCACATGCAATTTAGATTTAATTTTTACTTGGTGTTGCCAAAGACTTTAGAATTTGTGTTTTAAAATATAATTTTTAGTTTGCTCTATTAATCTGGTAAAGAAAGTGTAAAGGTATTCGAATCTGTTTTTTTTCTGTTGAAGAATTTAATAGATTTGATGCATATAATTGATAGATAAGAGTTGATGTCTATAAGGGTAAGAGCAGAAAGAGCAGATTATTAAGGATATATTACCTTTATGTCCATGAAGTTGTTTCATTAGGAGCTTTGTATGATAAAAACAAACAAAAAAACCCACCTTATGTTTTAAGTAATTTAGCAATTTTTAAAAAAACTCTTAATATTCACATGTAATTAAAATGACTATAGTATAGAGGTGGTTCAAGGATTTCTGGAAAATTTGAAAACTGACTTCCCAGAAAATGTTCCATATACATAGATATACAGACTTTTAGTGATTTAACAGTGTACAAGCCTGGCAAGTGTGATAATTTATTATAAACATTTGCTATTCTTAAAAGCATGGTAGAATTTTAAAAGTAGTAGACAAAGAATCAAGAGGCCTAGTTTGTTTTGGATTTCTTACAAAGTAGTTTTTTTAAACTCTTGGTAACTCATCATCTCTGTTTTCTCACCATAGTGAAGAAATTTTATTAGATGATTCGGGAAACCTTTTCTATCTCCAAAAGTATACTTATAAGCAAAGGGGAATCTGTGTAATGTTTTTGATAGAACCTTGAAAAGTGAAAATCTCAATGTTCAACTCTTGAAGGAATAAGACCATTTTAATAGTCTATTTCAGTTTGGCTTTCTCAGTCAGAATTTTGGTTTTTTAGTTCTGGAACTGTTTGGGTTAATGCTTCAGAGCAACTTTGGGTGTTATTATTTCCTGGTTAATAATCATTATTACATCTGACTATTTACATGAAAAGTTTTGGTTTTCCTTGATATGTTGAATTTCAGTGTCTTATCTTCTTAGATATTTTCAGCCACCAGGAACTTGGGTACAGTGTGCTTTAGAATCCAGGGAACTTCTTGCTTTGTGTTTGAAAAAAATCAAAACTCCTCTGAGTAAGGTATGTTAAACAGCTAATATTAGTGTTTACAGGTACCCTTTGATTAAAACTCTCTTTGTCAGAAAGTCGGGCAGTGGGTTTTTTAAAAGTATTAAATGCCACTGTTGTTACCAATATTACCCCACTACAAATGTTTTAATTTAAAAGTGTTTTATTCTTGTACACACACAGATACACACACACACATACATACTCTTATGGAAAATGAAATTATCTTTTTGTTTTGAAAGACTTACAGAATCAACTCTTCTCATTATTGAAAACCTTTTTTGTGTAATATTAATTTTTCTGAAAATCTTTATATATAAAACTATCACTATACATAATCAAGTAGATTATAATATTGGGACTGTGCTATTTGGTTATTTTTTGTTTTCATTGTTGGTCTGGAAAGAAAATTGCCTATTATTTTAAGTCAATGCATAAATGTCTCCAAAAAGAAAAAAAAAAAATCCAAATACAATTTGTTTGTAGAGTCCTAATTATTTAACGTACACTTTCACTTTTCTTCTTTAAAACTTTATGGCTCACTTCTACCATATATGTTTTTAATTGAAATGGAGTCTTTCAGTTGAAGACTTTTTTGATTCCTTAAACTCTTATACAATTTCATGTAATAATTCTTTGAAATTCATCCCTTTATTTCTTCTGTACTCTGTAATTTTTGTTGTTACATGTTGGTCTTCGTGGCTTAAAACCCTTCATATTTTAAAATAACTTTATTTTTAAGTTCTGGAATCTTTCGTTCTTGATGCATTTTTGTCTTTGAATCTTTCAAAGGAGTTTGAACAGGTTGAGTATTCCTTATCCAAAATGTTTGGAACAAGAATTGTTTCAAATTTCTGAGTTTTTAAGATTTTTTATTATTTATATGTACAGTACTGAGTTAACACAAACTAAACACAAAATTCATTTATTCATATATGCCTTATATACATAGCCTGGAGGTAATTCAATATAATATTTTAAGTAATCTGTGTTTCATGGTGTGGAATTTTCCACTTGTGGCATTATGCCAGCACTCTCAATGTTTTGAATCTTGACACACTTCAATTTTTGATTTTCAGATTGTGGAATGCTTAACCTGTGGTAGGATATTTTTAAAACTTAACTTCTGTTCCCTGATTTTTCCATTTTTGTGCATCTTAGATTTTCACTTTTATACTTCATATTTTGTCCCATGTCTTGTGAATCTTAATAATTTGTAAATTCTTTCAAAAGATATTTAACAAGTAACAGCTGTGTGTCAAAACTGCTTTTTGATATTGGGAACATGTAGTGATTAAGAGAAAATAATCCTTGTGTCAGCTTCTTTTTTAGTTTGGGGGAGGGAGTAGTGTGTAGAATAAGCAGTGATTAAAATAGGTATGTTATATGACCTATTAAAAAGTATGAATTTTGTGCAAAAAAAAAAAAAAACTAGGAAGGAAATCATTATTAGTGGAAGAGTTGCAATTTAAAATAGGGTATCTGGGGAGACCTCACTGCGAAGGTGACCTTTAAATAAACATTAAAGATGGGAAGAAAGGGAGTTGTGTAGAAATCTGATGGTTAAAGCAAAGCAAGAAATGTAGAGACCAGAGGTGAGAGCACATCTGTGTGGTTAGAGTGGAGTGGTGGAGAGGAAAAGTAGTTGAGGATGAAGTCAAAGAAATTATGGAAGATAAGAGTATACCTTTCCTTATAGGCCTTTTTGAGGATTGGTTTTTACTCCAAGTGTAGTAGATGTAAAGGATCTTAAGAAGACAGAGTACTGAGATAATATGGTTTATTTGTTAGTTCTCTAGCTGCTGGTTTAGAATAGAAGTGGAGTGTGCATAAGGCAGTAGTAAAGGTAGGTGCATAGGCCTTAGGAAGTGATTGTAGTAATACTGAGAACTGATGGTTTGGAATCAGAAATGGAGATGGTGGGAAGTGGACAGATTGTGGATCTATTTTGAAGCTGGTCAGTTACATTTACTGGTGTAGCTGGATGGGTGTGTAAGAGGCAGAAGAGTTAAGGATAACTTCCACTTTTGTCAATCTGAGCAGCCTGAAGGAGGGAGTTGTCATTAGTGGGGTAAGAAAGGCTTCAAGAGAAATAGGTCAGAGTGGGGGAGATAACAGCTCATCTGTAATTGATAATTGTCTGTCTACCAGACATTTAAGTAGCAATATTGAGTGGGCAGCTAGATAAATGAGGATAGTAGTCCACACTAGAGATAATGAATTTGGGATATGGTACTATTTAAAGCCATGCCTTGAATAAGATTACCTAGGAAGTTTAGATTGAGAAGGGAAGAAACTGGAGGACTGAATCCTGGAGTCCTTTAATGATAAAAGGAGTAACCAGCACAGGGGACTAAAAGGAACTGTTAGGAAGGCAGGAAAATTAGTGAGTATGATATCCTAGAAGGCAAGGGGTAGTGTTTTATTTATTTATTTATTTTTTATTTTTTATTTTTTTTTGCGGTGCTGGGAATTGAACCCAGGGCCTTGTGCTTGCAAGGCAAGCACTTTACCGACTGAGCTATCTCCCCAGCCCATGGGGTAGTGTTTTAAGAAGAAGGGAGTTGCTGGCTATGTGCTTTGCAGTGGTGAGTTCTATAGACTTAGCAATGTGGATGTTATTAGTTAACTCTGGAAACAATTCTGTTTAGTGGTGATGTTAAAGATGTGCTTTGAGTGGAAGTGAAACAATGACAGAGGGAATTGGAGGCAGTAGATATAGACAGTTCTTTTGAGATTTGCCGCAAAAGGACTCAGAAATGGAGCAACGATTAGGAGATTGGGGAAGAGGAAGGGATTGGGGAAGATAGAAGATGTAAGAGATTTAACAGTGTATTTGTAAGCTCTGTAAATGATAATATACAAAGGAAAATTTTTGTTAAACTGCAAGGAGACAATAATTGGCTGGAGGTATCCTTTTAGGGTAGAAAGAAAAAAAATATAGCAGATAGTGGAAGAATACATTTGTTTGTTCTTTCATTTATCCAGTACTTACTTTCTGACAGGTACAGTTTTGGAAGCCTGAAATATCTATTGGGACATTCTAGAAATTGATGTTAGGAATACAGGCAGTTCATCTGTGGTAACAGGAAGGTTGTTGATAAGTGGGAGCTCCTGGAAATTCTAAGAAAACAGATGCAAGGGAAGTAGCCATGAGGGAAGAGCTATTAGATGTTTGAAGACAGATTTAAAATAGTCCTAGGAGAGAAGAAGAGGGAATATACTAGAATAGTGTTAAATAGGTGCTGGGCAGTGCTGACAGTTACTGTTAGAGATTTAAAGACCAGTCACATGATGTGTGTTTCTCTGATCCCTTTAGCTGTATAGATCATGCATATAGAGCAGGCAAAGTGTTGAATTGAACTAAATTATGATTTAGCCTGGTTACTACAGTGAAGTGAAAGAGGGACCAAGGAAATTGAGAGTGTATACATGGGAATAATTTTGGTGTTTGGTTTGGAAATTAACTAGGATAGGGTGGAAATGAGTAGATGAAGGATGATGAGAGCTAGTGAAAAGTATGAATGGATTTTCTGTTGTTGAATTGAAGGATTTTTGGTACCTAGGAATAGAGGTAATGAGCTAGAGAGAGAGGTGGTAGTCAGTGAATAGGATGTTTGGAATTAAGATCTTAGAGAAGTTGTCGTTGTTGGTAATAAAGGGAAATGAATACTAGCAATAGGAAGGGGGGAAAAACACTGGGGGAATAGAACTCAAATAATGGAGGGGTTAGGGTATGTTATTATAGAAATTGCTAAATATTAATGTTGGAAAGACTGACAGTGAGTGAGCCAGGAGCTAAAATCCTTAAGAAATGAGAGCAAGCAGTACAAGGATAACTATACCAAATAGGTGGGTAGAGTCTGATGACTTTAGATTCAGTCTCAGTATAATGAATGAGGCTGCAGGGAGAATGGTCTAGCATTAGCAATGAAGAACAAAGAAGACATTTGTCTGGCTCCTGGTCTAGTGATAGAAAGAAAATGAGTAAAAAAATTAGTCAACATTTTCATTAGCTATTAGGGAGCAGTATAATCAGGGGATCTAGAAGATGAATGTTCAGCAAAATGGTTGAGGACTTAGGAGGTTTTGTTAGCAAGTATTGGGTTCTAGAGAGCCCAATAAAAGGGTTACAGGATTTGAGAGAAAATGTTAGATGAAGACATAATAGGATGTGTGTGGAACCATATGAAAATTGGAGTGTGGAAAATGAGGGATGACTGAGGTATCTGGGTCTGTGGTAAAGAAGATAAAAGGCCCAATAAGATTGATGAGTTGTGGTGGTTTAAGGACAGTTAGTGTGGTAATACTGGTTTGGGAATGTTGAGGTGACTGACAAAGACCCTATCTCCGTTCTGTAGATGGAGACAGGAATAGGAAGCTGCGTGTTACTCGGTACTTGGCAGCTTGTTAACTACTAGGTTTTGCATTAGGGGAACCAGTTATATAAGGAAGTTTTTACTCTGGAGTGCTGCATCTATGCTAGCTAGACAAATTTTCATCAAACGTACTTGAATAAAATTATAATCTGCTTTCTCCTACCTCCCAGATCTGTTATCTACAGCACAGATTTTTCCATAGATCCATAGATCAATATGTATCATACCATCCATTGAACAAATCCACTTGGATATCTCAGATATGCCATAAATTTAAATGTCTGAAACTAAATGCAACATTTCTCCCAATTAAGTCTGTTTTCATGTCAGAAAAACTGTATTACCTATGCCCAAGTTGGATACTTAATAATCATGCTAGAGTTTGTTTTCTTTCTCTTTGTCAAATTCATTTATTAAATTCTACAGATTTCATCACCTGAGTAGCTCTTGGATTTTCTTGTTATTTCCGATTCTTAGTTCAGGTTACCTACAACTTCTGCTCAAATTATTGCAACATCCTACATTCTTGTTTTCCCATTCCTCTTGTCCTAAAACCTGCATTCTAGTTATATCCAGTCTCTCACATATAGTGAATTGTTTTTGGCTTCTGTAAGTACTGCAGATTTGGCAGTGAGTTATGATTGGGAAGTGAGTTCCAATTGTGGATTCAGTATTCAATGCACTAAACTTCCTCTAATGAATGTCCATTCAAAAAAAAAAAGCCACAGATCTTAGACTTTATGAGAGAATAATCCAAGTGGAAATTTTGTTCATGAGGTTTCTTGTAAGTAATGAGGTCACCAATTCTTTGCTTTCTATAACAAAAAAAAAATGTAACTTCCATTCAAAGTTCAATACAGTTAAGAAAAAATGATTTTTCCTATGCATATACTTACTTTCTTGAATTGTATCAATTGTATTAATACAGCCATTAGTTTGTCCTTTTATTTGCTGCTATCATTTCCATACCCCTGATGATGAAACTTTTTTTTATAGTGATGCTACACTAAATACTAAATAGTTATTATTTACAACCCCCCCCCCCTCCTTCAGGTAGGAACTTATGTTTCTTTTCGTTTATGTTTCATCGAAGGTACGCCTTGTAGATGCGGGCTTTGTTTGGACTGAGCCCCATTCTAAGAGACTTAAAGTTAAACTGACTATTCAAAAAGAGGTAAGCTATACATTATTTTCTAAATATGGTTAAAGTGTAGGAAATGACAATGAGGGCCTAGAGGCAAGTTATTTTATACCTTAAATAGCTTAAAAGGAAAAGTGTACTCTTAATTTTAGTCTTTTGTTTTCCTCTGATCATCTGTAAAAATGCGTCGTCAGTGGTAAGAGCAGCTGTTGCTCTTCATTAGTGGGTTAAGTAATTTGTCAAAAGGACTAAAGTAAAATCATGGGCTAAGGTAATGATTCTCAAACTTGCCCCATCACCATAATGACTCACAGTAACTAAATCAGAATCTCTGGATGTGAGGATCTGGAATCTAATATAGTCTTTCTTTCTTTCTTTCTTCTTTTTTTTTTTACTGTGGTGCTGGGATTGGACCCAGGGTTTTGTGCATGCTACCACTGAGCTATATCCTCAACCCATCTGTATGTTGAAAAGGCTCAGGTGATTTTTGATTGGTCATGTTGGGGAGCTGTTAAATTTATACCTGTCTTAAAATAATATAACTTACTTTTGTCTTTAAACTCAACATATTAATATCCCCCAAAACATCTGTAGGAAAAGATTTTAAAAATGGTAGAATGAGACAGACATCATTACCCTATGTACATGTATTACACAAATGGTATGACTCTACGTCTTGCACAATCACAGAAATGAAAAGATGTACCCCATTTGTGTACAATGAATCAAAATGCAGTCTGTAAAAATAAAAAATTAAAAATTAAAAAAAAGAAAGTAAAAAAAATAAAAAGATTTTAAATTATTAAAGCATTATTTCAAAAAAGGTATTTATCATGAAACAATTGTAAGGATGAAGAAATGTTACTGTTTTCTTTCCCAGGTGATGAATGGTGCTATCCTTCAGCAAGTGTTTGTGGTGGATTATGTTGTTCAGTCCCAAATGTGTGGAGATTGCCACAGAGTAGAAGCCAAGGATTTCTGGAAGGCCGTGATTCAAGTCAGGCAAAAGGTAATGAGAAAAAGATGAGTAAATTCTACATTGTATTTAATCTTTGTCTGTTATAAACAGTTAGTAAAAAACCTTTTCCATTTCTTTCCAAGTCCGTTAAGCACCAGGGATTCTAGATCCCTGGAGCATTCAGCTTTGGAAATAGATAATTATTTTACATTTTACGTAATCTTTAAATGTTGTTTTTATTTGAAAAATCAGTGTGCTATACCTATAGATGGTACATTTGTAGTATATTTATAAATGACTTATTTTGGTGTTCAATTTATTGATCCAGTAATGCTTTTATATTTAGACTTTACACAAAAAAACATTCTACTATCTGGAACAGTTGATTCTGAAATATGGAATGCATCAGAATACACTTCGTATCAAAGAGATTCATGGTAAGTTAAAATTTAAAATAACTGGAATTTTATTTCAACTTACTTATCTTTCCTGATAACATTTGGATTAGTACTATTCAAAAAAACTTTGTTAGGAAGAAAACAATTTTAGTTTTATATCTGTACTGTTCAATATGAAGTTACTAGCTACATGAGTATTTGAAATATATTGAGTATTTGAAAGATGGCTGGTACAACTGAGGAACTGAGTTTGGAATTTTCTTCTATTTTAATTTAAAATTACATTAAATTTATGTTTTGGGGTATAAGAAATCAATTTTATTCCACATTTTTTTAAACTAGAACATTTTAATTGATATTGTATTTGGGTTCATTTTGACAAAATTGTAAATACAAGGAATATGATTTCAATCCCCATCCCCTTCATTTCCTCCCTCCCCCTTTTCCTCCTCCTCTACTGATCTTCCTTTCTCTTATTTATTTTTGGTACTGGGGATTGAACTCAGGGGTGCTTTCCTCCTGAGCCACCTCACAGCCCTTATTTATTTATTTTTGATTGGTACTTTCTACATACACATAAAGGTGAGATTCCCTTCAGTACATTTGTATATGTATATAACATGATTTTGGTAAATTCATTCCATTTCCCTTCTCCCTTCTTCCCTCTCTCTCTCTCTCTCTCTCACATCTCTCGTTCTCCTTTTATTCCACTGATCTTCCCTAAATCCTTATGATATACGATTCTCTCCCCCACTGCCCTCTTTCCCTTGTTTTGATCTACCTTCTCCATATATAACATTCAACTCTTTGAGTCTGCCTTATTAAATTTACATTTTAATTACATTTAATTTAATTTATATTAAATTTACATGTGGTTAGTGTCTTCTTTGTTGGATATCACATATCTAGAAATATAAATTTTTTTTCCCTTGATGTTCTCCTTCTTTCCAGTTCAAGACATTTATCAAGTATCTGGATTGTGATAGATGCCATTTGGGGTTCTTAGAACATAATTAATTTCTGCCCTCAGTAGGCTGCTCATCTTGCTACTAGAAGAGTAAATCAGTGTTTACATTAATGTAGTGTAAAGTGCTGTGATAGAAAATTCATTAAAAACCTGTTTTATATAATGGAAAGATCAGTTCTGATTGGAAGAACCTTATTTTTGAGATGTTTAAGTTCTTTTGTTGTGTTTTCATGTTTTCATATGTTGAGAGCTACTTGTGATGGATATGTTAATTCAGAAGTCTAAACTCAGTAATAATAAAATTATATACAAATAGCAGAATTCTTTTTAAAAAAATTTTTATTAAAACATTCTTTTTTTTTAATCTTCATTTTATTTTATTTTTTATTTTTATGTGGTGCTCAGGATTGGACCCAGTGCCTCACATGTGCTAGGCTGCTCTACCACTGAGTCACAACCCCCAACCCCACATATAGTAGAATTCTTGATGGAATTTTAAAATTTTTGCATATTTTCATAGTGGTTCCTTAGATCATGTTCTGTCTAGGCACTTCCTGCTTTTTTTTGTTTTGTGGTGCAAGGCTTTGAGCCCAGGCCCTTGCACATGGTATGCAAGTGGTCTGCCACTGTTTATACCCATAGCCTGCAGCACTTACTGTTTTGATGTAGTATAATTACTCATATTTGGTAGTGAATACATATTTCTAAAATTTGTAACATAAAACATAAACATCTTTATGATTTTATAAAGATTTATTTAAAAAGTGGTAAAAATATTTGTGTTTTATATTATCAATTTCAGAAATCCCACAAAAACTATGTTTTTGGATGGCACTTGCTATTGCTAGATGTGAATTGTTTTTGTAGTCTCTTTCGAAAATACAGGTTTAATGACCAAATTCTTAAATTGTATTCTTTATTTTAAAACCATGAGTTCCATTGTTATTGATCTGTTATTTATTTGTCTTGTAAATGTTAAGAAAAGTATGTCAAAGTGTGATTCTTTGTCCTTAAATAGGGAAAATACTAGTTTTTTTCTCCTGGAGAACATTTTTAAGCTTTCTCTCAGAATTGAGTGTATTATTAGTAGACTCAGGATTGACCGTCTAACTTTGTGAAATGGGTTTAGTTAATACTTATGTGGATAAGGTCCCTTATTGACTAGTTACCAGACAGAGATAACACTGTTGTTCTGTTTAACTTCGTTCTGATAATTCTTTGGGGGATAGAGAGACTCAAATTGTCTAAGGATGCAAAATCCTATTATTATAGTTTACTGCCATGGTAGGTAGACACATTCTCACACAGAATTTTTTTGGTAGGAAAAGAATTGGATACATTTTGTAATTATTTTCAAAACCAAAAGTGCCATAGGTTTAAGAACTCGTCTTTTATAATCTAGAGCAATTTTTTTTTTTCCTGTTTGTTCTTGGTTTGATAATAATCTCTGGCTTGTTTTCTTATTTATAACTTCATTTATAAAATAACTCTCAAAAATTTAAAAATGGAAGTATATATAAATGAAGGATTTTCACTTCATTTTTATCTATCTGGCATTCTTATATATAGTATAACTCCTTAAAATAAGATATTCTTTGTAAATTGATAATAATGATTTCCTCTCAAGTGGGATTATTTTGTAGTGTTCTGTGACTTGCTGTTCTATTTAAGATATTTGGAAACTTTGCACAACATTGTCTGTAGTTTTGTTCATTACTTTTCATTACTGTGTGGTATTCATTAATCAGTGTGTATTTTAATTATTTCTTCATTAATGGGCTTACCAGTTAGTCCATTTTTTTTGCTGCTGCAAGCCGCACTGTAATAGCCTTATATGTTTTTCTTTGTACATATGTAAGTGGGTTTTCTTTGGGATTGATTTAAAGAAGTGGAATTACTGGACAAAATGCAAATGTTAAATTTTATTACATACTGATAGATTGTCTTCCAAAATAGTCCTTTTTTTTTTTTTTTTTTTTTTTTTTTGTTACTAGGTATTGAACCCAGGGGTGCCTACACTGAGCCACATCCCCAGCTCTTTTTATTTTGAGACAGGGTCTCACTAAGCTGCTTAGGGCCTCAATGAGTTGCTGAGGCTGGTTTTTAATTTTTGATGCTCCTGCCTCAGCCTCCTAAGTCACTGGGATTAGTCATGCACCACTGTGCTGGGCTCATTTTCTTAATGGTGTCCTTTGAATCGTTTTTGAGTCCTTTGAAAGTTTTGAATCTTGATGAAGTCCAGTTTATCAGGTTTTGTTTCTTGTAAGTCATGCTTTTGGTGTTGTGCTTAAGAACTGTTTGTCTAATCAAGGTCACAGAAATTTTCTCCTAGGTTTTCTTTCACTAGTTTTAGCTTTTATATTAAGGTCTTAATTCTTTTGAGTTAGTTTTTGTGCAGGATGTGAAGTTAAGTGTGTAAATTCATCTTTCTGTATAGATATTCTTTGTCCCAATTAAAAGACTATCCTTTCCCTAATGAATATCTTGGATTCTTTGTCAGATATCTGTTGACTAAATATATGTTTTGTTTCTGGGATATCATGTGTTCCATTGATTTATATATCTGTCCTTATGCCAGTACCAAACTGTCTTGATTACTGTGAGTCCTATGAATTTGTTCAGTTTCTTCAAATTTGTTTTGGCAATTATGGATAATTTTAGTTTCCCATGTAGTTATTTACAAAAATGTCTCTAAATATTTCTTAGTGGGTTTGCTTTTAGCTTTTCGTTTGTTGACAGTTTTTAATGTTATTGCATTGTGAACAGATAATATGATTTTAGCTGTCTGGGGTTTATTGAAGCTATATTGCAAATATATACTTTCTTTTGCATTTCAAATCTCAGATGGATTCCAGTTATGTTTTTGGTAGATTTTATTACATAAATGTTTGTTAAATTCATTACATAAAATATTTCTCTTCTTTTTTTGTGCTAGGGATTGAACCTAAGGCCTTGTGTATATTAAGCAAGTACTGTACCACTGAGTTACATCCCCAACCCTTTTTCTTTTCTTTTTTGGGTACTGGGGATTGAACTCAAAGGTGCTTTACCACAGAGCTACATTCTCAGCCATTTTTATTCTGTATTTTGAGACAGGGTCTTGCTAAGTTGCTAAGGGCTTTTCTAAATTGCTGATGCTGTCCTCAAACTTGGACCCTTCTGCCCCTGCCCCCCAAATCACTGGGATTTCCAGTATGTGCCACTGCACCCAGCTATTTCATATTTTTAAATTTTGGGGTAGGCTCTCACTAAGTTTCTCAGGCTGTCCTCAGACTTGCCGTCTTCCAGCCTTAGCTTCCCAAGTAGCTGGGCTTAATTGCATGCACTATCACACTGAAATATTCTTTTTTCCTTCCCCCTACAACCAGCCTTTTTTTCCCTCTAGAATTAAAATTATTCATGTTGTTTTCATTTGTTAGCATTTGTCTTATTTAGTCTGTTCTTTTGCCAAACAAATTTAAGTGACATTCCTAATATTTTAAATATTTTCTAATAATTTGATTTTGTTTAATATGAATTTGCAAGATAGTCATATTAGTAGAGGAATATCTTGTTCTGCAGAATTATTTTTATGAAGTTTTTTTTTTTTTTTTTTTTTTTTTTTTTAAGATGGTCTGGATTTCTATTATTCCTCAAAACAACATGCTCAGAAGATGGTAGAATTTCTTCAGTGTACGGTTCCCTGTAGGTATGTTGTGAACCCAAATGCAACTAAGTTCAAGGACCTGGAAAATGGGTATAGGTCACATCTATTCTTCAAGAGATACATTAGCTAACGTGTATGTAAGAATTTCCTTTGGAGAGCTAGACCTAACTCTAGAGTGCTAAACCTTTGATGACTGTATTTAAATGGTAAGAGAAAGGAAAGATGGGTTAAGAGGGCTTTGAGTACAAGAGTTATAGAGGAGGTAGTACTTAACACTCCAAAGATGGGGAAATTTTTCATAGGCGGAATTTATATCAAAAGGTGAATTTACCGTGAACAAAGACTTATGATGGGCATTAGCATGACTTTTAATGGATGCTATGTAAAGTAGATGGTCTGAGCCATTGGTATATTTTGGAGGACTTAAGTAGGTCTTAAGGTTGTAGTCATACTGATGAAAGTTTTGAGATACAAGTGGATGAATTTAGCCCTTACTGTAGCAGGCACCAGGAAACTGTTTAAGACCTTAGACGATAATTTGATTTGATAAAAATTGATATTCTTGAGTCTATATAAGTAAAGACCTTTGCCTTTCTATTACTATTAACTTTTTTTCTTAATAGATACAAAGCTTCACAAAGACTGATCTCTCAGGATATTCATAGTAACACATACAATTACAAAAGCACTTTTTCTGTGGAAATTGTTCCAATATGCAAGGTATATTTTTTTCATTTAATTCATATTTTAAAGAGTACACCTGTTGGTTGATAGGTGATTTAAATCTTCTGGTTTCCTTTAGAGGTGGTTAACAATTTAGACTTTCTTAAATGATTTCTGACACATTCAGCCTTGTTAAAAAAAAGATAAAAATAATCATGCTTTTAATTATGAATTGGCATGTCTCTCATTTTGATGTATTAAGATGAAAGACCTGGTTGTGGTTTTATAAGTACCTATTCCTTAAAATTTGTGATCCTAGTGAACATATGACAGTTATTGAAACTTTGAATTGAAAGAAATGACGTTTAAAAGAAAAAAAACAAGTGAGCCAGTTTGTGGGACATGTGCAAACAATTGGTAAGATTAAATAATATTGTGGAAATTAGATCATAGAATTATTTTTATTTGAAAACATAATCTGAATAAAACATTTGGAATGTAGATTATTTCATTTAGTTGTAAGAAAATGAAACCTTGCTTCAAAAATATAAATGAATTAAAATTAAACAGTTATTGATCATCTTAGGCTATATAAGGATAATGTAGTTAGAGGTCTTTACCATGTAGAAACTTACATGTCGATATTAAATTACATGTAATACTAACTGCCATGATTTTTTGGGTAACTATTCTACAGAAAGTTGTTATATAGGTACTGTGATATTTTCACTTCTTCATGTGTCAATAACTGAAGTAAGCTCTATCATTTGAAAATGAGGAAACTGAAGCTTGGTGAGGTTAGATGACTTTCTCAAAGTTATATAACTACAAAACAATAAGACCAGTATTTACACCCAGATCTGTAACTTTAAAGCTTTTACCAGGAATGAAATGATATCCTAAAACAGCATTGACAGACTTTCTGTAAAGGACCGTTTAGTAAATATTTTACGTAGCAGTAGCCATGAATAACATAAAAGTGAATGGCCAGGGCTGTGTCTAGCAAGGCTTTCCAAAAAATGAGCAGTGGGCCAAATCTGTCCTGAATAGCATCTTTTACCAACCCCTGATTTAAAACTGAACCTGAAACCAGGAAAATAGGAATTAGGTACGAGAACATATTTACCCCTGTGTATTAACTGCTTTGAGTGACTCATACAAGTATCTAAGGGAATGCGTAGTGTGAAATACAGTCATATTTTGTATCTATAGGAGATTGATTCTGAATAAAATTTTTGGTACCCCTGCAGGTCCCAAAATCTGAGGATGCTTAAGTCCCTTATGTAAAATGGTATAGTATTTGAATATAACCTATTCACATCCTCCTTTATGCTTCAGACCACTTCTAGATTACTTATACCTAATACAATGTAAATGCTGTGTAAATGTTGTACTGTATTGTTTAGGAAATGATGACAAGAAAAAAGTACATGCACATTCATTACAAATGCAGGTTTTTAAAAAAATATTTTTGATTCTATGTTCGTTGAATCCTCATATGTGGAACATGTGATATGGAGGGCTAACTGTATGTTCCTTCATTTCTTTGGAAGACTCTTGAGTTGACCACAATTTTTTTTTTTTTTTTTTGGTACTGGGGACTGAACCCAGGGCCTTGTGCTTGCAAGGCAAGTACTCTACCAACTGAGCTATATTCCCAACCCTAAAACTCTTGAGTTGAAAACCAAGGCTTAAAGAGGAACTAGTATGCACATAGTGTTCCTTTAGTGGAGGAGTCTATGGATGTGAATAGATAGAGCTTAAAATATAACCCAGATCCTTGTTATATTTTAATGTTGTTTAAAAACATAATTATATTACTAGTTACTACAGTATATCCCAATATACATGTAGACATGTGTGACCTTTTTGGGGCAGTTAAATCATTGATTAACATATTGGTACATGTAACCATTTAAGACAAATGTTATTCCTTAGAAATTTTTATGGATATTAAAATAATTCACAAGTAGATATACAAAATCATTCTACTACTGATGTTACACTTTACTTAGGAAGTACACAATACTAACATTTAGAGTGATAAGCAAGCATTTGAACTGCAATAAAATTGAAGTAATCTTAACAACTTGGAGATTAGGTCCTAAAAGACTTTTTTTTTTTAAAAGCATTTTAATTAAGGCAGATATGCCTGCCTTAAGAAGGTATAACTTATTTTCAATTTAAGGTTTGATTCTTTTCTTTAGGTTCTTTGTTGGTACTAAGTAAAAACTAAAATTTTGGTTGGGGAATTACAGTTGGATTGGGTTTACTAATAAGTGTTTTTTGGTGACTTATTTAGGATTTATATCATTTAAAATGTTATTCTTATGTCTAGGATAATGTTGTCTGTTTGTCTCCAAAACTGGCACAAAGTCTGGGAAATATGAACCAGATCTGTGTATGTATTCGCGTAACCAGTGCCATCCACCTCATAGATCCAAACACCCTACAAGGTAACTGTGAAAACTAAATTTACCTTGACAGTTTTGTCCTGTACAATGGGCAATAATAATTTATAATATTAATTTTGTTCTCAATAATGTTACGTTGGGACAGTTAATATTTGTACTGTTGAATACTTATGAAATGAAAGTATTTGAATTAGTTACCCTTATATATTTTTTATTTAAAGAAACAATTCTGTGAATTTTATTAGATTTCCTAGTTTTATGTCATGAATTTTTACTAAAATTGACTTATTTGCCTCATTTAAGTTTTGTGACTAATTACGTATGTTTATTGCTGAATTTCAGTATTTGACAGATATTTTAAATTTTGAAACATGTGACTTTTTGTGACCTGGTGGAACATTTAGTTTGCATGTGAACTTTCACCAATTTTATCATTATCATATTTTTTTGTAAAAAAAAAAAAATTTTTTTTTTTTTTTTTTTTTTTTTGTAAAGGCCTCATTGATAGGTGTCTCAGTATTTGGCTGTATCTCATACTTAATCTTTTTAATAAGTTTCCTGCGAGTTTTCTATTATAAAACTTGAGTATATTTTGATATTTTCCAAAAGTCATTCATATCCTTATCAATTAAAGTTCATCAGTTAAAGGTCTGTTTGTAGTAATAGTGTAGACATTGTCAGTGGAGCTAGACCTTATTTCCTATAAACAAAGCAACTAAAATGTTTCTAAAATAAAATGATAGCACGTGAAATAAGTATACAACTGGTTGAATCTGATCTTATTTAAAAGCTACTTAGCTCTTTAGCATTCTGATTATAAAAACAACATCAGCTATGTTTTGACACCTGATTTTCTCTTATGCTATGGGTTTGGGGCTGAGTTGGCATTGTAGCTCCTGTTGACCTGATACTTCCCAGTTAGTATATACTATCTCCTCCCTAGTTAACACATTTAATGACTCTTTGAAATACATGAGTTCTTTTGTCTTTTAGTTTTCTGTGCTTATTTTTAGTTGCAGATATTGATGGGAGCACTTTCTGGAGTCATCCTTTCAATAGTTTATGCCATCCCAAACAGTTAGAGGAGTTTATTGTGATGGAATGCAGCATCATTAGAAATGTAAAACGCAATGCAGGTGCTGGAATGATATCAAAAAAGGTAAGCGGTATCCTATCCCCCACCTTTTTTTTTTTCATCTTACTATTGTTTCAGTCTTTCTTTTTTAACTTCAAAATGTGGAGTCCAAATGAAGGTAGCACCACATTAGATTAAAAGTGCATTGTTTTTGTTTTTGTTTCTTTTGGTCATAATACTAATTTGCTTAGACAAATAGAACATTTATTTTGTAGAGTACTCCACCCTTCTAGAACTATATCTTACTGTTTTCTCATGATGTCATTTAACTTGCTCTAATCTCTTGTATTTCCTCTAAATGGAAAACTGGATATAAAGGATTGGTTAAATTTAAGTTAAATATTTTTTGCTAGACTCTGAGAAGTGATGCTGTATACTTTTTATGGTATTATATCGAGACAAGTAATGTCTATTTTACTGACTAAAATGGTGATAGCCAGCTCCCTCCATTTTGTTAGGATGTTTTTTTCACTTTGTAACCAGCAAGTAATCTGTGAATTGATACTGTCGTATTATGCACATATCAAGTTCTTATTATCTATGTGTGTATGTGTGTGTGTTTTGTCTTTAGCATTCTTGCCTAAATTAATTATTTTATTTAGTATTAAGTGGTGACCTTTCTATTATTTCTTATACATTTATTAGCCAACATTCTTTATTAAGGAAGAGCTGTCCATTATCACATAGGGCTATTTGGTTTCCCTGACATGTTTTTCTTCTGCACTAATTCTTAATTCTTTCTCTTTTGACATTTTCAGAATAAGGAGTTGGTCTGGTTTATCTTTCAGTGGTGAAAAAAATCTGTTTAGACTTATTTTTGTGTTTGACAGTGATTATCATCTGTGATTATCATCATGAGCTTATGAAGTTATATGTATTTACTATATTTTCTTCCTCCTCCACCCCTCACAGATCTATTCTTTTTCTTTTAAAATATTTAGATTGCCCTAAATTTGGGCAGTGAGAGCCCCTTCAGAATGGTTCCTATGTTTTTTTTGAGATGTCTTTCTTAGTCTAAAAGCATGCTTGCTTTCTGTGAAAGCCCAAAACAGCATTCTGGTGTCCTAAAATTCACATTGCATGATACTTAACCCCTATCTGAAATCAGATAGTTTTTCAAGGATAGAAGTTGGGATTCTTTTAGTGTGATATAGTATTTAGAGACCTCCAATCTGGGTTCTAAGTATGCTCATTTTCTTTGAGTTAATACTGCTTTTTGAGACAAAAATAACATCTGATAATTTGGGGAAAAAAAATCACTGAAAATGGAAGACATCACTTTCTATATATTTATTTAAAAAGTAATATAGTGAAGAGCTAACTTTTCATTTATAATAAATATAGAAAAACCAGATAGTATGTTTTCTTGGTTTTCAAAAAATACATTTAACTAGAACAAATTCTTAAGTCTTTTATAGTTAGGAGCAATATAAGAACTGGAAAGTAAATCCTGTTAAATACTACTTAGTTTCTCTGGTAATTTTTTTTGTCCTTTCTAAACCTGAGAGTTTTCTTCTTTAAACTTTCAAATTCAGGATGATGTTTCTGCAGCAATACTTTTTTAAAAATTATACTATGAACTAGTAGTACCCCAAAATTAATTTGATGAAGGTCTGGATTCTGTAGTGGTGTACTATTGGGATTCCAAGATTGTTTTGTCTGAACACATTTTTTTTAACCTCTTGTGTCAAATAAATATTTGTTTAGAATATTTTCGTGTTTTAAGATTCTTCTACCTTTTCAGCTATTTTCCCAGTCCGTATGCCCAATCTCCCTGTGAAAAACACTTCTTTCAAAAAGTCTTTATGTATTTTTCAGAGGACATTGTTAATGTTTTATAAGAGCCTTGAATAAACTTAACAAACATCAATTATTCATTTTTATGATTTCCTTCTGAGTCTTTTTTCATACCCATGATTCAGTAATTTATTAATTTTGACTGTGTTTCAGAACTATGGAAAATAAAAGAAAAAATTCTTGTTAAAATGAAAACTAGAAAACTGAAAGTCAATATTGTATTTAATTTTTCTATGAGATGTTTCTTGAGTTATGTTCAGATTATTGAAAAACACATTTTCTTTCCTGTTAAGCATACCCTCGGGGAAGTCTGGGTACAAAAAACATCTGAAATGAATACAGATAAACAGTACTTTTGTCGCACTCATTTGGGACACCTTCTAAATCCTGGAGACCTGGTATTGGGGTTTGTATTATTTTACAGTATTTTAAACTGCCAATTAGCATTAAAGATTTTCTTTGGGTGCCAACAAAGCTACCTAAAATACTAAAGTTGCTCATTCCAAAAATATTTTAAGAGTTTTTTTGGAGTCTTACAGCTTTTTAAAAATATTAATATCTAAATTAAACTCTGACTTGGAGAGAAGCTTGTAGTTGTTCTGGTTTGGCCATCATCTAAGAGTCATTTGGTCTAAGATTTTGGTAATTGACTTCTGAATGTATATAGTTAGATCCATATTTGCAGCTTTTTCTTGGGAGTGGGTAGTTTTTTATTGTGCATATGCTCCTCCTCAAATATTTCACTTTTAAGAAATGGTAGCCATATATGCAATATCTTTATAATGTCATGGAACAATCCTTTCTCAATCAAAGCTAATCAGTGTACTTTAAACATTACCTTGACGGTTTCATTTCCTTTTGCTGGAGAATGGGAAGTGTTTTTATTTTGTTTTGTTCATTTCCACGAAATGAGTTAGATGGATGTATGTCTGTGTTCCTTCTTTAACAAAAGCATATAGTAAGATAGACAGCATATAATAAGGTAGACAGTAATGGATAATGTGTAAAACTTGAGTATCGTCTTTTCTTTTCTGGAATGTACAGAGCCGTGTTCACTGTATAGTAAATTGCAAAACTTTAAAGTGAAAAACATTAAATGTTTGACTTAAGAGAAAGTTTTAGGTAATATCCCTAAAATAAAAAATTACACACGGAGGGAAATAGCAAATTTTTCCTTGTTTGTATTTCAGATTTGATTTGGCTAACTGTAACTTAAATGATGAGCATGTCAACAAAATGAACTCAGATAGAGTTCCAGATGTGGTAAGGCTTTCGATTTTTTTTTTTTTTTTTCCTGTTGAGGAGGATTCTTGTAATTCTTATGAGACAGATGCACGAGTTCACACTTTAGAAAATAACAAATCAACTTAGAGATTTCTTTGAAAATATAGTTAAGGCATAATAGCAGGAATATTCATTTTAAATCATTTTTCTTGGGGTAAATTCAAGGTTTGAATTTTTTTGTTGTTCTGCTCTTTAAAATTTTATTCTCTGTCAAAATACTTGGTACTTATCTATAGAGCAAAAATAAGTTTGTTGCTAGAAATGGTGACTTTTAGAGTTTACTCATGTTTACGCTGATCTACGTTCAGCATATTTCATGTTTATTGTCCAGCTAAGAAGATATTTAGAGTTAAGACCATTGTTCAAGGGTAAATATAATTGCAGTTGAAAATAATCTTCACATTATCAAGTCTTGAGTAAAGACTGTTACTTGTGAAAATCTGTTAAGTTCAAACATGATTAAGTATCATGAACAATAGTGAATGAAATCAGTGTGAAAGATCCTATGTCCTAATTGCTTAATTTTTTAAAATTAACATTGATTTCTTTAGCTATGGCCAAAATAAAAGACACCTCCTTCCCACACCTACCATCATCACCTAGTTGTGTTTTAATTAACTGATGAAATTAGGAAATAGAAGGATGATTTGGTTGTAAGTCAAAGTAGATATTTCTAACAAGGTCATAAGAGGAACTCATGAAGATGTTACAAGATTTTGTATTTTGTAAAATTATTTTCACCTGTTCCACAGTTATTAAGGTGTTCTAAGATATACTGTTGTGAAAGTTGTAAATAGTTCTGTAAGTGCTTATTAGTGGGAATAAAAAAGGAAAAAATGCCTATGATATTTTGAAATAGTTCATATTAATGGTAGCTGAAAATAGAAGTTCGAGTTAAAAAAAAAGCTGCAGAGTTTTGGTATTAAAAATTTGATATTCATTCATTGGAAAATTTTATAGTAATTTTAAGTTATACAAATAGTGCCCAAATGCATTCTCACATAAATACATGGAGAAAAAGTTATAAAAGTTTCCTTGACAATGCTTCTTGGTCTCTGTACCTTTCTCTTGTGGTGTAACCACTGCCATCAGTTTCAAGACTTTTCTGGTATTCCTATAACTTTTCATTTTTTTAAACTTAATTGGATTTTGTGGTCCGACTGTAGTTCTTGTGTTTTATAACTTTGCAGATATTTCTGTTACAGGTACTAATCAAGAAGAGCTATGACCGCACCAAACGCCAGCGTCGTAGAAACTGGAAACTGAAAGAACTTGCAAGAGATAGAGAAAACATGGATACAGATGATGAAAGGTCCCACTTTGCTTTTAACCTTATATGTTGTGTCAGAGAAAATCTTTAGGATAAATTGATTTTATGTTGTAAAGAAATAGGCATCACACAGTTGATCCTTGCACTCAGTATTAATTTTGGATTCCTGTCTAGGTTTTGATGGAATAAATTTAAGAGAATATAATGGATTTAATAATTATATCCTGGGTTATTACCTTATAATTACACTGTCATGTAAATAATTCAGTTGAAAAGTTAAAATATAATAAATAGAAAGGATATAATAAATAATAAGGATATCACAAATAGCAGATGAATACTTATGATTTGAGATAAAAAGAAAACAGCTTTTTGAAATCAAATGTTATTTTTGAAACAACCAGAAGCAAGATAATGTGTTCTAAAAAAGATTTTTGAATGACTCAAAAGTGCTCTTAGTGATGGTGTACCACTGATTTTGGGAAAAAATGGAGAATTTATAATAAAACTGTTTTATGAAATTTGAAATAGGAAAACAGTAGTATTTCTAAAATATAACCTTACAGTTAAGATATACATAAATTTACAACATGTTAATTAAGTTCTCTAAGTATGATTTCTCTGCTTCATCTGTAAAATGAAAGTGTATTTCAACTTGGTCATAAGACTTTTTGGTGGAGGAGTATCTTCTCATTGTCTTATATTTAACCTCACCTTTATTTTCAACTGTTTTGTTTTCATGTAGTTTTGAAAGAAAAGTTGTTTTCAGCCTATCAATATTTAATTGGCATCCATATTTGACTTTTTTTAATGCTTAGAGCACATTTAACTTGCAGTGCTGAAAATGAAGAGAACTTCATACTTTCTTGGTGAAGGTGAAATATGTAAATGTTTCTTTATCCTATAGGCAGTATCAAGATTTCCTTGAAGATCTTGAAGAAGATGAGGCAATTAGAAAAAATATCAACATCTATAGAGGTTGGTGTTTGAGGAGTGTTTAAGTCATATATTATACCAGGGAGAGTATTTTGGTATCTTAAACTTTGATTCCTGTACTTTACTTCTTTATTTTTTAAACTACTGTAGTTAAACTTTTACTAATAAATTCGTTATAGAATAGTAAAAATTAACTACATTGTTTCTTATACCACATTCTATATCAATTTTTTTCCTATCATGATAGCTCCTTTACTGGTAGAAATTTATTTATACATTTATTCAGTCCATTCATTCAGTGAATTTTTGAGTGCCAGCCCTAGGTAAAATACAAGAATTTCTAATACCATATAGTTAGATAATGCTAGTAGTGGTAGGGGCTGATATTTGTATAATTTCATATTTGTATTTATTTGAAATCCTTCTTTTGATTCTTAGATTCAACTATACCTGTGGAAAGTGACACAGATGATGAAGGAGCACCTCGAATTAGTTTGGCTGAGATGCTTGAAGATCTTCATATTTCCCAAGATGCCACTGGTGAAGAAGGTGCATCAATGATGACATAATGAGATCATGTTATAGACTGTACTATCTGTGGCTCAGGAAGTTGGAACAAAATGATCTTTACTGTGTATTGCTTCTATGCTTCCATATTTCAGGAGGAGAAATTTAGTTTTAAATGTGAATAAATAAAACTCTTTTGATTGTTTAAGCATTAAAAAGATTTGATAGTTTTGAAGTTCTAGATAATAAAAGATTAGGGAGAATATAATTGTTGCTGATATTTGGGCCATTTTTATGTGTGCAGTTTTATCACTGCTTTTTTTTTATGTACTGTAGTATTTTTACATACTGTAGTACTGGATTTAAAAACTCAAATGTAGTGATTCTTTGGCTGTTAACTAAATATTCAAGTATAAAACAAGCTTTTACATTCTTTTTATGTTGATCATTTTATGAGCATATGGAAGGTCATTTTTAATATGAACTTTTTAAGCATTTTGATCCACTTTAGATCATTTTTATGTCCTTAGTGAAGGGAAATTGGGGTTCAATTTATCACTGGACATTCAAGAGGGAAGTTAATCTTTTTTTATTTCATCATAAAATTAACATTTTCAGAAGGTTTTTATTTCTTTTTTTGTGTGGCTCTGGGAATCAAACCCACAGCTTGGCATTTGCTTGCTATATAACTCTTACTGAGTTGTATTCCCAGTCTTGCAAAAGTTTTTAAACATTTAACTTCTACTGTAGTACAAAGAAATATATATAAAATGTTTACATATTTGTAGCTCATATGGAGTTGTTATTTAAAGGTTAAATAGCAATTTCTTCTTTTGTTAGTTTTGCCTGGACCAGCAGCTTAGGGCAGTAGTCTGTGTCATAAAAATATCTTCCTATCACTTAAAAGATTTTGCTTTTAAAATTTTGCTTTACAGATTGAGAAGAAATAAATTTTCTCTGTAAGTTTCATCATTTGAACACATCTCCATCAAAAAGAATATTAGATTCCAGCATGTAGTTGGTAAAATAATAAAATTGAAGTACATGCTTTAAAAACCATGAATCGGGTTTGAATATAGAATCCTTCCACATTTTTAAGAAAGAGACTTGGCTTGAATTGTAGTGTCCTGAGAGTGAAGTATTACAATTCTATTTCTGTAGCAGCAAGATCTTACTAACTATACCAAACTAACTGCTACTTCATTAATTATATGCCTTCCACTAAATAGATTGAGCAAGTGCTGAATAGAATGTTTACTTTTTTTGAGATTGAACTCCCCAATTTTGAAGTTATGAATGAAATCCTGAATTTTCCAATTGATTCCTTTTTTGTCTGCATATTTAGTTAAAGTTGAATGTAAAAGGCATATGCTATTCTTGGTGATAGCTCGTCTTAGTTCTTCATAGGTGAGCATGGCCTCAACAAGTTCTTTCTCTCTTCTATGTCAAGATATTAAAAAGCATGAAAATAAAATTAGCCTTCCCTATTTTGTGTCCTTGAAATGGTCATTGTCATTTACATGAGAGTATCTCATTCAGTTTTCCAAAGTGGAATTGTTAATGTTATTCATGTATTTGTCATGATTTTCCCTGAAAAATTTAGTATCTAACTTTATTTAGTCTTATTTATTTATTTGCAGCGCTGAAGAATGAATGCAGGTCCTCACGTGCTAGGCAAGTGCTCTACCACTGAACTATAGCCTCCCTACTTTAAAAAATTTTATTCTGTAAAAAGATTCTGCTGAGTTGCTCAGACTGGCTTTGAACTTGTAATCCTTCTCCCTCAACCTGAGTAGCTAGAATTATAGGCATGTGCCACACCTAGTGGTCTTATTTATTTGTTTTGGTACTGAGGTTGAACTCAGGGGTGTTCTACCATTGAGCTACACCTTAGCCCTTTTTTATTTTTAATTTTGAGCCAGAATCTCACTAACTTGCCCAGGCGGGCCTCAAAGTTGTAATCCTCATGCCTCAACCTCCTGAGTCTCTGAGATTATAGGTGTGTACCACCAAGCCTAGCCAGTCTTTTTTATTTTTGATGTTTTATCTTTATGAGTATTGAAACCTGCTAGTTGGAAGAAGACTGTGACAAGGCAAGAGAATACGAATAAAGGTATCATTTAAGAGCTTGCACAGAGTTAAGCAACCTGATAAATCTCCATTTTAGAGAGGTCTGTGGTTCCCCAACACTTTCAGAAATAGCCCAGAATTGATATGGGTTGAGAAGGCTATTATTAATCAAATGTACAAGAGGCTGCCTTATGACAGATTTATAAATATGACTAATGTAGAAGTCAGTATAATCATTATCTTAATCTAGTCAGACCTGTACTTGAAGCTGTGTTATAGTCAAAAGTAATTTTTAAGCAAGGAAAGAGATTGAAGCCAAGAGTTGGTTGCCTGTGTAATTGAGACTTTTAACAGCGTCAGACTGATTCCTTGCCACAACAGAACCCAGGAACTCAGGAAGTCCAGACTCCACGGGACATGCCTCCCTGATCAGTACTGAGTCAATGCCAGAAATTATCACTAGAATCTTAAATGTTAGTAAACGTGTTTATATTGATTAGATTACTTGATATGTTATTTCTAGCTTGCTTGGCCTGTTACTTCTAGCCCAATGAACATTTATTTTTTGAAATAACTTTTTTCCATAATTTCACACTTAGAAAAAGTTACAAAAATACTACAAAGAATTCTTTAATTCCCTTTTACCCAAATTAGCTAAATGTAAACATTTTAACCTCGTTTACTTTCTTTTTCCTTCTTACTAATTATTTTTTAGTCAGCCATTTAGAGTAAGATACAGGTTGGGTGTAGCTCAAAGTTAGAACCCCACCTAGCATGCACAAGGCCCTGAGTTCAGTTCCCTGCATCATGAAGAACAAAAGGTAAGATACAGACATGCTTCCTTATCCTCTTAAGTATTTCAGTGCTTATCTTCCCTAAAAACAAGGATTCCTGTATTCATAATGCAATGTTCAGGATCAGAATATTAACATTGACTCAATACTGTTATCTAATCTGTAAACTGTATGGAGGTTTTGTCCCAATAAAGTATTTACAGAAAAAATAAATTTGAGATTGTACATTGTATTAGATTTGCACACCTCTTTTATCTTTAATCTGAACCAGTTCCTAAGTATGTTTTATGTAATCGACATTTTTTAAAGAGTCCACACCAGTTTCATAGAATGGCCTCAATTTGGCTTTGTCTCATGTTTTCTCCTGATTAAATTTGGGTTATACCCTTTGGTAGAATCCAGAAGTCATGCCAGATTCTCAATGCATTATATTAGGGGACAGTGCTTTCAATTAGTTCAGACATCCCCAAATCTCCCTGGATTAGTAGCTGGATTTCTTCTGTAAGGAAGAGCTTCATATGAGTATGGACTCTAGGATTTTAATCCCATAAGGTTCAATTGCTTGTAATTGTTAATTTTCACTTGATTTTTTTAAAATAAAATTCATTTCACTTTACAGACACTGAAGTTTGCTCTTTGATGTACAGGTCTGAATTTAAAACATAGATTATGTAATCAATCAAAATGGAGAACAATTCTATCACCGTTATCCCCCTTCACCACCGGGTCCACAGATTCCCTCATGCTACCCCCTATGAGTTTTCTTGGCAACTTCTCATGTTAAAGTTTACTTCTTCCAAGATAAATAAATGAAACCATACAGTATGTTGCTTTCTGAATTTTTTATTTTTTTATTTAGCACTTGAGATTCATCAAAAGTGTTGTATAAATGAAGAGTTGGCTTTTTATTTCTGAGTTATGTTGAATTGTATAGATGTATCACAGTTTATTGAGGCATATTTGACGTGTCTAATTTTTGATTATTCGTGGTAACTGCTAAGAACTTTACAGATTTTTATTTTACTTCAGTAAATAACTAGGTATGTGATTGTTATAGTAAGTGTGTTTAACTTGATAAAAGTTAGCCAAACTGTTTTCCAAAGTAGCTTGTGCCACTGTGCTTTCCCAGCAGCAGTGTATGAGAGCTTTGGTGACTACGCCTTTACCAGCACTTTGTTTTATCAGATTTGTTTTTAAGGCTGATCTAACAGGTGAATGCTCATATCTTTTTGTGATTTTTATATGCATTTCTCTAACGACTAATAATACTGAGCATCTTTTTATGTACCTAATTGTTATCTGTATATCTTTGGAAAAATGGCTGTTCAAATCTTTTGTCTATTTTAAAAAATTGTTTTGTGTCTTAGTTTCAGTTACTACAACAGTACCATAGACTGTGTAGTTTGAACAACAGAAACTTAAGTTTTCATAGCGCTAGAGGCTAGAAAGTCCAAGATGAGGGTATCAGCATGGTCAGGTTCTGGGTGGGAGCCTCTTCTGGGTTTTCATATGACAGAATGGAGAGGAAGCAGGCTATCTCTGATTTTCCTCTTAAGTGCACTAATTACCTCATAAGATTCCACCCTTATAAACTACCACTCCCAAAGTGCTCACCTACTACCACTTTAGCATCAAGGTTTCAAATATGAATTGGGGGAAACATAAATATTCAGTTAATAACAGGTTGTTTATTCTCTTGTGATGTTTATTTATTAATATTTGGTGCTGGAACTTGAACCCAGGAGCAGTCTACCTCTGAGCTACATCCCCAGCCCTTTATTTTATTTTGAGACAGAATCTTGCCAAATTGTCCAGGCTGGGCTTGAACTTGAAATCCTCCTGCCTCAACCCCCTGTGTAGCTAGGATTTATAGTCATGCAACATTACACCCAGCCGTGACTTGATTTTTCATTTTTACATTCACATCCCAGAATTGACCAATGAGTATACCTTCAAAATAGGTCTTGTGTCTTTTGGAAAGATGTTTCAATGTCTTTGATCTTTTCTTGGATGCTGATATAAGGTAACTCTTTGGGTAGGTTTTGGATTTCTCTACGTGGGCCCTACCTGCAATATGCTTGGCTTATTTTGCTTTACAAGGACCAGTGTACTTAGAAATAGGGCTACCTCAGTCCTGTGTGATTTAAGAAATCCTGAAATGGTTTCATGAAAAGCAACAGGTGTAAAAGCTATTAATTCTCAGCTTACCAATTGTTGACGAGTGCAGTTGTGAGCTGTGATGAAAGGAAGAAATCAGACTAGATACCTCTTTAAAGTAGTATGATCAGAAAATTCAATTTAGTTCTTTAACTTCATATATTTTGAAAGAATTACCTTATTGCCTAAGGGGAAGATGATTCCAAATATCTTTGGACAAAACAAGATTTGTAGTTATTTGGAGTGTCTTGAGCAGTTACTGTGTTTCTTGTGCTGCTTTCACTGCTGTCTATATTGTTTCATCTGATGGATGCTCTTTGTTGTTTTGTTTTTTTCCCCAAGTTAAAGTACAGTGGTGCTTGTCATAAATTGTCCTTCTGACAGTTTCACATAAATACAGGTCTTTATAACCTACACCTTCACAACTACAATATTGTTGTGAAGTACTTTAAGATGATGTATGTATTAATACAATTTTATGAAGTGCTAAACAAGCATTTCCAGAAAGTCTGTATGATAAGGACATAAAAACATGTTTTGGAGTCTTGTTACCTGCCACTTTCTGGCTATGTGACTTAAGCTTTCTAAACATTTGTTTCCTCATTTTTAAAAAAAGAATAATAGTGTTCAATACACAGAGTATTGCTAAAAACTTTAGTAAGTCTGTGATCAAATGTAATTGTTCAACAAATAGTATTTGCTTTTAAGTTTACAATGATAGCTTTAGTGTTTAGTATTTAAATAGATTGAGAAAAAAAATTATCCATGTACTTCTTAGCAGCATAGAGCTTGTTCTAGAAGCTCTATGGGGACTATAAAGACAAAAGAATTATCTATAATCCCACCACAGGAGACTGGTTAACATTTTGATATATTTCTTTTTCAGTAGACCTTATTTTTTTTAACAGTTTCAGGTTTATAGAAAAATCATCACAGTATAGTATTCTGTTTTATTCCATTTCCCCTGTTAACATCAGTATAATACTTCTGTTGAATTTATCAACCAATATTGATGTTATTATTAACTAAACTCCATAGTTTAGAGTTCTGTAGTTCTAACCTAATGGTTAGAACTTTTTTTCTTTTCAAGAGTCTTATCCAGGGTACCATATTGAATTCCACTGTCATACTTTCTTATGGTTCTCTTGATGACAGTTTTTCTTTGTGGTGACCTTGTGATTTTGAGGAGTATTGGTCAGATAATTTATTCCCCACTGTTGGAATATGTCTAATGCTTTTAATCATGATAACAATGAGGTTATGGGTTACTAGGAAGAAGATCATAGAGGCAAAGTGTCATTTTCGTGATGTAATCAAGGGAACATAGAGCAACAAGATTTATCATAGTTGATGTTGGCCTTGATCAGTTGACTGAGTTAGTATTTGTCAGGCTTTGCTAGTGAAAAGATATTCTTGTTTCCTCCTTTCCTTACTGTGTACTTTGGAAGGAAGTCACTGTGTGCAGCCCATATAACTAAGAGATAGTGAGTTATGCTATGGGAAATTTTCATAAATTTTATTTGAAATTCTTCTTGGAAGATTTGTCCTTTATTTATTCAGTCACTTATAGCAGTATGGACTTATGGATACTTATTTTATATTTTGAGTTATAATCTGATATTACTTTATTTGGTTGTTTGAATCATTGTAGTTTTGGCCATTGGGAACTCAAAAAGTTCTGTGCTGTTATGATATTCTCCAACTGGAAAATGTTGTAGTGTGTGTGTGTACACATGCATGTGTGTACATAAGCATTTCCTTATATTCTATTGCTACACACTACTGCAGTCTCATCTTGTGTATTTACTTCCCTAGGATCATCCATTTTCCAAGGTCTGGTTTCACTTCCTAGAGAGTGGTTTAAGAGACTATTATCTAGGCACTAGGTATACTGTCTGCTCCTAAGTATCATTTCATTTCAGTTCTTCTCAACTGACAGAGCAAATTGATGCCTATTCACTAACCTGTATATTTACATATATTTATAAACACTTCTATATGTAACCAATTGGAATCTACATGAAAAAGCTGAGTTCATACTGATGTCTGCAAGTCAAAGTAATTACCAGATGGATCAGTCTAGCTTTCTCCCCTTGTTTAACTCCCATTTCAATAGTAAAAAAACCTGGTTCCCATATGTCATCCTTTTACTTAATTGTTTAGTTTCACTACAGAAGTATAACAGCATCAGAATTAACATATGAAAAAACTTTATTAACTTTATTAAGTGAATGCTTATATGCAGTTCTTTTTGCCTTAAGCCTAACAGACTATTCATTTCCAGAGTTATTTAGGTCATCATCTTTCCCCATCTCCTTCAGCAAGTTTGTTTGGTACATTTGTAATACAATTAGTCATGTCATTCTGAATTCTTTTCCTGGAATCACCTGACCTTTTTATTTTTTATTTTTTTTTGAGACAGAGTCTCATACATTCAGTATGATCTCACCACTGTGTATTATGTGTAAGTAAATTCCAGATATATTTCATATACTGCAAATAAGTATATGAAAAAATGCTCATCATTTGTCATAAGAGAGTGCAAATTAAAACAGCATCAGATAACAACCACACACCTATTAGATTCATTAAAATTAAAAGAAAAACTGACAAAACCAAATGCTGGTAAGAATATAGCAACAGGAACTGTCTTTCATTGCAATGGGAATTCAAGGTGGCATAGCCACTTTGTAAGACAGTTTGGCAGTCTCTTTCAAAGCTAAACATAGTCTTACCATAAGACCCAGAAATCATGTTAGATATTTACCCAACTGATTTAAAAAGAATGTTTATAGAAAAACCTACCCATGAATGTTCATTGCAGCTTTATTCATAATCACCCAAAGCTGGAAGTAACCAGTGTCTTTAGTTGAATGGATAAACATAAATGGATAAACTGTGGAATTTATTTAGAAGAATTCCATGAAAGGACCCATTTAAAAAGACTGTTATTGTTGATGTTAGCAGAAGGGAGGAGGAGGATATTAGGTATGGGAAAAGAGAGCCCTTATCTTTCATGAGGTTATTAGATGGCAGTAAAGGACTAGCATTTTTCAATTTTGGCAATCTAGAAGACTTTGGTGTTATGAAATAAAAAGTTAACATTCACAATAATGCACTCCTTAGCAATTATATACTTGGGAATAAGCTGAAACTTGTAAGAATTAAGTGCAGACCTAGCGGTTTGAGGAATAAAATCTTCCAGCAGTCTGGTTCTTGACTCTAATCCAATTCAGTGATGGTAACATTACCAATGTCCTATACTTTTCCCCATGGTAGTATAATTTGAGAATTTCCAGTATAAGCAAGGATAAGAGAAATGCTTTTTTATTTTTTAAAAAATTTTAAGGTGGTGTTATGGCTGATCTTCTTAGTTCTTTTAATATTTCAAAATGCTTAATGATGAGAGACTAACATGGGCAATAGGTCAGGTAATATCTTCACCTGGTCTGGCATTCCCCTCTAATTAAATCACGAAAGTTTAGCAGCATATCTGTGGGTGTGACATAAGAAACCTTATTCAATTTTTCCCTGAGTAAATGAATGAATTATCAAGAAAGAAAAGAGACTGGTCATGTCACTTGATTTTATAACCATTGTTTTACATTTTTCTTTTCCTACGAAATGAGGATATAAATAACCAAATTTCCTTAGAAAACAAAATCCCACAAACATTATTTAGTTATCTTTACCACACTGTCATGTTTCTTCAACATGCACAATGTAGAAATGTAATTTTACTCACGTGTGAAAGGAAGTTTAAAATAGTCAAGTGCATAGACTCAGGAACCAGATGTCTTGGGTTCAAATCCTAACTCCTGTTTAATAGCTGTTACCCTCAGGAAAGTGCTTCCCTTCTCTGTGACTCAATCATGTTCGGAACGTGGAAGTTCCATTGTTTAAAATTGAGGGGTCCAATTATTGTGAGATTAATAAAAAAGCTCTATTTTTCAGATGGTCTGACAAAAAAGGAAGACCAGAGGGGCTGGAGCTGTTAAAAAGGAAGATGTAACATTGCTACCCAGAGATCAGAAGCTGCACATCCTTTGAATCAACTTAACTACTGTGCTATTAACGGCACTGTTAGAATCAGGCCTGGACTTGCTGAGGATTTGTCATTTAGTCAAAGGGTGCTGCCTCTGTCCCAGATGCTCCATTCCCATAGCAACAGGAGTATCTGCCACCAACTCACACACTGGGAGCTAGGAACCTTTCTTTTTTAGCCTTCTCAATTCCTTTAACACCTAACAGGAAGCTACCTGCCAAAAGAACCTGAAAATGTAGTTTGATTTCTTCCAGCTCCAGCGGTTCAGAATAGAGTATAGGAGGGTAGGTAGGCTGAAAAGCCACAGATAAATAGCCTGTGCAAAGATTTCATACACATGCATATACTTTTTTTTTTTTTTTTATAATTTGTAGCTATCTCTAGGAAGAAGAACTTAGACTGGTACAGCAGTGGGGAAGGTGGGAGATGTAGTTTTTACTCCTTGTCTTTTGGGGTTTGTTTTTAAGTTCTTTAGGTCACAGAATTGTACTCGTTTCAAGGCACACTGATTTTAGTCCATGTAAGTTATCATGCCCATTTCTTTCCCCTATTCTCACCCATGTCATGAATGTCTTTCTCCCATATTTTATCTTATTGAAATTCTTAAAAGATATATAATGTTGTTCATGGGTTGAATTTAAATGCTGTCATGCTAAAACTTTTATTTCTTTCACTGAACATTAGTGTTTCCGATGAATCCATGATTCTATTTATAAATTCCGGTATTTTTCACTGCCTAGTATTCTGCTGTATGCATATAACCACATTTTCTCTATTTTTCTATTGTCAGATATCTAAGTTGCCTGTACCTATCTTGCACATAAGCTACAATGAACAGTCTCAGCCTTGTTTTGTGGATCTATCCAGAGTCTTCAGAATGTATACACTCAGTATGGTAGGCAGCCTCTAAAACAGCTCTCATGGTTCCCACTTCCTGATATTCATGCTCTTGTTTAATCTTCCTTTTGTTGTGGGCTGGATCTAGTTATTCTCTTCTAACAGATTGAATATGCAAGCATGATGATATGTCACTTACAAAATTAGTTTATAGGAACATTATGACTTCTGTCTTGCTTGCTATTTCTCATTCTCTTTTTTGAGAGCCCTTGCTCTGGTGGAAACAAGCTGCCCTGTTGTGAACTGCCGTATGAAGGGGTTCATGTGGCAAGTAACTGATGTCTGTAACCTGTAGCCATCAAGTCCCTAAGACCTGCCAGCAGCCAAGAAGCAAGCTTGGAAATGATCTTCTGAGGCCTGTAAAAAGGCTTATTAACCCTTGAAATGACTATAGCCCCAGTCAACCCTTAATTGCAGTCTTGTGGTCCTTGATTGCAGTCTTCTGATACACAGACATTCAGGTAAGCCACATCTGGATTCCTGACCCACAGAAACATTGCAATAATGTTTTTATCCACTTAATCCTGGGGTACTCTGATACATAGAAATAAATAATACCCTGATGAATGTGATAGCTGTTAGTAAGATATGTGTATATTGAACTAAGGACTACCAGATACCTTTCTTACCATCAGTATGTGGGGATTTTCCATTTCCTTACTCTTTCACTAATGCCAAAGCTTTTCCCCCCTCATTTTTGCCAACTTGGTATGTGTAAAGTGAGGTATAAAGCATACTTTATGTTTATTTGGTTATATGCTGAGTGTCCTTTCATATCTCTTGCTAGTTATTTGGAATTTCCTTTCTGATCAGTGTTTATTATTTGATCTTTCTTTGATTTTCCTGTCTTTCTTGTTAATTTGAAGAAATTTCTTACATAAATAGCCCTTGTTGGGTTAAGATATTGAAAATATTCCATTGATAAATCTGTATATTATGTATTCTGTTAAACAGAAATATTTCATTGTGATGGTTTTAACCATAAATTCTTCTTCCTTGAGGTTTGTGCTTCTCTAAGTCTTGTTAGGCAGGACCACTGACACCCACAATTGAGATTTTTCAAATAAGTAAAGTTCTTTGCATTAAAAACTGTTGAATGAATTGATATGTATTTAAAAATATGGAAAAATCAATTATCTATTATTTCCCATATCACTTGAATATTTTTGCAATACCAAATCAAGTACATCTTTTTCAAATAATGTGGTAGCTTAACACATTCACAAGTCTAGATAAAATGAGGTGTGGAAGCAGAAGAATCTAATAAAAGTGAATTGATACTTCACTTCTCAAAATTCCAGAAATGGCAATAATAACAAAGCATGTTGCAAAATGATAAAAAATGTGTTTTTCTACCTTTTTTTCCCCAAGTTCTTTTAAGAATTTTAATTCAAGTGGCCACCAGATGGCACCAATGCCTGAAAAGTGCTTATGAAAATCAGAAGTATCATTTTCACATTTATCTTAAAATCTGGTAAAGTATAAATGTATTGACAATGTAATTAAGGACATAATACTGCCCTTCCACTGTAAATTAACCTTTAAGAAATTCCTTATGAGGTTCCAGACTGGGTGAAGTGTCTTTGTGGTTCTGTAGTGAATAGTACTTACTGATTACTCTGTAATTATTTACTCATGATTATTTCTTTCATTTGAAGTGGAGATCAGGACATTTTCAGTTGTATTAAGCCCTGAATAGTGTGGCCTTTATATATTTTTTTTCTAGTGATCAGTGGGTTATGACTTAAAGTCAGATTTGGGAGAAGTAATATCTAAAATGTAAACTTGCCAATTTAAACATGCCTTTCAATGTTTATAACACCGATAGATTTGGGGAAATAGTGGAAACAAACATTTTAGTGCTTTATTTCATATATTGAATTGATAATGGAAAAAATAGCCAAATTGTCTATCTCATTTACTGAATTGAACTACAAATCCCATTCCTTTTTGGGAAAGGGTCACAGAGACACTTAGGGCTCTTAAAAGGTTAATTTATTTATGAATTAATATGTCCAAGGACCATAAAACTGACTTCAGAACAACCACCTGAACTACAAATACGAGATTTTTTTAAAAAAAAAACATGTATCCTAAATGGCACTAATGAATCTCAGGCTCTGACTGTGATATTTGATTGTCCTCAAAAGGTTTCCATCAGCTCCCTCTCTCTCATCTTCTTTGAAGTGACATCTTCTAAGTGTTACTGGAGCATTGAGAGGCATAGCCCAGTATTAGGCTTTCCCTCCTTGGAAAACATATCTCCAGAACCTACTGTTCACTTGTAACTATAACTTGGCATGATTTTACTATTGAATATACATTTTTTTTTCCAGTACTGGGGATAGAACCCAGAGGTCCTCTACCACTGAGCTACACGTTCCCAGGCCTATTTATTTATTTATTTTAATTTTTAAGTTTTTTTTGGGTATCAGGGATTGAACCAGGGGTGCTTAACCACTGAACCACATCCCCAGCCCTTTTTATATTTTATTTAGAGACAAGGTCTCACAAAGTTATGCAGGGCTTTGTTAAGGTCTTGAGGCTGACTTTGAACTCAAAATCCTCCTGCCTCAGCCTCTCTAGTCTCTGGGATTATAGGCATATTCCACTGTGCCAGGTCCCTTTTCATTTTTAAAAATTTTGAGACCAGGTCTCACTAAATTTCTCAGGCCCAGGCTGGCTTCAAACTTATGAGCTTCCTGCCTCCTCCTTCCAAGTTGCTAGGAATGTAGGCATGCACCACCACACCTGGATTAAATACACTTTTTAAAATAATCAATACCCACATTTCCCTAAATGTGATAAGTGAAGCCATAGCCCTTCAAGAAAGTACTTGGAGAAAAAAAGTGTTCTGTCCTTGTTTTTTCTTCTCAGCTCACATTATCATATTAAAGACTCTCTGAAGCCCTGTAGTGGTGGTTTCCAATGGAGTGGTACTACTCCCCAGGGGATGTTTTGTAAATTGGTAGGAGTGTTTTTGTTGGCCCTGGAACTGTGGGTAGACACTACAGTCCCATGAAATGAAGAGTCATCCTTCCTCACCCTCTGGGACTTTTGCTTGTCATGGCAGTCTTATGGCTGTAAATAATTAAGACTCTTACCTAACTCTGTTTACATATAAACACAAAGTAGTTGAAATTTTATAACAGATACTGAATGATTTAGGAATACAATGATCATGTAAACCAAGAAAAGACTGTATTTTGTTTTGCTTTGGACTTTACCAAGAATTATTCACTATTTTAAAAGGGTACAGCACCAGCAATTTTCACTGGTTGTGCTGGAGTTACTGACAGCACAACCAGGTGGCCTGTGTTTGCAGTTGTCAAATTGGTGATGATTCTTTATATAGAAAGAAATATCTGACCACTCTTCTCTTTTGGTTTAGTTACACCCAAACATTTACATATTAAGCTACATGTTATGTTGTTGTGGGCTTTTCTGGAATTATATTTATAAAGGACAGACTTACAAATTTTGTTTCAGGAAGATGAAGGAGATGTTACAAAGATACATGTTTATTGAAAGGATATTTTGGGTCAGTTAGGTCTGGGAACTACTATCCTAAGTAAAGAAATATGGAGAATTTTCTTATTCCAGCTAAATTTATTTGAAAATAGAATATTTTTGTTTGATGCCTGTTACCAAGTTTCCTTAAGTGATTTGCTGAGGTTTTCATTTGTCCTTCAGATTTTAGTGTAAATTTGTTACTCATCCATCATATGGGCCTATATGTATTTTCAAACTTTTACTAATTAAGAGAGACCAGAGATGGAACTCAGACAAGGCAAAGCCTCAAGAGGAGTTCAGAGTGGAGAAGGGTGGCCCATATTGTATCTGGAGGCCATGGTGAACACGTGGGTGAACAGAAGTGAGGTGCAGTAAGACCAGCCTGCAGATGCTGGAGACCATGATAATGGAGATAAGATCATACCTCTTGTATGCTTGCATGAGAGGATTTCAAGGAAAATACGAGACTTAGTAAAAGTATAGCAACGTTTATTAGAAGGAGAAGAAGGGGGGAAAACACTGTCAAAGAAGGGAGAGATAACTTACTTTTTTGTGAGTTCAGTTTTATTGGGATAAGAGGGAAGGTTTCTGAAGAATCCCACCTAAGCATGTCCTCTGAACTTTTGACTATAGGATTGTATCAGTTTTAAGTCCCTACTGTGCATGTTTCTACCTAAAGGCAACACTCATTTTGGTTTCAAAGGTCACAAAGGCCCTCTTTCATCTGGGTCCTGCATGGATCAGGGTAACTTGTGAGGTTTTTTTGTTTTGTTTTGTTTTGTTTTGTTTTGTTATTTTAATCAGGGGAGGAGGAGTTTTTGGACATGTACTGCTCAATGTTGAGAGGGAAGAATAACCCTGGAAATCAGAAGTTTTCGTTAAGGATTCTAATATACTATTATCTTTTTAAACCAAAACTTAGTCAGAATACCTATGTGAACTGCTTCAAAGAAAGACAACTGAAAGCAGGTGGGTTCAGAATTAACCCTTTAACTTCATGTTCCCACCACTCATGACTTCTAGTGTGCAAACAGAGGGAGGCTCTTTGCTCAGGTGTGGGCCCTGGGCACTCTCCATACAAACAGATTAAGGACTTCACTTGTATCTTTCCTGATTCTTTAAAGGAATATCTGGAATTTTTAAAAGTTTCTGTTGTGATGAATTGTTCCTCATTTGCGATGAATTGTTCCTGTGGTCATCCATATTGTGATTTTGGACACTTAGAAGTCTGATAGAAAGATAGTTTGCTTTATATTCCTCTCACCACATGCAAAAGATACGCTTTATATTCCTCTTACCACATGCAAAAGATACATGCATCATAAAGAAAAAAGAATGGTTTGTTTTAAACCTTACATATAACATTTTCATAAAGGATATAGTAGGCATTAAGAGGTTAAATGTTTTGAGGGTTAAACTGTCCACTACAGGAATTCATCACAAAAGAAACTCAGAGAGAAGCACTTGACAGATTATATATGGAGATGGCTAAATAAAATTAGTGTAAAAATTAATAAAATTTTTCCTGTTGATAACACTTGACCAGGATTAGGAAATGACAAGGTTGGGAATCAGCTTTCTTGGACTTGGCTCCTACTTTGCTTTGAAACCTGGGAATGTAGTTAACCTCTCTGTTGATGTCTTGCATACCTCACTTTAATGAACATCATATACAATGACAAATGGGGAAGTATCTTAAAGATGGAAGTTTGTGTACCATCTGTGTCACAGTCTTCTCCCATGCCAGAAACCACAGGTAAATCTGTGCTCAGGTCACAATTGAATAAAAGTAACAAGGTCTATAGAAAGCTCAGAGGAATGAAGCTTTAGCCTTCTGAATACCTAATTTAAGAATCCTTGGACTAGGGTGTAGCTCAATGATAGAGCACTTGCCTAGCATGTACTGGGCCTGGGTTTTATCCCTGGTATGGAGGGAAAATACTCATTTATCATGGAAATATCCCTGGTTCTCATACTTGAGCATGGGAAAGTGCAAAATTCTTCAAACCCTATTATTTGGCAAAGGAGTGGTATACAAAAACAGGTGTTGTAGCTGCAAGGGGGCATTTCAGCACTTTTGGAATGACACAGGTGAATTGGCGTTGGGACTGGGTGAGTTTCCCAGTCCCAAGTCTTGACTCACCCTGTCTGCCTGCAACTCCCTATCTGTGGCATGTTTTCTGTTCTGCTAGATTGCCTCTCACTGGTTGAAAAGATGACGTCTCACTTCTGAGACCTGGGTAGACTTGCACCTTGGCTTACTAAATGGAAGCTCTGCCTATTCTGGGGTCTTTTCCCACAACATGCACCTTCGAGTTGAATGCATTTCACACTGATGCTTGAAGTAAGCATGAAGGCATGAAGTAAGTCAAGAGTCAATAACTGGCTTTCTTGTCTTTGTTTTGCTACAGGAGAGAGCTGGAAAATAAAACCTTTGTTTTATTTGGATTGTCTGCATTCAAAATTAAAAGTACCTTATTAGTATGTACAATTACTATGTTTTTAATCTATCTGTTTAAAATTATTTTAAAAAGAGGTGACAGGATGATTTGATTCCTGAAATGCTTTATGCTGCATTTTGACTATTCCTTCTAACTGTGCCCCTACAGCAGTGACTGTTAATCACTAATTCTAAACTCACATGAAGAGTATCAAATAATACCTGTCACCAGAAATCTCAATGGAATTGCCTTTGTCACCACTTAAGACTTTCAGTCTTTTCTGAATTGTTACCATAGGGTTGAAATGTCCAGAAAATTTATTGGTTCATCTTTTGAATTACTGACTTACCCTTACAAGGTATTCTGAGGACACCCTATAGTTGGCTGTAAAGTGGTAAGTTTGTTGATTGTATTCATTCCACATGTTTACTAGGTGTCTACTTTGTCATGATCTATCTTAGCTGTTGGAGACAGAGCAGTGAATAAAACAGAAAATTTCTCTAATTTAACCAAGGAAAATAGTTAAAAATGAAACAGAGCAACTGGTTATTTGAGCATCAGAAGTATGATGCAAAAAATTAAGTCAAGGCAGAGAATGTAGGCTGCTACTTTGGGAAGGCAAGTAGGAAAACATCTTAATTACACATATTATGTATGGGAAGAACATACTGAGAAAGTGGCATGAGAGTAAAGGTTTGATGGAAGGGAAGGAGTGAGCGTTATATATCATGAAGAGCGTGATGCAGAGGGAGCAGTAGATACAGAGGCCCTGAGGAAGGAGGTGCCTAGTGTGTTGAAAATATGTAGTGCAGCACTTCCTACATGACAGATACTGCCATAAAACCTTAACCTCCATTAGCTCATTTATTCCTCCATGCATTCTTCATTCCCCATTCATAGATGAGGAATTAAGGACCAGACCAGTTGCATAACTTGTAGAACCCAAGCAGCCTGACTCGAGTCTCCTTAACCTCTCTACTCTGCTGCCTGCGTTTAATCCCTTGGAGATTGTTAAGGGCATTTTTCATCTTATTGCACTGTAACACTTTACCTTCAGGAGGAAATATTTTTCTGATTTTCACATTATTAGTTGTGCTTGTCTTGAGTAGCTGGTTTACTTTCAATCTTATAAACACTGTGATCTGTGACAATGATCGCTGATCATGGTTTTTTGTTAGCCATTGAATATTTGAAGGCCCATTCATTTTGTTTTCTTTCCTACTTCCTGTTTTTGTGTTTTATATATTGTTATAACCACCTTAGATCATTTTAGAAATAGTGAGTGATGAATAAATAGAAATACATTTAAAAGGTAAGTACTGAGTACTTAGCAGTTTAAGGCTAGGAAGCAAGGTACCCTGGCTCTGGGAAAAACAACCCTCTAGCCAGCCTAGCAGGACAAGGATTCTCATTTCTCCATTCCCTCAGCCACAGCTCTTCTTTCTTGCTTATACTCACATTTCCCTCTGGAGCTAAGGGAAGAGGAGAGAAGTAAGCTTCCTCTTGAAACCCCAGCCCTGATAACTGTAAGTCCACATGGCCATGTAGCATGGTGTTAGAATGTGGACTAAGATCCAACAAACTTTTCATGCCATGAACAGCATAGCCCAACTGGGGTCCAAGTCCTCAGCTGCTGCTTCTGTAAAATGAAGATCAAAAGTAATATGTACCTCTTAGAGTTGTGAAGATTAAGTAGGACAACATTCACATATAAAGTGAAGCACGTAGCTGATGCATATAAACACTATGGAGATCTTATTTGTTGTTATTATTTTTCATTCTTTACTTAAAAACAAACACTGGACTTGGAGAAGATTTGCCCAGTCAGGTGCCTTATGGGGCCTTTCTGTGTTACTGACCCCTCACACTTTGGTTCTCTATGTGGATACGGCCTACTGCAAACAAAACCAAACCACTATTAATAGTGAATAAAACCAACAGCCAAGGAGAGTCTCCAAATTTCTAAAATCTTCTGAATGGTCATTGAGGCAGCTTCTCAGATACATCCTAGAAGAGAACAGTGAGGAGGGAGCTTCTTCAGGCTCTACTTCTGCTTTGTCAGCTGATCCCCCTCCCCATAATGCTTTGCTTTTCAGTTGCTTGAGAATAACTACTCAGGAGATGAGCATTTCTTTCTTTTTTCTTTCTTTTAGGATTGCGTCAAGTTATGCAAGAAGAAAATGATCCAGTTAAAGAGGCTCGAAAGAGAAGCTCTTTCAGGTAGTCTACAAGTTAGATAACTTTTATTTTTTTACTCTATAAACATGGTGAGTCACTGACCTGCATGGAGAGAGGTGGTGCTGGGAACCATGTGGAGCCCTGGTTAGCAGCTGGATGGTTCCAAGCTGGTGGAACATTATTTAAGGCCAAGACTCTCATCTGCCAAATGGGGCTAATACTTTCCTCACAGGGAGGATTGAGGAGCATGATGCATGATGTGTGTAGCTTTCAGTGATGTTAATCTGATTCTTGGAAGCCTTTTCTTCAGTTATTTTACTTTCTGCCACATCATTAGAATTGCCGAATTATTCAGGATTTTTATAACTAGTTTATAGATTATCAAAGCCCTTTGCTAATGGCTCTCTCCTGCTGACTTTTTAAAAATTGCAATAAAACTGCATATCAGCCTGTCAGTTATGAAAAGTAGCAGATGATTCAACATCAATATTGCTGAATGCTTTGGTAAAATGGTTTTATAAAAATGACTTTGAAACTACATTTGAAGCTTTATTTATGTTTATCTATGGACAGATTACATAAGCTGATAATTTTCTCATTTTTAAGTTTGACTTTTGGTGATTATGAAATTATCACAAAAATGTGATTACTAGAATAAAATCTTTCATAATCCTATTACCCAGAAATAATCATTAGTATCTTTTAATTTATTCCCTTTTGATATGTATAGTTATTTATGACTTTTTCTGCCTAAAATTGTGTTGTAAATATTCACTCATATTACGTTTAAATTCTTTTCATAATGGAATCTACATAATCATTATGTACTGGAATCTATATAATCATTTTCCTAATTTAGACATTAAGATTCTCCTAAATCTCCACAAGAAATGTTTTTATAAGCCTTTGTCTGCATTTCTGATCAGTGCCTGAGGATAAATTCCTAAAAGTTAAATTATTGGATCAATTTCATGTATTCATTGCTGTGTAACAAACCACTTTAAAACTGACTCTCATCAATATTAAATATTGGAAGTTTTAGAAACCTCTATTTACTAATAAGTAAAATATGGAATCTCATTGTTATACTATGAATTTGCTTATTAGTGAACTTCCATATGCTTGATAAGAATTTGTATTTCTTTGTGAATTATCTGTTTATTTTGGGGGCCAATTGGTTTGTGTTAAACAACCTTATACAATCACATGAGTATTTATGCATTACTTTAAGAATGTGCCATATTTGTTATAAACATTCCTTTCATTTTTTTCTCCTTTCTTTTCATTCATTTTGTGTGTGCATACATGCTGGGGATTTGAACTCAGGGTCTTGATCATACTAAGCATGTCTCTTCATTTTTCTTAATTAAAAATACAAAACCTTTCCTCTGGAGAAAAAAATTGACCAAAGTAGTTCCTTTTAAATTCACATGATTTTCATGAGAGAGTTGACTGCCATACATTGGTTCAAAATGATAATATACATTATATTATATATTTTAATAAAACATTGAGTAGATTTTCAGTTTTACTCATCTAACATGTCAGCAGAAATCCAGGAAATAATATGCTTTATTAATTACCTTCATTTTGCAGGGACTGAACACAAAAGAGTTCAGGTAATTTATCAGAACAGAAGTATGGGAACAAAATGGTATCATCATCTTCCATTTTCTCTTTGTACCTTAGCTGTCTGTTGTGTAAGTCTCAACCTTTCTGAGCCTCAACCTTCTTAACTGTAATGAAGTAAACCAGTGGGAGGCTGAGGCAGGAGCACCACAAGTTCAAAGCCAGCCTCAGCAACTTAGGACTGGGGATGTGGCTTAGTGGTTAAGCACCTCTGGGTTCAATCCCTGGTACCAAAAATAAAATAAAATGAAGCAAAGGCTGGGATGCCATGGGGCTTAGAGAAGGTATTTGTGAGGGGCCCAGCATGTATTGGTATGAAGTAGGCAACTAAGTTCTAGTGAATCTAGGAAGTCCTTATTTCCAGACCATGAGAGTATGTTCAAGGAATGGCCTTCCAGGAAGACCTTTGGGCTGTGTGGGTGCTGTCATCCAGCTCACCTCATAGTGTCCCTTGCACACAGGTAGTTGTTTCCACATGATGTAACACAATGTATTGCATAGTGGAGCAAACTGGGTACCATTGTTCAGGGACACACTGCCATTGACAGGTCATAGCTGGAGCAAATATCTGTGGGCTGTATGATACACTTCTTGAGAATCACCCCAGGGAGCTTCTCAGAGCAATCTGGTGTCCAATCTTAATATTCTGAGAGTTTCTTGCAAGAATTTTGACTGATATGGCAGTGGACAGTTTTCACAGGACTTTCATGTGTTTTGTCTCCTTTATCTTCATAGCCACCCTGGAAGACCAGCAGTTTGGATACTATTTCCCTCTTCCACCTGAGGAAAGCCAAGGTTTGAGTGGTTAAGACTTGCCCAAAGTTCCCAAACTAGTAAGTGCCAGGCCCAGCACCACCACTGGCTCCTAAAGGCCATCCAGAATTTTTCTGTAGGATTGTATGCTCCCTAAATTTCCATGAAGGGTGTTGCAACAGATGGCCCGATGAAAAGGAGACATGCAAGATCTTTTGTTTCCTGTCGTGCATTAAAAAGGGTAAGTGAACATAGTAGTCACTGTGGACTCTGGAGTCATCTGGAGTGATTGTCTCCATTTGAATTCTGTCTCATCACTTGTGAGCAGTATGCCCTTGAGTGAGTTCCTTATCCTCTCTGTCCCAGTTTCTCATCTATACAATAAGATAATACTAGTAGCTAACTCTTAGGAATGTTGGGTAATTAAATGAGATCATCTGTGTAAAGCACTAGCACAAGGCCTGACACCCCAAAGACTAAACTACTGTTTAGCCTGTGTCCCTACTTGGTGTGTTCTGAGATACTGAAAAGCTTACCTACCTGCCTTCAAAATGTCTACACTGATGACCTTTCACTGGGTGGTACTTTCGACACTGGTTTCAGAAGGGCTTTGTCATTAGAGAATGAATGGTCTTGCATGAGAAAGGCCACCTTCTCTGGAGTATCTACTAACACATTCCAGTTTATCAGATTGGACAGAGCACAAGGCAAGTATTGATAGCTTTGAGATTAAAAAGAAAAATCACCCACTAACCAGTTGTAACATTGTGGTGTCTATCTTATATAACCTTTAAAAATTAGAATCATATTGTATAAAGGCTTTTTGTTGTTTGCTTTCTTTTCCTTACATTTGTATTGTCTTTGCATCTTTTTAGTAATTCTAAAGCACCTGCTTTCATGGTTGCATTAGATTCTATAGGAACTGTTATTTTTTACCAATTTGGTATGTGGGATAGTTTTATTCCTGTTATAAATAACACTACAGTAAACATGGTGTCATGCAATCTTTAAGATTTTGTTGATTTTAGCCTTAGAATAAGTCCTAGAGGTGGAATTACTAAATTAAGGAGGAATATACATTTGAAAATTATTGCTAAACTGCCTCCTAGAACTTTTTGTCAATTTATTACTCCCTCCAATAGTATATCAGTGATTAAATCATTCATAGCCTTCCACATTTTCTCCTAAGCAAAAATTTCCTTCTACCCTTCACTCTAAATATTGTTAGATCAGCCTTACTCAGTTTCATCCACATTGTTTCCTAAATGTCCTCCATGGATACCATCTCTAAAACTTGTCATTATCTCTGAGAATGGCCTCCTCCTCATTTTTCATCTGAGTCATATGTTATTAATTCAAGTCCCAACTCATTTGCTTGTCTTTCCTGACTGTCTGGTACACTACCCCACCCCTGAAATCCCTCATCACTATGCTTCCTCTGTCAGTCATGTGACTGTCATTATATGCTGCCTTATTTGTGAATTGTCTTTTTATGTATGCCTATGTAGTTTCCTGAAGGACTTGTATAATACAGAATTATGCTTAAACTATTTGTGTTATCCACGATATGCATAAACATGGCTTTTGTATGTAACTGTATTATAATACATATATTCATGTGTAATGTATATAATAAAACTCCAGTGAGTGATCACAATGAGAACTTAAATTACCTTTTGAGTAACTAGTCCTTCAGTTCAAACCCTCTGCATTGTTCCAGTCACTGGTTAAAAACAGGTATCCTTTTCAGACTGCTCCCAAACATCCAAGACTTCAATCTCTGCACTTAAACCTCCAGTGTATTATGCTTATCTAAGAAATGATAGGGATTCTTTCCCACACAGCACTTAAAGAATAGCTGAATTCAATTTTAAATCATAAAAGTGTTAAAAGAATAATCTGATGAGTTTCTAGAACCCAGGAATCAAGTGAACATGACAAAGGATGTATGTACAGTGAAATAACAAAAGTAAATATCAGTTTTTAAAAATATTCAACCTGAATGATGCAGGAAATCTAGATATTGTTAGTGATCAGAAATGATAGTTCTTCCCAGAAATGCGGTTGCTGAGCAAATGTTCAATAAGCCACATTATAAAAATAATAAGTAACTATATGGTGTAAATATACCACATGAGCTAAAAATTCTGTAATTTCATTTTGTGTTTACATATAACACTTGCTTCTTCTTCATTGGTTTTAAATGATCTAATTAATACTCCTGGGAAACTTAGAAGACCAAGTACATGAGGAATGTAGTTTAAAATAACCTTTATAATATTTTAGAGTTTATAGAACACAGATTACAGAATTCATCATCCCACTAGAGTATCAAGACTGTGCATTCAGATAAGCATTAAATGAATAAATAAATGATTGGAGACTCAGCAAGATGAAAAACTGGGTTAAAGCTACACAATCAGGAAGTAAGAATCTGGAGTCTCACAACCTGTTCTGTCCCTCTCATCCTCTGACACTCAGCTGCATCCCAAGCTTCTACTGCAGAGTAGGAGGAGGTTTCAAGTTTGGAAGCCTCGCCCTGCCCTGCTGCAGGGGATTTTATGCTTGCTATTCTCTCTAGCTGGATTGTTCCTCTTGTTCTTTTCTCACTCCCTCACTTTACTTCTCTACTCAATTATTGCTTTGTTTGTGCGTTCTTCCCTGACTAGTACAATACTAATAACCACCGCCTCACACACACCCAAGAATTTCCTCAGTTTGTTTAATTTTCCTTCCTCTTTTTATTTTCCTCAAAGCACTTATTACCATCTGATATTCGTTTTCTCATTAACACTAGCATACAAGCTCCACAAAGACAGGAAATTTTGTTGTGATCCTGCTGTATTCCATACTTAGAACAGTGGGTGGTACCTAGTAGGCTCTCAATAAATATTTATAGAGTATATATAAGTCATGAACAAATCCATGTACTTTTGAGTTTGAATTTGTAGCAATTCAACTGGTTTCTATGGCAGTGTAGTCTAAACTGCCTGATTTTGAGCTCTGAATTCTTTATTCATTCATTAACTTATTCATTCATGCATTCATTCATTCATTCACCCTGCCTTGTTTTTCTTCATTGTGTGTGTGTGTGTATGTGTGTGTTTGTGTGTGTGTGTGTCTGTGTATACACATTTACTTATTTATTGTCTGTTTCCCTCTTTCTAATATAAGCCCCAAGAAGGCAGGGACTTTGTCTATAAAGTGCTCTGTCATATTAAGAACAGTGCTGCCTGGCTTAAAATAAGAGCTTATGAAATATAACTTCTAAAATAATGAATTAATAAGTATAGTAATTTTTTAAAAAGTTGAATACTTGCTATATACCTGGCACAATCTTTGTCTTTAGTCTCACTAGGAAAATAAAAAAATCAACAGAAAATTGCTACACAGATAAGATTTGCCTTGTGGGGGGTCGGGGGGAATAAAGAACACTGCTATAGGAACTCCTAACCCAGCTGTGAGGGGTCAAGGAGAACTTTGCAGGTGGGATTATCTGATCCTAGCTTGAAGCATGACAGCATATGCAAAGGCACTGGGCTGAGCAAGAACAGGTCCAAGTGTTGAAAGGACAAACATCTAGATACGGTGGGAAACTGGGACACAGGACTGGAGGAAAGGGGCCAGTGGAAGCTGGAAAGCCAAAGAGCTCAAATGATGTGCTGGGCTGTTGGATTTGTTCTGAGGCCAGTGGAGGATTCTTAGCAGGAATTTGACATGAGCAGATTCACTTTATGATCCCAGGATCATTGTTTGAGAGAAAGGATAAGGCAGCAAAACTCAGCCCTCATATCAGATAAACAAAGTCAGCAAGTTTTAGGTTGATACAACTAAGTTCTTCAGTTGGTTAAGCACAGGCATGAGATGAGGCTGTACTCCCCAGTTAACCTGCAGTCTGTATGGTGAAGAAATCCAATTATAGGCCCAGTCTGCAATAATGGGAAGACTGAAATGTCCCACGACTTCATGGAGCCAGTTCTTGGTGAAGGTTGATTGAAATGCTTTCTCCCTATATAAAAACAAAGTAAGTGAAGCTGTGAGAATCTACATCTTCATAAGATGACGATCCTCACTTTAACTGTAGAAAGTAAATAGGAAGATTGAAAACTCTCCTTTTACTGTTCCAGACATGCATACAAATTTAAATAATATAAATATTAATATTTCATAGTTGGAGGAGATATTTTTAAAATAATAAAATATGTAAACAGAAAACAAAAGTAATAAGAGGAATTGACTTTGACCAAATCTTCAGTTTCTTGAGATCCTGTGCTAATTATGTCAGTACAGTCAACCTCCGTGAGTAGAATAGGGAGAGAAACAATATGGGGCATGTGAAGGTATGTGAAGCAGGAGGATCTGTGCCTCTGAGATAAAACTCCCAGCACAGTGAGAGAAAGCTCCCTGAGGAGCATGTGTCCATTTATTCACTCTACATACAAAAAGCACAAGGTTAACTCTGTAACTACCAAAATCAAGGTTGTGTAGTATTAAGTAGATTCACACTAATATAGCCAAGTAATTTTTTAATTGAAGTGAAATTCACATAAAATTAACCATTTTAAAGTGAACAAATCAGTCACACTTAGTACATTCACAGTGTTGTACAATTACCATTTCTATTCAGTTCCAAACACTTTCATCACCCCAAGAAGAAATTCTACCTGTTCAACAGTTGCTTCCCATTCCTCCCTTTCCCCTGTCCCTGCTAACCATCAATCTTTGTTCTGTCACTATGGATTTACCTATTCTGGATATTCATATAAATGAAATAATACATTATGTCACTTTTGTGTCTGAATTCTTTCACTCAGTATGGTGTTTTTTAGGTTCATCTACCTTTTAGCATATAGCAATGCTTTTTTCCATATTATGGTCAAATAATATTGCATGGTATACATATTCTACAATTTATTTATCCATTCATCTGTCAATGAACATCTGGGCTGTTTCTACCTTTTTGTGGTTGTGAATAGTGTTATAGATATGTCTAACTATTTTTTTGTATCTGTGTTCAATTATTGTTAGTATAGACTGTCCATCTAATTTTTTAAAAAATATTTTTATAGTTGTCAATGGACTTTTATTTTTATTTATATGTGGTCATGAGAATCGAACTCAGTGCCTCATGCATGCTAAGCGAGCACACTACCACTGAGCCACAACCTCAGCCCTGTTCATCTAATTTTTTGACAAAGAAGCAAAGCAGTTCAATGGAAGGAAGATAGTCTTTCAACAAATGGTGCTGGAGCAATGCAGCACCCCCACTCAGTAAAATAAATCATCACTTAGGCCTGATACCTTATAACGAAATGAATAAAAAAAATAGATCATAGATTCAAATGTAAAATGTAAAACTATAAAATCTTCCAGAAGAAAACATGGGGGGAAATCATTTAGAGACAGGGCTAGGTGAAGAAATCTTAGATACAACATCAAAATCACCATCCATAAAAGGAGAAGTTGATAGATTGGTATTCTTCAAAATTAAAAACTTTGGGGCTACAAAAGATCCTGTTAAAAGCATGAAAAGACAAGCAAAAGACTAAGAAAAAGCATTTGTAAACCACATATTTGACAAAAATCTTGTAGCTAGAATATACAAAGAACTCTCAAATTCAAAGTAAAACAACCAAACAGTTCGATTTGGAAAATGGGTAAAACACTTTAACAGATATTTCACAAAAGAGGAAATACAGATGGCCAATAAGTATGTGAAAAGTTGTTCAGCATCATTAGCCATTAGAAAAATGCTAATTAAAAATACAGATCACTATTCACCTATCAGATGAGCTATAATTGTGATAATTCCAAATTCTCTCCAAAGGCTGGAGAGAATGCAGAGAAAGTGGATCTCTCATGTCACTGGGAATGTCAAATGGCCCAGCCACTCTGGAAAGATCTTTTGGCAATTTCTTATAAAACTAATTATGTACTCACCATAGTGATCCAACAATTATACTTTTGGACGTTTATCCCAGAGAAGTGAAAATTTATGTTCACACAAACATGCATGTATAAATGAATGTTTATAGCAACTTTATTTGTAATAGCTAAAAACTAGAAATAGCCAAACTATACAAACACCATTCAGTAAAGAAGAAGAATGGACTATTGATATATGCAACAACCTGGATGAATCTCAATGTCATTATGTGCAGTGAAAAAAAGCCAGGCTCAAAAGGTTATATATTGTATAATTCCATTATATAACATTCTCAAAATGACAATACTATAGAGACAGAATAGTGATTGCAAGAAGGTAGAAGCCGGACATGGTGTCATATACCTGTAATCCCATCTAACAGGGAGGCTAAGACAGGAGGATTTCAAGTTTGAGGCCAACCTGGGCAACTTAGCAAGACCCTGTCTCAAAGATAAATTTGAAAAAGGGTTGGGGATGTAGATCAATAGTGGAGCATTTGCCTGGCACATACATGGCCCTGGGCTTAATCCCCAGTACTACACCCACATCCACACGCACAATAAATAAATAAATAAAGACAGACAGGCATGGGAAGTGGGTGTGAACATAAGGAGGTTTCTTTATGGTAATAGAAGAGTACTAAAGAGTACTGAATCTTGATTTTAGTGATAGCTACATAAATATATATATGTACATGATACTATGGTTTGGATCTTAAATGTTTCCCAAAGGCTTAAAGGTTTAGTTCTCCGATTGGTGCTATTGAGAGGTGATAAGAATTGGGGTCTAGTGGGAGGTCTTCTGGTCATTGGGGGATGATCTTTAAGGGGATTGAGGGACCCCTGTTTCTTCCTTGCCCTTCTTTTTTCACTTCCCAACCATGAAGTGAGCAGCTTTGATCTACCATGTTCTCCCCACCATGATGTGCTGCTTTGCCACAGGCCCAAAAGCAGTGTGGCCAACCACCTATGGACTGAAAAAATAAACAAAAATAAACTTTCTCTTTTTATAAGTTGATTATCTCAGTTTTTTTTGTTTTTTTGTTTTTTTTTCTCCAGTGCTGGGGTTTGAACTTGTGCTTCAAGACAAGCACTCTACCAACTGAGCTAATATCCCCAGCCCTTGGGTATTTTGTTATAGCAACATACATGGGATAAATCTGCATAGAACATGGGATAAATCTGCATAGAACTATACATACACACACAAATGAGGGCATGTAGAAACTGGTGAAAATTGAACAGAGTCTTTTGGAAAAGCATTATGTTGATATTAGTTTCCTGTTTTCATATTGTAGTAAAATATTGCCACTAGGGGAAGCTGGGCAAAGGATATCATAACTTTATAATACTATTTTGCAATTTCCTGCAAATCTATATTTCAAAATAAAAAAAAATTAAAAGTGAGTGGTGAGTAAAAATGCTCAAGAAAATACATCTGACTTTTATCAATAATTTGAATAAATGCAATAATGACTTTGAAAAAATGTGTGATATTAGGCCTTGTTGAGTGTTGTAATGAGTGAGAAGCAACTCTTGTCCTTTGGGTGGGTGTTTCAGGGTGGTGGGGAAGATAGTTTAATAAATGGAATCAACCACCTTTAATTACTAAGTTGAATAGACAAGCAATTTCATGTAAAGTGCATAGAAATTTAGAGGAAGGAGATTTTAAAGTGACATTAATAACTGGGGAAAAATTTCTTGGAGGAGGTAACTTCTGAAGTGAACTTTGAAAGATGGATTTGATTCTAAAAGTACAGAAGAGAGTTTAAGGAAAATTTCCATGAAACTTCATAGAATGTTTCCATGAAACATTTTAGAATTTTTTTAGTTAGCATTTCCTTAATCAAACTTCTGCTTTTCCCTAAAGATTATTCTTTCATGCTTTAGCCTCTGAAGTTGGCTGTGTTTATATGGTAAAATAGACCATGGGAATGGCTTGAAATGTGCTTGTTTTGAAGCTAAAAGAAAGTTTAGAGTCACTTCACAATTCTTCAAAGGGAAGTTCTCAGTGAGATATAGGAGAGTTTTACTTAAAGTCCTGGGTCCTATTGTCATTTTCAGGAGGGTACTAAGCTGAAACCATCATATTTGAGAATTCTGCAAAAACGAAAATATCTCTTCTCAGTTTTTTTTTTTTTTCAGGAAGAAATTGAAAAATGAATTGACAATTCATTGCTGACAATAAAGAATATTACCTCAGGTAGGCAAACAACAAACCATTTGCAGTTAATGGAGTCTTTATTCTGAATTTTCTTGCATTTACTTATTGGGTCCCCAACCCAGAGGAACCAAATCAAAGGAAAACTAAGTGTAAAATATAAGTAGATCCCTAACACATGCAATTTATTCCCAACATTTGTTGCAGTGAGGGACTTATATTTTGCTTGGTCCTGTCTTACTTTATCAGCAACTGTTAACCATATTATTAACTAATGACATTTTACTTTATCTTACAGATACCAGTTGATACTTTAGGAGAAGTCTGAAATAGCCCATAACTATCCGGAGAAAAGATGTCCTTAGTGAGCCAACATTAGAGTGCAAAATTTTAGAAGGAAATCCCAGACATTTAGCCTAAAGGATCTCTGAAGATTGCCTTATTCAACAGTCCCATTTCACAGGTGAGGAAACAGACCAGAAGAAAATGCTCCTTCACAGAATAAGTGGCTTTCAAGATGTTCATTTATTCATTCACTCATTTATTTGTCTGTCCATTCCTTTGTGAGCCAAACATTATTCTGAGTTCTAGGGATATAGAGACTGCTCCCAGGGAACTTACATAGGGGCATGTGAGGAGGAGGGACCAGAAAATCAAAAGGAAACAGATTTATTGGCAATTTCATCATAGTGGTAAGTGCTGTAAAGAAAAGACCAAGGAGGGGAACTCTTTGAGAGGAAGGGAGGTTCAGGGAAGGCTTAATTCAAGGAGAAAATATTTAAGCTAAGGCCTACATGATAAAAAGGAACCATCTATGTTAAGATTCTGGGGGAGATTGTCACAGGGAGAGGAAAAAATCAAAGCCCTGAGGCAGGAGGAGACTGATGGGGTCAGGGTGGAAAACAGCCTCCTGTATAGGGAGGGAGGTGTGCTGTTAGGTGTAGCTCTCAGTCGGGCTGGGATCCTGCTGGCCTCCAGTGCTGAAGTGAAGACTTTTTGGGCCATTGAAGATTTAAACAGAGAAGATGAAAGATCTGATTTGTATTTTAAAAAAATATTTTTCTTAGTGTGACATGGAATGGTGTGTTGAGAGGCAAAAGTAAAAGCAGGGAGGTTAGTTATGGGGGTCACTGTATTCAGGCCATGCAAGAAGTAATTGACATGGAATAGGGCAAAAGTAAGCAAGAAAAGGGAATGGATTCAGGATGTAATTTGGAGACAGAACTGTCAGAACTGTGTTTGGATTGGATGAGGGGTAAAGGCAAATGAGAGCATGATCAGAAGGACTGATGCTTATCATTGTTCTTTAGGTCAGACCTTTTCCTGAGATGGGGAAGTCTTGAGAGGAGTAAGTTAGGGAGATCAGAACAAACAAGAGAAGACCCGTTATGACAGGGCCATAAATGAAGACCTCCCTCAGAAAATGACAGTTAAAGTGAGATAATTTCAGATAGAGGAAATCACAGGTGCAAATACTAAAGGGAAGAATAGCTTGGCAAGTCAGAGGGAATTGAATGGAGCCATTGTGGCTGCAGTTCAGGGAGTGAGGTCATCCAAGAGTGGTTTCCATTTTTTATACTATAACTTCAATCTACATAAATAAATACTGTTTTATATATATGACCTGATTTTTCTAATGGGAGATGTGAGAAAAAAGGAACCAGGTCTTTATACCTGCCAGTTAATTCATCATGTCCACATGACTCTATCTCCTTTGCATCTATCTGGAATGTTCTTCCCTGGCTCTTCACACCTTTCAGACCTCAACATAAATGTCAACTCAACTCATGAGTGAAGCCTCTGTTTATGGCTCTATTGAAAAGACTCTTTTTCCTGATCTCAAAGTATCATTTCTAATAAATGATTCTTTACCCTATCTATACTCTGCCGAAATCATTTCTCTCCAGACTTCCCCATTTCAGGAAATGGTACTACCAAGATACCTAGGTTCCTTTCCTTGTTCTTTTCTCTAGATTACATTCCGATTTTGTCAAAGACTCATCTCTCTCTGAGCCATGGCCATTAATTCAGGGAAACAAACTGGATGAGGGGCAATGGGAAGTGAAGAAAAGGCAAACAGACACACATAGGGAGTAAAAGGTGGGACCAGGTGGCTCAGCCAAACTCTAATGGAGATTGACTTATCCAGAACTAGCTCAGCATATTTATTATATAGGTTTCATCAAAAGGTTATTTGTTGAAAGTTTCAGCAAAGCAGGCAATCTGAAGGATGCAAGACTGGTGAGACATTAGCAACACTGGCGAGACATTAGGGTCATCTTGTTTTGCTCAGAATCCTCTATCCCTGGGAATTGGTGTCTGAACTCAAGGCCTCATCTGATAACTGCTGTGTGCCTTTGCATGTAGCCTCCTCAGGCGGGCTTCACCATAGCAACTGGGCCATCTTGACCTGCACCTTCATACAGGCAGTTTCCAGCACAACACAGCCATGAAAGAGGAAGAGGCCATGATTCAAATCACCACTCTCTGCAAGATTTTATTTTTTCAACTTCTTTTCTCCTCAATGGTATTTGGAGGCTCACATGACCTCAGGGTGGCAGGAAAGAGAGCGGCCCAGTTGTTGGACTGCTCTCTGGCTCTGTGGTGATTCTCCTCATTAGTCTAGTCAGGAGTTGGGTTCAATGCACTTTGCTGTCCTGATTCTGGAACTCTGTATGTTCTCTGAATTCAGTTGGTCTGTAGGTTGGAATTATCCCCTCCTCAGTTTCCTCTGGTGCCACTGTCTGGGAGCCCTTGTAACTCTCACTTAAGGTTCTTCAGGGCTACCTCACTAATGCTGTGTGGAGTCTTTGCCATAGAAATATTATTTTATTACAACATTCATTAGGCAGGCAAGAACCCCTAGGCCCCTTCCACATCACTTGAGAACCAAGGAAGCTCTGGGTAACTAGACCCTCTTACTACCTACCTGTACTGTGCTGCTCATTTTTATTTTGCTGTGGTTACTCACTATTTCTGCCCACAGGGATCCAGCTTGACAACCATCTTTGTCATAACTTCCCTCTTGCCCACTGGGTGACTCTGACAAGCATTCCAAACCCTGTGTGATTAACAAAGACATGAAGATAGTCAGCTGAGTCTTTCATGTCCAGGCCACTGATACCTGAACAGTTTCTTAACAGGTATTTGACATATTAATAGTTTCTGAGAAAGCCCAGGTATGTTCTGGTGGGCCATGGCCCAACTTTGACTAGCTTAGCATATAAATCCCTTCCCTCCTGTCTTGGGATGTGGGAATCTACTTGTCTTTCTGCTATATAAGACATGTGTCTGTCAGCTCCTAATTAGTTGTACTTAGTGCAATCCTGAATTTTATTTTGGCACCTGCCTTTGGCAGTTGGTTCTCCTATATAGTGTCTTTCTGAAACTATACCCTACATGATGATATCATCCCAGAAAGTAAATTACAAGTGGCAACATTTCCTTTCCTCTTGACCCTTGTCCAGCCTGACACCAGCCCCTCTGATCTTATGAGTCTAAGGAGGTGTGGCAGTAATCTGTAACACACAGACATCTGACAACTTGCTTTCTTTCCCTCTTCTCTTTCTGGAAAACTCATGGAACTGAGAGGGGTAGGCACCCCTCTTCCTCCTTTTGGTGGTTCTGAAGCAAAGTCTACAAATTATCTGATACTCTTTCCAATGACAGGTGCAGTCTATGTCACTTCCCATGACCCTAGGTGGGCCTCTGTGACTCCTTCATAAAAAAAAATATGGCAGAAGCAATGCTTTATAAGGTGAGGCTAGACTCAGAAAGGCTGGATCACGTCTGCTGGTTCCTCTTATGTCTGGGAGCATTAGACCACCACATGAGGAGTCACTTGGAGAGAGTGGAACAGAGATTTGAAAAGCTTATGTCATTCAGATGTGCCCATCCCAGGTGCTAACATGAGCTTAGAAGCCTTCAAGATGATTCCAGTTATGGTTGAGACTGTCTGACTACAACCTCAAGAGACACTCAGAGCCTCCCAGCTAAGCCATTCAGCACCCAGACTTATGAGCAAAATAAATGCTTGCTCTTGTTTTAAGTCAGTGTTTTAGGGTGATTTGTTAATAAATGACTTGAATATACATTCCTCTTACATTCTTACCATTCCGTCTCATGTCTTCAATAAGTAGGGTGACCAACACCCTGATTTGCCTGGGAGTTCTTGGAATATGGGACTTTCAATGATAAAACTGGGACAGTCTTGGGAAAATTGAGATAAATTGTTCACCTACCGCCAAGAAAGGTAATTGAAAGAATTCAGAGATTTTAGAATTATTACTTCACTAGGAAGTTTAAAAAAAGGCATCCTTGAACAAGGAGGCCGGCTCTTTATTTTAGGTGATATCATCCCTCCTAAAGGAATGAATACTGTGGTCTGTGAATGGGCTACCATAAGGCAAAGACAATTATAGGATATTAAAATATTACAAAACTATTTCATAACATAGAGATGGGGAAATTGGATCCAGACAGAGTCACTGACTTGCCCAAGAACAATTGGTAATGAGGCCAGGATTTGGGATGCAGATATTAGAACTTCCATCCAGGACTCCTACCTCCCTATATATCATTTCCAATCTTTACCATATTTATCATGTGCATGTAGACCTGGGGGGACATCTTTGCTAATGGATAGCTTATCATCTTCCCCTCTAGGCATCACAGGTTATGATTAAAATCTAATCTCAACTATGAGTGGGCAAGACAAGGAAATACATCTCACTTAAACTACAACTCCAAAACCAAATGCAGGTCTATTTTGAAATGGAAAGTTTTCAATTTTGGTATAAATACAGTGCACAATGGTAGGTTCTGGTGTTATGTCCTAGAAGCCCACTTAACTTTGGGTCTAGATTTTAGGGCTCTTCATAGAACTAAAGAATGAGGAGGCTTTAATGGGCAGCAGGGCTGGTATAACTTGGTATGTACAAATGAGTCTTCCTGGGTGTATCTCCTGGCAAAGAACCGCCCCCTGCCCCCAAGGCTTTGGCTAATGAATAGGAGGTTGGGAACTGGGTGAGTGGAAGGGATGGTGGAGAAGGGGAAATTTACTATGAAGTCTGATTTGGCAGGAAACTCTACTACCTGCTTGTCTTACCTCTGTTCAGGAAGTGGATGTGGTATGTTTGAATGTGGGCTATGTGTACCTAAAACTAAAATAGAGCATTTATCAAAGAAGGCAAACTGCTCACTGATATAACTTCAGTGCCCTGGCTATCCAAGAACTCGGCCCATCCTTTCCAAGGAAGCCAAAAGGAAACTGACCAAGACAGCCAATATGGTGATGGGGCCATTAGTCACAAACTGATTAGATTCAGCTGACATGTGAGCAGTTCTCAAGTTGCATTTTCTGTTGTGATTACAAGAAGGAGCCCTATAATTTTGCATGACAGTAAGACTCATCCATGCAAAACTTTTCAAATGAAAGGTAAAAAATATATAATAATAATGATCTAAAGCTTTGTGGGGTGGCATAATATTGTGACACTTGTAAATTTGGCTTCTGTTTCCTCCTTTCCTTCCATTTGAGCAGATAGTTTATTTTTTACTTCCAAGTGGAAATATGATTGGGAGAAAGGCAGACTATTTCCTGGTTTGGGGAGCAAAGGTGGGGAGGGTGTGGTCCAGGAAGTACACAAACAAATTGGCCAAAAATCCAAAAGCAAAAAGATTTCTCTGAGAAAAGAGAAAGATTTCGCAGGGCTAGAAGGAGGGAACATGAGAACAGAGTTCCAACGTCTCAGAGCTGAGAAACGTGCCCTGAATCTTTCAACACTCATTCAACTCCTTCGACACCAGGTACTGTTCTAAGAGTAATGAACAAATAGATAAAAATCTTTGCCTTTGTGGATCTTACATTTTTTATGAGTCTCAAAACATATGAGATTTTTATATGCAGACACAATTCTAAATTCTTGACATCTATTTTCTTTTCATAACAGTTTCTTGAGTAAATATATGTTTCCAGCTTAAAAATAAGGTAAGTATAGCATAGTTTACATATTTTTCTGATCTCACAGTTAGTAAGCAGCAGAACCAGAATCTGAACCCAGATACACTGACTGCATTTCTCTTAATTTCTACGGTACACTGTTGCTTAATTCCCAGGCAGGGCTTGGGAAGGAGGCAAGACACTCCCCAGATAGATGAGGGTAGCAGAGGAAAGACCCTGAAGTTCTAGAGGCCTCCACCTGGGATAATGGCTATCTCAGGGCTGTCTACACGTGATGCTTTACACTGCCTGAGGTTCTGAAACCGTGGGCTCAAGCAGAGAGAGAGAGAGGACCCAGAGGTCCTCGGCTGTGTTTCCTCCCTGCCCAGCAGGATAAAAGCTTATAATAGAAATTAAGCTGTTAAAAGAATATACATCATAACATTAAGAGAATTTTAAAATAATGAAGAGACAAAATATTTTTTTGCAGCTCTAAGTTTGGGGATAAAATCCAGCTGCACACTCTGGGAAGAATGAGACTAAAGAGTGCTATATATGACTGTCAGAGGAGTTAAAAATCCTATTCTCCATCTTACATGTCTCCCTGTAGTGTTAGATCATTGGAAAAGGAGAACCTAGGATTTTGAGGCTGATACAGATAAAAGCCAAATCATGCCAGAATGGTCATACATTTTTGCAAATCATTGAGTTATTAGAATTCTATGTGGTCAACTCTGTGTGACTACCAACATTCTATTTAAAAAATAAGTGCAAAATATGCAAATATAATGACTCTATAATTAGTTCAAAGAGATTATGTGGTTTCCTCACTGAACACACCAAAATTGATAGTAGAGTGTAAATTCTGTACCCAGAGTTGGTGCCCTCAATTACCTTCTCTGGGAGATTTTCAAATCTGCCCTACTTGTTATAATATAATAATGAGACTTAGAAGTTGCATAACAAGGTCCCATCCACACAGGTGAAGGCTTGTTCAATTTCTTTCTGTTAAAAAAAAATTAGAAGTCACTACTAATGCAGTGATTTTTAAAGCCAGCTTTTCTAAGGTGCAAGTCAGTTTCCCTTGAGTCACTTTTGGAAATTCATCCAGGTGCTCTAAACTCTATGTTTTTTATCAAGTTGAATTACCACAAATAACATATTCTGAGTCAGTTTGTTTTAATCTTTTAAAATTGCTCTCTCTTGACTGTGGTTAAGTAGCATGGTCTCCTTTTTTTAAGTCTTGAGAACAACTCTATAAAACTGCTCTATGAAGACATTAATTGTTATGATTTCTTCCTTACTATGAGAATCTAAGTATTTTATTTCTCTTAGAATTTATGGGTAGTCAGATTGGTTTCTTTAAAGACAAACAGTGTGAACCTATGTCCACCCTCATTACTGCTCATCCACTGGAAACTGAAGCCCTGGAAACTAGGCTTTCTGCTCTCAGCACTCATGTCACCCTGGATCAGTGATTTTCAATTTCTTTATTTCCTGTTCACCTTTTATCACAAGTCCTGCTTTTCCTCACATGTGCCTACACAGAAACCCACACTTGCTGCCTCATCCCTTCCCCACCCACTGAATGAGCCCAAGAGGGAGAACAAAGAACTCATATTAGTCCCTCATTGCTGCTATAATAAATTTCTACACCCTTAGTAATTTAACACCTTACAAACTTATCCTTTCTGGTTCTGAAAGTCAGAAGTCCAAAATCAGTTTCATTGGAATAAAGTCAAAGTATTATCAAGGCTGATTTCTTTCTGAAGCCTCTGAGAGGAGAATACATTTCCTCACCTCTTTAATTTTATAGTGGCTGCTTGTATTTATTGACTAATGGCCACTTCCTTCATCTTGAAAGCACATCATTCCAATCTCTGCTTCTGACTACGTTGTCTCTAACTCCGAGACTTCTGCCTCCCTCTTATAAGGACCAATGAGAGCACATTGTGCCCATCTGGATAAGCTAGAATCATCCCCAGCTCAAGATCCTTGACTTCATCATATCTACAAAGTTCTTTTTGCCATATAAGGAAACATAGTCACAGGTCCTGGGATTTTGAGGTGGATAGATTTGGGTAATTATGAAAGTTAAGAGTGAGCCTGGAAAACTAGGCCTGGAAAATCCCTTTGCACATCCAAGGCAGTTTGAGCTGTTCTAATAAAATACCTTGAACTGAGTAACCTATAAACAACAGAAATGCATTGTTCACAAGTCTGGAGACTGGAAAATGGAAGATCAAGATGCCAGCAGATGTGCTATCTGGTGAGAGTCTTTTCCTCTTAGTGCCATTGTACTGTGTCCTCACATGGTAGAAGAGACCTTTTCTTTACAAGGGCATTAATCCTGTTCTTAAGGGCAAGAGCCCTCATTATCTAATCACTTCTCCAAAGCCCAGCTTCTTAACATGAAAACATTAGGGATTCAGTAGCAAAAGGTGTATTTTGGAGAAACACAAACATTCAGAACACAGGGCTGGGGATGTTCAACAGGCCTTGCCCAATGAAAACACTAATCAGTGTTCTGCAACTTCAGCAGCTCTCAGGTCCATGGTTAAGCAATGACAGCTCAACTTCACCTGACCTTCTTGGCTTCCCTTCAGAATTTGGCAATGTGGCTCCCAGCTGTTTTCTCAGTGTAGGTTCACATTCACCCTTCCCAAGGGAAAGGCTGTGGCTGGAAGGGTTTGTCACCATCCATCATGAAGGACCCTCACAGGGCATTGCTGAGTTCTTTTGATCAAATGCCCCCATGAGGCAAATTGATTCAAATGTCACTTAGTGATACAATCTTTAAACAGCAGGTTGTGTCAATTACTCTCGAATAAAATAGCATGGCCTGTTTTATATTTTATATCACCCAGAATATGTTTTTATTTTGGACATAGATCCAGTCACTTTAAATTTAATGAATTTTGACACTTGAAATACCCCCAATATAATATTATTCCCTAAAAAGGAAACAAAGTTTTATACAAATTGAGGGTGTTTTGTTGTTTTCACCTTAATGAATCCCCAAGTGTTCTGAGCACGTGATGTGGTCTAGGTTGAACATCTGGTACATGGAGATTCCTGACTCCAGTAGGGGTTCCTGTTCCTGTGTAGGTTGCCATCACTGAACTTAATTAGTACCATGATCATCATTTATACGTCAGTCTATCCCACCAAGTGAAGCATTCTTTAGGTCATTTTATAGCTTATTGTCTGAGGCCTTGCAAATCCTTTGCAAATATTTGTTAAATAGATTCAATTTTTTGAAGGAGGAATTCACATGGTTTATTTGATCACATGATGAGAATTTTGTGCTAGTTTTTGTTTTCTTTTCCCTAGTGAACCAGAAAATTTCAGGCCAAATTTTATGCCCTGTAACAATAACTATCTTATCCCAATTCTAAAAGATTTTTGACCTCTGTTTTATTTTCTTTTCATTAACCCAACTCTATTTTCATTATAAATGATCTCAAATGCTTTTTGGAACTACAAATGATATAAATTATAAATAAATATACTTGGCAAATTTTGAGTCATCTCCGATTTATGTTGAAGGAAGATCCAATCAAACCTTTTATCATAGTGCACCTAATCACCATGCTGGTAGTATTAAGAAAAACAAAGGAGCAATAGCAATCAGGTAAACATGGGGTTGTGGTACACATTATGCTTCTGAATACAAAAGGCAAATAGGGTTTAGTCAAAGAGTTGACTGCAGGTTTCTAAACTGCAAACAGATAATGTTTATATGGGAACAATTACTGAAGTTGACTAGGCACTGGTATTAAGAACCATGTGTTGTGTTGGAAAAATTCATTTTACTCTTTGTTATATATTGCCTTTTCTTTTTTTTGAGACTTCAGAGAAAGAGAAAAATACATTGAAAATCCAAAGGATTTCTCAAAGGAAAAAGTATCGCGTCCCCTCTGACCGCAGAGAGAGACACGACAAATGTCTGAAGCTTTGGAAGTTTATTGTGCACAGTCCCTCTCCTACGCTTCTCTTACTCCTAGCTTCTGCGCACTCCCAGCTTCCCTTCTCCCAGCTTCTTCCAGCTTCCGCGTACTCCCAGCTTCCAGCTTGGCTTCAGCCTCCGCCTTCGCCGCTTCTTCCGCTTCTCCCTCTTCTTCAGCCCCCGCCGCTTCTGCCTCTTCCTCAGCTTCTCCCCCCTACTCTCCCACCCACCAGGCTTATATACACTTCAACCAATCAGGGGAGAGTACACGAGATAAACGCGGACAGCTGCAAGCATAGGATGGGTACACGAGGGGGGCATGCTCTAGTCACATCGTTAACTAGCCAATCATTGGAATTTGCTGGTTGTTTACTGTATAGCTGGCCGCTTTTGGCTCAGCGTCAGGCGCCATCTTGACCATGCCTAAGGCTGGGGGTCTCAGAAACCCCGACAAAAAAGAATATTATAAACTAGTGAGAAAGCTACACAGTGGTCCAATTATGAGGAAGGCAGATGTAAGATATAGTAGCAGGGTCAGAAAGCAGAGTCTGAAGGGCATGCTTCTATCACCATGAGAAAAACAGTATTAGATTTGAGATTGGGAATGGTTGCCTTGGATAGTTACAGGGACATAAATCATCAGGAATATTATTTTGTGAAGTGAGGAGGATATTCTCTGTCAAATTACTCTTGCTTTTGCTTTAGGCTTACTAAAGGCTGAAGACTAGAATGAAAGGGAAAACAGGAAACAACAGGAAAGAAAAGAAAAATCAAACTTCCTGATGATGAGGCAGAGCTTCATTTATTGAGGTTTTACTTTGGAATATTTGAGAAAATATGAATTGCAGCATTTTCTTGAGTTGAAAAAGACCACAAGTACTTAGAAAGCATATAGCACTTCCTCCATGAAAACAAGCAAATGAAAGAATGAACAAAAGTCATGACGATGTCACACTGAGTCAATAATTGACCTTTATGGTAACCAGAAACACCCTGGTTTGTTATTCATTCTCATGGTATAAACTTCAGTGACAAAGATTATTTAACATTTAATAAAAAATTGGAAAAAACTTCAAAATGGTCAGAGAAGTTTACTCTTAGAAAAGAAATCCCATGTTAGAGTGAAAAATGTCATCATTTAACAATTTTTTTGTCATAGTTGAGGGAAGTATCTTGTTGATGGAAAGTGGAAAGAAACATTCTGGGGAAATGCTGTGATTTGCCATGGGGGAGGAGGCTGAGGGGCAGGGGCTGGGTGGGCCTGTGGTAAGGACATTCATCTTTGACAGCTGCTCTTGGACCTCACAAAAAATTTAGCCTTCCCACATTCTAAACCTCCCAAGTTCATTATTAAGATTTAATTGTGAGATTTCATGTAAAGTCCCCATTCCTGATTTTTCTTAAAAAATTGATATTGTATGGTAGCAACTATCAATAGGAATTGAATAGAAGCTACTCATTTGGGGCGCTTGGGTAAAACTAATTCACCATTGTTCTGCCCTTACTTCACACGCTCGTTTTCTTCAGACATAGAAACTAAGGACTGATTGCCATCCATCAATGTGATCACAAAGTGGTTTGTCTTGTTAATCAGATATTGGAATAATTTGCACATCACTTTTTGTCTCTAGTAAACGTGTATTAAAGATACTTGAAGATGCCATGTGGCTCAAAAGCAGTGGGAGAAGATAAACTGTGGAAGTGAAGAGTATTCTAGGGATTAATATGCACATAAGACACATCTGTACTGAAATTACCTGCTTTACTCATTTACATCTTGTAGCAAGTTTAAGCTTTCCAGTTTATTTTTCGTATCTGTCATCTCAAAATTGGGCACAGATCATCCTTGGGGTTGAAATAATATTTCCTACCCTAAGAGATAGATCTATTTTCTTTTCAGAGAAACTCTGAGCTTTTTAAGGTGGCAATGTGCCCAGATCCAGGTCTGTGCCAAAAATTTTAAGCATATTCCCTTATTTCTCAGCTTCCCTTATTTCTGGCCATGTAGCCCAGTTTTGACCAATGAGATGTAGGCAGACCGTGCTGATGACTAGAGGAATTTTAAAATTTTGTCAAAGAAGGAGGCATGTAGCTCATTTGGCCCTTGACCATTTCCCTTTCCATGCCTCAGAGTGGACAAGTTATCTAGAAAAGCCATTTTGTACCCATGAGAAGAGAGCAACAAGGGCAAAAGTCAACTTGTGAAGGATGCTGAACAGAAATACAGCAAGAGTCTGGACCCTTAGGTGCATTCGTGTATCTTGACCAATTGCCAGTAACAATCTAGCTTTGGTTATATGAGAAAAATAAACCCTTTTTTGTTTAAGTCATGGTCTATCAGCTTTCCCGTGCTTCTAGCTAAAAGCCTCCCCAGTGAGTTCCTCTTCCCTTCCCTCCACTCACAAACATGCAAGGCTTCCATCTATTTCTGTACTCACAACTGCAAATTATGCCAAGACTCTAATTCAGGTCATGTTGGACAATATGTGCAAGGCATTGTGCAAAGAGTGGGGTGGCTGGGGGTCCTACAAACATGAGTGAGGCCAACTTTTTTGTCTTTAAGTTGCTTGTTAAGGAGATGGAAGAATCAGCTTCATATGCGTATAATCACAATGTAAAGCAGAATAAAGACAATGATGTGGAGGAAGTGCAGATTGTCATGGGGCCTTCTAAGGGTGGTGATAAAAGTGCCATTTTGCCTACTTCTTGGCTGGAGTCCTCAGGAGAGATTTCCTGGAGAGGTTGAAACTTGAGATGAGTTTTGAATGCTAGAAAGAGGGCCTGGCAGAAGGAAAGACTTAGAGGAAGAAATGTGTAGGGGCGCATGAGTTCTTCAACTCCCTGCTCTGGTGCTCCAGACCCACTGGCCTCTCATTCTTCTAGCGAGCCAAGCCCATCCCAGCCTGTGCACCTTTCCACAAGCTATTCCGGCAGCAGTGAGTGAGTCTCTCCCCTTCTCCAGGCTGACAGCCATCCTGGGAATACCGTTTCCTTAGAGAGGATGTCTTGCCAGCTCAAGTCAGTTCCACCTGTGGTTGCCTGACTCCCACTGGATTCTTTGTCTTCAAAAAATTCAGATGCTCACAAATATTCAGCAACTGTAGACACCTACTGAACACCTGCTGTTGTGTGTTCTAGGCACTGGGCTAGCACAGGAGCTAAGTGGTGAATAAAAAAGTCAAGGGCCTTTCCTGTATAACCAGATGTGGGGACAGATGATAAACAAGTAAAGTTGTTTCCCAGTGTGTTGAATAGTTGGAAGGAAATAAGGGTAATCATACAGAGAACACATGGGGATAAGAAGGAGAGGAAAAACTGTTTATAATAATACCTACATCAAGACTTCCTCAACAGAACTCCCATAGCACAAGAAATAAAAGCAAGAATCAATAACTGGGATAGATTCAAACTAAAAAGCTTTCTCTCAGCAAAGGAAACTATCAGCAATGCGAAGAAAGAGCCTACAGAGTGGGAGAAAATCTTTGCCAATCATACTTCAGATAGAGCACTAATCTCCGGAATATATAAAGAACTCAAAAAACTCTACACCAAGAATACAAATAACCCAATCGACAAATGGGCTAAGGAAATGAGCAGTCACTTCACAGAAGAAGATCTACAAGCAATCAACAGATATATGAAAAAATGTTCAACATCTCTAGTAATAAGAGAAATGCAAATCAAAACCATCCTAAGATTCCATGTCACCCCAATTAGAATGGCGATTATCAAGAATACAAGCAACAACAGGTGTTGGCGAGGATTTGGGGAGAAAGGTACACTCATACATTGCTGGTGGGGCTGCAAATTAGTGCAGCCACTCTGGAAAGCAGTGTGGAGATTCCTTAGAAAACTTGGAATGGAAACACCATTTGACCCAGCTATCCCACTCCTTGACCTATACCCAAAGGACTTAAAATCAGCATACTACAGAGATGCAGCCACATCAATGTTCATAGCTGCTCAATTCACAATAGCCAGACTGTGGAACCAACCTAGATGCCCTTCAATTGATGAATGGATAAAGAAACTGTGGTATATATATACAATGGAATATTACTCAGCCATAAAGAATGATAAAATTATGGCATTTGCAGGCAAATGGATGAAATTGGAGAATATCATGCTAAGTGAGATAAGCCAATCTCAAAAAAACAAAGGACGAATGATCTCTCTGATAAGCGGATGATGACACATAATGGGGACTGGGAGGGGTTAGTGTTAGGGTTAGGGTTAGGGAGGGGGGCAAGAATGGAGGAAGGAAGGACTGTATAGAGGGAAAAGAGGAGTGGGAGGGGTGGGGGGAAGGGAAAAAATAACAGAATGAATCAAACAACATTACAATATGTAAATTTATGATTACACAAATGGTATGCCTTGACTCCATGTACAGAGAAACAACATGTATCCCCTTTGTTTACAATAATAAAAAAAAATACCTACATCAGAGGGCTTTGTGAAAAGAAGACCAACAATATATGGAAAGAGCTAAATAGAGGGAACAACATATACTTAGCACTCAAAATTAGTAATTATAAATTTGTGAGTGTTTCTAAGTAAACTTTTATTGAAATACAGATACAGGAAAGAGTACAAATCAAAGGTGTATGGCTTGATGATTGTGTGTGTGTGTGTGTGTGTGTGTGTGTGTATGTGTGTGTGTTTTGTGTGTGCATGTGTTGTGTGTGCATGCATGTATGGATGGTACAGGGAGTCAAACCCAGGGCCCCAGCTCTACCCCAGCCCTTGAGGAATTTTTATATAAGAAATATTCATATGTAACCAACACCCAGAACAAGAACATAATATGACTAGGACCCTCAAATCTCTATCCTGCTTTCTACTCTCAGGAGAAACTATTATTTTGACTTCTAACAGCACAGAATAACTTTGCTCATGTTTTGAGCATCACAGAAAAGAAATCATAAGGTGTATACCCCTTTGCACTTGAGATTTTTTTTTCTCTCTTGAAAAACAATGTACTTAGTATAGAAATTTTAGATGTGTAGATTTATTGAAAATACTGATATTTGAAGAAATGGTTTTGTATCTGTTGTAAACACTTAGATTTTATCAATTAACTGAAATATGAAGTGTTGATTTTATTATTATAAGCTTTAATTCTTTTAAGTTCTAACAGATTTAATTTCTTCATAAATGATTGTTTAACTGGACAAAGAATCAAATATAAACAGTAGTGTAGCAAGAAAACAAATAGGCACACATAAGTATTTAATCTGTGGCAATAATCCAGACTATTTTTAAAGATTTTGAATACACAAAGAATGAAAAAATGTTGTTGGAAGATTTTGCAAAATTCAAGGGCATTTGATCCTAATTGGTCACTATTAATATTCCTTTCTTTATTAGTAGTGTGGACCCTTGTTATTTCCCACCTGTTCATTAGGTTTATTATGTGAACCATATTGCAGGACCATGTGGTCATGGAATACCAACATCTGTCATAGATTGCTTTAGGGAGACAGAGACAGAGGACTTCAATGTTTATTTCATTTACTACTTTAGGCATTTCCTTTTTTAAAATTTGAAGATGGATCAAACTTTCCTTCTGTTGTTTTTTATTTCAGGAAAAATGGATGAGCTACAAGGTAGAAAGAGTGCACATGGTTCCTTAGAAAGGCACTAACCAAGGAAAGGCCATGGGAGCCTCTGACACTGTGCTTCCAGGCCCTGAGTGCTTAGGATCCTCAGGCTGCACCTTCCCCTATACCCCTATGGGGACACTGCTGCCTCTGCACCTGCATTTGAGTCTCCATCTTAGCCAGCTGGGGTTGTGCTATTGCCTGTGTTTGTGATTTGTTCACTTTCATTGCTGTATTTCATTCCATTGTGCAAACTTGCCATGATTTACTTACCCATTTTTACTGTTGATGGATTCCCTTTTAACTGTCTGTCTTTTCACTAAACTGTGGCATCACAAGGCGTTTGTGTTATTTTTGTTGGATGAATGGTTACTGAGTAGGTGATGTAAAGGTGTGATGATGGAGGATAGTGTTGGGAAAATGACAGTGTACATATTGTGGAGAAAAACAAAAACCTGGCAAGATGTGAGCGCTTATTAGGCAATAAGGCTTCAGAGTGAACTAAGGAGCCAGACTCTGGTTTCACTGCTAGTTCTACCATTTGCTAGCTATGTGACCTGGCAAAATTTACCTAAATATTTCTGTGCTTCAGTTTATTTATCTCAAAAATGGATATCATTGGGGATAGTGGTGATTAGATGAGTTAATATTTTTAAATTTCTTAGACCAGTACCCTGCACATAGTAAGCTCTATAGCAGTGACTGTTGAATAAAATGGGTATCCACTATAGGATTTTGAACAGGAGAGTGGCATTTTTAGGGGCGAGTGAGGGGTTGTAATAAAGGCAGGACCAGCTGTCCAGCTGGAGCTACTGTTGGAGGGCTATCCTCAATGACCCAAGGAGCATTTCTTGTAGTAACTAGTGAGCAACTCATGGACATCAGAACATTATATTTTCAAAGATTTCCTTTGCAGACAAGTTCTTGGTGACCAATTTGGAATTATAACCTGTGATTAGAAAACTTTCATCTTTTATTACCATCAGTGAATGAACTACAGTTATCACTGTGTTGGAATTTTAGTCCAGCAGGAGACTCCCTTCATCTCTCTGAAATGGCACAAGTTAACATTCTCCCTATATTGCCAAAGCAGAAGACTGGTCTATTGAGTGATTCAGGAATTTCCACTGGAGGTTTCCTGTAGTGAAGTTGCCTATAGAGTTGGGTTATCTCACTGGAGTCATCCTATGGAACAGTGAGCCATAGGAGTCTGGGAAGAAACAGATGCTACATTCCAACTGGGTAATCTGAAGAGCTTAAGGAAAGGACCATTAACTGAGTAAGGAAAAGCAACAAAGTGTTGTTTTGTTGTTTTTGAAGGTAGCAACCTGGGGAGGCCATATCACATCACAATTAACAGGATGACAGGAGGGAGGGCTTTCCAGAACCCAGGGAGGGCTGAGAACCAAAGCTGTGGGCTTTAGAAAAAGGTCATCCAAACAATGTTCCTTAGCCACGAGGATGAATACCTCTCTTTACTTTCACACCATCTTCCAATCTCCCTCCTACTAGCTCACCCAATGGTAAAACCTGTCTGGAAGATAGGAGACACAGAAGTACATTGATACAGTTCATAAGGGTGAGTCTACCCAAGTAACAGCATGTGGAGAAGGGGCAGGTGTGAATCTGAGTGGAAAATGGCAATTTGTAGCAAACGGGGAACTATGACATAGGCAGCCCATTGGCTATTTCCACAGTAAATCAAATCTCATAAAACTGCTGTAATTAATAGTAATATCACTCCTATCTTTTAGATGGAAAACTAAGACTTGGAGAAGTGATTTCTTTGCTCAAGGTCTCACACATACTCATAAGAAGCACCAGAATCAGTATAGTTTGTTTCCAGAGGTCTGTCCTTTTTGCCACTTGAGGAATCTACTGATTCTTAAAATTTATGTGATTACTTTTTACTCAATTAGATTAATATATTTGCATAAATCTGCAAACATTACAGAAATTATGGAGTAAAAAGTTTGATTCAACCCTTTCTACTCCTGCCCCCCAAACTACTTCCTTCCTCAGGAGTTACCATTGTTAAGGGTGGGGTGAGTCTCTTTGCAGACCCTTCTCCTCCTTTGCATCTGCAAACTTACACATACATAAGCACATATATCGCTATTCTTGCAGAAAAGAAAAATCAAGACTTGGAAAAGTTGAGACTTGCTCAAGATTTTCTCCAGGACAGCCACCACAGTGTTGTTGTGCTGGACTTGCCCACCCAGCCCAGCTCAGATAAGCAGCTGCAAGAGGCAGCCAGAGCCAAAAGTAGTTGCCAGGACCCCGAGGCAGATGTTGGGTCCTGGAGGCTGCTGGTTCTTTACAGACTTACAAGGAAGGATTTGGAGACAGTTGAATTGAGTGACAAGCAATGAATTTGGGAAAATAAGAGAGATAATAGTGTACAGTACGGACTGTGGAGTGGCCTGGATCTCCTGCAGAGCAGGAGTTTTTAAGGGGCTTGAAGCTAGCAGAATTTGGAACCTCTCAACCTCCCTTCTGCAGGTGCACCCCAGTCCTGAAATCGGGGAACTGCAGATATTGGCTCTCTTTGGATGTGCTAAGGATTGCTTCCAGGACTGGGAAGGGCCAGACCTGTGATATCTTGTCTTTTTGAATTCTGGAATCTTTGTCAGTATAAAGGTCATGCATTTCTCCTGCAGATAATAGGTTGCTGGCTGAGAATATATCATATCCTATTTACTTAAGACAAGACAGGGCTGAAGATAAAAGATTTTTAAAGGAAACCCCAGGGGGTCAGCACATGTAGACCCAGACAGTAGAATTAGCCCTTTAACCTCCTTTTCCCACCACTCAGGTCTCTTTACCTATCAATGGGGTCATTTTGTGTATTCTTTTCTTTAACTTTTCACTTTGGACCTTTCTTTTTCACTTTGGACCCCTCCCTCCTCTAGTAACTTAAATTGTTTTATTATACTTTGGCTTAAATACATATAGGTATATAATTAGGTATAAAACTTCCTTGTGTTTTTAGGTGCTATACAACCATAAAAACAAATTAAGGACCACAAAATTATAAAATTATAATTATTAAATTAAAATTGCAGTGTTAATGCAATTTAGCTTAATGAAAAAGTTGAAATAAAATCACCAATGGATGGGTTTAACAATAGGAAGACATTTGATTTTTTACTTGTTGACTTGATCCTTTTGTTTTTGAATATGACAGAACATCTTTAAATCAATATCAGTATTCATTTTTTCTTCTTTTTCTTTGTTTTTGGTACTGGGGATCAAAGGTCATTTAACCACTGAGCCACATCCTCAGTCCTTTTTATTCTTTATTTTGAGACAGGGTCTCACTAAGTTGCTTAGGTCCTTGCTAAATTGCTCAGGCTGGCCTTGTACTTTTGATTCTCCTTCCTCAGCCACCTCTGTTGCTGGGATTACAGGCGTGTGCCACCACACCTGGCTGTTTTTTTTCTTTTAAAGTAATAAACCACATCACATACTCTCTCTTAAATCTATGATTCATCAATATAATAATAGTAAATGCATAAATAGGACTGAAAAGTTTTAAAAAGACCATTTAGTAAAAGTATTTCCATGTTTCTCTACAATTATATGTTCTGGTAATGAACTTTTTCATGCTGATTAGAACAAGAGGTGGATATACACAATGTTCCCCATGTTTCCTGGATGGTACTGACAGGTCACTATATCTGAATTACTATGTATAGTATGATGACTCAAATATTTCACAAATTTCCCCCTCTCCCAAGTATTGTTAAGCTTTTGTTTAGCATGAGATAAATTAATTTGGCTTCCACATAACCTTGGTGCTCATTCCTATACTAGGTTTGCCTCTACTCTTTTCTCTTTGGCCTGTTCCAGCTGAGTGTATTACACATGCTGCCATTTTCATGACACCATGTTTAAACCTCTCACTTTATTCAGTAACTCAAGAAACTAGTTGTAGACCATGAAAATGTCTTTCATTCTAACACTGCAAATCTCAATATCTGTCATTTATAACTGGTTAAAATAAATCACTTAAATACAATAGTACATATGGAATGTTGTCATATGGCTTTGAGAGTATGTGGACTGAAGTGCATCTGTCAGCACACAGAAGTCAAATATTGTCCCTTTAAATGATCAGTTAATTATAATGTGATTACTAACAGCAGTGCAAAAATGTAGGCACAGGAATTAGTGACTATTCATCAGTATTATCCAGATTGACCAAGAATATGTCTGTTGCTTCTTTTAAAAATTATCAATCATGTGAGAATGAAATATTAAGATAATCGCTCAAGATTTCCAAGGTATTTGTGATCATACTTCCTTCTCTGACACACACCTGTCATACACATCTCTGGATAAGAGCGCTTTTCCCAGTTTGAGGACCATTGTGTTCTAGCTATGTCATATTTTCTGCACAGGGAAAAATGGCAACCTGGATTGGGACCAGGTGGAGAAGACATCCCTATCATCAACCTGTTGATGGGGTTTTCATCTACTGCTGGCAAGGAATTTGGTGTTAAGTGTAGTATACATGGTATGTATGTGTTCAGACCTCTTCATCAACCAGATGTTTCTCCCTTCTGCTGAGAGGCTTAAAATAAATTCTTTTTTGGGCTCTCCGGTCTCTACTAGACTGATGCCAACCTTCCAGATTACCTTTCCCCTAGTTCATACTGTGGCTTTAGGTCCTTTTTTTCCTGTTGCAAGATAAATCTTGCTGTAAAAGATAAGTGAAACAGCCATAAAGGTGATTGTATTGGGCATATAACAACCTCATAAATGTATTTCCCTGCTGTGTTACTCACCTAGGTGGCAGAAGTGCCAGAAATGTGTTTATTTCTAGATATTTCCTTGAGATTTGGTATTAGTATATTGAAGGAAAGTATCCCCTTAAAATACTATTTGTTTTCCAACTAATAGTTAGGAAAATATACACAAAGTTAATTTTTCCTTCCTTACCTCTCCCTCTTTTCTTCTTTTTCTCCTTCTCCTTCTTCTCGTGTATATTTTCAGCTACCTCTTTGACTTGAGAGTATAATACAGATATATCCTTCCACTGGTGAACACTGGTTAGGGGCAGAAATGTGACTATAAAATTTTAATGGATAAAATTAGTGGGTGAAAGTTTGAGGAGCAACAGGAGGTTAGCATAGTCTCAAAGTGTCTCTCTAAAGGTAATCATCAATTGTAAAGGGAAGAACAATAACATTGCAAGGCAGAAACCCAGCAGATCCCACTGTAACCCCTGGTACTGGGACACATCAACAGTAGGATATGGTGCCTGAGAAGGACACAACATCACTTTTACTTTTTTTTTTTTTTTTTTTTTTTGTCAAGGAGATATAAAGCTTCTATTTAATCATGAGAAAACTTCAGATAAATCCAAATAGAAGTACAACTTAAAAAATACCAATCACTCGTTAAAAGTGTCAAAATCATGAAAGACAAGAAAAGATCAAGAACTGTCACAGATTGGAGAAGAATGAGGAGACAACTTTAATGTGGGAACCTGGAACAGAAAAAACTGGAGAAACACAAGTAAGATTTGTAGTTCAGTCAATAATGCTCCAATATCAATTTCCTGGTTTTGATAATTGTTCTGTGGTTATACAGCATGTTGATATTGGGAAAAGCTGGGTATATGGAAATTCTTTATACTGTTTTTGCAATTCATTGTCAAGTCTAAAATTATTCAAAATTAAAATGTAAAAAAAAAATGTAAGAGATACACTCAGGACAGATTTTCTCCTCTTAAGAAGAGAGGAAACGTTTAAAATCTTTAGGACCATCTTTGAAGGATCAGCTACATCCTCAGGATAAAACTTTTTGAGAATATGAAGATATTATATTTTGTGTGAGAAATTATATTGGTTTTATTTTGCTCTCCCTTTCCCATTCTCCACCAAAATATTTTGCTTTTCCTTGACAAGTATACTTTGAAAATTGTGTCTTAAGGGTTTTTGTTATAAAAATCGGAACATACACTATTTCCTTTAGGGAACTCATTTCCAACTTTGTAAGAAGATAAAAGGAATCTCAATTCCTACCAGTTTTCTGTGTAGTCTGCTTTCAGGGACTGCATCTTATCTTTGGAATGAGTGATAGTTATGCAAATTGACCAATCAGCAAGTATCTACTTACTGCTTGCTGAAGTCTCAAAACATAGCTGTTGTCTCCATAAACACATAATCTCTTTGGAGAAACAGGTGAACATAGAGAAATCAGGGCAAAATTCTAAGCCCTGAATGAAATCACGGTGCAGAATTTAAGTGCTAAGGGAAGAGAGGGAGTTGGGAAGCTGGCATAGTTACAGTAATTTAAGAAATTATTTAATGTCAGTCTTGAATTATGGGCAGAATTCCACAGAAGATGAGGAAGGAAAGATTCCAGACAGGGAGTAAGCAAGCCAGTACTTGAGTGGTCAATGACATGAAGAACCTGCATTGAGTGGACATTGGGTGTGGACCTGAGGTTGAATGGATAGATGGGAAAGAGGGAAGATGGGATTATGGAGACTTCCAGCAATTAGCTAAAGAATCTTAGATATAAACTTTCAGCAGATAAGAGAGAATCTTTGCAAGTTTGAGAATAGGGAAGCTCTTGTGATACTCCAGGTAGGACCTGAACCCTTGCTAGGTTTGTGCACTGAAATGCAATATGATAGGGAAAGTTCAAGATTTGATTAATATGAGGGAAATGGAGAGAAGTCAAAGGGGACTTGAAGTTTTTAAGCTCAAGTGGGTGGATTCTGATATCATCAACTGCAGAAGATTTAGGAGGCAAAGGAATTTTGGGGAAAAATGCATCATTTTGATCTAAATTTTAAAATGCTGCAAGTGATTCAAATGAAAAGGCCTACTAATAGTTTCATAGACTCATTCATTCAACAAGCATTTATTCCTGCTTTATGCTGGAACTTGTGCAGGCAGATCTTCTCTTGGGGAGGCTGGTAGGAGAAGAACCATGTCTGGAGGGTTGCAGATGGCATGTGATTGGAAGAGGATACAAAGCTTTGAGAGCACAAAAGAGGAAAGTTTCCCAGGTGTTAAGAATATGGGACCACAGATCAGGAAAAAACAGAAGATCTGAAAATTTAGGAGTCATCAGCAAAAGTAGCAGTGGAAGCCTTGTGCAGCTAAACCCAAAAAAGGAAAAAGGCAGAAGTTCAAGGTGAGAGGATAAGAGGGAGTGTGTGACTGAAAAGAAGACCACAGCAGGAAAATATGTAGTGATGATGTCACAGACACTGCAGAGGAGTGAAATTTGCAAACAACTGTTTGCATTGTGAAACAGTGTCAAGCGGACTGGTTCAGTGGAGTGCAAAGGGCAGGGAACTAGAGAGGAAATAAGAGCATTGAGCTTCTATTTGGAAAGTATGGTCATGAAAGATGTCAAAAAGTCAAAAGTAACTGGAGGGGGCACCAGAAGTGAGTGAGGTAGAATCTTCTCCACTCACCTACTCACTCACTGGATTCAACACACACTGATTCAGTCGTCCTGCATTGTGATGGGTGCTGCACACAGGTTTTCTCAGTGCTCATAATTTCCTGTGTTTTTTAGCAAACATTTATGCGGAGCCTACTTGGTACCAAATAGTGTTGCAGGCGAGGACCATATAATAGGCAAAAATAAACAATCCCTGCCCTCTTAGTTCTTATTGTCTAAAGGAAGAATTGACAGTAATCAAATTATGTCACATATCATGTAGAATTGCAAGAGGAAGAAAGTGTACTGTTAGGGTATTTGTGATCATTGAAATAGGCTTGTGTTCAAGTCACCTTTGTCCTGTGGAAAAAAATGTTTGATAAACAAATTAATCAAGGAAAGTTCATGACATTTTATTCAGAGTATTCCCATTTGCAAAGAAGTGTGTAAACAGGTGTGCATGCTGGGTGTGCTATAACCTCTAGGGCCACTCTGATTGTGGGCACCAACTGTACATGACTTCACTTTGCTCTGCAGCTCCCCTTCAAAGTCCAGAATGATGCCAGGAGCCTGCTCTGAAAATGGGGGAGCTGGTGTTTAGCACCGAACCTGAGGAGCTGGCTTAGGTTGCCCCAAAGTCCCCTCCATCCTAACTTCCCAGGGACAGCTGAGAATTTGGGATCTGTAGACACTTCTCACCAGGGGTAGAAACCATAGAGTTTCCAGGTGACATTCCCCTTCAGCCTCTGGACTTTCCCACTTGGTCTTGACACCCTGTTTCTGTTCACTGGAACTTATTTTCTTTTTTGCTCAGCCCCTGCTCTTTGTTTTCAACCCAGACAGATTTGAAATCACCTCTGCTTGTTTCTAAGATTGTTTCTAAGAAGGTTAAGAGTCTTATCATCCTAATAAATTTCATTTTTTTCTCTGCCCATCATCCAGAAAGCAGGTAACTTGCAATTTCCAGGGTATTATGGATTGTCTTTAAAGCAGATTGACCTTTAAGCTTAGTTTGAGTGACCTGTTATGGTAATTAGCTCAGAGCCATCCTGGGGCGCCTCTGAAGAAATGAGAAGTGCTCCTGTCCTCTCTGACATTTCTTCTCTGAGTGTCTCAGTGTTTTCAAGCCTCACAGGCAAATGTGTTTTATAAGGCTCGTATCTTTGCATGTCTGCAGAATAAAATAAGCATCACAGTCAGGGTAAAAAATTATTTATTGTAATAAATTTGAAAAATGCGACAAATAAAAAGCAAGATCAAACAAAAACAAATAAAAGTAGTATTCCAATATAGCCCTCTTTAATTCTCTCTGTGCTTTTCTGTTTGAATGATCCCAATATTAGGTCCCAGAGTGTAGAAGTAGAGGGTTTTTATTTGTTGAACTCACCAAGATGTAGCATCTTTCTCCTCATGTCTTCATGAAGTTATCAGCTCATTACCTTTGATTTATAGGAGAGTCTTCACTATGAAGCTCTTCACTGTGAGAGGAAACTATTACCCTCACTCTCTTTTGTCCTGAAATATTTCCTTCTTTCCTAATGGGGAATTTCTAAACTGGAGGTGTAGCTCAGTGGTAGAGAGTATGTGCATAACATTTGTGAGACCCTGGATTCAATCCCTTGCATGCACTGTTTTTTTTTAAATTTTTTCTTCTCTCCATTAAATTTTTCTCCCCCTTTCTTTAACAACCCAAGAACATCGCTGGAAGTGACAGTTGAAGACTTGCATAAGACAAACAACTTACCCTAATTATAGTAGTACTGAAATTTATTTGTGCTGGTAATTTAAAGTTTTGTTTTGTTTTTTCAATTTGGGGAAGGATGGTTAACTCTATTTACACACACATACACACATATATATATATTGGGGTCCAAGTAGGATAGCCAATTGCCAAGGGGAGCAAACTGATTTTATGTTTGAGAGCAAACTGATTTTAATGGCTGATTTTAAGGTGCTAATAGATATTCGTTCTCTGATATGTAACGCCGGCATCATTTCATGTAGGAAGACATCTCTGAATTTCTCCACCTTCACCCCCATGGAAAGGCAAACTAGGTGGGCAAACCAGGAGTGTGGACATTCTATATAGTGGTCTGACTAAATCTCAAAGGGCTTACCACATTGATTGATCTCCTATAATCATATAAACTCAGTGCGTGATAGACTATGAAAGAAGAAAAAAATGTGGAACAGGGGATAGTTGATATGGATGTTCAGGAGAAGGTATGAATTCCTCTAGTGGCTAAACAGTTTGTATCAGGAGCAGACAGCCTCAGAGTAAACCTCAGCTCTCTTACTGCTGTGTAACCTTCAGCAAGTCACTTTATATTCTGTGTCTTGGCTTTCTCATCTGTTAAATGGGGATAAAAATGGTTGTGAGGATTAAATGAATTACATATGCAAAATGCCTAGAACTGTGCCTGACATATACTATGTGACATATAAATAGTATTTATTGCTTTGACATGTGACTGTCCTGGTAGAAGAGAGAATTAAGAGTTAAGGATAAGTGTAACCGGTTAGAGCCAAGCTGAGAGTATGTGTGCCCACATTTTATATGGCTGTAATGATTAGCAGTTAAGGTGTTGCAAACAACATTTTCATTTTCTTTCTATTGATCTCCAGTCACTGCAATGGGTGGGGAAGTAAGTCTATGGTCTGTGATCAAGCGGAACTTAAATTTCACTTCCCTTCTCCTCACTTTATGATAGGCACTGATGTGATGAAAATGGAATGAGCAGATGAAACCTTAGAATTCTTCATCACTTGACCCTCTCGGGTGGCTCTGTCAGTGCTAGGAGAACCAATAAGAGAGAAACACAGACACCATCCCCAGGTGAGTCCTTCAATTCACAGCAGAGAAGTTAAGAGTCCAGAGAAGTGAAGAGGCTGGTCCAGGGTCACACAGTTAGTCAGAGCAAGAAGTAGAACTTGGGTCACTCCACTCACTGAATGGGAATCAACTTTCCAATCAAATTCATCACTTGGTTATCTTAGTTTTAAATTAGAATGGTATAGCCTTAGATAGTTAAAAAATGTATACATATGTGTATATTTTTGCATTTTTATATTGCATTATATATGTGTCCATGTATATTATATGTATGTATCTATACACATATGGATATACACACATTACATTAAAGACATGGCTGCAAGATTAAAACAAAATGAAGCAAGGTACAATTATTCATCTGTGAGATGCTCCACAACATCATTGTGAAATGCATAGTTTCCCATGTTCTGTAGCAGCTGATGACTCTATCTATCAGGCTTAACCAAATTATTGTGACATGATCTTGTACTCAGGTTGCAAATGAAAAAGCTCCACTAAGCTCATCAGCAGCAGACTGAGTGTACTTTAGCACTTCATGCCTGTAAGCATAAATTGTGATATTTTACTGCTTTTAAATGATGCATGATGAAATGATTGAAGACATCATTATGTGGAACAAAATCCAGCAGGGAGTGTGATGTTAACTATTTAGCATTTCAAGCTCTTATGGGATTGTTAAGTACTTTTCCTGAAGAACTGTAGGGAAGTGGTATTTACTATGATTAAGGCTACCCAGAGAAACCGTGGTGCCTTGACCTTATCATAGACATGGTGAGAAAACCCTGCAAGTGGGAGAGAGGAAGTGGAGGATCCAGCTCCCTGCTTTCAGTGAATTAAACAGCATTCACTGACTCTGATAAGTGGTTCATAATCCTGGCCAAATCCTAAAGTCACCTGGCAAACTTTTTTTTTTTAACTTTTAATTTTTTTTCACATTTTTATTGGTGCATCATAGTTGTACACAATGGTGGGACTTCTTGTTACACATTCATACCTGCACACACTATAACAATGTAATTTGGCCAAGGTCATTCCCACCTGGGGAGCTTTTTAAAATACCATGTTCGGAATCTCTTATTAAAGGTTTCACTTAATTTTTCTGGATGGGGTCAGGCAGTGACACTGGTAGTGTTTAAAGGTTCCAGATGATTCTAATGTAGTCAGAGCTGAGAACCAGTGGTTCAGCACCTGAGCAGCAAAATAATCACAAATCTCTACAAATGCATCAATTAATCTTTTTCTTTTTTTTAAAGTTCCTTTCCTTTTAAATAACGTTAAGGGGGTTGATGTGAGAGAAGGAACATCAGTAGGAGAATACAAAGAAGGGATAGCAGTCTCTCAAAATCTTTACCTATCTCTTCAGATGCTTAAAAATTCTTTTTTGTAAGTGAGACACCCAATACAAATTCTAGTGATAAATAATGTCTAGAATATGACTCAATGTTTCTTACCTGGAAGTGTGAAAAAATACTTCATTAATTCATCAACCCATCCATTTGATGAGCTTTAAGAAGAATACATAGTGCAACTAAACATGGCCCATGTTTATCAGTAGCAACACCTGGGTAGCTGGGGCAGTTAACACCCCACCCAAGAAGCATAGAGGATGTGTCTGAGGGCCATGAGCTTTTCCTTTTTCTTCTACCCCTTTGGAGTGCAGCACTCTCAGGGCTCAAGTAAATCTAACTCAGGGCTGGGTATTGCACTTGCAGAGTAAGGTGGGAGAGATAGCTACCAGATTACATTTTGACAACTGAGTCTTTGGATACTTTACTAACTGACTACATCGGACATGAACTCCTCCCTTATTTTCTTCTACTCAGAGCCACCCCTCTCTATCCCTCCTCTGACGTGCCCCTGCCTGCTGAAGCTGCAGAGAAACATGATAAACCCTTCTGAGGCTGCATATAGGCATAGACAGGGTGATGGCCATGAGCGTAGGGGAACGAGAGAAAGGGTGCAGGGTGGGGACACCTCCTGTAAAACAGGCTAAAGCCCCAGGAGCATCTTCCATGGATTCAGTGCCTTTTGAATTTCTCACCTGACTCTCACATTAAGAACTGATTGATTGCTCTTTGGAATTTGGTGTACTTATTTATTTTTTATTTTATTTATGATTACTTTATATTTTTTGCAGGGAGGGGTTACTGGGGATTGAACTCAGGGTCACTCAACCACTGAGTCACATCCTCAGCTCTATTTTGTATTTTATTTAGAGACAGGGTCTCACTGAGTTGCTTAGCACCTTGCTTTTGCTGAGACTGACTTTGAACTCTCCATCCTCCTGCCTCAGCCTCATGAGCTTCTGGGACTACAGGCATGCACCGTTGCACTCAGCATGACTATTTTGCCTCTCTCCCCTGAATGATAGTTATTTCAGAGAAGGGTCAAGTTCCTATCAATAGCCAGAAAAAGCTTCAGAAAGTTGAAATGTTGGGAACACTAAGATTTCATAGAATAGCAATTTTTTTTAATTGAAAGAAACTCTAGAGCAACTTAACTCCACTCCCCATTTTCCTAGATAAGGTTTTTGAGCTTCCAGAAGCAGGGGTAGAATGGAGTTGGGGAAAAGGTGAGGCAGAGGGGAACTTACAGGCTATGGAGAAGAACAAAAGACATACTGGAGGATGGAGACACCAAATGCCTAGTTATTCAGAAGATGAATTTTAATCTTGGGGAAAATTGAATTGTTTTAACAAAAGAAACTGAAATATTAATATGAACAAAGGTGTAAAACATTTAGATATCTCTAGCAGTTAGAGAAATGCAAATCAAAATTCTAAGATTTTATCTCACTCCAATCAGAATGGCAATTATCAAGAATACAAGCAACAATAAATGTTGGTGAGGATGTGGGGGGAAAGGTACGTTCATACATTGCTGGTGGGACTGCAAATTGGTGCAACCATTGTGGAAAGCAGTATGGAGATTTCTCAGAAAACTTGGAATGAAATCACTATTTGACCCAGCTATCCCACTCCTCCATTTATACCCAAAGGACTTAAAATCAACATACTACATGACTCAGCCACATCAATGTTTACAGCAGCTCAATTCACCATATCTAAAATATGGAAACAACATAGATGCCCTTCAACAGATGAATGGATAAAGAAAATGGATAAAGAACATATATATATATATATATATATATGCACACACACACACACACACACACACACTGGAATATTATTCAGCTTTAAAGAAGAATGAAATTATGTCATTTGTTGGTAAATGGATGGAGTTAGAGAATATCATGCTAAGTGAAATAAGCCAAACCCAACAAACCAAAGGCTGAATGTTTTCTGTGATATGTAGATGCTAATTCACAATAAGTGGCGGAGGGATTGGGAAGAATAGAGTTACTTTATATATTAGGTAGAGGGGAGTGAAGGGAGGGGAGCGGAAAGGGTATGGGGGAAGGAATGATAGTAGAGTGAAACACATTATTACCTCATGTACATGTATGACTGCATGACCAATGTGATCCTGCAATATGTATAATCAGAAAATAAGAGATTGCACTCCATGTATGTATGATCTATCAAAATGTATAAATGCATTCTACTGTCATATACAACAAATTAGAACAAATAAAAAAATTTTAAAAAAACAAAAAAAGGTAAAAAAAATAGAATGTTTCATTTTAGGAAAGATATGTGAGATTAAGGAAGTTCCTTGATAAATGTGGCCAGAGAAGGATTACAAGTTACTTGGGTTAAATAAAGTTCATGGGAGCCCATTGTTTTTGATTAAACAGCTTTAGGTCTTAACAGACCAGACCAAACCAGAATGCAGTCACTCACGCTAGGTGCCACTGAATCAAACTAAACATTGGAATGGTCCAATTAAAAAACAAAAATGAAAAGAAGATCAACAGGCAACTCATAGCAATCATACAAAGGCCAGTTTACCTGAACTAGCATGATAAAGAAGTCCTTTCTGTTTGACTCTGTAAGGAAAGTAATTTTGAAACAACTGATCTGCTTTGTGTTCTTATACCCGTTTTGTTCAACCCTCTTGGACCTCTCTGCTCAGCTTATTGGAACACCTATTCTATTTTATAGAATGAGGTGTTGCTCAATTCTAGAATCCACTAATAGGAGTCAATTTGATTTTTAAACTAATTGTTTTGTTATTTTGTCTTTGGATGCTTGTGAGACCTTCTCACTTTAAATTTAGAAAACAAAAGTTCCTTCCCATTTCCTTCACCCTTCTTTCTTCGTTTTCTTTCTCCCTTCCTCTTCTTGAAGTTCTCTCTCCTCTCCTTCCCTTCCTCTGCTCTCCCTTTATCCACCCACCGTCCCTTCCTCGGTCTCATTACAATCCAAGCATGGATGCTTCTGAGCTCAATGACACGGAGCTGTCCTCAGTGGTGGCATCCCTAGACACCAGGACAGTCATCCAGGAAATTCACCTGCTTCATGTGTGGGTGTGGTTCCAGGAAGAGGCCTTGTGAATGGGACATGAGGTACTCATCCCTCTATTTTGCAGTCTGTGGAGATCCCCGCTCCAATCCCTCCAATCAGACAATCTGGGTCAAGTGCTACCTCAATTAGTCCTATCTGATAGAAAGAAGCCAAAATGTAATAATAAAAATGAGCAATTAGAATGCTGAATATCCCATGTAAGTGATTAGAAGTGTGAATATTGTCAATGGGATACATCCTAATTGCTCACAAAGGCGTACTAAAAAGCTACAGAAATTAACTTTGTCATTATAGTAAAGGCAACTGTAATTTTATACTAGAACTCCTTTTGCCTCCCATTTCCTTAGAATTTTTAAGCGATAATTAAAATGAAAAGTTGGTCAGCCCTGTCCCACAACTTTACCATTAAATCATCCTAATGTCATTACTTTCATTATTATCAACATCATAATTCAGGAATGAATCTAGGAGAGCCCAAAACCTGATGTTTGCTCTCAGAGTCCTTTAAAACTCTAGAATAATTTAATCCCATAGAACAACCATGCTATGGATATTTTGGTTAGTCAGTTTTGATGAAGCAAAGTACCTAGAGAATTACATTCTGTTTCATGATGGAAAAATCAGTGTCCTTCCTTCCAATCATATGTCTAAGGATTCTCAATGAGTTACAGCAAAGTTTTAAAAACTAGAAAAGTAGGAATGAATGAAGTTTTTTTCCTTCAACCTCTAAAAAAGATTCTATCCTCTCTCACAGGCCGCAGAGTCAGCTCTGGAAACAACTTTTCCAGAATGACAAGAAAGTTCCTTTGGGTAGATTAGATATATTTTTTTAAAGTGTATTTAATGGGATTACACTCTTTGAACTCATTCATTCATAAAACCTGTTGATTTTCTAGCTCCAAAAAGTATGTCAGCTCAGACCTTCCACCTCTCTCTGACTCCCAGGCTACCACCTTAGTCCAAATTTTGTCTGCAAAAGCTGCACTGGGTCTCCTTGTCCCTACTGATGCCCCTGTCCCATCTGCTCCTACACAACAGCCAGTGCCATCTCTTTACAGAGTGAGTGATGTCACAACTCTCTCACCTTGTTCTGTCCTGACTGGAAGTCCTGCAATGGGGGAAGTTTGGATTTTATTCTAACACAGCCAGGAGAGATATAGAGCCTTTGCCCCAAGTGCTCCACTGTTCCAACCACCGGCATGCTGCTGTTCTTTCATGATATGTTACCAAAGTTCATAAATATCTTAAATATTGTGTTTGCTTTTTGCTTTGTTGTTATTATCTTGCCTAACAGGTCATATGATTCATAAATTCAAAGATTTTGTTTTCTGTCTGTTTCTGATTCATTTTTGTTTCCCAATATGAAGCTCAATGACCATCATACTGACAGACTTTATTCTTTACTTTTTTTCTGAGGATAGAAACAATTTAGTTCTCAATGCCATATAATGAGGATTATCCTCTTAGGGGGAAAAAATGGGCAAAACAAAAATCCAAGTGAACTTGACAGGAATGAAAATGATTTGATCAAAACTGAGGACATTATTTTAGAATGAACAGCAGTTTGTGACAAATAAAATAACACTGGTATGTATAAATATTTCCATTTCAGTGAACTTTGTTCAATTCCATTTTCTCAGTCTTCTAACCTTGAAATTCATTTGGGGCACAGGGGTATGAATACAGGTTGTTTATGGAATACTGAGTTTTGTCTGGGGAACTGAGGATGTAGATTTGGAGAAGAGGAAAATAATTCTATATTGGTAGGGTTCAGGGCAAATGGTACCTTAAATAAAGACATTATTTTTTTAAGAAGGCATGACATGGTGAAAATATCATTCAAGAAAGATTAATTAGGCAACCCTGTGGAGGGTAAATTTAATAGGTCTATGGAGGCAGGACCGAAGAGCTAAAGGAAAGATTTAGGAAAAGAAGAATCACAAGTTAGGTTTCAACCTGCAGATTCTGAAGTGTTAGCCAGTAAAATGAAAAGGGAAATAACTGGATCCTTAGAAAAGATCTGACAGTTAAATTAGATAGTGTACGTCAGAAAGTTTTAAGCCATTACAACTTCAGAACTTTCTAAGTACTATCAGAAAGGCATATTCCTACTAATACCAGTCAGGATTACAAACATAAAGACTTTGTTTGGAGTTCTATTGTATAGCATAATGATTATAATAATAATGTGTCATGTATTTCCAAATGGCTAAGAGAGTAAATTTCAAATGTCTCACCAAAAAAATTGAGGTGACCAATATGTTAATTAGATTGTTTTAATCAGTTTGCATTGCATACATATATCAAAACAAAAGACCCAGAATAGCCAAAGCAAACCTGGGCAGGAAGAATGATGCAGGAGGTATCACAATACCAGACCTTAAACTCTACTACAGAGCAATAGTAACAAAAATGGCATGGTATTGGCACCAAAATAGACAGGTAGACCAATGGTACAGGATAGAAGACACAGAGACATACCCACATAAGTACAGTTATCTCATACTAGACAAAGTTGCCAAAAACCTACAATGGAGGAAAGAGAGCCTCTTCAACAAATGGTCCTAGCAAAACTGGAAATCCATATGCAGTAAAATGAAATTAAACCCCTATCTCTCACCCTGTACAAAACACAACTCAAAATGGACAAAGGATCTAGGAATTAGACCTGAGATCCTTCAACAAATAGAAGAAAAAGTAGGCCCGAATCTCTATCACGTTGACTTAGGGCCAGACTTCCTTAACAAGACTCGCATAGAGCAAGAAATAAAAGCAAGAATCAATAAATGGGATAGATTCAAACTAAAAAACTTTTTCTCAGCAAAGGAAACAATCAATAATGTGAAAAGGGAGTCTACAGAGTGGGAGAAATTCTTTCCCTCACACACATCAGATAGAGCACTAATCTCCAAAGTTTATGAAGAACTTAAAAAACTTTACACCAAAAATACAAAGAACCCAATCAATAAGTAGGCTAAGGAACTGGGCAGACACTTCACAGACAAAGATCTACAGGTGATCAACAAATATATGAAAAAGTGCTCATAATCCCTAGTAATTAGAGAAATGCAAATTAAAACCACCCTAAGAGTTCATCTAACTCCAATTAGAATGGCTATTTTCAAGAACACAAGCAATAATAAGTGTTGGCGAGGATGTGGGGGAAAAGGCACACTCATACATTGCTTGGTGGGGTTGCAAATTGGTGCAGCCACTCTGGAAAGCTATATGGAGATTGCTCAGAAAACTTGGAATGGACCCACCATTTGACCCAGCTATCCTATATTCCTCAGTTTATACCCAAAGGACTTAAAATCAGCATACTACAGTGATGCAGCCACATCAATGTACATAGCAGCTCAATTCATAATAGCTAGATTGTGGAACCAACTGAGATGCCCTTCAACAGATGAATGGATAAAGAAACTGGTATATATACACAATGGAATATTACTCAGCCATAGAGAAGAATAAAATTATGGCATTTGCTGGTAAATGGATGAAGTTGGAAAATATCATGCTAAGTTAAATAGGCCAAGTCCAGAAAATCGAAGGCTGAAGGCTGAATGTTTTCTCTGATAAGTGGATGATGATACATAATGAGGGGGGGTGGCGGTGGGAGAAAGAGAAGAATGAAGGAACTTTGGATGGTGTAGAGGAAAATGGGGCAGGAGGGGGCGGGAGAAGGAAAGATAGTAGAATGAGACAGACAGTATTATCCTATGTATATGTATGATTACATGAATGGTATAAATCTTCATTGTGTACAATCATAGAGATGAAAAGTTGTACCCCATTTATGTACAATGAATCAAAATACAGTCTGTAAAAATAAAAAAAATTAAAAATTAAAAAATAAAAGAAAAAAATAAAAAATAAAGTTGTATTCAAAAGAAAAAACATCACATTGTACCTCATACATATAATTATTATTTGTCAATTTAAAATAATAATAAAATTATGACTTCAGTTTGTAAAGTAGAAATGGGAACGTTCTTCGATTTTACAAATAGGGTCTAGGAGAATGTGTGTGTCTAGAGAAGAAATCCTGAAACCGTTTATTCCAAATAAACTATGAAGTCATGCAGTATGAGTTTCAAATCACTTTTTATAACAAGGCAGAGTAATTCATTACCATCCTGGGCTATGGAAAGAGACGTAATGTCCAAAGATGACTTCAAAGGGCACCTGATCTAGCTTCTCCTGGTAAATCTATCTAGACTCCTATTCCAATCCAGGCTGTGAACTTGACCCAGCTTACATTGAGAAAGAACATACAGACTGGTGCAGGTACACTAAACGCCACGTTTCAGTGACTATCCTATTCAGGAAGGAAAACACATCCCACCCTTCCAATATGGAGTGCAACCTTGCAGCAGCCCCTTGTGGTAACTCTATAGTTCCACAGAAAGCTCCTATAAAAGAAGCAACATAATCAGAATCCTTAAAGAGCTAAGGAGGTCTAGAGAGACAACTCAGCTAAGCATAGATCTGAGTCATCTTAGGATACCGAACCCCCTCCCTGTTTATCTTCTGAAATTGAGAAAGTGTCCAACAGTCTTAAAATGGTCCAAAGTCTTTTCAAATTCTTCTGACCAGAAGTCTCTTTTCTTTTGAATAAAAATCCTCAAATTTAATGTTCATTGGAATCATGTAAGAACCTTTCAATAATTTAAGATTCCTGAGCCCTCCTCTAAAACATTTCTGTTTGGATGACCCTGGCATAGCCTAAGCCACTGTTTCTGAGAACCTACTATTGATATTTTTTTTAAATAAAAATTTTGAATGTACCAAGAGAATTTTTACAAACAATACCTGAATACCTATCACTTAGTTTCTGATATACTTTTCTTCACATATTTATTCATTTTTCTGTCTTTCTATCTATCCATCCATACTTGGTTGACATTTAATACATTGAATGAGTGAATGGGTGTTACTGTTTTAGGCAGAAGTGGTCCATTCTGAGGTTGCCCTAATACATATATTGAGCTTCCTTGTTTTTGTGTCGGCCCAGGATATGGGCAGCTATATAATGTTCCCTAAGGTGTATCTCTGCTAAGCTCTGTATGAACCACTGGACCAGATGCTAGAGATTCAGAAATAAGGACAAATCTCTGTCTTCCAAAAGTATACCAGTGACAGAATCTGAATATATTAGTGATGGGAAAAGAAAAAAGTAGAAAAAGTGGACTAGTAATTGCTTTTTTTCATAAATAATAAAGACTGATCAGTGATATCATTATGTTAAAATTACCTGATTTCTTGGATTTTATGTTTTTAGTTGCATGAGTAGATAAAATAAATTGATGCTTTTTGCCAATAGTAGGAAAAGAGTATTTTATGATTCCTTGTTCAATCAGTGACAATTGCAAGCTCACTGAAACCAAGGATGCTTTGGCTTTTTAAAAAGTTCTATACATACCATTGAGATATTCAAGTAATAGAAGCAAAGAAATAGCACATAAAAAGTGTTTCTAATCTAGCCTAACTGCGGTCAAGTTTAAGAACATCTCTGCCTACTCTAGAAAAATCAGCAGAGCAGACTGGCCAGGTAGAGCTTTCTTTTCTTCCTCACTGTGTGCCGATAGGTTCCCCTGCTCACCTATATTTGATTATATTTTTTGTGCCCTGTATTTATTATTTTTGATTGTTCTGAGGTGATGTTTGCCTTCAAAGTGACATCCTGGGGCAGTGCTTTGCCATGATCCTTTATTAAGCTTAACTTGCATCTATTCATGTTCATTTTAACTCTCTTATTTTTGGAAGGAGTATTTGGAGAAGGTCACTGCAGTGTCTTTGTGATTGAATTCTAAAAGTAGTTAGCAGGGGTCCACGTATATAAGGGTGTTGGATCATCGTGAACTGGGAATGCATTCAAGTTCATGCTTAACTGAGAATCCTCTGTTAAATATTTAAAAGTGAAAACAGTCTTTCAAAGTAGGCATGTGGGCCTGGGAAGCATAAAAATGGGTGAACACAGCACCCAGGTATAGCAGCAAAGGTAGCAATTGGGACCAGGCTTCTTCTCTTCCTGTCTTGACTGTCTCTTTATGCTCTTACCCTTCTTACTTGGTGGAATTCTGCTTTCTGACATGTTGGTGAACCCTGTCCCTTCAACTTTCTTGTTGTTCTCCCATGGGCTTTTATGTGGTAAATATTGGCACAGCCCAGTGTGGGCCTGACCTGGATTTGCCTCCTTGCTCTCATGCTAGAAACTAACTGACCTTGAATAAGAAATGTAACTTTTCTAAGCTCCAGTCTCCTTATCTGTAGGAGGGAGAAGTTGATGCCTACCTTTACATGTAAAAGGAATCCAGCATGGGAAGTCCTTTGGTAATGGTAATTTACAGTTTTAAGATCAGTTGCCATGTTGGATTAGCAAGAAATAAGTCAAGGAGATATCAGTGTCCAACTTAGTGCAATTTGAGGAAAAAAACAAATCTGCAGTGGACATTTTACTTATAAAATTAAACTTAATTTTATTTTGCAAAAGACAAGAAATGCATATTCAGATCTGGTTGCTCTTTAAAACATGTGTTTGCTTTTTTACTAACAAACATGCAAGTTAATTTGGCATGCTGAATGTCTTTCTTTTCAGCCTTCCTTAGAATTTTTTTCTTTCCCAACACAAACAAGGGTGCAAATATTGTCCAAAATCTATTTACATTTTTACCTTCCAGAATTACTAACATTAATATTTATTGGGAGGAAAGAAAAGCAGCAAGGCTAGGTCTTTGGCATTCACATTTGATTCAGCAATATAATTAAAAACTTATATTTGCTTTTAAAATAAACATTTTGAAGGAAATTTAATAAATCTTGTTTCTGCTCTACAAAGGAGCCACTACATCAAAGCATTTAACTGGAGCTGTCGAGTTCCTGCTGGTGGAATATTACTTCCAGCCTATTTATTAGCTTTTCTTCCTGTAGCCCCATACATGCCTTTTTTTTTTCCTCCAGTGAGTGAAAGCACAGAAAGAAAAATAATTTCTTTTCTCTTTTACCCTCAGCATCATGCCAGGCAAGGAAACATCAAAAGTCTCAATATCTGAATTATCTGAATTTACTTTGATTATATTTTGTTTCTTATACTTAAAATGATTATGCATTATAATACTTACTTGTTTATCTAAAATTAACATTGCTGATTTTAAACTGACTTTTAGAGGCATTTGAAACAATTCATGAACCATGTCTGAAAGAAAATAATTGCCTCCAGTCTATTCTTTTGAATTCGAAATAAAAGAATTTCAGGTATTAGCAGTTTACTAGAAAATAAGATTTTAGGGAGTTCATATAATTTATTCACATCTTTTTATACATTGTAAACAAGAATAGGATACTTTTGACAGTAGCCTATGAAGATTTTTTTTCTTGTAATATATCCTTCGGTGTAGGATAGGTATTAAGGGAGCATTTAAAATATGATTATGGAAAAATCTCTTATGAACCCATTTTCCAGGAAAATTTTATATGAAATTGTCCTGATTTAGAAACAAATTCCAAAGTCATAGATTTGCATTGAGGGAACATGGTATGTGAGGTAAAGGCATCATATTTTCTATGGTCTAATGAACAATGTAGCATGTATAAAAGAAACTAGAGACATCCATCTCAAACTCCAGGCAGGACATAAAAGTGCATAGAGAAGAGCGCTTTTCAGGTCAGAGAGTGAAAGATGACACAGTAGTCACTAAATCAATATGTTGTAAGCAACATAAATGTGCAATGCCATTTCACAGAATTCAAATGAGATCAGTTAGAAATTGTACTGTGATAGCCACATATTTTTGAGAAAAATTCCCAAGCCAGGCGAATGTGGATCGGGATGAAGACATAGGCAGTGTATACCACCATAGCAAAAATGGTTAGTAGGATGGTATTGAACATAGATCGCTCCCAGGGTTCCAAAACAGCACAGCAGCTAATGATTTGGTATTGATAGTAGAGCCAGGAGAAATACTCCTTCACACGCCTGAAATCCATGGTCGGCTCCTTCAAGCTGCACAAAGTCTGTCCTGTTAAAGAAGATAACAGAGTAGAAGAAAAATGAAATAAGGAAAAAAAAACCCAGACTGTCCTTAAATTTTCATAATCTTGGCAGGTTAAAATATTTCAAAGACTGTTAAAGATCATTGAATGGATTATTAATATAGAGATTACATAGAAATAATATATAATACATTAATAATAAAAATAATTATTACTATCAATACTTGTTACTAAAAATATTAGTAATATCTAAAAATGATAATTATTAGTAATAACTGTCATGATAACCATCTCTGAAAATTAAGGTTAACCACATTTTCTTTAACTATGTACAGAAAGAGAGATAAATGCGAACTTTTCTGTTTCCAACAACACATATTCTGGCAGAAGACTTAAGGAATGGTGTGCAGAAAAGTTAATACGGCTAACCCGAGACTGCTGTCTTCAGAAGGGCCTGCATACAAGTTTGGCCCTTGGCTGGCATCTGAGAACTTGGCTTTTGGAATGTTCTTCCTATTCCCTAAAATACAAGAGTTTATAAACCATGTAATTTGTAGTGAATACCCACTGTATTCTGGTAATCTGAAATTTTGAAAATTTCCAGGTACAGGATGATCACATTGCCAGCCCCAATATAAACCTTGGGCAAAGACATGGAACATACAGATGCTTTTCAAGCAGTGGGGTTATATCACAATAAACATATCGTAAATTGAAAGTATGGTAAATAAAAAATGCATTTAACATATGTAATCTATTGACCATCAAAGCTTAGCAACATAGTACATGATTGAGTATGGTTGTCCACATTCCTGATCATGTGACTGACCAGGAGCTGTGGCTCACTGCTACAGCCCAGCCTCACCAGGGTGTATATTGTACCATAGATTAATGGCCCAGGAAAAGAACAAAATACAAAATTGTATGTATATTTTCTACGGAAGTTCTATTGCTTTTGCATCATCTTTTTGTTTTAAATCTTTTAGTTGTTGAAGGACCTTTATTTTTATTTACTTAAATGTGGTGCTAAGAATCAAACCCAGTTCCTCACACATGCTAGGCAAGCGCTCTACCACTGAGCCACAATCCCAGCACTGCTTTTGCATCATCTTAACCATTGAAAAATCCTAAGTGGAACCACAGTAGGTTAGAGATGATTGATATATTACCACACTTTTTTTGCTGGTAGAAAAGGGAACACACCCATGGGAGCATCAAGCATCAGACGCCTACACATGGATTTCTTCAGAATCCACCTGTGTCTTCTTTTCCTGGGGATCCTGTGTTCATAGTTTTGCTGTGTGTAGTTAGATCTTGGATTTTGGTACAAATACATGTTGAGTTTCATGAGTCCTTAGAGTGAATTGCTGAATGGTAGTCTGGGGAACACCCAAAACGAATGCAAAGCCTAAGGGGTCCTTTGGATGATCATTTAGTTTGAAGCACAGAACTTATCAAAACTATTGATGTGTTTTGTTGGCTTTTAGATAGCACCACAGTTATAACCACATGTAAAACTTTCCAGGAAGAAGGCCTCCTCTCATTTCTTAGAAAGACTCCTTGGATGATTTTACAAACCTGGAATACAGGCTCACTTCTGTGACTCTTCTGCTTATTCCTAAGAATGTGATGGTGCTTGAAAATTATCAAGTCTGCTTGATAATTTTACTATCCCACTCACAGGTAAAAAGAAACCTTTTTGAGGATGAATTCTATCTTTTTGACCTGAAAATCTTCCTTCCTTCCTTCCTTCCTTCCTTCCTTCCTTCCTTCCTTCCTTCCTTCCTTCCTTCCTTCCTTCCTTCCTTTCTTTCTTTCTTTCTTTTCTTTCTTTCCTTCTTTCTTTTCTTTCTTTCTTTCTTTCTTTCTTTCTTTTCTCTCTCTTTCTCTCTCTCTCTCTCTCTCTCTCTCTCTCTCTCTCTTTCTTTCTTTCTTCCTTTTTCTTTTCTTTTTCTTTCTTTCTTTCCCTTTCCCCCCTTTTGGTACTGGGATTGAACCCAGGGGTCCTTAACCACTGAGCAACATTCCCAGCCCCCCCCCCCCTTTTTTTTTCCACTTTTTATCTTGAGACAGATTCTCCCTAAGTTGCTTAGGGCTTATTAAGTTGCTGAGGCTGGCCTTGAACGTGTGATCCTCCTACCTCAACATCCCCAGTTTCTGGGATTTCAGGCATGCACCACCATGCCCAATGTTTTTTCTTTTTCCTGCTTCTCTAACCCTCTTTTGAGTAAAAGCAAGATGCTTTTGCTAATACTGTGAACTTCTTAGGCTATAGGGAGATACTGATCCTTGTACACTGGATCCTAGGACAATTCCTGCCATAAAGAGGTCATCAGTAAATATTTCCTGACTGAATGAGAAAATAGGGAATGAGAAGTAATCAATTAAAAAATAACCATACAACACCCCTTGTCCTAATGTAAGCGGGATATAGTTAGTTATTACTGATTTTAATATGGTTTGGCTTTGATAAGAAGTAACATATTTGACAAGGATCATTTCCACAAAAACTTAAAATGGAAAGTCCATGTGTGACAAGGTCATAGTTATCTGTAATAATGGCCAAAACTCTTCAGATAAATGGATAATTTTTTACTTTTCTTTGAAAAGTCAAACTCCCCTGGTTCTTAGAAATCAAGGGTGAGAACTAAACAATTAGATTTAAATACTTGGTTTTGGCAGGTGATCTTGGGAGGATATTAATGCCCATTTTCTTTTTTTCCTCCCAGTTCTGACTGCAGAGAAGCAGCAAAGGTGAATAGGGTTAGGCCTGGAAGAAAATGAATGACAGAAGGAGGTGTCTTATTCTGTTTGTGCTGATTTAACAGAATATCTTGAGACTGGCTAATTCATAAATAATAGAAATTTATTTCTCACAGTCTACAGGGTTGGTAGCCCAAGATGAAGGTACTAGCAGGTTTGGTGTCTGGTGAGGGTCCTGTATCTGCTTCCAGGATGGTGCCTTGAAGTCCATGTTCTTGCATGGAGGAGAGGATGGAGGGGCAAAAGCTGAATGCTGTGTGAAGCTTTTTTTTTTTTTTTTTTTTTTTTTTTTTTTTTTTTTTAAATAAGAGCCTATATTCTGTTCACAAAGGAGGACCCTTCATGATGTAATCACCATTTCAATGCTGCTGCATTGGAGATCAAACTTTTAACACGGATTTCAAACTGTACCAGAGTGGATATTTCAATAGGTGGCATTATCCCAGCGACTGGATTTCCCACAGTATAGGCTGAAACAGTGAAAATTAAGTTATCACTATTTGAGCCTTTAGGTTGTCTTATTAGACAACTTCAAAAAATCTTATTCGTGATAGCCCATATTGGCTTCCTTCTAATTATTCAGAGTTCGTGGACTCAGGAAACTGGAGTCCAGTTTGTTTATTAGGTATCCAGTGCCAGGATGTGCTAGAGGAAGGTGAGATAATAATGGCTTAGACAGATGCCATTCCTTCCCTTAGGAAGTATGGACCAATTAGGGAGACAGGTAATAATAAGATAATACATGTAAATATATCATTATTGACTAGGTTAAGTACACTGAAGTAAAAGTGTATGGTAAGAGGGACTTTGGGAAACCCGATCCAGTCTAAGCAGCTATCTAAGGAAGAGATATTTGAGATAAGATCCAAGGGTAAAGCCTGTAGATACAATGGCTAGCCAGTGGGGAGAATGGCCAAGACAACTTGTGCAAAGGTTAGAGGGGGGAAGGAGTCAGAGAATGGAGCACAGGGAGCAGGGAATGTGGTAAAACTGAAGAGGTAGAAATGGCCAGTGTGAGACCAGAGGGGTAAGGCCAGACTGGATAGGCTATGTTATTTTTAGCAGATATGTTAGGGGTCCCAGAGGTTATTATTAAGGGGAGACCGTGGCGGGTTGTAGAGGAAGAGACCATAAGCTCATACAGCACATTGCATTCTAAAGCTAAGCTGAAATAATTTTGGAAACTAATCATTTCAGAAAATTTATGCCTGTGCTCTTCCCATGGGCATTACTCAGAGTCAACTGTATACTGAGAATCTGTTTAAAATATTGTTGATACCCTTTTCAATTTTATAATGAGATAATATTGCTCATTTAGAAATATCATTTATCTTTTCTCTTTATATTATAGTTTTTAAAAGTGCACTAATTAATCTCCTGGCAATTGCTTTCTCTTTTAAAGTTAATTCCTTGCTTGGGCAGTGTTGGTGGTTATTGATTACAGTCTTGTGAGAGATCCTGAGTCAAAGACACCCAGTTACTGTATCCAGATTCCTGAGCCATTAAAAACTATTTATTTGTAAATTCTGGAAGTTAATCAATCAAACACTCAAAGAAATAACCAACAAAAAGCATACAAACATATATTACACCAAAGAAGAATACATAATAAGACCTTGGTCACAAATACCCCAATTCTGAAGTGATTTGAAAACTGGCCATTTCAAATACATTTTCATACTGCTAACAACTTAAGGAGTTAAGATTTTAAAAATTTCTTTTGAATATTTCCACAATCTGTCATTTCTTAGCTCTCTGAGCAGTCAGCTCTGACATGGGGAAAATGCTTTTATTGTCAACTCTCACTTCAATCTCATGAAGTCTTAAAGTCATTCCACAAAAAGCACTGATTGTGCCCCTTTCTTTAATTCTGTTTCCCCCTATTGATTATAAGCAATTTTAAAGATTGTTTATTCATTGTTTCTTATGATGAAAAGGTGAGAAGATGGAGAGAGTTCGTTATTATGGTAAGCCATCTGGTACAATCTATTGTTAGAATGTGCCCTATTTTTAGATTCTACATTTGCTTAGGTAATATAATTCTCCTTCCTTGTGAGTCCATTTTATTATCTCCTATGGGACTACATGCATGATTTTAAAAAGCTGCTTTAGACAATGTGATAAGTAACACAGGTAGGAGAATTCATTTATTCATTGACCAAACATCATTTTGATACAACTATGTGGCTTCTGCATGGTAATGGTCCCAGAAGGACTCTGTTCCAAAAAGCATTGCAGGCAGGAAATGCTGTTCTGGGCCACATAACAAGCAGGGAATGAGGGGCCAGGAATGAGCACTAAATGGAGGCAAAGAAAATGGACAATGCTAAGAAGGAAGTTGGGAAAAGAGACTGAATTTGGGCAAATAACTTGATTAAATGTAGGCAACCTAAAATCAGATGACAGCAAACATCTTGGTCTGGAGTTTTCACAATGAAATGTTAAATTTGCTTACCTACTTCTTTAAAGACCTAATGCCATATCCCTGCAAAGGACTAGAAATATTTACTTTATTCAAGCACACCATGAATCTCCTTGTTTTTAGCTATGCAATTTTAAAGAAATGACTTACCATGTTTGGAAATATTCTTTAAACGATTTCCTCTAAACTGGATGACTTTGGAAACCCACTTAGACCTTTAATGAGGTTGTGCATTCAAAAGCGGCACTGACTAAGCAAGTTGTAGCATATCTTCATGGGTGCAGTACCCTGGATGTCACTCTAATATGGTTCTGACTCTGACATGCTGAATTATTTGATGATACCTGCTTTAGACTGAATTGTTTGTTTTCCCCCAAGTACTATCTTGAAATCCTAACCTGCAAAGTGATAGTACTAGGAGGTGGGGCCTCTGGAAAGCGATTAGGTCATGAAGGTAGAGCCCTCATGAATGGAATTAGTGCCCTTATTAAAGAGACTTCAGAGAGCTCCCTTGTTCCATCTGTCTTGTGAGAACACAGGAAGAATACAGCTGTATTTGGACTAGGAAGACGCCCTCACCAGACACTGAATTTGTGGGAGCCTTAGTCTTGGACTTCCCAGCCTCAAGAGCTGTGAAAAGTGAATTCCTGTTGTTGATGAACCATCTAGAATACGGTATTGTTATAGCTGCCAGAACAGACTTAAGCAACATTCTCTGGAAAAGGGGAGGGCAGAAGATTTTAAAAGGGGTTGTCATACTGCCACCTGTACGTCTCAGGAGGCCCTTTTGAAACTCAAAACAGCTGGAGCTCCCTGTAAGAAATGGGGGAGTCAGGCAAAGTCATCATTGCTACCTGGAGGAACAGACTGTTAAGCAGCAAGAAAAGCCCTCTCTGAGCCATTGTTTTAAAATCCTGAGAAAGTCTCCTTCAGACAGGACTAGAGCAATACATATTCCAACGTTGCCTAGAGGCTTCGATTGATCAGAATCTCTCTAATTAATATCAAAACAGTTTATACTTTCATCGAATTACTTGTAGTTTAGAAAGCACTTCTATTTTACTTGCAAAGCCCAGAGTATGTATTTGAGAATAAAGATAGTGGTTCAAATCCTGACTCCTCTACTTACTGGCTATGTGACCTTGGGCCAGTTACTTAATTGTCCTTGGCCTAGATTTCCTCACCAGTAAAATGGAGATAATCCTTTTGTTTTGGGCTGCTGTGAAGAACAGCAATAATGCAAATACAGCATCAATCCCAGGGACTTGCATGTGGAAGAAGTGCTTAGATAGGAAGACAGAATCTAACTCTAGGAAGACTTTCCTCTCTCCTCTACTTCTATTTATCCATTAAAACAATTATCAGCATGCTGGAAGTTGCTTTCAGAATATTCCCTGAATATTTTAAGGAAATCGCACTGAATATTCCAGTGAACAAGACAGGCATAGCCATTGCCCTCAAAGATGATAATTCAACTCAGTATATTCCACCAATATATAGTTTAAACGATACTCAGCTCTTGTATCAGGTAGCTAAAATGGAATCTTGGAGTGCTAGCAGACTGTAGAGATCCCCTAAGGTGAATCACTCATTTTAAAGGAAAGGACCTAGCTTGGAGTTTAGTATTAAACTGATATTAAATTGTTTGGCATTAGTTTGTCAAACCAAGTTCAAGTTATTGATTTATGTGGGATTGGCATGGATTTATATCCCATAAATTAAAATTGGAATAAGAAGCAGAAATTCCAGTTGAGGATTTTCTGTGTTCTTCTGAGGTAGTGGTCACCTCAAAGCCAAGCAAGGACAAGGGAACTGGGTGTGAAGGATATTTGGGAGGCCTCAGTCCCATCCTCTCTCAGTTTCCCCAGACTCTATCCCCTTCTTACATAAGACTTTTTTTCTGACACTGAGTAGTTCAGATTCTGGCCTAGCAATTAAGGGTTTGAATGACCACTAATTGCAAATGCAATTGGGAACTGGTAAAACCTAAGGTTCTTATTAGTAATGTACACGTGAGCAAGGATGAAAGAACCGGAGCAGAATTTTGGCAGGTTAGAGGAGAGAGAGGGAGGAGGATTATTAAGAATCAGAGGGAGGGACTAGATCCTAGAAAGAATTCACTGAATGAATAGGGACACTGGAAAATATGAAGGACTTTGAAATCCCCCAAGAGACTATTTCATAATTAAATGGAGAGCTAGTTGCTTCTTTTTTAAATTTGTAATATCACTACTTTTTGACCAACAGGTGAAGATTTTTTTCTCACTACATTTATGTGCAGTGGGGAAGGAGATTAAATTTCATCTTTCTCCCAGACTGACAGTGAGAAGACATGGAACTCACATTATTTGGGGTCAGGACTCGATTCTGGCTGAATGGATAAGAAAATAAACAAGTGTGACAATTATAAAAATCCAGGTGCTAACGTGAACTGTGAAGGGAGCTTGCAGGAGAAGTGGTGCCTGGGTTTGTTTGGGAAGTTTTTTGTTATCTTCTGTTCTGGGGAATAAGAGTGGTAGGAAGGTAGGTAATTGTGATGCAAGATGAGCTGCAAGTAACCGGGGATGACGGCATCTACCTTGGGAATATTGCAGAAGTGATCTTGCAGCCCCTCCTTGGCCTAAAAAAAGAGTACTCCACATTATTGGATTTTTTTCAGTCAGGGGTTTCCCTTTCTAAAAATCAACTTTCCTCTGGGTTAAAAAAAAAGGCAGGGGGTTAACACATTTTGGGTGACATTTACTTATACAACCTCAGGATCAGGGACTGAAAAGTGAGAAGGACCAGCAATTGATTTGTGGCTAACTCTTTCCCAACTCATCTTGCAGTTCTAGATCAATCACCCAGCTGTTTTTATGCTTCATATTCAGTAGTTGAAATCTAAGAAGTGAGTGATAAAAGTGTCCTGTTTATTGAGGAGAGAGATGCTCTATCTAAAAAGCGACCATGCTTGTATTCACAGTCCTTCCTTTAGTTAAGTAATTCATTTATTAAAAAGGAAAAAAAAAAAAAAAAAAAAAAAAAAGGAGGGCAGTGATTTCCTTACAAAGAGTACAGTACAGAAAAGGAGGATAAAGAAGAGTAAGTTTACAATGGAGATGATTAAGCATTGCTCAGTTGATCAAAGTCAACCTCAGTAGTGATTGCTCATATTGATAGTATGCAACCATGAAATAATGTCATGAAAATGGCTTCCTACCTCTGTAGTCTTCCTCTTGATAACCCACAGGCCTAATCATTAAAAAATAAATAAATAAATAAATTCCAGTAGAAGGATGTCCTACAAGATATATGACCAGCATTCCTCAAAATTCTCAAAGTCATCAAAAACAAACACACACACACAAAACAAACAAACAAACAAAAAAAGCAAGAAAAGTATGAAAAATGGTCAAAGCCCAGAGGCACTCAAGGAAATGTAATGACTAATTATAATGCGGTACCCCAGATGAAGTCCTGGATCAGAAAAAGGACATTAGGCAAAAACTAAGGATATCTGAGTAAAGTAAGGAATTTAGTTAATAATGGTATATCAATATGTCTCATCAATTGTAACAAGTATGTCTTACTGAGGTAAGATTTGAATAGGGGAAATTGGGTTCAGGGTATGTGGGAACTCTCTGTGCCATATTCTTGATTTTTCTGAAAATCTAGAATTGTTCTAAAAAATTGTCCATTTTAAAATTTCAAAAGAAAAAAAAATTAGGAAGTTCTTGAAAGGTCCAGAGTTATCTTTGTTCTAAATTCTAGTGAACTTTGCTTATGTTAGCTATTCTTGCCTTATGAAAATCTTTTCCCAATAACACTTGTATGTAGGTAAATAATACATCCTACAGGGGACTGGTTTTAAACATTTTAAAACACAATAGGAAACAAAATACAGTTTGCATTGTGATCCAATGTACACACAGATACCTGATCATGCAACTGAAGCAAATATCTCTCCAAATAATACTATCTTTAAGGCACATGCTATTTTATATTCTACTCTCTTCTATTTTATTATTATAGTCTATTCTACCCTATTCTGTTATTCTCTCTTTTCATTAAAAATATTCCAGTTGTGATTTCTTAGCCCACCAATTGCATTGTGCAATTAGAAAACTATTTTAGGGGCTTAACTCAAGTGCTAGCTTCTCTAAGCTATCTCTGTACTGTCCAATAGAGCAGCCACTAGGCACATGTGGAAATTTAAATTTCAAGTGCTCAATAGTCACATGTGACAGGTGGCTACCATACTGAACAGCATTTATGTAGAATATCTCCATTACTGCAGAAAGTTTTATTGCACTCTACTGCAGAATCTCTCCATCTCTTGGACTAATGAAACAGCTTACCAACTTGTCTCCCTTTGAGATTACAATCTTCCATGCTGCTGTTATAATTGACTTTCTAAACATAGAGTTTCATTTCTCTGCTTGAAAACCTCCAATGGTTCTCCATTCTTATGAAATGAAACATTCGTTTAAGGCCCTGCACAGTTTGATTTCTTCACCTCTCCAGCTTCATCTCTCAACTTTTGTGCTAAACACTATTGATTCTAAAGCTTCCATGTTTTAGTTCATACTCTTTTTCTTTCCTAGAAATTCTCTTATGCCCCTTCTCTGCCAGATAAAATCCTATTTATTTTCAAGGCCCAGTTCTTTTATCCTCTCCACTGTGAAAGATTCTCTGAAGACCTTCCCTACCTGCCAAGGAAAATATATTGCTTTCTATGTGTTACCACTGTAGCAACGTTTCTACACTATGCTGTATTAAAATTAGCATGTACAACAGATTTCCCCACTATACTGTGAGGTCTTTGAACATGGGTATTATGTAGCATTTATCTCTTTATCTGAAATGCCTAGCAGGAAAGTTGGTTGCTTGATTGACTGGCTGACTGACTAAACAAAAATTGTAAGGTTATTGAGGGCAAGAACCACACTTGGATTTATTTAATATTTATCCAGCATGATGTGGGACCCATACAAGTTGCTTATGAATTCATATTGCCTGCTTTCAGGCAATGAGTTTAGACAGATTGTTTTCTGCAAATTCAGTACCATCTGTCTTTTTGAAGGATGGATGAGAGCAAGTGCTATTTTTTAAAAAATATATGACAAATGCTTTTTTAGTTCTCATAATGTTAAAAGTTCATGGGCTCTGTGGAGAATAAGAAACATATGTGAAGTGGATTTAAATCCCTCTACATTGGTTTTTACAAGTGCTTATCCTAAGTGAGTAATAATTTAAGATTAGCAGGCAGAAAGTGGTTCTAAAGGAAATAATCCCAGGCTGGAGCACTAGGAGACCTGAACACATTTCAGCTTTCTCTCCTTTCCTCTTCTCTTCCCTCTTGCTCTTTTTCTATTTATTTATTTTACTTTGTATTCTTGGGCACTTTGTGAAATCTTTCTGTGTCACAGTTTCTTCACATGTAAAATGATCTCAGTGATGCAGTAAGGAGTGTGGGGATGGGTTTGGGCTCTAGAAGTGATAAGAAGAGTAATAGCAACAGCAGTGTCTTTTGTTGTTGCTTGAAGGTTGGTCAACCTTAAATTATTTAGAAGATATTGCTAAATTATAGACTCAAAGAATTTTTGTAGACTCTTCTATAATGATTACTTCAACATGGAGTGGTTTACCTATTCTAGAGGAAAAAACACCCCAGTCCTTGTGTTTGCTAATTGAATTGCCCAGTGCATTAAAAATAAATAAATAAGTCAATGCATGTATGCAGCCATTACTGCAAACCACTACTTAAAAGGCACTGCAATCTCTAAAGAAATTTTCATAAGTGTCTTGGGCAGGGCCACTACATTCTGTTGTGTGGGCTGTGCACTGAACAACCTTATGTGATGGTTCTTGTCTAGGGGAGTCTAATCAGGAGCTGGTTCTTTCTGTGAGCACAAAAAGATCCATGTGATGGGCTGACAGATCTGGCTCCATGAGAATGTTATAGGCCAAACTATAAGGGAAATGACTAAACAGACTCCATTTTGCTCTGAGACTCCATGTTATGTAGGAAATAAGCTTCTCCCATGGGAACACCCTGCAACTGTGCCCATCATCAGTTACTTGGTGTGACATGTTTAATAATATACGATGGCATATCCTATGTAGTGAAGAATTGCTCTCTTTTGATTCCTATTACTCCTAAACAATGTACCATGTGAACAGTGATTGTGTGGATGTTAGCAACCATTCTTTAGTTTGTACCTAGGTAAGGGTCAGTTTGACCCACTTCCCCCTCTGTCTATCTCATGATATTAGTTTGTAATTTTGAATCATAGCAATAGACACTTATGATTGATGTGATTTTTGGTATAAGAATCCCTACAACCCTGTGGTTAGTGCTATTCTCCCAATTGCCATTTTTTGGGGCATTGTGTGAGACAGTCAGCTGGCCAGCTTAATAAAGACTCTCAAATTTGTACTTCTCAGTGGTGATCTGTCTGTTCTTAAGTTGCGCCCCATAACAATCCACAGAGATAAAGATAAATACTTTCTTTCCCTCTTCTTTCCTAGTAGGGATTGAACCTAGGGCTTCATACATGCTAGGCACGTGCTTTATCACGGAGCTAAATCCCTAGCCCAAGACTCAATTTCTTATCAGACACACAAATGTGGTTTATATCTGTATGATTTGTGGCAGAATCTCATAATGTATCTTTGTAAGAATTAGGTATAACAGGAGCTTGTTGGCTTTACAGTGTCTGTATATCTGGTTCTAATTTTTCTGTGGGTGACCCCAATGTTTTTGATGCCCTACAGAAAGTTCCATCTTCCATCATTTCTATCTATCTGGAATTTCCTTTCAATGTTAGGATACTCTCCAGTCTTCCTTTGGCAACTAATTCTTCATGTTAACAGAAGAAGGAATACTCGAAGTCAGACTAGAAGTGAGGTTAGAAGTCCAAGTCTTTATAGGGAACTAAAAAAAAAAAAAACCCAAAGTTTGTGATGAATCAAAGCCAAGAAAGAAAATTAAACAACCATAGGGCAATTAAGGGATTTTCTTTACACATTCATGAGGAGTGGGATAATTCTATAGACTCCCCAGAGAGGAATAAACCATTTTAAGTCAAAGGTGTGTATTGCTCTTAGGCAAGTAAGTTACTCTAATTAAATTTTGCAACCTTGTACTTAAAAGCAAGTCATTATTATTAGAAGTGAGTTCATTATTAGTGAAATAATGTATTAAAAGGAAAAATTTTACCAACAACATAGCCAAGTTGGTACAGAGTGTTTTGTAGCTATGTGAACCAAACTTATTGCCTCTAATTTTCATTAACACTAACAAAAACAGAATAGAAAACACGTTTTTCCAGTTTGTCAAGAGATGCCACTGTGTGATAAGACCTGTGTCAAATACTTGTGATTTCAAAGTAGACTTTGTTTTTTGACATATTCTGGCAGACTCCAGAGGAATTTATGAATGAAGGACTTCTGGCTAGGAAAGAAAATTTGGAATTTGATTTTAATGAAAAGTTTCATAATAATTTAGGACTTACTAAATTCAATTGGTTCAGTTTCAATGCTACATTGTTTTCAAAAAGAAGGTTTATTTTGAAACTAAAATGAGTAGTAAGTATATAAAGACTGAGATGTTATGAATGGGAAGAGAATTTTTGTAATGGGGTGGAGGACAACAGAGTTTGTCTTGTTTGAGTCCTTTCATGTACTGACATAGAAAGAGGGCAATGTCCTTATTTACTTCTGAAAGTACCAGGCCCAGGGTGGGCATCTGGCCAAGATTTAGCTACAGTGTGTTTCTTAAGACAAGCTTCTTTATTACAATTAAAAAAAAAAAAAAAAAAAACCTGTTATCCTATAAAGAAGAAAAGAGGAAAGTGTATAACTCCCGAGTGGCTTTTCATTTATGAAGATTTCATGCTCAGAGGTTGCCAATTGCTTCTAGAGGTAAAAAAATGAACAAAACTACAATGCTAACATGACTTTAAGTCACTAGAAGTTATTTTTGAAAAGTCATTGAATTTATATCCATATTCATAGCAGCATAATTGTAGTAGTCAAAAAGTTGGGAGCAACCCAAATATCTGCCATCAAATGAATCAATAAATAAAAGATTATGGAGTTTCAAGATGGCGGACTAGAGGGCGGCTGCATTTCATGTTGCTCCAGGACGCAGGACTCAAAAGAGGAGATAGTGAGAGACTTGGGACCAACTCAAAGCCGGCGGGTGAGTCTCTCCCACTGGGGAGGCGTCCCAGATGGGGCGGTAGCCCCGGAACACAGGGAACTTTGTGAAGTAGAATGGTTCGGCGAGACGCCTCTCCCCCCACTGGAGCGGTAAACACGGACAACTGGGATCATCGTAGAGGAGGCGGCTCAGCACAGCGCTTGGACTCGGAGCAACCACTGGGGCTCTGGGCGGCTGCCTGAGGAGGAGCTGCATGGCGAGCTGTTTAGACTCAGAGCGATCGCTTCTGAACACCGGGGGGCTGCCCAGAGGAAGAGGAGAAGCGCGGCGGGTCACTTGCTCTAGGAGTGACTGCATCAGAGCCACAGGCGGTTGCCAGAGGAGGAGGTGAGTGGTGAGTTGTTTGGACTCAAAGCGACCACTCCTGAACACTGGTGGCCTGCCTGGAGGAGGAGTGCGGTGGGTCCCTTGGTCTCTGAGCGACCGCTCCTGAATGCCCAGGGGGCTACCCCGAGGAGGAGGAGGAACAGGGTGGGTCACTTGGACTCGGAGTGACTGCTTAGGGCTATGGGCGGTTGGCGGGAGGAGGAGACGCGAAGTGAGTTGCTTGGACTCCTAGTGACTGCGTCAGAAACTGGGCAGCTGTACGGAGGAGGAGGTGTGTGGTGGGTCTCTGGGTCTCGGAGCTATTGTACGGGGCTCCAGGTGGCGGCTCAGAGGAGGGGTCGCAGAGCCAGGCGATTAGGTGCAGAGCAGGGTCCCAGGACCG